>NC_060272.1:59261855-59945185 GCF_021613505.1 Equus quagga
ACTCTCCACCAGCCACATCGAGAAAAGAGCACAGAATCAGATCAGAGGCAGCAAGACCCTAGCCTGCGCACGTTCTCAGCAGGAGGAAACGTGTAGAAATTAAGAGCATGGTCTTTTGAGACAGGCGAACTCAGCTGCCAGCTTGGACTAGGGCTAGTTAGTTTACCCTTCTAACCTCAATTTGTTCATCTGTAAAACAGGGCCGCCCGTCAAACTACCCTTCTCAGGGTACCAGAGATATCCATGTTCCAAACGGGATGGGCAATTTTCAGCCCTAGACCTCTCAGCTTCATTCAACACAGCTAATACTGTCTCCTTTTTGAAAAAACTTTGTCCAAGCTTTGAAGAAAGGAAATGTTGTCTTCCCTCCATATTTCTGCTTTGGTTCACAGTGGAATGAACCAGTCCTTCCTGCAAGCACCTGACTTGCATTGGGCCACATTTAGTAGGAGGTAGGGGGACTGTTATAAAAGGTCACTGCTAGAATCCCCTGCTAGCTATGGCAGTTCCCAAGTGACAATGCTTCTCAATGCCGGTGCCCGTGTGCTAAGCCCCCTACCCCCACCCTAGGCAGGGCCTCTGCACAAGACGCCCACCACTGGTTATTCCTCACTCTTTCTTCTTCTTTCCCATCTCCTCTCATCCCTGATACCTTCTCTTTTCCCTATCCCTTGCATTTCACTAGATGGATGAAGTAGGGCTATGCTTTTTGCTAAAGCCAGAAATCAAGGGGATGTTGTTGATTCCTCATGTTTTTTATCCCATTCCACAATCAATCAACACCAAGTTCTGCTCATTCTTTTTTCGTACTAAATCTTGACTTTATTGGTTCCTCTTCGTCTCCATGCCCATCACCCTGGTCCACCATCATCTCTCACTTGCATCAGGGAACCAGGCCCTGTGATGGTTAATTTTATGCATCAGCTTGGTAGGCTATGGTGTCCAATGATTTGGTCAAACACCAGTCAAAATGTTGCTGTTAAAATTCTTTTTATGTGTTATCAACATTTAAATCAGTAGACTTGGCATAAAGCAGATTACCTCTAATATGTGTGGGCCTCTTCAATAAATCGAAGGCCTTCAAAGAAAAGACTGAGGTCCCCCAAAGAGGAAAGAATTTGGCCTCCATACTGCCTTCAGTCTCAAGACTGCAACATCAGCTCTTATTGGAATTTCCAGCCTGCTGACCTACTCTGCAAATTTCAGACTTGCTAGCCCACACAACCACATGAGTCATTCCTTGAAATAAATCAGTGTGTGTGTGTGTGTGTGTCCAGATAGCTAAAAATATAGATAGACAGACATATACATATATATATACACACATGTATATATAGAGACACAAATATATATTCACATCGTACTGATTCTATTTCTCTAGAGAACTCTGACTAGACTAACACAGCCCCCGAAGTGGTTTTCCCACCCCAGCTTTCCTGCCTATCTCTATGGGGCAGGCAGAATATTCTTTTTTAAAGTATATTTTACATTTGTCACATCATTTTCCAGTTTAAAACACATCTATGGCTTCCCATTGCACTTAAAATAAAATCCAAAATCCTTAAAATGCTCTTCAAATCTCAGCATAATCTGATCTCCATCTTCCTCACCTCAAACCTCTGGCCACTTGGCATACCCCAGATGGGCTCTTGGTTCTTTCTGTCTCTCAAATGTACTCAGCCCCTTCTTATCTTAGAAGCTTTTTCCTATACCTAGAGCCCCCTTCCGAACCCTCTTCATGGAGCTTACTCCTAATCATCCTCAGCTGGCATTTCCTCAGTGAGGCTCTCTCCCCCACCCCCAGTAATAATAAAAATAGCTAAAAGTTTGCTCTGCGCCAGTCTCTGTTCTAATCACTTTGCATATATTAATTCATTTAAACCTCACAACTCCATAAAGTAGATATTGTTATTGTCCCCATTTTCCAGATGAAGAAAGTAAGGCACAGAAAGCTTAAGTAATGTGCCCAAGATCACACAGCGGAGCTGGGATTTGAACCCAGACAGTTTGGCTCCAGAATCTGTGAACTTAACCATAGAGTTAATCTTCCCCAAGATAAAATTAAAAGACGCCCTCAGTAACTCCCTGAGTATTCTTGTATTTTCCCTCACAGTATTTATTATAACTCATAGTATATATTAACATGTTTGATTACTTTCTAGCTCCCACCACTATGCTATCAAGCACCATGGAGACAAGGTCACTACCTGTCTTGCTCACCTGTGTAGCTAGTTCCGTGTTTGGTATATGTTAGTTCTCAGTAAATCTTTGTGGTTGTACATCCCCCTCCTTCCTTTCCCTACCTCATCATCTACAGGTAGCAAGTTCTCAAAACTCATCCTTAGTGCCCCCAAATCAGAGAGGAATCACAGCGGGAGTCTGAATGAAGAATGAGACTAAAATCCTCAATGTCTGACCTTGGTTATGTTTTCGTATCAGCTGTGTTCATTGAAGGGACCAGCCTGCACAGCAGCACAGACGTCTATGGGATAGGATTTCAGAATTCCCTCACCCCGAAAAGTTCCCCAGCCTCTACTTGAAATACAATCATTAGAGTTTCTATTCCTTCTAATCTCTCATTAGAACTCGAATATCCCCTGGAAGCTGAGAGCTGGTGGTCATTATTAGTTACCATCTCAGCTAGAATGGCAGGACAGATGGCCCCCTGGGAATGCAACACTGAGGAGGTGCCTCCAGACCAGATGGGCCTGGTACCTGGAGCTGGGTCACCAGGAGTAGAGTGGGAGGAGCTTTAAGTAGAGCCGAGAGGACCCAAAGCTAATTTTGCCTTCTCCACAGAGTTCAGACGCTTCCAGCTTGGCCGTGCAAGAGCTGCCTTGATAGATGTTGTAAATGCCTCCTATGGTTTGCAGAAAAATCTCTAATTTTTAGATTTATCTAATGCTGTATCCATGCAGCAAGATAACTATCAGTCTAAAAAGTGAGAAATTTAGTTAATCAAGAAGTTGTTCTGCCTTCAAGACACCAAAGTGGTTTGGCTGATTCTTCACTGATTTAGTGAAAAGTGCTGTGGTCACGTAGCTGCAAACCAACTGAACGTTGTTTCTTTCCACCTCCTCCCTACTGAGAATATTGGAAGACAGCTCAATACTAGGCTTAAATTGGGAAAATATGGCGATGATCATCAAAAAGATTTCAAAAGAAATTAGGTATTCTCTTGTTCTCTTGCTACTTAAATTTATCCTGTCCTCCCCTCCTTTTTTTTTTTTTTTTTTGTTGAGGAAGATTAGCCCTGAGCTAACATCTGCTGCCAATCCTCCTCTTTTTGCTGAGGAAGACTGGCCCTGAGCTAACATCCGTGCCCATCTTCCTCTACTTTCTATGTGGGACGCCTACCACAGCATGGCTCAGCAAGCGGTGCCATGTCTACACCTGGGATCCGAACCTGCAAACCCCGGGCCACCAAAGCGGAACATGCGCACTTAACCACTGCACCACTGGGCAGGCCCCTATACTATCCCCTTTTAATGGTGCTATGCTAGCATTTTAAGACAAACAATTATAAACTTACTTTGCATTCAAATTGATTATTTCATAAAGGATGTATTGACCTTGTATTGACCGGACTGATCACCTTTCAGAAAAAGGAAAAGAACCTGATTTGTTTTCAGAATAGTGTCAAAGAGTCCCGACCCCAACCTCCTAATCCTGGAAGCACAAGTAGTTGAAATTTTTTGAGGTTTAATTTAGACGGAAAGTTACATACGATTAGGTTGTACTTACCAATTGGTAAAATAAGACAATTCGCTGTCTCCAGGACTCATCTAGGAATGTCTCAGAAGTGGACTCAATATCACAGCAACCATTTTTTAAATATGAGGACAATCTTTCCAAAAGTGGGATTTTGACCACCTCTCATTAACAGATCATAGTTTAGTAAAAAGAAGTCTAGATATGTAGTCAGGCCTGGCTTCTTGGTCCAATTTCATTGCTTTTTGTTAGGTGATGTTGAAATTGTCACTATATTTCTCTAAACCTCAAAAGGAGAATTTTAAGAAGTAGAGGATGTTTAACAGACACAATTTTCTGACTACCTCTCTAAAGCAGAAGAAACTAAACGGTCTTGAGTCTAGGTCTGTGTGCAAAATTTCTAGGATACAATGCAAAACATCAAGATTACACTCAAACCACCAGGAAAAGGTCTGAGAGGCCTTCAGAGAAGAACCTCAAACACAATTGATCCTCAGAATCCTGCTGTTCGCATTACCTTTCTGATTGAACTCACTAGCTAAATCAATTCTCTTAAACATCAACACCTTCATTGTTCTGCATACTAAAAAAAAGAAAAAAATTAACTTTTCAAAGTAAAGCTTCTTTCCCTATGACCCTCAATTGCCTAACCATCCTCCCTCACTTCATCAAACTGTTGCTATCATTCCTACTGTTTTTATTAGGTAACATTTATTGAGTGCTTACCGTATAGCTGGCACAATGGTAAGCACTTTGCATGCAATATCCCAAAGAGAAAGGTCGTTTATATTAAATACGTAATGCAGGACGGTATGTTATAGTGACAACAGATAAAGTTTATGGAGAGTAAAGGAGAAAAAAGTGATAATGGTTCATAGTTCATGTTCATGTTTTTTCCTAAGCTTTCTTTAAACCATAAACTATCAATCTTTCTACTACTGCAGGTTGACATTAAAGGGAAAAAAAATGTTTGAATATGTTAAACACATAAAATTCTGGGAAATTCACATGAAATTTTCATGCGGCAAAAACACCCAATACAGTTGTAGGAGGTGAGATTCCACATTAAAATATATCAAGTGACAGAACAGCTTTGAATATTGGAAGCATTTATGTTACAGACTGGCATTAAAACTTGGGTGACTGACTGATCCTTGAAGTTCTCTTCTGAGTTCCAGAAGGTTCCGAAGAAGTTTCCTACACTGGGAAACTTGAAGATTTCAAAACAGGATTTGTTGTCTCATCATTTTCCCTGACAATCTTTTAACATGCTGTTTCCAAATAGATGAGCAAATCATTTCACAAATGGCAAATGGTGAAGTGGTACTTACTGGAAAGATAAAAATGAAACAAAGCTGCCAACTCAAAACGTCAAATTTCGCAAGTGTTTGGTAAAGAATTTGCTATCTACTGGACTTGATTCACATATGTGTCAGCAGCCTAAAAGCTCTGTTTCATGAAGTATTTAAATGACTGCAAGGGACATCATTGGAAAGAAGTCAGAAAATTGATCGGTCCAAATAATAGAAGCCCTATTTTCTTAATAGCATCCTAACTTGTGTCCTCATCTTTCCATTTTCATATTGAAGTGCATCTTTGGTTTTCTCCCGCCCACCTCCTTTTCCACTGGGCACATCCATGTTTTGTCCTGTTACAAATGACTGTCTACCATTCTGTAGATTGCTGTGGTAGATTTTATTTTTCCCAAATATATGCTGATCCTCCAGTGGGAGAATTGTGCTTCCTGTCCCATGATGTCATGTCTGGCCATGTGGCTTGCTCGGGTCCACAAAATGTGATGGAAATCATGATGTCATTTCCAAGTTAAAGCTTTAAGAGTGACCACATGTTACCACTATGCCTCTCTTTTTCCCTTTGCTGCGAGCACAGCCTTGTCCCAAGTAGGAGTAGCTCTTTGACCTGGACCCTGGGGAGAAGAAAGCATTGGGTAGAATCACCAGTAACGTGAGGGAGAAACAAACCCTTGCTGTTCTAAGCCACTGAAATTTGAGAATTATTAAGCCAGCATTCCTAGCCTATAATTGACTGATATAATGAAGAGTTTTCAAGTGTTAATTGTATATCTCCTAAAATAATTTTGAGAAACTATGGATCTCCCCTAAATTGTTTACGTTAACAACTAAAATTTGCCATCTTATGTCTAAAAAGGTGCAAAAGTTGTCATTTTGATTTTTGTAAATTGTGCCTTTTTTATATTGATTGTAAATTTTGCTTTTCTTAAAGAAAACGATTCCATCACTCTTTTCTTTCTTTCTTCCTTTCTTTCTTTCTTTATTTCAGTGGGGAAGATTTGCCCTGAGCTAACATCTGTTGCCAATATTCCTCTTTTTGCTTGAGGAAGATTCACCTTGAGCTAAAATCTGTTCCAGTCTTTCTCTATTTTCTATGTGAGATGTCACCACAGCATGGCTTGATCAGTAGTGTGTAGGTCTGTGCCTGGGATCCAAACCTGTGAACCCTGGGCCACCAAAGTAGAGCACACGACCTTAACCACTATGCCACCAGGCCAGCCCCATCCATCACTCTTTTAAATGTACCAAAGTGGGTAAAATATCATATTATTATAAGACCCACCATCATATATTTTAAAAATACATAAACAAGTTTTCTTTGATAGTTGGAAAATTTACATCATTCTTTTTATCCTTGAATTTATATTTCCATTTTACTTTCCACACAGGTTTGAATGCTGATTTTATTAGTCACCCTATCATGCCTCTCAGAAAGAAAACGCATATAGTTGTATACACGTATATAATTGGGATTTTAATTTTTTTATTTCTTTTTATTTCAAAGCTCAAAGAGTAAAATTTTTCTTCTGGATTGAATTATCATTATAATTATTAGTATATAGAATATAAATATACTGTAATTTTGATAAATGATTATTAAATATAAAAAGTAAATGTTATTGGAAATTATATGAATGGAACTGTTTCAATTAGCTTATGTAACTATGGACGAATATTATTTATTAACAGAAGGAGATATAGGGTTCAGAATTAAATCCATTACTTTTTCTGTTCATTTATATAGACGTAAGTAATTAAAAAAAAACTGTTCACATGTGTGAGTAAATTAGAATGGAAGGAGCTTTGCTTCTGAGGTAAATGTTCAAAACCTTATTGCAATCTAGCATCAAAAAATTATTTTAATGTTTTACTAGGTGACAACGCAATTAGATTCTCCTTGAGTTTTGTTAAAAACAAAGAATTAGAAATAACCTCTTTGTAAAATTACCCATTATCCAATTACTAGACTCATTCACTCAATTACTGAGTATGTTTTTAAAAAGGCTTTGCCAAGGCTTCTCAGTAATATAATAATTATACCTGTTAGTCTTTCATGTGGAAGCATTTTGTATAACCCAATAAAGAAAGAATTTGGAAAATCAAAATATTTTTAATTATGGTACTCCTTTGCCAATAAAATATTTTTGATAAATGTTCTTATCTGATCATTAAATATATTCATCCAAAGCTTGTAACTGCAGATTTAGCTCCTTCAATTTATACAGCTATCCACCACATAACCTAATTGACAAAGCCAGTCGTCATTACCAACCCGGTCAGCCAAATCAGATTTGCTTTCTATAAGAAAAAAATCTGACTTCATTTTTCAATTCAAATAAAAGTGTTAACAGATTTCCCTTTAATAAGCATCTCACTTCTGAATTCTAACATAAACACAAAGTTCTGGAACTGACTTTTTCCATGAGGTCACTACCCAGACAAAATAAAGCGCCACCACCTTCGCTATTTCCAAGCACAATCTGTAGGAGCGTCCACATGTTACCACCATGTCTCTCTCTTCCCTCTGACGTGAGCCCAGTCAGGTGCCAGGTCGGAGCTGCTCCTTGGATTGGATCCTGGAGGGAAGAGACCATGGACTATATTCTCCTTACTTTTCTTTCGCATGCTTCTCCCTGGAAGCGATGCATTTACAGACATCAAGCAGGAAGTAGAAGGAAATTTTCATCACTCCTGCTACCCCATTTTACAATATATATGAGTACGGAGCATTGCCATAGAAGCCAAAGTACCTTGTTTTTATTACCACGCTTTGCACTCAACAGAAAGATGTAAAAGAGAAAAACACAATATCCTGTAGCAGGTATGTAGGGTTTTGGTTAATGGATGCGTCATCAATACCGCTATTTTTCATTTGATTGGCAATTTTTACACCCCTGAACAATTCACTTTGGTAAGATTTCAGATGTGTGAAAGTATGACTTTCTTTTGGGAAGTGTAAAAAAGACAAATGTGAAAAGCAAGGTGGGGAAGAAGAACCCATGTGACTTCCTGAATTGCAGGCACCTTTCCAGGCCGATAAATGAGAAAAGAGCATGTATGGATATTGAGGATATGAAAATTGATGCTCTTCAAATTTCCTGTACCCATGACCTCTTGGAAAAGTCTCCTATTCTCCAACAGGTACCTGGACTCTGATTTGAAGACTGTTGCTGCAGATTTCAAAGCAACTGAGAAATCTAATTTAAAATGCATGAGCAATAAGATATTTTATTCTATAATATTTGTGTTAGTTGTCTATTGCTGCATAACAAACTCAGCAGCATCAAACAGCACACAGGAGTCCAAGCACGACTTAGCTGAGTCCTCTGTTCACGGTCTCACATGGTTGCAGTCGAGGTGCCAGCCAGGGCTGCAATCTTATCTGAAGTTCAAGCTCACTGATTGTTGACAGAATTTAGTCCTTGTGATTAGGGGACGGGGCCCGCAGCTCCTAGAGGCTGTCCACCATTCCCTGCTATGTAACTCCCTCCACACATGGCAGTTTGTTTCTTTACGGCCAAAAGGAGAATGTCACTGCCGCTTCTCCTGCCTCTGGCCGCTAGACCCCCTTTTATAGTACTCAACTGATCAGGTCAGGCTCACCAAATTAATCTCCCATTTGTTTACCTTAAAGTCAGCTACTTAGGAGGGTTGATTACATCTGTAAAATCCCTTCACCTTTGCTACCTAATGTGACATAATCAAGGAAGTGATATCCCCTCATCTTTGCCATGGTCTACTGGTTAAAATGACCCAGCCACAGCCCAGAGAGGAGGGTTTTACAAGCCATGGGTCATTGGAAGTCATCTTAGAATTCTGCCTACCACACTATTTAAACCAAAAATAACATTAGAATTATGAACACAACAACTGTGGAGTGTTTTCTTCAAGTTTAGAAAATAAAATTTAAATGACAGCCCCTAGGGCACTCATTATTTAGCGATCTCTAGAAGAATCACCAAGGAAACTAGTTTAAACAAAGATCCCCCAGGTCCCCCCCCCCCAGCCCCCACCCCGAGATTCTGACTCGGTTGGTAGAGTTGGCCAGGAATCTACATTTTAAATAAGTTCTCCCTGATGATTCTGATGCAAGTGCTGACCACACATTAAAAACACCTAATTAGAGCTCCCATAATTAACGAATGGCTTAAATTTTCCCAGGGCTCTGCAGTTTGGACCAGAGAATTCCTCCAAATGGATTCAGCCCCTCTGTTTTATAAAAGCTGTATTTAACAGGCTCTGTTTCTCTGCTTAGCACTCAACATATTGAGAAACCTTTATATAGTCCCAGGAAGTACCTTTCTGCTTAGAGAAAGACCTTCTAGTAAGACTAAGCTGACAGCCTTATCTCCACTGTAAACCAAATATAAAAGTTGTAAAATAGCATGGAGTGGATAGAAACCTGGTTTCTTCTCCAACTGTAGTTCCTACTAGTCCTAAGAGAGGACTAAAGCCTAACTCTAAAGTAGACCAGGAACTTCCCTCAAGCAGTGACACTGCCTCGTTGTTCCCTGTTGAGGCCCCTGCTGAAGGGGGGAGGGGAGGGTGCTTGGGGGCCCGTTAATCAAGAATAGGGTGAAGAGGAAGTAACGACTCCCTGTTTTCCACATACACTCTACCTGACTAATTTATGAAACCATGGCAAAAGGTGCAAGGCAGTGTGCAATGGGGTTAGGTTGGGCTGGGAAACCTTTAAGTGTCATAATTTTGAGAGAAACACCGAGAAGAGTTCTAGAAGTCAGTGAGAGCATTAAGAAGACGTATCTGCTACAGATACTTAGAGGCTAACAAGTGGTCATGAAAACAAGTAAGAGAGAAGAAATGCACAGCACTTGGTCTTGATTCACTAAACTAATGGGTCTTTTTGTTAGTGTCATCAAGTCAGTTTTGACTCCTAGCCATCTCATGTACGGCAGAGCAGAATCCTGCCCATTCCTTTTGCATCATCCTCTCACCTTCCAGTGCTATATTGGACAGTGCTCCCCTGCTACTCATAGAGTTTTCATGGCCAGTTTTTTCACAGGTTGGTGGTCAGGTCCTTCTTCCTAGTCTGTCTTAGTCTGGAAGCTCCACTGAAACCTGTCCACCATGGGTGACCTTGCTGGTACTTGAAATATGGGTGCCATAGCTTTCAGAAGAACACACAGTATGAAGCACAGACAGGTGGTATGGTTTACAGGAAATGTAACCTGGGCCTGGTGATGAGAGCACCAAGACTTTACTATTAGATCACCAGGATTGGCCATCAAAAATGGCTATTAAGTGCTTATAATGTACAGCACAGTGCTATAGGCGTTTTCACAGGCCACCCCACCCCCCTTCTTGCACCAGAGAAAAGAGGTTAGCTTTCTCATTGGGTGACTTTGCCCCTTCTGGGACAGCCTATCCAGCACACCATGGCCCTCTCAATATGATCACTTGCGATAAATAAAAAGAAGGGTGTTTTAAGAATTGTTCTCTAGTCCCTCTTCACCCAAGGGTTCCAAGTTATGCCTTTTAGAGTTCTCCCTTACAGCTTGACCTTGACTTCTGAGAAAGTTTCAAAGACTGAGAAAAACAGGCACATCAGTACTGTCTATAAGCATGGCTCTTAGGGAATAGGAAATAACATATGTAGCTCAGACACCATGCAGGTGTCCCAGAGAAAAGAGGTGAAATAAAGAAACCAAGATGTGCAGCCTCACAAGAGTGTTGGGGCAGAAAGGTCCATTGTTCTGCCTTTCCTGCAAGTTAAGCTGGAAGTTCCCAGTGGCTGAC
Organism: Equus quagga; assembly: GCF_021613505.1. Lineage (NCBI taxonomy): Eukaryota > Metazoa > Chordata > Mammalia > Perissodactyla > Equidae > Equus > Equus quagga. The sequence continues at coordinate 59,272,637 of NC_060272.1, forward strand.
CTAAGCGAAGCACTTAGTAGGCAAAATTCCTCCATGCTATCCAACCTCCCAGGTCATACCATTCTTTCCCTGCCCTCACCGCTTCCTGTATGTCTGTGCCATCCTTTTTCCTGCATTTCACATTTCACACACTACATCCTTGAGTTCTTTTCCTATCCAAACAAGTTTTCAGGAAAGAATCAGAAATTCGTATATATCATCTTAGACAACAGGTTAAATTACTGTTGTTTTCATTTGTAGAAAGATAAAACTTTTTTAAATGATACCTTTATGGTGAAGATTATAGCACTAGTCAGTAGACAAGACAGATTTGTTATTGTTGAAGTTTTTTAAGGGTAGGAAGAAAAATTTCCAAAACCATTCCACATAGGCAGTCCTTTGGACTTAAGGCTTTGCAAATACTTGAAAGGAAAAGCAGGGAGAAAAATAGTACTCACTCCAGTTTCTACAGTTCCTTGAAAGATAATGTCCAGATTTCCTGTATCAGTTGCAACATGTAAAGAGCTTAGAAGTTGTCTCTCCAATTCTTATACTAAGGAAAAGCTGGAAAACTGAAATCAATGATTTTCTGGGGAACCATCAAAGAATCAAGATTGCAGGGAAACCTACTGTGCCAAAATCAAGAGAAAGAGGCACATACAGAGAGTCACACTAACCAAAGATGGGGAGGAGGCATGGAGAAAATATAGTCAGGAGCAGGAGAAGAAGTTCAAGGGAATAGATTGGAAACATTGTAGCCACGCAAAGGAGTATGGGAAAGGAGGGAAATAAAAAGCTATAGAACTAGAAAAAAAACTTGTGAAGGTCACAGACAACAAATACAAGCCCGCTAAAAGACTGAGATTTAATCATAATATTATATAAAATACCCATCCTCCTTCATATCTTATAACCACACAAACAGGACTCCTGTATAATAAGAGTGGATTAAAGCTGAAAGAGATGCAAGGCATAGACTCTCTCAGAGGAATAGTACTTAAGAATACTCCCCAAAGTCCACAGGGGAGATAAAACAAGGACACTAGAGGAATTTGAGCCTCTGACACCTACAGCTATAGCCAGCATTAAACACAGCCCATCTTCTAGCCAGATTAACATAAATCCTCACACCAAAATGCTATTTACCTCAGTTTCTAGTACCCAACACAACGTGTCCAGCTTTCACCAAAAAAAACTTCAAGTCAGGTCAAAAGGTAAGAAAAAAATTCACAGTCTGAAAAAACAAAGTAATCATCAAAACCAGAATAAATATGACATAGAAGTTGAAATTATTGGTCATGGAATTTAAATATTTATAATTAATATATTAAAGACTCTAATGGAAAAAGCAGACAAAAGGCAAGAACAGATGGGTAATGGAAACTCTAAGGAATTGAAAGGAAATTCTGGAAATCAAAGATACAGTAACAGAAATGATGAATGCCTTCAATGACTCATCAGTAGACTTGACACAGCCAAGAAAAAAGTCAGTAAATTTGAAGATATGTGAACACAAACTTCCCAAATGGACATTAAAACAGAAAAAAATGAAAATTTTTTTTAATCCAAGAGCTGTGGAAAATTTCAAAAAGCATAACATACATGGAATTGGAATACCAGAAGGAGAAGAAAGAGAGAACAAAGCAAAAAGAAATCAGAAGAAAGGATTCATGAACTTGAAAACTGGTCAGTTAAATTATCCAAACTAGAGAATAGAGAGAAAAACAGAGCACAATGTGAGAGACATGTGTGACAATACCAAACTTTTTCACACATACGTAATTGGGGTAGCATACAAAGACAAAAGAAAATAAAACAGATCAAATATTAGTAGAGATAAAGGTCAATAATTTTCTAAAACTGGTAAAAAGGCATCAAACCACAAATTCAAAAAGCTCAGCAAAACAGGATAAATATTCAGCCAAGCAAGATAAACACATACAAAAATAAACCATACCTAGGCACATCAATTAAACTGCTAAAAAGCAAAAATAAAGAGAAAAATCTAAAAAGTAGTCAAAAAACAATAGACTCATTACATTCAGGTGAACAGCAATAAGAATTATGGCTGACTTCCCAAGACTTACAATGAAAGCTAGAAGACAGTGGAATGACATATACAACATGCTGGAAGAAAAAACTGCCAACCCTAGAATTCTATGCCCAGTGAAAATCTTTCCAATCCAATGTCCCCAAACAGAACTTACTTTCTCTCCTTAGAAACATTTTCTCCCTCTGTAACTCACTACATTCAATATGGTCTCATCATCAAGGCACTTAGAGCTATCTTTGTCCTCTTCTCTTTTTAACTCTCACAATCTATCCAATTTCTATCACTTCCACCTCAGAAAATCTTTGGTATCCACCACTTCTCTTCAGCATCACTAGTACTGCATTGATTCACGCCCTCATTGTTTCTTGCCCAAACTATCATGAGAGCCCATTGACTAGGATAGCCTCCTTAGCATTGTTCACCCTCCTCACAACCTCTGGAATTAGTTCTCTAAAACCAAAATTGATCCTGTCTCTCTGATGCTTAAAGATCTCTTCTGACTTTTCATCACTTACAGAATAAAATCCAAACTCATACCACGACATAAAAGATCCTTCACAATCTTGGCTCCAACAACTTCTCCAGCGTCTGTTCTTGCATATTCTTTTCCTCTTTTGTTATACTTATAAAAATGCAAAATAATTATAAGCTTATATCTTTTCCCCTTTCACCAGATTTGACTTTTCAAAAGAAGTGACTATGATTATTTGGAGAATGTTCTGACAAAGATCAAAACTTGAAAGAGTGAAGGAGGTTGAGGAGTCATTCTCTTCTCTAGCAAGAGCTTCCAGAAAGTCATCTTGATTGCCCATGAGAGGGAAATCACGGAAGGTGAGGCTTGTAGTAAAGGTGTTTCAGGTCCCTGGAAGCCATCAGGGGAGCCACCATTAAATGGAGGAAGTGTAGATAGTCGTATTCTCCAATAAAGATAATGTAATAAGAGCATTTTTGGTTTGAGAGTTACAAGGGTGAAAAGTTGCCCAACTCCTAGTAATATAAATTGGCAGCAAGACATAAGGAACTATTTCACAAGGTGCAGACCCCAGAGTCAGTTCATTAATGGTGTTTATGTGGCTTCTGGTGCCTTGCAAGATGATTTCAGATGGGGCAGAAATGAGTGAGTGTCAAGAGCTGGGTTCCTGGGAACTCAGGTGTGGGATACCCTTAACTAAGCATGACACAGGGACAGTGGATTGTCCACCACTGCAGACTATCATTTGAGGATTCCCGGTGGCTTGAACAGATGCGAGGCAGAAGGAGACCTGCACAATCAGTCAAAATGACCAGTTGTCCACAGTGACATCATGTGGCTGCAAGAAGTAATGACAGTATCTCACCCATCACCTATTCCCCTGACTAACCTCAATTTTTAAATTGTGTAAGTTCCTAGACTTCATAAAAACTCAGGGAGCACCCTAAAAGGAAGATGCTGAACTTCCTCCTAACTTGGCATGTGAGAGTTACACTTAATTTTGTGGTGGTTGTTATTAAAATGGAAAAATAAAAGGTTGATTGCCATAATTGTCCTCTAGTACATACAGTGATTCAAAGTGGGGAAAAAATATTTGCAACTTATACCACTGAAAACAAGGCTTTTTTTAAAAAACAAAAAACAAAAAAAACCCTGCAATCCTTTTTATAAAGGAAAATGTAGAGAAAACTCTGGAACTCCGTAGACCAGACACCATCTGAACTGTTCTGGCTGATGTGGAAGTTGGGGGCTTGGAGCCCTTGTAACTCAGACTCCCCATGTGCTTACCCCAGACCTCGACAACCGCCTCCGAACGCCTCCACGGAACCCAGGAGCCCTGCAGAACATAGTTTAAAAACTGCTTTCTTGATGATGGAAAACTCATGAAGAATTTAAATCAGAGGATGACATCACCAGGTCATCTGTGTAGGACAGAGGATATTATTAAGGGTGGGGAGGACAAGGCAAGATTGGGGACAAGACAGCTAAATTGTAAGCATTTCATCGAAGGACCATCAAGCCTTCTGACAGATGTAGTGGCATGAATAACGTTAGACATCAATACACAAAACATGATGAACTGAATCTATTTGTAAATATGAAACGTTTTTGTAAATAATTATCAAAAACATACACTAGGAAGAGAAATAATCTCTCAGTCTTAGTATCAAAGGATGGATCTTTGACTACCTTGGAAACATGATTATCACAAAGTTCTTCAATTGAACACTTTTCTCTTGAAAAGATTGTTTTATACTAGATTTTTTTACTCAGATTCAGCTTGGAAAAATGATTTTTATCAAAATGAGCTTAAATTCTGCTGAAAACTAGACAATTTAAGCCTGTTGTGATGAAAAGCCATGTTTCCAAGCTAATTTTTAGGAAAAATCTAATAAAAGAAATTCTTAACAGAAAAGTACAGAAAGCCTGCTGGGATAAAAATGAAATGAAGTTTCCAAGCAACTTTTGAGTAAAAATATGGTAGAAAACAATGTTTTTACAGGAAAATGTGGAATTTAAGCATATAATAAATATGTTTTCAAGCTCGTTTTGAGAAAATACCTAGGAAAAAACATTTTAAAGGGAAATATTTGGAATTTAATCCTGTTGTGATTTCCAAACTAGTTTTGAGGGAAATTTTAGTATAAAACACATTTTTAACAAAAAAAAGAATTTGGGCAATAAGATTGCAATAAAGGATGCAAATAAACCTGAGAGAAGGACTCTGAAACGAAGATGAAATTGTCCCAAAAATGCCCAGAGTGGCAGGGCGTTTGTCCCACGCCTCCTCCTGCACCTCCCCCTCAGCCTCCACTAGTGACTTACACGGAATGTCCCTACCCTGAGATGGGGCATAACCCTGCATGAGGCAGTTCCTGTGGTCCAGGGCCATTTGCTAGAAGGGCCTGAGCTTGAGCTGTGGGCAGTCACTGGGGAAATGAGTACCAGGTCCAATTTGGGGGATCTGGGTAAGTGCTCGGCAACACTGCTAGCAAAGAGCATCAGCAACGAATTTAGGGAATTTAGGAAGAGATGTGACACCACATAATAGAGAACTTCAGTTACATCAGAGCTTAACAATATCTCACCAACTCAAGAACAGATGCCTTAATGGAGATCCAAGTTCACAAAAAGGCATCAAGGAAAGAATATTTCAAAATATTTAAACAATGAAAAGGGAGGAAAGCTAAATGAGCTTTCATTTTCATCATTCATTTCATAAAATGATTTTATTCATTGTTCACCACATAGAAACTCTGACAAATTCCAAGTCCATATGCTGTTGAAATGTAAGTGATGACTTAGGATCACAAGAGCAAGTTAAATCACAACGACGGAAGAGACAATCTAGGATTGCCCCGATGTAGCTATGCTGTAATTTGCACAGAATATGAAAGGCAGTTTTTCCTCTTTTCCCAGATTTGGGGCCTGCCACCCCAAGCTGAGTCCAAGAAAGCATCACATAACACACTATTGGGGCCAGACACTCCCACAGAACACTCTCAGAAAAATTCGCTGCCCATCTCTCTCTTAGCCTACAAATGCAAACGTGAGAATGAAGGAACCATTGGAAAGACAAGCCAATGGAATGCACTATTCATGATGCGTTTTTTTCCCTCCTTTCCCCGTGCTCCTCATCTCAAGTCAAGCAAGGAGCTAACCAAGCAAATCATTCTACCTGACTACCAGAGAGATATTAGCATTTCATCCCCTTGTTGGACAATGGCCCTGCTGACCTCTCCTCTGTATGTTGTTTGTGAAAAATGCAAAAGCATGGGGGTAGACTTGCCGGATAAAATACAGGATGCATGAGACTTACTTATGCTACAAAATAATGCATTGTTTACCTGAAATTCAAATTTAACTGCCATCCTGTGTTTTTTACTTACCAAATCTAGCAATCCTAATAGGAGGGAACAGCAGGGCAAAGAACGCTGGTGGCAAAGGGACAGTGGAAAAGGACACAGCTGAAGGTAGCTGGACTTGAGCCACTTTGCAGGTACCCATTCAAGATCCCACTGACAGGTGATTCCAACAGTAAGAACCTGTGGAGAGGACTATCTGAGGTGGAAACTGTGTAGGCAGAAACAGAAAAGACCAAGACACTGGGGGAAGCTCCAAAGGGTTCTACAGAGAACTCAACCACACATACTTACCAGAGGAGAGCTATTATGTGAACCTTGTCCAACAGGCATTTCAACAAAGCCAGAAAAGCAGCAAGAGCAGAGAGGACAAAGGCACCAGTCAAGTAAGAGATCCTTGTGTCTTTCCATCTCTCCACCCAGCCCCAACCCAGGGGAGGCAGGAACTGAAATGGCACGGGTCAGGGAAGGGATGAAAGAGCAGGTCCTGCAAGTCTCTGAGCCATAGCCAGAAAGGAGAGGGGACGAGGAGAGGAAATGAACATTAAATTGGATGTCACATTGAAACTTTAAACTGGATCAAACTATATTAGTCATCTTTTGCTGAAAAACAGATTTAGTGGCTTAAAACAACAGACATTTATCTCACAGTTTCTATGAGGCAAGAATCTGGGTACAACTTAGGTCGGTCCTCCTCTTCAGGCTACAATCAAGATGGCAGCTGGGGCTGAATCATCTCGTGGTTCCACTAGGAAAGGATTCAATTCCAAGCTCATTCATGTGATTGTTGGCAGGATTCAGTTCCCTCTCCCTGGCTGTTGACCAGAGGCCACCTCTGTTCCTTGCCACATGGGTCTCTCTAACATGGGAGCCATTTTAGGAGCTGCCTACCACAGACTGAAATCTCTTAATAACCAAGAGTGATCAGAAAGCTATATTGCTGCCCCAAATCTCATTTACAGCTGGGGAAAGGTGATTGAACAGAGCATAACAAAAACAGATATTGAAGAAAAATCAAACTTTTATATTTGTACCATCAATTGCAAATAGTTCCATAAACTGGATACAAGCATTTATCTTCTTAAAGTTGTCAATGTTTGTGTAGCAAGAAAGGGAGACAGTGTGGTACAGTGGAGAGAAGTCATTCTTTGGAGATCATCAGAACTGGGTTTGAAGCCCAGCCTCATCGCTACTGGTGACATTGGGTTAATTAACTTCTTTGAAACTCAGTCTTCTCAGTAATCAGGGTTGTGATGAGCATAGCAGATGATGTATATGTTCACATGAAGTGGCTGGCCTACACATAGTAGCTATTACTATCATTACCATTACCATTACGTGATCCTCCACAGCTCATCAATCCAAGGTGAGTGACCAGCAGAACCCAAATTGTTCTCATCTCCATTTTAAAGCCTGAAGACGTCAGAAGTTATAGCAGTCATTTATGCATAAGCAAGCACATATCTCTAGATTGCATCTGAATTTTGTCCTAGACATGTAATTTTGGTAAGACTAACACTGCTCAGAGCCTTGTACTTTCACAAAGAGAGTGAAAGACCATTTCTCTTGACACCGAGGCAGAGCTCTGTATGAAGTGAAACATCACTGCGTGTATCCTCTCATAAAGTGTCACAGAGTCAGGGTCCCAGGGGAGAATGCAGCACAGCCAAAAACAAATAAAGCTTTTCCAGTCGCCAGCAAGAGCACACCACTGAAGCGACATCACAGCACTCTCTGTCTCATAGTTCGGACAAAAGCCGAAGAAAAAATTATGAAAAGGGTTTATAAGAAAGATTTGTCTCTTCTCCCAAACAGGGAGTAATACTTGTTTTGGGCTAATACCACCACCTTCCTCCTCCTCTTCCATCGCCAAGATCTTCATCTTCATCATTATCATCATCATCATCATCATTATCATCACAACCACTACCACCACTACCATTGAGGTTGTGCCCTGTATATTAATCTATTCTTGTTGTACAAATTACTAATTAAAACTTATCTATTGTACAAATTACCCTAAAATCTAGCAGCTTAACAGTTTAAAACAAGTATTTATTATCTCTCCCAGTTTCGGAGGGTCAGGAATTCCGAAGGAGTTCACTTAGATCCTTCTGGCTCAGGGACTATCATGAGGCTGGAGTCAGCCTGTTGGTGGGGAGACATGCAGGCTGCAGTAATCAGAAAGCTTCCAAGCTCAAGCACGTGGCTCTTGTTGGGAGGCTTCAGTTCCTCACCAGGTGGGCCTCTCCATAGAGCAACATGGCCACTGACTTCCCCCAAGGGAACAATTTGAGAGGCGTAAGCAAGGCAGAAGCCACAGTGCCTTTGTATGACCTGTTCTCCAAAGTTGCACACCATCACTTGCATTTCAATCTATTCCTTAGAGGCAAGTCACTAAATCTAGCCCATACTCAGGGAAGGGGAATTAGTCTCCAACTCTTGAACGGAGGAGTAGCAAAGAATTTGTAGATGTACTTTTGAAATCAGCACACCATGTTACAAGGACCGTGGTAAACATGACACATGTATATTCTTTCCTGATGTGAAAGGAAAAATTGTCTATTCATGCATTAATTTATTCAACAAACCTTTATTACAGAATTTACCTCCCCAAGGATGTGTTCCAAGTGACTGCTTTTGTCCAGTCCTTTGTGTATTTTATCCCTTACTGTTTCTTGTTTCTAGCTTTAACCTTTTCCTTATTGTACCTGCTCCAGTCTCTTCCTGGAGCCTTGCAGTAACATCTGCTCTCTTCTGGTCATCAAAACATTCCCACATTTATGTTTCTTTCAATGCAACTTAATTCATTACATTAATTCATTATCTTAAGTCCACACTTAGATATAACATTTATAATTTAACCATTGTCTGCAGTAGAGATACAACACAGTATAAGTTGGGGAAATGGCCAACACAAGATTGTCTCATGGGTGAGAGAAGACAATCACCTTCAGGATGTGATCTGAGAAGGTGGGAGAAGTTGCTCTCACTAGAACAGCTCCCTCCATCTACTCTCAGGAATTCCTGCTTAGAGGAAAGTCATCAAAGTTTCTCTTTAAAATGTAAATGCTCCCAGAGGTATAAATGTGACACTATTAGTAGCACATTCCTTAACAAAAATTTTTCTACCAGGTTAGCTTTACAACCACCCACCTCAATTCAGAAGAAATTAGATACAGTATACGGAGGATTTATTGAAACAGGGAAACTCAGGGAAGACATGGATTAATTCCCAACAGGATTCTGCCGAGGAGGCTCAGGAACTGAAGGAGAGCACAGGATCCCAGAGGCAGGATGAGGGGAATCCATCAAGGACAACTCAATTTAGGTTCTCTCAAAAGCAAAGCCTGAGGGAAGGACAAGATGGCAGATAACTTAGTCAAGAGGCTCTCCCAGGTGCGGAAATAAGGCAGCAGGAGAGTGATGAGGCAGTAAATATAAGCAGAGGGCTCAGTTCTACTGAGGTTGTCTCACTTCCCAGAGCTGTTTCTGTCTAAAGGAAGGGATGTTGAACAATTATCCATAGGCTCCCATGCCCTATTGGATGACAACCCTAGGGCAATAACTCCTCTGTTCTTCTGACTGTACTTGTAGGCTTCTGTACCCATAGGAGAAGGCCCTGGAGCAGAAAGTGGAAAGACTTAAGACACCACCTTAAGTGGGTGCTATGTACTTTCAGGGCACATGACATCACATGGAACTGACCCCGGCAGCCATGGCTGAAATCAGCAGCGGGCAAGGAATGTGATGTGGGACATCAGAGCCCTCTACTAATGGGCAGGTGCAGAAAGCACACTTTCTGCATCAGTAAAGTTCAGAAAGGGGAGGCTGAAAACAAGCATCAGCTACATCACATTTTCACTTTCACTTAGTGCTAAAGATAGGTCTATTTTGAACCCCCACACAAGTGGGAGTTAATTATTACACAACCAAGAAGTTATTTCTTCTAAGATAATTCCCCATAGCATGATCTCTATGGTACATTAAAATGAAATACCAAAAGCACAAGCAACAAAAGAAAAAATAGATAAATTGCATTGTCAAAATTTTAAACTTTTGTGCTTCAAAGGACACCATCAAGAAAATGGAAAGACAACCAGTGAATGAGAGAAGCTATTTGCAAGTCATATATCTAATGAGACATGTCTAGATTATATAAAGAACTCTTACAACTCAATTATAAAAAAAGACAAGCAACCCAGTTAATAGTTGGGCAAAGGATTGGAATAGACATTCCTCCAAAGAAGATATAGAAATGACCAATGAGCATATGAAACAATGCTCACCATATATTAGCCATCAGGGAAATACAAATCAAAACCCAATGAGATACCATTTCACACCCACAAGGATGGCTATAATCAAAAAGGCAGATAATAACAAGTGTTGGTGAGCACGTGGAGAAATTAGAACTTGCATATGCGGCCACTGGTATTTTAAGTGGTGCCATCACTTTGGAAAACCATCTGGCATCACCTCAAAAAGTTAAACTTAGAGTTACCATATGACCCAAAAGTTCCACTCCTAGATATATACCCAAGAGAAATGAAAAATATGTCCACATAAAAAGTTATACACAAATGTTTATAACAGTATTATTCATAATAGCCAAAAAATGAAAACAAATTAAATGTCCATCAACTGATGAATCAATCAAGAGAATGTGATACATGCATAAAATGGAATATTATTTGCCAATAAAAAGAAATGAAGTATTGATACATGCCACAATGTGGATAACCCTGAAAACATTTTACTAAGTGAAGGAAGCAGTCACAACCAACCATATATTATATGACTACGTTTATGTGAAATGTCCAGAATAGGCAAATCTAAAGAGATAGAAAGTAGATTAGTGGTCGCCTAGGGTTTGGTGAGTTTGGAGGGAAATGAAGAGTGACAGCTCTTAAGTACAGGGTTTCTTTTGGGGATGATAAAAATGGTCTAAAATTGGATAGTGTTGATGGTTGCACATCTGTGAATATACTAAAAACTATTGACTTGTACACTTTAAATTAGTGAATTGTATGGTAGGTGAATTATATCTCACTGAACCTGTCATAAAAAAATTTTTTAGTGAAAAATAATTGTGATACTGTAATAAGATCAAAAATGCAATAAATACTGGTATGTACTAGAATACGTTTCTAAGAAATCCTGTGCACCTGCTGTATTCAAACCACTATCAGTAAAATTATAGGGAAATTCACAATGCATAACAATAAAATAAGCCAAACTATAACATTACATGAGTTTTTCCAAGTGTGCTACGCGTGTCTGATAAACAAAGAAAAGGTTAATAATATTTCTCTTCAATCTAGGCATTTATTAAATTTTTTAAGTGAAGGAGAGCAATCAAGTTGCCCGTAAAATTAAAATCTTAATTGTTCAGCTCTAGGCTGCTTTTTGTAAAGAAAGTTCATAAACACAGCCTGTGATCAGAATCTGTGGAGATCCTGGGAGAATATCAAACACAAATGAGTTGCCAGAGGATGTTTCCAGATGAAATTAACTACCCTTTTAAGATTAACAAATGATTTATTTATAATTGCAGACTCTTTGTTGGGGAAAGGCTAAAGAATATTTCAGTGCTAAAAAGTTCCAAAATTTTAGCTTTTGTCTACTACCTCAGAAAAAAATCATTAGTTTAGTGACTGCGCCTTAGGAGACTCCGAGATGGATTCATTCTCCTTCTAATGAGGTAAAAACATCCTAGATGTCTCTATTCAATGAGCATCTGGACAATAGCCAACCTCTGAAGAAACTGGAAATTCTGCTCGGTGACAACACACTATCAACTCACCAGGGCGGTTTAAGATAGCACAGTGTGACTCAAATCCAGGCAAAGAAATGCGTCAGGTGAAAGCATTTCCTCCTCAAGAAACACCTGCCAGCAATCGAGATAGAAAAAATGTGTGTCAACTTGTGAGCCTGTTTAAAGAACTACCCCGACTGGTTCCCTAACCACAAGCAAATTCATTCCCTTTCCTATCTTTATGGGGGGTGATTTCCCGAAAGGCTTCAAACCAGAATGTGGCTTGATGGGAGAAGGCAGCGGTTTTTAATTTTATTATATACAGATGACATATATATAATTTTATATACATAAAATAAAATTTAAAACTATATGTAATATTGATAACACAGTCCAGTTAAATCTTGAGGGAGGAGGAATCTATAACACAAAAAGCTCGCTCTGCCTTTCCACCATCTGAGTTTGCATTTACATTACCACTGAAACTTTCTCCAGTGCCCTCCCGTTAGCACTTCATTTCACACCTCCTCCCAGGTAAACAGGAAGCAAAAGACGCAGCATCCTCTTTGCATCATCAAGCGCTGGTTGGTTACCTGAGATGCAAAATAACTGGAAGGGAAAGAAAAAAATCAAACCAACCACCAGATCGTCTCTTTATGATTTCATATTTACAATCTTACCTAACCAGTGATTTAGCTAAAAAGGGGAAATTTGAGGATCCCAATAGGGATTTATTAGAGACCTTTCTTTCTAAGGGGGAATTGCACTCAGATCTCCTTCGACTGTTATGAAGATTCATATTACTTGGTCATTTAACATCTTTAATTAGCTCCCCTCTGAGACTCAACAACAAAACTAAGCTCACGCTCATAAAATACACAGACAAGCTTTGTCTGCAGTCTAAACTAAGCAATAATTGGCTGCTGCCTCCCCTAGGGGGCTCAGTGGACTCTCGCAGCCCCCAGTGTCCTTCATCAGCATGTGTGAGGAGTGCCCCAGTTTAAGGGTCTTTGAGAGCGGGGCCTCTGTGTCTGTGTGCCTCGCATCTTCCCTGCACTGAAGTTGAGTAAATGCCTCCCAGGACCACTCCCTGCGGCAGGTACTTCTGCAGGGCTTCTGTTGCTGTCTCTGGTTAAGCGATCATGGCAGCAAAGGGTATTCAGTTCAAAATTATCGGGGATTCTTCTTCCTGTAACTTTGAAACTGCTTGGCCTAAACATTTCTTACGGTGAGCTCAGAGCAGAACCCACTATTCCCCAATTCTCCAGAGACAGGCTGGAGAAAGGAAAGGAAATAATTCTTAAGCCTCCAAATGCCAGAGCTCTGTACGTTCTCGTCTTACTTAACCATTATACCAAACCTGCGAGATGTACGTTATCATCCCCTGAAAGACGTGCTTAGATGAGGAAACTGAGTCTTCAAGGTGAAGCAGTTTACCTAAGGCTGGACAGCCAGTCTTTAAAGCTGGTTCTTAGCTCCTGGCCACAGACTTCTCTGAGAATCTGGTGACAGCTAAAGACTGCTCCATGCACACATTTTACGAACAAATTTAGGGGACCAGGCACCCTTGAAGTCCAGACCCTGCAGAAATCCAAACCCTGAAGCGTTCCTCTTTCCACACAACTACACTGCCTCCCACTGGACAAGGCTGGGGAGGAAGGAAAGGAAATTACCCAAAATTTAAAACATTTATTTTCTCTCAATACAAAATCTTTTCTTCTATCTTACATGTTATTTCATGAAATCCCTATGAGTCCTTTTCTGCTGAGCAGGAGTATTTTGATCAGAAACTACTTGCTGTAGGGGCAAAACTTAAAATGATTTTAAAAGCTATTCATCAGCCTCCTGTGCTATTTTCCAGTTTCTTGCCAGCAATCCCAAATCTGAGTATTTATTCAAAAGAATTGAAAACAGGATCTGCACTCCCAGGTCCACGGCAGCATCCATCACGATAGCCAAGAGGTGGAAACAACATAAATGTCCATCGACAGATGAAGGTACAAAGCAAATGTGGTCTATACATATATGGAATATTATTCAGCCTTAAAACAGAAGGAAATCCAGAGGGCCAGCCCCATGGCCAAGAGGTTAAATTTCTGCACGTTCCGCTTCGGTGGCCCAGGTTTGCAGGTTCGGATCCCAGGTGCGGACCTACTCCGCTCGTCAGCCAGGCTGTGGAGGCATCCCAGGTACAAAAAATAGAGGGAGATTGGCACAAATGTTAGCTCAGGGCTCATCTTACTCAAGTGAAAAAAGAGGAGGATTGGCAATGAATGTTAACAGGGCAAAGTTTTCTCACAAAAAAAAAAAAAAGAAGAAGGAACTCCTGTCATATGCTGCAACAGCAATGAACCTTGAAGAGGTTGTGCTAAACAATACAGTCTTATGAAGTGGGAGTTATAGATGAACACACACTGTGTGCCTCTGAGAAGCTTCCCGAGGAAAAGTCACAGCTGGTAACAGTCAGTGACCAGATAACTCGTTTTCTTGAGTCTCATTAGTCCTAAACATGAAACACTGAAAGAACCCCTTGTTTTCCATTAGTCCCTCCACATCTAAAATAATCATCCTCTGTGCTGAAAAATCACTTAGCATCTTGTTTCAAGTTCAGAAATTAATTTTCACAACAGGACAAATTACTCTGCTAAAAGACTACTGGAGTAGAAAGGCCTGGATTCTGAAAGTCCGTTATGGGCTAAACCATCCCTTTCTTTTGGGAAGAGATACAAATGGGTTTCTTCTTTACAAACTAATGCAAATGCAGTTTATGAAATTCGCTAAGCTACCTGCTTACTTACTTCCACTCCTCTGGACGCAGGGGAGGTCATGGTTGAGCCCTCGCTGACCAGGTCCTGCAGAAATCTCTCCTTCCCACAAGCCACCAGAGTCTCGGCCTGCTTGCCACTGCTTTCCACTGACCAAGATGGCCTTAATGTCCCCCTCAGCCTGACTAAAGTTTCCACAGTTTCTTCCTATGGCACCCTGACCCCCCTTTTCTTAACACTTACTTTAGAAAACTTGCGATTATAAATTATTTCTCTGCCCCTTGGAGATGTAAATCTTCTCCCAACCTGTTATCAGTTTTACAACGCAGGAATGTCTTTCTCTCTCGAGGGTCAGGGAATCAGCCCTTTCAAATGTCATCATCAAGGAAGATACCACCACTCTTGTCTCCCAGCCCCCGTGAGAGGATAGGAGTCTAACTTCAATAAGTGTCAACACTGCCGACCTCATCACATAGAGCACGCTCCTCTCTGATGTCCTCTGGGACTTTTCCACTAGCTCACTCTAACACTTACAAGCCCTGCCACCCTCTGTTTGAGTGGAGTTGGGTTCAGTCTCTCTCCCCGATTGCAATAGGTTTGAATACAGTCTTCCTTGCCTCTTTAACTCTGTCGGGTACAATTTTTCCTTGACACCACTCCTCTCCAGAACCCCACCACCCACTATTTTTTTAAGGCTCTTTTCCTTGAATAGTAGGATCAGGTAAAATGATGAGATCAGAGTAAGTTTATTAAAAGATGAAGAGATGCACATGATATATTTTTAAATTTAAAAGCCTTTACAAAATTGTGGATAGAGCCTCACACACTCTATGTAAGTGCACACTTAAATATATAGTCTGTTACTTATACATTAAAGTTTAAAAATAGGCTTAGAAATGATCAAAGTCATCTCCACACAGCAAGATAATAGGATTTTTCTTTTCTTCTGTAACAGAGATGTATTTTCTAAATTTTCTATGACGAATTGCATTTTGGGGTGAATTTTTTAAGCAGCGTGGAGAGGGAAGAGGATTTCAAATAACAAAGGGACTCTCACTTGCTATCCCTAAAAATAATCACTGCTTTTTTTTTTTTTTTCTTTTTACCAGCTTTCTTCCTAAGTGCTGTGGGTGGGAAACAGACAATATTAACAAAAAATTATACAAATTTATTTGCTGCTTTGAATCCTGGTTTTTCATTCTTGGATGTTTCCCAGAAACCTAAAGGCTTCCTGTTCTTCTCTTTGATCCCTGTAGGATGAGTCCATCAGGGACCTATTCCTTGAGTCCTGTGTCCTCCTCTGGACCAAGCAAGTGTCCACTCTACAAGAAGTATCTGAATTCAACGCTGTAGATTAAAAGAAAAACGTCAAGCTCCTTCAAGAGGCCCCCACACCTCCAGTGAGTGACATACGTCTTAGATGTCAGAGAAACACTAAAGGGGGTGTCCCCCATCTCAGCTTCCTCAAAGTTCTGTCCCACACACACGATAGAATTGGGCACCCTGGGACATTCTCATATGAGCTTGCTTTTATAGTCCCGAAGAAAGAGAACTTGGTGCCTGTTAAGGTTAAACTTTAAACAAGCCATTGTCCATCTACAGGGAAAAAGAGGGGAGGACGAGAGGAAGGAGAATGAACACTCCTTTTAAACATTTACATCAAGACGGCAGAAGGTTATTTTATCTGAAGACGAGAGTCTCCTTGTTTTGGAGGCAGACTCCTGGGTGCCACTATACCCAATATTTCAAGTGGAGTCCCCTGCAGCTTAAGTGCGACACAGACTAATTAGAGCTCTGAAAGAAACAATCGAACGGTACCAGGATTAAACAATACTTATAAGGAGAAACTTGGGAGGAATTAATCTCTCTAATAGGAAAAGGGAATAAGTCCTTGGCAAGGTAACACTTTTGGTGAGGAAAGAAAATTATTCAAAAAGCCTAGGGAAACTGTAGGATCCTAATTGGTAAGGTAGAAAAGTCTGGTTCTAGAGAAAGTTGGGTTAAGGCTGCTACTTACAAAAGTTTTTCACAATAAGCAGAGACTGTGCAGCCTGAGTCTTTGTCCCAGAAGATAGCAGGTGCCACAGCAGCAAGGTCTCCTCCTGGGACAGAGTCTGTGAACAATGACGCATCCACAGACCCGAAGCCCAAGCCCTTGGTGCCAGATGTGTTTTAGAACTCAAAACTTTTTGGATTTTAGAAAAGAAATCTGGTGTATAATCAATAACGTTATATAACATCCCCAGTGGGATCTGGGGCAACATCCCATTAATCTTTCTTAAGCAAAACATATGAGGATTCACCTGAAGTGGGATAAATACAGGAGATATATATATATATATATATATATAAATAGACTCACATCAGTTCAAGTTTTGCTACCAGATGAGTTATGGGAAAAAGAATTCAATTTCCTGTGGTTTTGGGGTTTCAGAAATGTGAATAAGGGATTGTAGGCCTGTATTTTTTGTGTATGTCTGTCTTGCCCACCAGAGACTGAGAACCATGCCTCATTTATCTTCCCCAGTCCCTGGTCCATGACTGGTGCTCAGCAAGTGTGTTGAATTTAATTGATCAATTCCAGGCTGTAAGCCTCTCACATTTCCTAGCAGCACAGCCTCAAAGCTCTGGATGCCCAGGGAGGCCCAAACTTCAAGAGCAGGAGTACTTTGCTTAGTGTACTCGGAGCTTCTTTGAATAGAAGGCATTAGAAACAACATAAATTTTCTGCCTAACTTTCACTTCCCCTGTTTCAAGTGCTGCCATCCTATAAGCTGCCAAGAGATTATGAAGGCCGAGAACTAGATTTTTGCAATATTATCTTGTTTGGTAGCAATGTTCTGGAAAACCCTGATAAAATGACAAGCGTGTCCCATGTGGGGAAACCTTGTTTTTGTTTGTGTCATTGAGTGGATTCCAACTCCTGGCAACTCTGTGTACAGCAAAGCGGAACCCTACCCGATCTTTTTGCTCCATCCTCTCACCCTCTGGAGCTCTATCAGACAATGCTCTGCTGTTATTCACAGGGTTTTCAGGGCCAATTTTTTCAGAAGTGGGTGGCCAGGTCCTTTTTCCTAGTCTGTCTGAGTCTGGAAGCTCTGCTGAAACCTGTCCACTGTGAGTGACCCTGCTGGTATTTGAAATACCTGTGGCATAGCTTTCAGCATCACAGCAACATGCGGCCAACACAGTCTGACAACCAACAGACGGGTGGTGTGGTTCCCTGACAGGGAAATGAACCCTGGGCCTCGGTGGTGAGAGCACTGGATCTTAACCACTAGACCACTGGGGCTGGCTCTGGGGAAACGAAGTCCCCATAATTATTAATGCTGGTCTCTTTGAATGTGCTGTCCTGGAGGCAAGAGTTATACTAAAGGCATAGTAGGAACAGCAGTTTTCATCACCCACCTTTGGCAGATGCAATTTTAGTCTACATTTCTCCTCTGGGCCAGGTTTCCTTTCAGTGACCTCATCCACCTGCCACGTCTACCTCTCCCACTGACCACTGCCAATGAGAAGCCATCAGCACACACCTGCCACCTCTCTGTGTCCATGGGAGTCACTGGAGGTCTGAAAATAGATGTGTCAAGTTGTTCTCTAGGTCCCAGGTCCTTTAGCATATGGGCCAAGGTCGCCCTACTGTCTCAGTAGTACTGGCAGTATAATTAGTCTTGTCTTTCACTCTGTGAGGAATAGAGCATAACTTTAAACTTTAAAGCAGGAGGAAAACACCTAAAGCAACAAGGACACCAGAAAAGTGGCCTTGAACAGAACATCAGCATCCAAACACCCAGGCCAACTGGATATTTCTACTTGCTAACACCGGGCAGGTCCATTGACATAGGAGTTGCCTGATCTAGAAAACTCAGTATAAAGAAATTTAAATCTAGAGAACAAATACATTCATTCTCTACTGACAATATTACAATTTTTTATTTATTGACTTCAAGGTTACTTTATATAATAAAATGCCTTAAGTGTATTTTTGGTTTTACTTTTTTTTAAAGTTACTTATTGTATAGGCAATATGGGTCCACAGTAAGAAAAAAAAAAAAGAAAAAGCAATTAAATAGATTAGATAGGAGAAATTGCCTAGAATCCTGCTCCCATCCCGAAGGCCCCAAGTTC
Source organism: Equus quagga (assembly GCF_021613505.1). Lineage (NCBI taxonomy): Eukaryota > Metazoa > Chordata > Mammalia > Perissodactyla > Equidae > Equus > Equus quagga. Next base: position 59,291,154 of record NC_060272.1, read on the forward strand.
CTCTTTCCAAAGGAAATTACTGTGATTAGGTTTTGGATTCTTCCGGAAATAGTCTCTACATATGTAAGGTTATTTCACTTTTGGGGGGTTTTTTGGGCAGGGGAGGAGGCAACATTGGCCCTGAGCTAACATCTGTTGCCAATCTTCCTCTTTTTTGCTTGAGGAAGATTGGCCCTGAGCTAAAATCTGTGCCAATCCTTCTCTATTTCATATGTGGGACGCTGCCACAGCATGGCTTGATGATCAGTGTGTAGGTCTGTGCCCAGGATCCAAATGCGCAAACCCCAGGCCACCAAAGCAGAATGCATTAATATAACCACTACCCCATTGGGCTGGCCCCTATGTCACTTTTTAAATACAAACTCCATCATACTATACACACTACTCCACGTCTTGCTTCCCTCTCCCCAAATTCATTTAAATCATTAATATCCCCCGATGCTTTCAGCATGCCCCCCTCCTCTGCACAGGCATTTAGAACTCTTCAGGGGCTCCCAATGCCTATATCTGAAGACCTCAGCTCAGTATTCAGGGCTGGTCTGATAGTTCCTAACTAACCCCTATAGATGCTGCTATGGGTTGAATTGTGTCCCCCAGAAAGATATGCTGAAATCTTAACCACTGGAATGTGTAAGTGTGACCTTATTTGGAAATAGAGTCTCTGCAAAGGTAATTAAGATGTAAGTTAAGATGAAGTCATACTAGAGTAGAGTGAGCCCTTCATCTAACATTTCTGTTGTCCTTGTAAGAAAAGGAGAAGAAATACAGAGATACATATGCACAGATGGAAGACAACATGAAGAAACAGGGAGAATGCCTTGTGATGACAGAGACAGAGATTGGAGTGACGCGTCTACAAGCCAAGAAGTGCCAAGGATCGCCAGAAACATCAGAAGCTGGAAGAAAGGCATGGAATAATTTTCCCCTAGAGGCTTCAGAAAGAGCCTGGTCCTGCTGACACCTTGATTTCAGATTTCTGACCTCCGGAACTGTGAAAGAATAAATTTCTGTTGCTTTAAGCTATCCAGTTTCTGGTGCATTGTTACAGCTGCCCTAGGAAATGAACACAAATTCCACCAAGCTTTTCGTCTTCCCTCATAGTGTTTCCACGCAACACCTGCCTCCTGCTCCTTTTCTCACCCACCTCCTACCTCCCTTGTCCGCCCAGCTGAGTAGCTCTTCCTCCAGAAGCCTCCTTGAATCATCAAGCCTGCTTTGATCTCTCCCCTCCCCTGAGCTGGTTATTTGTGCTCTGCACAATGGTCTCCCGAAGTTCTATTGTCTCGTGTGTGCACATCTTTTCTCCTCAACTGGCCTGAAGCTCCCTGAGGATTGAATCTGTGTTTTAATTTTCCCTTGATCCAGTGTGGACTCAATATATATTGAACAAGCCATCCTTCATCCAATAGTATTAAAGGATTAATAATTTCAAGAAATGATAACAAAAAAGTACTCTGTGACTCTTCATTAGACATTCCAATGTTCAGTGTCTCAGCAAGAAAATCTATTGTAAAGGTACTTTATTTTTTACTATATTTCAAAAATAAAATGGATTTCTTTTTTTTTAATGTAAAATTCAAGTTAGGATAATTACTAGAAAGTTTACTATAGCAAAATGGTGAATTAGAGCCAGCCCTGATGGCCTAGCAGTTGGGGTTCAGTGTGCTCCACTTTGGTGGCCTGGGTTTGCTTCCCAGGCACAGAGCCACAACACTCGTCTGTCGGTGGCCATGCTGTGACAGCAGCTCACACAGAAGAACTAGAAGAGTTTACCACTATATACAACTTTGTGCTGGGGCTTTAGGGAGAAAAAGGAAGAAAAAAGAGGAAGATTGGCAACAGATATTAGCTTAAGGCAAATCTTCCCCTGCAAAAAAGAAAAAGAAAAATGGTGAATTAAATGCTAATGTGAAAGGTGACTTGTGAAAACCAAATGTAAATTATCAGAAATACATTTCTTTGATTATAAGACAATACCTCATTCTTTGATAATCTGCAGAAAAAGGAATCTAAATAATGATGAAAGGACAATATTAATGGAACTCTAACAAGCAACTGATTTAGAAAATCTGAGAAAGTGCCCAGCCAATTTATAGATGTTATTGGAATAAGAGAGCTGAGTGAACATTTATCAGTAGACCAGTATTAATAACCATTTGATTTACCTAGAAACTAATTTTTTCTTCACATTAAATTATTTTGAGTCATGCAGATCCTAAAGTGAAATGATCTTAGAGTTAAAAAGGACCTTGAAAGTCAATATCATCCAATCTGTTACCCAATATGCAATCCCCCCCACTCCCTCCTGATTTGCCATCAAACCTTTGCCTGAATACAGCTGACAACAGGAAACTCTACTTTGAAGGGCATCTATTCCACTGCTGGATTAGGAAAACAGGTAAAGTCCATGTTAGCCCCTAGGATCTGTTTCAACTGGTGCATTCCAAAGGAGAATGCCTAAAGAGAGGCCCCTCAACTCTATCCCCTTGTCCTTAACTTTAAGCTTCAGTAGGAAGAATTCACGTCAGAAAAAAGATGAGTGATGATTCTTTACCAGAACGGATTTCACTAATCAGGTTAGTCCTCTCTTTGTAGTAACCCCCTAAGTCCTCAGAACCACCTCTCCAACAGTACGCCTTAGCATTTCCTACCACATGAGGTAACCTCCAACCATCACCAGTAAGATCAGATATCCCTGAAAATACCAAGAGTTTGGTCATTGCACTCAGCAAAGGCATATTCCACTCACACAAATTTAGCAGCTTAAAACAGCACATAAATATTGTCTCTCTATTTTTGCAGGTCAGGAGTCTGGACCCGGCTCTGCTGGATCTTCTGCAAGGCTGCTAGCAAAGTGGCAGCCAGGGCTCAGTTCTCTTCTGGAGTCAAGACTGGTAACAAATCTGTTTCCAAACTTATTCAAGTTGTTGCCAGAATTCATTTCTCTGCAGCTGCAACACTGAGGTCCTTGGCTTCTTGGTGACCGTTGGCTAGAGGCTACTCTCAGCCCCTAAAACCCGCTCACAGTTCTTTGCCACATGGCCCTCTCCATAGCCTTCTCCCAACATGGCTGATTGCTTCTTCAAAGCCAGCAAGGGGAAAAGAGCAAGTCTGCTGGCCAGGAGTCTTATGTAACCTAACATTATCACCCAAGTGACATCCCCCCACCTTTGCCATTTTCTATTGGTTAGAAACTGGTCAGAGGCCCCACCCACACTCCAGGAGAGGGGGGTTTACACCAGAAGTGGGGATGATTTGGGGGTTATCTTAGAGTCTGTCTACCACAACCCCAAGAATCTGTACTTTTTAAAGCACCTCAGTGATGCTGATATTTAATCAGGCTTCAGAACTATTGTTATAAGATGCAATAGAGAAGAAGAAACAAGAGAGAGATGATTTTATTGTAGTAGTTTTCAACCTTGACTGCACCTGAGAATCACGGAAGAGTTTTTGAAAATCTCATTGTAGGCTGCACCCCAACCAGTTGGATCAGAATATCTGGAAGAGGATTGGTCCTTTGAAACCCCGCAGGTGATTCCAAACTGCAGCCAAAGCTGAGAACCACTGTTGTACCGGAACAGTCGGGAGTCAGAGTCAATCTTAATGGAAAAAACGCAATCCTTGGGGCAAGTTTTGAAAAACAAGTAGATGTTTTCTAGGAGAGACAAAGGAGTGTCAAGAGATAAGGGGTGAGGGCTGGCCCCGTGGCCGAGTGGTTAAGTTCGCGCGCTCCGCTGCAGGCGGCCCAGTGTTTCGTTAGTTCGAATCCTGAGCGCGGACATGACACTACTCATCAGACCACGCTGAGGCGGCGTCCCACATACCACAACTAGAAGGACCCACAACGAAGAATATACAACTATGTACCGGGGGGGGCTTTGGGGAGAAAAAGGAAAAAATAAAATCTTTAAAAAAAAAAAAAAGAGATAAGGGATGAACATTTGTAGCAATTTAATGAAGCTGGTGGATTCAGAGAAGGGAACGAATTTAGGAGGTAATACTAAGATTTTGAGTCAAATGTGAGGTTAGCAAGGAAGGAGGGATCTCAGGTGACTTCCAGATCTCCGGTTTAGACACCTGGGAGAGCATAAAAGCCACTAACTGAGACAGAGAATCAAGAGGAGAAACTGGTTGAAGGATGGGGAAGATGGAGCAGATGTTGAGCTCAGTTCTAAATACATCAGGTTGTACACATTTTTAAAGGTGTTTTAATTTAATTTGCACTCATGTTCCACTGGCTTCATGAATCCATTTAATATAGATTGGGCATTTTTCCAATCAATTTATTCTTCTGTTTTCTTCTATTTCCCATAGGACTCAGCTGCCCAGCACAAGGCCATGTAAATTGCACATTTAACCTCTAATTTCCTCCCCTGCAAGGTCATGTATTATTTTGCTAGTCACACAACCCCTTGGATGACCCTTCCCATCATTAAATGTCAAGTGATTACTTTGCAATGCTAAGTATTGAAATTTTAATATGTGTTGATTTAGCGATTATTAAGGTGTTAAGCTTTTGAGAACCATTAAAATTAAATCCTTTTTGAAAAAGGCTTTTTAATGTGTTCAACTTGAGTTTCTTGGTGCCACATTCTAAAGCCAAGTAGCCTCCCGCTGGAATGGAGGAAGCCTGAAGAGAGCTCTCTGCAGCCCTCAGAAACAGCCACCAGTGTTAAGTCAACAACCAGCTCAGAACTATTTATCTACAGGATGGAAAAGTTTCACCCTGACACTGAAAGCACAGCTAGAGAAGGCACAAGGTTTTTCCAAAGTAGGAAATCTAGAGACATTTTAGACTACTGTAATCTTGGTAATATTCAAATGTTGATGAATGGATATTTCCAAAATTTAGAGAAGCTAGAATTTGTGCTGTGTTTTACACTGGTTCATTATCCAACTGGCCAATGTCAACATTCATTTGCCTATCCAAACATGAATCGGAAGTCTGACTAGTATTAAACCTTGGAAGAATTAATGAATTTGCACATAAAAATTTAGACTACAAATTTCAATTACTGGACTTTCATGATTCAATGAAAGCAACATTAAACATTGTCCCTTCTCATAAACATTAGCCATAATAAATGTTTACTTTAAAAAAAAGATATAACCCAGTATTCCTTATTCTAGTCACTTTTTAAGGCATTTTATCCTAAAATATAACCATTTTTAAGACCTACTCCAAAAAAAGTTAAAAAGAAGAAATCTTTCTAAAATTAAAAAACATTAATGTGTAGATAACAAAAGATATTTAAGATAGCCCTTGAAAGCTTTTGAAGGTAAGAAAATTACTGCTGCCATTGTTTCTCTCTACTCATGAAAATAGAAACATCCAAACTCCAACTTCAAGTTTTAGAGGTGAATAACAAGGAAGATCTTTAATCTGACAGGATATTCCCAAAAGAGAGATTACTAATTGAAAGCTCAGAGAGAGTAATTAATTGTGACTAAATAATCCTTTCACTTCTTCACTATTAAAAATATTATTGAGTTGCCACAAGGCACATTTTACCACAGAAGACAGTGGTGAAGTGTGTGTAGACAAGATTAGTTAGGGAAACAAAATAAATCTTCCCATTGAACTTAGATGAATATTGCAGCCTAGAGGTCTGATAAATTAGGTGAATATGACTCAATGAGAAGCCAAAGTGGAAAATCAATCCTGTAAGATTTTTCATTTGTAAAACACTTTATTTTTCAGAGCAGCTTCACGCCATTATCACATTGTATCTTAATAACATCCCTATGATGGGTAGATGCTGATTGTTCGGAAAAAAAAAAAGTTTAAGTGAGTTTTGCTAATACTTAGGCCAACACACTTTGCAAACTCTCTCTTGTAGAGTTGGTCAAGATGAAAGCACGCAGAGGCGTTTCCTATATAATGAGTATGATGTGTTTGAAAAAGCCACTTTAAAACAACTCTTCCTAGGGCCTGAGGGGAACTAGTAGACAAAAATCCTATTTTACAGCTTTTCTCCTGCTTACCATACAGCCAGGGAGGAGACATTCAGAAGACTCTGCTTCACTCCTTAACTAGAAGTAAATATCTAACTTCATGAAGTGAAAGAATATTACCTGTTAGCTAACATTTCACTTTCAGGAACATTACTCTTTAACTTTACTATCCCCTTCATCTCACAACTTACATCTTCACAACCATTTCCCATTCCTCTGTCCCTCACCACTTACGCGTCTTTCTTCAACTTAAGGTAGAGTCTCTCAGAGCTCAAGAGAGCCCTGGGCCATTTCTATATTTTTAGAGTTCTAGCATAAAGAAAAGCCAAAATAGGATAGCAAATTTGTGAATTAAAAATTAATTCTTTGAGGCAAATAAGCATATGAAAAGATGCTCAACATCGTACACCACTAGGAAATTGCAAATCAAAATAATGAGATACCACTATACACCTGTTAGAACAGCCAAAATTCAAACACTGACAACGCCAAATGCTGGTGAGGATGTGGAGCGACAGGAACTCTCATACACTGCTAGTCAGAATCCAAAATGGTGCAGCCACTTTGGCAGGCAGGTTGGCAGTTTCCTACAAAACTAAACACACTCTTACATACGATCCAGCAATCATATTCCTTGGTGTTTATTCAAATGAGTTGAAAACTTACTTGCACACCAGAATCTGCACACAGATGTTTATAGCAGCTTCATTCATAATTGCCAAAACTTGGAAGCAACCAAAATGTCTCTGCAGATGAATGGATAAATAAACTGTGGTACATCCAGACAGTGGAATATTATTCAGTGCTAAAAAGAAATGAGCTATCAAGCCATGAAAAGACATGGAAGAGACTTAAATGCATATTACTAAATGAAAGACGTCAATCTGAAAAGGCACATGCTGTATGATTCCATCTATATGACATTATGGAAAAGGCAAAACTTTGGAGACAGCAAAAAGATCAGTGGTTGCAAAGGTTAGTGCAGAGAGAGGGACAACTAGGCAGAGCACAGATGATTTTTAGGGCAGTGAAACCATTCCGTATGACACCATGATGATGGATACATTTCATTACGCATCAGCAAAACCCAAATAATGCACAACACCAAGAGTGAACCCTAATGTAAATTATGGGGTGATAATGACAGGTCAATGTAGGTTCATCTGTTATAACAAATGGTTCACTCTGGTTCAGGATATTGATAGTAGGGGTGGCTATGCATGTATGGGGGGAATGGGTATATGGGAACTCTGTGCTTTCAGCACAATTTTGCTGTGAACATAAAACTGCTCTGAAAATAGAGTCTACTTTTTAAAAACTAATGCTTGTAACATATACACAACTTCATTGGTAGATAACATCAAAACTCTTAATTTGAGGCCCATAACAGTCAGTAGGCAGTTGCAAACAATGCTCTAGCTATTTTAAACAGAAAATAATTTATTAAAGGATATTTGTTAGCTTGCAGAATTTGTAGAGAAACCAGATAACTTAGTATGAATAGTACACACCTTGAAATCACTCAAGAGGAATGCTCAGTCACAGGAGAGATGCCACCACTGCCACCAGCCACTTGGCCCTGAACACACAAGGGACTGGATGCCAGAAACTCTGCCTCAAAAACCCCAAGAAGAACAAGATGCCTCCACCACCACTTTCCAGAAGATCAGTCTTCCCACAGCTGCCACCTTATGTTGCTTCTTTCCCTATCTAAGTCCTGTGAAGATGTATCTGACTGGCAGTACATAAGTCAGATTCTTTCAGCCTACCTGCAAAAGATCTGCAAAAAATTTTTAATTCTGTCATGAGATGGTGGGACTACCAATGTGGGAAACTATCAAAATGCCTAGAAATCTAGAAAGTAACTTAGGTGTCATCTTATAGCAATGACACTTAGTATTAGGACAGGTTGAGCCTGAAGAAGATCCCAAAGGGCCCAATAGAGAGTTAAATGTGGGAGTTTATAGCTCACTGGAGAGGTCAAATGTGGAAATCTACAGATAAGGAATTGTACCACAAAGTGATAGGTAAAACCAAGAGAGCCGGATGAGAAAGACCAGGGAGAAAATGTGCAGTGAAAAGAGCAAAGGTCCAAGATGAAGCCTTTGGAATAATCAATGTGTAAGAGTAGAATAGAGTAAGAGGAAGTAATGAAGGAAGTGAAAAATGGGCAGAGGTCATCAGCTTTTAAGAAGGAAGGAGTATCAAGTTTGGGAAATCAGCAAACATTCCTGTAAGGATTGAAAAATCTCCATTGGATTTGGAGATCTAGAGACTGCTGGTGACCACTAGGAATGTACCTCCATTCTAACACTACCATAATGTATCAAAATAGCCTGGTTCTGTTGGTTTCTCCTTGGCTTATATCTTCCAAGGGTAGGAATGATGTCTCATTAATGTCAGACTCCCCAGCACCGTACTTGGAACAAGGATTTCAGTGATGGTTTGCTCATCCTAGCTGAACTGAGACCTGTAGTTTCCCTTTAAATGCCCATGCAAGAAGCCAAGGGTGAAATTCCAAAGGTCTTTAGGCTCCTTGACACCCTGACTCTGATCCAGAATCACTCATTTGTAACATCTTGGGATCACAAGGCTCAACGAAATTCCCCTCTCTCAATTTTGGAAATATCACCTTTCAAATAAAAAGTTCTCTTCTCTTTAACAAGGCAACAATAATAATAATAGCAATAAAAACAACACAAACCAACAAACATCTGTGGAGTACTTTACATTTTTATGAAGTGTTTTGATACTTATAACCCCCAATTAATACAATAGCAACCTTATGAAATGAGTATTTTTATTATCTCTGTCTTAGAGAGAGATTATGTAACCGGCCTAAAAAATCACTCACACTTAGAAATAGGGTCCCCTGGAATTTGCCAAGGTCCTCTGGCTTCAAATCCCAAGTTCGTTTCTCTCTGCCACGCTAGCTGGGGTGTCCCACAGAGAGATTTTGGTTCTATCGTTTTATACTTCCAGGCAAATATGTGATTAGCATTTTGCTAGTTCTCATCTATCATCTTGGCATCTGTTGCTGGAGCTGCTGAGGGTGCATATTAGTCATTTCAAGGAATTCAAATCCAGCGAGTGAGATGATTTCTTAAGCTTTTGGGGGAAATTTTTCAAAGGCTCACACCTTGATACACTGAAGAGAGGGGAGATTTTTTAGGTATTTGGGGATCAGGATTCCAACCTGGCCAGTTTACTCGACCTTGGAGAATGCACGTGTCGGGGGACCCAGGGTAAATCCTTTGGGTTGTTGGGTTGGTGGCAGGTTCTGCTTCACCAGGTTCTAATGATGCTGCAACTGACCAAGAAACCTAAGATTCTGGGACCGCAACAATAGGGGTAACAAAAGGAATAGCTGCTGACCCTATTTTCCCCAACTCTTACAAACTCTCTCTCCTTCTCAACATGGAGCAGAGAACTAATTTCCAGGCTAGGTGGGTCAACACCAGATGGCCCTAGACAAAAGCAGAGGCAGCTGAGTCATTTCACTCAGAGCAACTCAAGCAAAGCTGTGATCTGAGCTACATTTTTTTTTTACTTAAAAGTTTTAAAAATATTCCAATAACTCAAGTGGATGGGAAATTAGGATTATGCTCTTTGACTTTAAAATATTTAATTGACTTTGGCTTTAAAATATTTAATTCAAAAATAGTAAGTTTTCCAAATAGTGAATTTCAGATTCCTTTCCAAGGTTCAACTCTCAAGATGGCTCAGCTCTGTCCTAGTGGGAATGAACTCAAAAGCAAGACATGCTGGGTTGGGAGGGCACCTCAGGGGGCAGCACACTGGAGACGTAAGGCAAGACTGGGCAGGGCTAGGACCACAGGCCTGGGGGCAGAGGCTGGCCTGAGAGAGCTCAGATGGATGGTCCAAAGTGTCCAAAGAATGTGGCCAGCTCAGAAATGGCGCTGGGACTCTCTTCTGGTGGCCAAGTCAAATCACTGGGTGAGCCCAGGGGTTACAGAACAACACAGAATCAGACAACTGCCTTGCTGCCCCAGAGAAGAATAGAGAAACAACACAGCATAATGGAGAGCTTTGCTGTGGAGCCAGAGAAACGTAGTTTGGAATCCTGCTTTGCTGTTTCTTAACGGTGTAACTGTGTCTCCTCTTGAAGCTGTTTCTCTTCTCTAATCAAAGATATTCATACCCATGATTTTTTATGATTGTTGTGAGTATTAAAGAAAATGTTCATAAAGCTCCTCATGCAATATCTCAACAAAACAGGCATAAAGTGAATGCAAGCAAATGTAATTATTACGCTGATCTCTCCTTTCATCACAGGACCAGCTGGAAACATGGAGAGTATAGAAGGAGACTGACCAAACCTAGTAAGAATGGTATCAGAATTTGGATTGGGGGACTTTAAAAGGCCTTCATTCCATAACCACACAAGGCACTGCATATCACCCCAAGAGTTAGGGATTTTTTCCTAAATACGGAAAATACCAAGTAATAATCAAAAATAGTTATTATCACCATTAACATCCCCCTAGTGGAGTCTCTTGAAGATAAATTCTAGCTCAAATTCTAATCCCTGAAGATAAATTCTAAGAAAAGAAGAGATAAATGTGTAAATTCAAGATGCAACCACCTACTATAAATCATTTCTGACAAAAAGAGATGTCTAAAGGAAAACTAGCCGCTACATCCTGATTACAAATTGCTACCAAAGACACAGAAAATAATTAGAAATTAAGATAAGAAAGACTACCTGTGGGAGAGAGTGTAGGTTCTGAGTTGTTTCTCTTGAAAGTTTCAACGTGGATTTTTTTTGAACAGGTCTCCATACTGAAACATACAGTAAACCATCAATACCAGCACTTATTACTTACTTCGAACATCTATACTGATCATTGAAACATGTTTCTACAGCCAAGATAGGCTGAGAACGCAAGGAACATAAAATTCAAATAAGTTTATTTTGCAACTCTGCTCAAAGAAGCTGAAATAAATATCAAAAAAGTTTAGGGAGGGTAAATTTCACTTTTCCAAGCAACTCCTAGCTTCAATCAAGGATATTCAAACAGTTAGTATATTGACAAGATCTGTAAAAATAGCAAAGGCAGCCAACAAATAAGTAAGCCCAAAGACGCAGCAGGAGAGAAGATCTGACTCTAAGAGGTAAGAGGAAATTTGTTTTTTGACCATCTTTTTGTTCTCTTTTCTAAAATGAATATTTAAAAGTACTAAAACATTTCGATGGCCTAGAGCTGAAGTTATCATTTGTGGAAACATAAACCGTATTAACTTATACAGTTTCCCCATTTTGCTTCCTACATTTATTCTCAGATAAGGGAGACAGACAGCTAGCGAGGAAAGGGTGCGCTCCACTAAGAAGGCGGCTTTAGAGTGAAGCTGATAGTTATTATCTCGGCAATAGCTGGTAAAAGAATTCTTCATAATTATCATTTCCAATTGCTCTCCAGGATAGGGGGGTGAACATTTTTATGTGCCCCAAAGAAAATGCAGGAAATAAAAAGAAGAGCCTTATTTGGGGAAAAGGAGGCAGAAAACTTGAATTGCCACTGAGTTGAGCATAAAACAGACTCGTCTAGTGAAGATGTTAAATTTGTGTGATGTGAATGTTTGAGGTAAATCTCTTCCTCTGCGTCCACTATAAAATCCTCGGAGAAATCTCCTTGGTCTACCAGGTTTCTGTGTAAGCGGATTCTTTAGGGGATGACAAAGAAGCGCTGGGTCTACATTTGGGTCATCACAGTGTGAACACAGAGAACGCCGTCAGGAGCCGGAGGATGAGAGCACAGCTGATGTCTTGGTCACAAAATGGTGGGTAACCCAAGAACCAATCAATAGGTCTTCGCTCAACATCTGATCCTTGCTTAGCAGGGATCTTGCCAATCAATGTGGGGAAACAAGGAAAGATAAGACATGGCAGGGTGGAAAAAAATCTTGAGCAAACGAAAAAACCCACTCACAAAGCACTGTTTGTTAGGGATAACAAAACCACAGAATGAAAGCTGACCTTTCCAAATACGCTTAGCTCAAGGAACAGTCTATTCACTGGAATAGCATAGGAATCGAGGGATTTTGTCACTGAATTTTTCCTACAAATATATCAAAATGCAAAAGCCTCACCATTTTTTCACTCACCTAGTATGTTTTATGTCTGACAATCTTTTCTATCCCCTGTTCTCACCTCTCTCAGCTTTTCTCACTTCATATTTCTGTCCCAGAATACCAGAAAAAAAGGAGTCGTCTATGGTATGGGTGTTTATGGCTCATAACATCGCAGGTTTCCGTTCAAGGGGCATCAAGTCCAGGAATAGAAAAGAGCCATATCTCAAAATAAAGACTCACAGTACTGAGAGGCTCCCATATAGTTAGTTTTGAGCTAGAGGTTGTGAAAGATTCAGAAAACTTATGGTCCCTTCTCTTAATAAATTGATAGTCTAGTTATTTTACTGTAAAAACTGGTAATCTGCAAGAATGACCCTGTAATGTGCACTGAAATTTACTTCTTCCTAGATTCGTCAGGTAACACCTAAAGCAAGAACAAAAGACCCGAAACAACAACATCCGTATGAAAACAAAAATATTAAGTCAATACAAGGTACAGAAATGACTGAAGAAGAACTCAGTTTTTGTTCATGAACCAAAAATATAACACTGTGTTAGAGAAAAAGAGAAACAAAAAACAATGCAGATATTCCTTCTTAGGCATATTTGGCCAAGAGGAATGGTTAAGTTTCAAACGCACTATCTTTCCAACTTGCAAAATGAGCTGCTCGCATGGTGCCATCTTGTCCCTGCCCCTACCGACTGCTGAAATCTCTAACTCTCCCTTCTATATGAGTCACAGTCTGCACTCTGAACTGCTTTATATGGCTATCAAAGGCCAGAGCATGCCTTGCTTAATAAATACCTTACAAAAGTACGTAAGTTGTCACTTAAAGTTAGAGATAGAAAGGTAAAAAGTAACCTCTAAATGTGCTAATGAGATATCTACCCCCAGATAAATAACCAAATATCCCAGTAGCTTTTAGAGCAAACCCTCACTGCTAAGGAAAGATTGAATTTTCATCCTTTATCTTTGTCTTGCTCTTGCTCTTGCCCAAAGGTACTAAACCAATCCTTTTCAGTGTTACCAGCTAAAATTATTAGAAAAGAAGGGTCAGCAAGTTATCAATACCAAGAAATATACAATAGAAAATTTCAATAATTAGATAAATGTTTAAGTGGTAAGAAAAATGAAGACTTGCTAAAAAGCAAGGATTTGCCATGCTGGAGACAAATAGGAAGGAGATGACCACATTACTGAAGTTTTCATACCATCTCAATTTCTAACTCTAATGATTTTATTTTGAAGTTTACTTTAAGTAGAATGCGGAACTGCTGCAATTAAAAGTTTAAGAATTATTGTTAATTTTTAATTTGAATCTATAATTTTAAAAGTATTAGTATGGTTTTAAGAGTGATCTTTATTATTGTTTTCTTGTTGTTGCCACAATCAGAAGACACAATTTCTTCTAATACAATGAATCTCTGCTTTGATATTGGTCACCTATGGAAAAAAATAGTTTGTGTAACATAATTCTCTTTACAAACTTGAGTGCATCAATTATGTTAAGTGACGTAAATAAGAATTTATGTCCACGTAACAGAAGATTAATCAGTTTCAGAAATACTTAGCTTATTGGTGCTTGATCCTGGGCTTCTTGAGAGGCCACTTGATATAAAATGAGACTAAAGACAATGGAAAGAAGGGCCAGCCCAATGGCACAGCGATTAAGTGCGAACATTCCGCTTCGGTGGCCTGGGGTTCACCGGTTCGGATCCAGGTAGGGACATGGCACTACTTGGCAAGCCATGCTGTGGTATGTGTCCCACATATACAGTAGAGGAAGATTGGCATGGATGTTACCTCAGGGCCAGTCTTCCTCAGCAAAAAGAGGAGGGCTGGCAGCAGCTAGCTCAGGGCTAATCTTCCTCAAAAAAAAAAAAGGACAAGGAAAAGAGAGTTAGGGAGATTTTAAATAGCAAGTTATGTGTTTCTGAAAAAAAAAAGAAAGGTATTCTGTTTCTTTTTATTTGATTAATCCGCAAAGAAAAAAAAGAAGTAGAAATTGAAAAATTAGGTCCAAGTTGTTTAATTTGCAAGAAGGCAGGAAAACAGTTGATTTGCAAATGTATTGCTATGGAAATAATTAAAGTAACTGAAAAAGTGTATTTCTTCTTCAAATTATCTTGCAGAATTGACTAATTTCTCCTGCCACCATTCTGAGATAAATCGGTATGTTACAAACCCCACTATCTGCAAATGCAAATTTTCAGAAGACTCATCATCACCCTACACTTTTCTCTACCAGATTAGAGACTCTTGAGTATTCTAAGTATTCTTACAAGAGAACAAAATTTGTCTTTCATATCCCTTGGTAAGACTGGCATTACCTGCACAAAAATGTATGTGTGCATGTGTGTACCTTAAGAGACCCAAACTTGCATAATTCAAGGAAATGATCTGCTTTAAAGAAATTGAAATCAGAATTCTAGACTCAACCAGTTCATAAAAGCCCCACCTCTATAGTATTTGTCCTCATTTTGAATAGCAGACCCTCCTTGATTATTTTCTATCATAGCACCCTGTTTGCTTTCTTCAGAGCACTTATCAGGAGCTGAAAATATTTGTTTCCTTGTTTGTCTGTCTCCCCTGATTAGAAGGTAAGGTCCTCTACTGCCCACATGTTGTCCTCCTTTGTTCCTGGTCAGAACCCAAGCACAAAGAACAATGCCTAGTAGGAGATTCCAAAAAAATCTTTGTTGAATGAATAAATGAATGATGACGTTTTCCTGGAAACTTGGCTAGGGTCCCATTCAACTCCTCACAGGAGAAGGAGGTGATGTTCATTTAAATCACTAGAATATTTGTATAGAATTCTAGTTACAATGGTTGAGAATGAAAGAAGAGCAGCCGCTGACATTCAGAAGCTGGCCTGGCACTCACAGCTAGACCATGTGACTCTCCGGATAGACATACACAATCTCCCAGAATACCAGCCTCAGACAAGACTGCCCTGAGACCACGATAAAATGAGACCAAGCAAGGCCACTTCTGGATTTTGGTGACGCACAGACAAAAACAGGTCACTGTGCCAGCCACAAAATACCAAACACTCCCTCTCTTGGCCAAAATGAGTGACTGCTACTTCTTTACCAATTCCAGCTTCATCCTCATTCCAGCTTCCCCTCCCTGTAGACAAGATCCATTGAGATATCCAATCATAGAATTGCCCCACTTTCTAACAACACCCATTGTAGAGTGAATCCCTGCTTCCTCAGACCTCCCCTGAGTCACCCAACCAAAGTCCAAACCCTCCAAGTTTCCTTCTAACACCCCCCTACTGAGATGCGCAGGGTTTCCCACGGGGTGTGTTCTCCCACCCTGCAACGAGTAACAAACCCACTTGTTCCACTACAGGTGTGTTCCTGGTGGTCTTTGGCTGAAGGGCATTAGCAAGATACAGCACAAAAAAGCATGAGACAAAACTAAGAAGTTAGAAGATAGCGTGGTATGAAATACCAGCTACTGTTAGATATTTTATTAATAATAGCTATTATTACTTGAGCCACTAAGCCACGCCAGGTACTGTGCTATATCTTGTTTAATTCCCATAACACCTCCATGCGTGTATTCTATTATCTTCTCCACTTCACAGGTGGGGAAACGGAGGCTTAATTAAGTAACTTGCTCAAGTTCAGCCAGCCAATAAACAATAGAATCAGCATTCAAACCCGGAGTCAGAAGCACTATACTGACTTCTCTCTTGGTGGTTTATTTTCAGAGGGTTTGTTAAATTTTAAAGTACTATATTTCTAAACTCTCTTGACAAAGAGATTGTGTTCAATGTGAGAAAAGCAACCTCCAAAACTGTGTAAGATAAGAATTTCAGCACCTGTTCAGAATATCCTGGAGGCCTCCAGACCTCTGCCAAACTACTCTGCAACTTCTGCGCTGCCAAGTAGCTGAGTCATTGACATTACATTTGCGTCATAAAACCAGTTTTCCACTGGTATATTTTTTAAAGCTAAAAGTGACTGTTTTTCTGACTACATAAGTGTTTCTCTGCTAGATAGAATACAGATTTTGTTCCTACCAAAGGAAAGATCATCCTTTCAATAAAAACAACAGGCTATTTTCCCCACTGTGCTGTGAATGTTCCACAGCCAGCACTGAATGGACTGAATTGACAGAACATCTCTCTCTCCCCTGAACTGATAATAACTGGCAACAGTGACATCCCAGCTAAAACAGGGCAGAATGCTGCAGTATTTGCACCCTGAAAGAAATCAAAAACAGTGTCCACAATGTAATATCTACTCAAAACATGATTTTATTTCTTCTCTCAGCTTTGGAGGAAAATCTGCAGGATCCCGTTGAAGCTGAATTATTACTCTCAATGCCAACCCAGGTGAGTCACTAACCAGATTATGAAGACATTTCTGAGGCACCTGGACCACATGCAACAACGAAAACAGGGCCAACAGATAGCCATCTAAGGGGTTCTTTTCCATGACACCCATTTGGCTTAATTCTATGGGGACACAGTGGACGTTTACTATAGAGCCAAGGAAGGAGTCACAGAACCATACAACAGGGGCATGATTTCCTGCTCAGGCCTGAGGTGAGTGACCAAAGTAAGATGAACTCACAAAACTAGAAGGCTGGAAAGATTCCTGAAATAGCCAGACTCAAAGAAGTTTCCAGGAGTTTCTACTCAGGAGGACTCCTGAGTTGGAGGACCCCTGGATCCGCTTCCATTGCCCACACTAAGAGCCCACATTAAGAGCCATGCTTTGCAAGTTGCTTGCTCCTCTTTAATAATTGAGTGGCTGAAACCCAACCTATGGACTGGGGTCAAGTAATTATTTCACGAATACACTAACCCATACGCGTACTTACTATAGACTAGGTAAATAAAAACATTATTATATATGAGGGATCTGTCACATCATTTTATATCATAAAGGGGCCCTTTCCTTGGAAAAGTTGGGAACCACTGGTCTCTGCCATATTTCTCTATTCTATTACGAACAATTTCATGCAAAACAAAACTCAAAAGCTTGTTGAAGTCAATGCTTATTAAGCAGCAATTTAATTTCTCCAAACCTGGAACTCTCTAAGGAATTTCCAGGTTCCTAAAATACAGACAAATGTATTGAAACAGTAATAATTAATGTTGTTTTAAACAAGGACCATTAGACACCTTAAGTAAAAAGTAATCTACTGAGTGCTTCTTTGATATGATTCACACTACAGTCCTGTCCGAAAAGTATTTGTTTGTTTCCAATCATATTTACTCGTCCCTGGCTCCAGTGCATTAGTTCTCACTCATTAATTCTCTGTAGAATAGGTCATTTCTTACCACAGTCTTAGAACAGCAGGAGAAGATGAGAACTCTGAAGTCATTTGCACTCCACTTCTCATTATAATATAAATTAAGATGACAAAATATACCAACCCACTCCTTCAGATTTATTCCAAACGGTGTTTCTGAGATTCTGTGATTGAGCTCTATTTCATGCATTAGTTACTCTCTTATCTTCTATGTCTTCTTAAATTCATAGAAATTCCCAGAAACTCCTGAGCCTTCTTGGGATTTCCTTTAAAGAAATTGCAGGAGGAAACACTCTAAAGCATAGTGAGGGCTCTGGATGATGAGATTATGGTTCTTTCTTTTTACCACAAGTATGTGTTACTTATAATCAGAAAAAAAATATTAAAAGTGAAATGTGGAAATAATAATCTTAACTCTTTCCATGATAACTTGAGAACACTATAGCTTTCACTAACCTTCCCTACTCATCAGACATTCAGATCTCATTGCTTTCACTCAATATTTATTCAAAAGCATCTACACTAACATTTGAGAGCAACAGAAATACCCTAGGTCTGTTCTCTGTTCACACGGATTGCAGAGAACAGCGGGTCCTTCCGCATGTCTTCTTTGTTGCTCTCTGCAATCAACAAGGAGGGGTTGTCTTTTAATTTTTCTGCTTCATACCCTTCCTCTACCATCGGGGAGCAGAGCCCTTAGCCTTCAGGGGCAGAAGAGAGACCCCGGACCTGCATCTTCTAGGCTTGGTTCTTGAGCTGATAGATGCATCTAGGAAATTCTCTCTTGTCCAAACCTATTTTCCAAACCTTTTGGTTGTACTGGAGAGAGGGAAGGCTACAGGGGGGACTTTGTTTAAAAGAAACATTTACAGGCTTCCAATTATTGTTTGGAAAGTATTATCCCTGTTGCACATTTTTCCTTTATTTTTGTAATCAATATTTTGGGTATTTTTATATCATTAACTGGGCTTCCGGGCATAGAGTTCTAATTTATAATATTGCTTTTAGAGGAAATAAGGATTAATGCAACCATCATACAGGAAGAAATTAGGTAGCAAGTTTGAGGCATAAGAGCCAAGTTCCTTCTCCTATTTCCACCTCTTCTTACTTTTTATTGTAACCTTCCTTAAAGCAATGACCTTCCAATAGTGTTTGGCCAGCCTCCACTGTCATTTCTGACAAAATAAACAGGGAGCAGTGAAGTTCTGGTTTTCTATAAAAAAGAATATTAAAAGGCTAATGCAGAGATAAAAGAAAAGAACTGGTGGTGCTGCCTGCACTCTGGGGAAGAAACATAATTAGCACAGTCATGCCCAGTCAAGCCTCTCCTGCTTATATTGATAAGAAATTAGATGCTCTAAAATTAAACTCCAAAGCAGTGGTGGGTGATGTGACCATGTACAAAGCCAACAGTACTGAAAAGTCACAGCACAGATCCAAAAGCTGAGCATTATCAGGCATCTTGAGAACTGTTCCTTGCTCCCTTTCTCTCTGCTTGAGGCCAAGGAAAATAATTCTGCCTCCACTGTTAATTTGCTCAGACTGAGAAGGTCATATGGAATCCGGTGGCAACCTATCGTCCCTAATAACTCAGGCCAAGCTCATTTCTTAGGTACTTGACATCTTCCCTAAAAAGTTGGCCAGTCATCCTCTGGGCCACGTTCCTAACCCTCAGGTTTCCACGTCACACAGCACTACTTTGTTGCATACACAGATTGCAGTTGTTTCTAGTTTGCTTCTCGGTGGCTCACGCTCCAGTCTCGGCAGGGCTTCATAACATGACATTAGAGCACTAATGATCTCTATGCAGCCTTCTATTCTTGAAGCAATGGAATAATTGGGCCTGGCTGCTGACCTTTCGGGGTCCCGCCTCCCCTCCCACCACCTCGCCTTACTGAATATTATTGATCCCCATTGACTTCCCTCCTGTCAGCTCTCTGTGGTATCCAGAAACATGCCACAAGCTTTGTAAGAAAGAGGCTTTCCTATTGGGGTGTGTTTTGCTCCCTGCCATGCATATTATTACTTTCTTTGAAAAGATGACTTTTTGTAATCTTTCATATTAGGATATTGATAAAATCAGAGGGAGACAAAAAGCATGCTAGGAAAGCATTAATTCCCTTACCATGTGGGCGTGAGAGAAATTAGTGAATATTTGTGAAAAGAGGAAAACAAGAGCACAGCTCTAAGGATCCTTGGAGGACTTAGATATATGTATAAAACATTTTAAGATGCTAAGAAATGTTTAAAGGTTAAAGAAAATAAGAAAGTGTTTTGTATTATTAAGATAGCAAATGCCCCTTAAAGATAGGGGGCGCTTCATTTTGCAAGTTACGGAGCGAGGGCTTAGCTCTATCAGTTAGGACATGATAACTGCAAGTAAAAGAAATCCTAATTCAACTGCTTAAATAAACAAGGAAGTTTATTAGATTACATAAGAGGATGTCCATGGGGCTACAGGCGTGAAACAATCAGGGTTCTCGTCCTATCTGCCTAGAGTTCATTCATTTGTTCAATTCTGATGTCTTCTATGCCTCCAGGTTAGCTTTCTTCATGGTTACAAGATGGCTGCCAGCAGCAACTGGGACACTGGCCACACTGGTGACCTTGTTTCTTTCCTGTTGGAGAGACAATCTCTCTCCCAACTATGGCATGTAAGGCCATGCTTGGGCCTAGTTAGATCTCATGCCCCCACCTCGACCAATAATAATGACTGAGGAAATGCCACACACTTATTGGTTTAGACTAATTAGGATCTACCCAGGAGCTGAGAATGGAGTTGATTCCCCCAAATCACAAGACTAATTGGAGGAAGGCTGATACCTGAACCAAATCAGGTCTCTGTCCCATTAGGTAAGGAAGAAGGAAAGAGTAGGCAACCAACAGCATTCACTGCAATAGCATCATGATTACAAGTGTGGGTTTTGGTATCCAACAGACCAGCATTCAAATTCTAGCTTCAGAACTTAACCTTAATTACTCAACCTCTTTATGCCTCAATTGTTATAACTGTAAAACACCTCACATGTGTTTTGTGAAGATTAAATGAGACTATATATAAAGAAGTGGGCACAGTGTATGGGAATTAGTAAGTACTCAATATACTCTGGTAGTTGTGAACGTTCATAACACTACTGTTACTAACGTCACTGGTGTACTGTTATTCTTATCATCACCATCATTATTCATTATTACAGGCCTCCTTAGCAGCTCGAATTCTTGGGGTAATTAGTAGGTTGGTGGTTGAACATAAAGGGGGAAGGGTGTTCTTGGCAGTTAAGGAACCAGGGTTTATAAACCAAACAAGTACTTTCTCCTCCCACTCCCAGCTTGACAGGATTTCTGTAAGTATTGTAGATAAAAGTTGCTGCTCTCCCTCTCAGGGAAGCCATAGCACAGACCTCAGCAGTCCTTCCATCTTTCAGGAATTCTCCAGCTGATTCTGCCCACAGAGACAAGCATTCATTAGGGTCCCTGCAGACCAGGAACATCCAGTCCTCTGGAGAGTTGCAGGTCCAGTCCTGGGCATTATCCCTGAGAAGACTCGTCTGCCCCCTTTCCCAGCTCTGGGTGTTCAGTGTCACAAGAGGCTCCCTGGGAAGTATCATCTGTTGATTGAGATGCTTTCTGTTCCCCTTTATCTTTTATTACACTCCTGTCTCACACATGGAAAATATGAGCCAGTGAGTCCAAAAGATACTTGCTCTGATGCTATATTTTGGAAGTAAACCATCTGCCATTCCTGGTATACAACTCTGATGGTGTACAGATTGGTTATAGATTCAAAAATAGCGCCCTTTCCCATTTCCATGAGTTACGGTCAGCTACTAGGATTCCCAAGGAGACCAACCAAATTTCTCTCCCCTCCCAACTCTCTTGTACCATTCTTTCCACCATTCTGAGACCGTCTTTCCAGGTCGTGTCATCAGCTCACCCCAAGGAGTTCCATGGGTCTCGTTAGCTTGTGTAGACCTTCAGACCTTGGGAGGCTCTGATGTGTTAATCGTTACTCCTCAGTCCTCCTCACCCTTCTTATTCTCCAAAGACCCTTCCTTACCACACCTCCTGCACCTCCAGTGCCCCCATCTATCTTTAGCATCAGTTCCTGAGATCCTTTCTATTTTTTCACATCAATCAATCCTGGTGTTTTCCAAGAGAAGCACAAAACTGAAAATGCTTTCCAAATGAGCAGTGGCACTGGTGGCAGGATGGAAAGAATTTGGGATTTTTGGAGTCAGTCAGATCTGGGCTCAAAACTCAGCTCTGCCATAGCTATGTGGCCTTGGGGAAATCACCAATCCTCTCTGCACTTCAATTTATTCATCCTTTAGCCTTAATAGGGCTAAATATGACATAAATGGAAAGTGCTGAGCTTCGGACCTGGCCCAACAAATGACAGCTTGAAATTACAATGGTGATAGCACCAGCAGGAGGAAGTAGATAGGAAGATTCTATTTTAGGGGAGTTCTCACAAAAGGATGAGGGGTATTCTCTTTTCAAGTCCTAACTTAGAAAGCAAATTATTTTTATAAGCCTGTGAAGAAAAGATTTAGAACCCCAGGAAATGGACATCAACCAGAGGGATTTTTACACAATGCCCTTTCATTTTCTTCTCAGCCCTTGGCTGGTGAGTTTTCTTTTCTTGAAAAGTTTTCAAAAGTTCTCTTAGTGAGGACTCCCCTGTCTTTGGTGAGTTGAGCAAAAAGAGTCTCTTTTACTGTCAACCTCCATGGACCATCCTTGACTCTCTCTTTCTGATGATAAGGTAACTTCCTCCCTCTTTCATGCCAGAAGAATTGACAGTTATATAATCCAATGACATCTTTTCACTTCTCATTTGGACCAATGAGCAGTGGACTTCCTCTGTTCTCCAATAGGAATATGAGAGAATTGCTAGTAGGCAAAAATTTTTGCCACAAGATATGACCAGATACAGAGATTTTTGAAATGTGGCTTATGTTTTCATTCTATCTCTTTAAGTATGTAATTTGTATAAATTATCCCTTGGGGTACCATGCTCTTTTAGTGACAGTTTTACCAATGTTTTCCTTTCCCAAATGATCAGATTGTTACCATATGTCAGCCTGAATCCAACCAGGAGACAGCAACTGTATGATAATTTCATCAGGTCAAGTTGACTATAAAGAATCATTATCATAACAGGTGATTGGTTTAATAGGAGATTGGCTGATGTCTCAGTTCGCTTGGGCTACAACAAATTACCATAGACTGGGTGGCTTAAATGACAAACACTTATTTCTCCCAGTTCTGCAGGCTGGGATGTCCAAGATCAAGATGCCAGCCAATTTGGTGTCTGGTGAGAACCCACTTCCTGGTTTGTGGACTGCTGTGTTCTTGTTGCATCTTCATGTGCCAGAAAGCAGAGAGATGAAGCAAGCTCGCTCCTGTCTCTTCTTATACGGCCCTCAGTGATGACTGACAGAAGTTGGTGTACATACCTCAGCTCCTTCATCCCTTGGATGGCATAATTTGGAGGTGTGCACTTTACTCTGTATCCCAGAGTTTCCCCTTTGGTATAAGCTCTAGTCACCCACAGTAATGGCTGGCTTGATAATGCACACGTTATTGGCTTCCTTTCCATCCTTGTATCCATTCCCCACTTTGTTTCTGTTATTTCCTAGACCTCCCAAATAAATTATGTGCCCTTAAATCCTTATTGCAGGACGTGCTTCTAGGAAAACCCAAACTGTGACATTTCTATGTGACTTCTTAGCTTTTAATATGCATTATGGATTTTCTAGAGAGGAAGAGCATACACAGCAGTTCCCAAACTTGTTGCCATTAAGTCCACCTTCTTAGGGCGCTTGACTCTAACAATGTTCCATAAATCCCAGCTAGGGAAATGCTGGTTTGAATCACAGAGAATGGGCTCCAAGCTCATAGCCCTCAAAAGGAATCTGAGACTTTCTATAAACTAGAGCTTAAAGACATCAGTCCAATGGGACGCTGAGGCCTTTGGCCTTATCTTTATAGTAGAAGTTCTCTGAAATCAGAATGGAAACAAAGTAGAACCTTCTGCCTGCCTTATTCAAAGCCATAATGTATTCACCTTTGGAACTCTCTGTGAAGTCCTGCTTAAGAATGACGTGATGGTGCTGAGGGGAGTCCAGAGAAGGTCAAACAAGAGGACAGAGGGAGCGGGGCTAGATTTAGAAGTGTAGACCTTGCAGTAAGGAGGGGAAAAGACAGAGAAGTAATAGGCTAGAATATACAAATAATAAAGAGGATACATGGGAGAAATGTCTTTCCTCTTCACATTTCAGAATATTAGGCTTAAAGGGTAGCTCTTAATGTCTGAGAGAATTAAGTTGAAGATAAAATAGAGTAATTTACTACTAAATGCGGTCAGCAGTTTATACAACTATGGAATCTTCCTCCACTTCCTACCTCAAGAGTTAAAAGCTGAATGTATAAATAGAATCTAAAAAAGGTTAAGCAAACTGCTGGTCACCGGAATCGATAGAGAAGCAGCCTTGCATAGTGTAAACCTTTGCAAGTGTAAACAGATCGGGTTTCAACAGCAGCCCTGCTGAGTGACCAGGACCATCACTATATCACTCTGCACATCAGGCTCCTCATCTATAGCATGAAGATAAAGTTCCCTGTCTTGCAGAGTTGTGGTAAGGAATAAAACCAATGTATGTTAAAGTAATACTCAAGGAGTAGTAACTATTACTATAGTCCATAATAATTTGCTAAAGCATCTAGTATGTCTTGATTACTATGTTTCCATAATCTGCTGTGACCAGTTTCAGGGAAAACAATTAAATCCACCACCAATGAGTCCTTAGTCTCACTGTGAAGAACAGGACCCAGGGGTGGATGGACCGAGGTGGAGCAGGGCCACCAGAACAAGCACAGCCCATCCCGTTCTCTACAGTTCCCCACACAGCACCCTCACAGAGGCCTGGCTCAGCCCCACCCAGGAAGACCAGAGTAGCTGCTGCTTTTCATCATTTGCAGACAGTTTAAATCTTCCATCAGTGCACAGAAATATCTCCAGGCTTCGCATTTTCAGACACTTTCTCAGTCCCTCAAAATCAAACAAAAGCCTTCATGCTGAATGCATTGTTCCCAGTCTACGTTCCTAAGCATCGCGACCACTGCCCCCCCCCCAAAGAAAACTCTCTTGACCCTACTTCTCCCAGCTACTTCCAAAATTCTCCACTCTTTAAGCAAAATTCCTTGCAACGGTCTTTCAGATCACTGCCTCTAATCCTCTTCTCCCATCCTCTCTTGAATGCATGCAATCAGGCTGCCCCCAGTGGCTCTGGCCAAATTGACCTCCATGTGGCCAAACCCAATGTTCACTTCTCAGTTGCCGTCTTACTTTACTCTTCAGCGGTGTTGGCCAGTGGCAGTCCCTCTTCTCCTTGCAGCCCTGTATTCCCTTCACGCCCGAACTCAGCACTCTCTGGTCCTCCTTCTTAATCAGCCCCTTCTTCTCAGTTCCAGTTGCTCCCAGCCTTGTGACATTGAGTGCTTGGGGCTCAGTCGTGGCCTTCTCCTCTTCTACATCTGTCCCACTCCTTTAGTGAACTCATCCACAGCCTTAAATACCATCTATAAGCTGTCAACTCTCACATTTAGCTCTCCAGTACGGACTTCTCCCCTGAGAATAATCAAAACTCCCTCTGTTGTTCTCTCTATGCCCTGCTTCCTTTCGTCAGAGAAACAAAACATTTCCAATGGGTCAGTTCCTCCTTCAGGTCAAGTATGAACACTGGCAATAGTCCTAAACAGATCCATTTGTAAACTGATTTACTACTTTCTGAATATCTTTTTTTCCTCTTCAACTTTGTCTAACATATCCCCACGTTATGTTACATTTTCATGCATTACAAGACCCCTGGACTTTTCTCAAGCTGTCCCACTTTGGGATCCTCATCAATACCTTGGTTTGTCAACATTTCACCTACATGCCCAGTATATATTAAGGACATTTTAATCACTTCAAATAATCAAAGATATAATATAGGACACAATAATTATTTTTTAAATGGTGAGGCATAGTTCAGAAAGCACACATTTTTAAGAGCATCTTACCATGTAATATAATCCAAGGTTTGATTTATAGAAATATTGTTCTGGTAGCAGTGTGAATGGACAGCAAAACTGGTTAGAGGCCTAGAGGGCAGTCTAGTCGAGAAATAATAAAGGCCTTAAGTAAGACAGCAATTACAGAGACGGAGAAGTGCCAGATTTTTGAAAGTCTGAGGTTATAAGGCCCAAAGGATAACGGTGAAATAAAAAATGAACTTGGATAAATGACATCATGGAATACAATGGGGAATATAGAATGAGAACTAACAGATGGAAGGGACAATTAATGAACTCTTATGATCTTAGATTCCTTTTTCTCGAGAAACCAGTAACCATGTTTCTAGCTCATAGGGAAAAGAAGGCAAAAAAATAATAATAATGATAATAATAAAGTGTTATTCCAGAACAATCAGGACCCAATCACCTATATTGCTGCCTTCCTCCTGCTGAATGGAGATACTAAAAACCTGACTGTACAGGAAAATGTTCTGAACTCACCAGGGCAACACTGTGAAATAAGGACAAGTTCGTGTGAGCCAGCCCACACCTGTGCAGGTGTTTGGCCAATCCAATGGGCACGACACTTTCAGAGGAGTAAGTGAACTAACCAGTGCTGACGAGTTAAACTGAGGGCACAATTCAGTAGATATGAAACAGTCCTGCTTAGTAAAGAGATGGGAAATGGGAGAAGAAAATGATAAGGTTGTTCTCTAGAGCAGAGGTCCTACCTAGGGATTTCCTCTGGAGACTGTCACTAAGTTCTGATGATCAGTTTGGCTTACAGGTGGTGAATTTGAATATTTCTCATCTCATCTATCTTATCATATTTCTATTTCTCAGACTCATTCCTGCCATTCTGTTTCCAGACTCAAGGAATATGTGTGCAATTGAAATGACACTGAACTCAGAGACAGAAGGAAGAGGTTGTAGCCGTTCATTTATTCCGCTAATATTTTTGAACTCCTACCACAGGCCATCCATTGTGGGCCCAAACCAAATGAGACACTGCCCACAAAGGACTTTCAGATAACCACAAATAACTTAGCACTTACTCCTTGCCAGACACTGTCCTGGGTGCTTTACTTATACTAACTCATTTAATCCTCCCCACAGCCCTGGGAGGTAAGAGTGCTAGTACTACCATCCTCATTTTAAAGATGAGAAAACTGAAGCACTAAGAGATTCAGTTACTTGTCCAAGGCTACACACAGAGTAAGCAGCAGAGTTGGGCATTCTGGCTTCAGGAGTTGTGCTCTTAACGATTATACTATTCTATCTTCTATAGAAATAAACTATAAATAACAGAAATGGAGCATTTCTGGCATTAGGTGTTAGAAGGGAGGACATGCTTCCACAGGGGCCAGCTTACAGGGGAGAAAGTTCAGAGAAGACTTTTAAGCCTTGAGCAAGGTCTTGCCGGATGAACAGGGATTCACCAGGCTGGTTGGAGGTGTGAGTTCCAGAGAGAAGGAAGCTTGTGAGCAAAAGCACAAGACAGGGAGCTGGAAGGAGTGAGTTCAGGATGGCTGGAATAAGCGACTGGGTTGGGGGCAATGACATGGCAAAGGGAAAAGCTGGAAAGGTGGGCATGTGCCTGAGCCCTTATAAATTATACAAAAATTAAATAAGCTCTTGCTTCTAAGCCACACTTTCACTCAGTTTCACTTAGATCAACATTTGAAGACATCAGAAAATGAAGACAGGCCCACTCCCATGAGACCAAACGCAATGATACTGTCTCCTACTAGCTCAGAACTGCTTCTCTTCAAGGTGTTTCTCCTGCACGCCAATGAGAACACGCAGATAAACACAGCAGCTTAATGCCCACCAACCACTTAATGGGTGACACAGACAAAGTGGCTTCCATAGTTGTTCCCAATGGGGGACTCTGTTTTCAGCTTCAACACCAATCAGAAGGGACTCTTCATGCCCAGAGAGGTCTAAGACCCATTCCCTTTGCACCTCATCAGACAACAGAGCCCCAGAGCACAGAATATCCAGGTTTAGAAAGCAAAGCTGCAACATCAAGCAAGAGACTGTTCCAGGAAAATAGACAATAAGTAAAGCCAGTAGCCTGCATTCTTTTTAGTGTGCTTCAGAGGAAAAAATGACACAACAAATAAACAAGCAAAAAGCCTCTGCAGCAATGTGTATAATAAATAAGATACTTAAGGAAAAGCCAAAGCAAATGCCACTGCAGAGGGAGAAGGTTTATGGGCCCAACTCTGGAAAATCACTTCCTACATAGATGGGTTGGGAAAAGAAGTGTGTGGCATGCAAAAGAGACCTCAAGGGACTCAGACATCTCAGGAGAATTTAGCCCAGATAGAAACAACTCCCTGCCCACACATCCCAGAGTAGGCTTCCATTGGTTGCTTAGAAGGAAAGACCAGGACATTTATATCAGTATCTACTCTCTCAGAAGCACGCTTGACCTTTCCACCCCTCAGCCCCCCCCAGCCCAGGTCCTTTCCAGAGTAGGAAACCCAAGCCCCATCCCCAAGTCCCTTAGCCAAGGCATCAGAGCATCCACAGGGGAACGGTCTCCCTCAGGGGGCATCTACCTGCTTGGGTAATCACAAGCCCCTGTCCCAGGCATGTGCCTCCCAGATCTGAGCTGCAGGGCCACGTCCTCAGTTCCTACCACGGCTCCAAATCTGGAAGGAAAGGTGCCAGTCATAGCAGTTCCCTCCTGGCCCCAGGCCTGACTGCTCAGGAAAGGGAGGATCAGCAAAGACAAGTGTATGGAGGCAGCTTGGGAGCCCACCACAAGCTTGCCTTTCCTGTTCCTCCACCCACACAGGGTCCTGCAGCCCTTGAAAATGAAAGGGATGAGCGCAAGCTCCCACTCTGCCTCTGTTGGGAAATGAGCTCATTCTGTCCTCAAGGACCTCAATGATGACTCATCCTCCGAGGCACTGAGGTGCTCCCTGACACTCCCTGCTGGGGAGAAGCCAAGCACATGTTCTAACCTCTGATGAAATCGCCTACTGCATATATACTTACGCCCATGGGAGCTGTATACCAAAATGTGTATGGTGCTCTGTCCATGGTGTGAGTCAAATACTGTGTTTTTGAAATTCCAAATCACAGAACCACTTCAGGAGCAGATTAATATAGATTTTCTGGATTGGATGGTCTCTTGTGACAAATTCAGTCACAATTCTGGTGTCCAAAGCAGACATCAGACAAGCAGCCCCTTTACTGAAGGTTGCCTGACCTGGATTCACTTCTGCTAGATGCATCATAACCATCCAAATTAATCCAAGCACAGAAAATCCCAGAAAAAACGAAGATGAGCCTATGTTATAAGTAAAATGAAATATGTCAAATTGCCTGAAATAGTTTTCTATTGGGGAAAAAAAGTAGTGAAGGAGGAAGACGAAAGAGAGGAGAAAAAAATCTCTTTTTCAAAAAATAGCTCCATAAACATGCCAGGATGTCAGTCATTCGGATCCTAGTGTGAATTAATTGAATCTACCTGCTTCCCTCGGACCCTTGGCTGAGATCAGCTGTCACATTTCCACTGGGCAGGTGGACAGAAGTGGGAGGGGTAGCCTGGAGTGAGGGTCCCAGCTAGACAAATGCCACAGAGGCAGCCTCCAGGCAACATTAAGGACAGTGAGGTCAGGAAATGAAAGGACAGAAGCCCTAGATGGCAGTCGAGGGATGCAGAAAAGGAGTATGAGCACACTAATGGTAAACTTCTCTGCTATTCTAGAAGTTTGCCTAGCACGGGTCTGTGGCAAAGAAAGTCAAGTCCCTTTTTCCTTTTTGCACGACATGAGACCTATTCCACAATGAGTTGCAGAATTCATTAACATCGTTAATTTAGCCACATGAAATTCAAGAGACATTTACAAACTGGCTTAGCACCGTGCACACATAGCAGGTTTTCTGAGAGAAAAAAGCACCATGCACACATAGCAGGTTTTCTGAGAGAAAACGCCCTTAAAATTCCAAATCACTGATTTACAAATTAATTTTCAGAATATCTCTTATCCAAAAGTTAACTATAACCTGAATCCTGTTCCACTGATGTGCATAAGCAAAGTCATACCGGGAAGTTCATTCCTGCAAATGAGGTTTTTTTAAATGTGCGTTGGTCCTTTCCCCAATACACTCAACTAGTAAAATAAATGACACGACTTTCAGCATTATTTGCCAAGAGTGTTGGCAAGTGAAATTGAACAATTAGACGTTTTAACTTAGGATATAATGGGCACTTTTTTTCTAGAAACTCTAAGTTTCTAATTCATCTTTATATGAAATGAAGTACTGGTGAATTTCCATATTTCCATGGAAACCAGCAGGAATGGCTTGCCCATTTGATGGAGCGATGCACAGGCCGATGGTGGGACACAGTTCCCAGGTTAACACTTTTCTCCCTCTGCTGGCCCAGGTTTTGACAATCACCAACACACAGATCTGCGCGGCTGGCAAAGCCTTTCTCCCTGAACACCAATCTGCAGCAGGTAAAATTTGTAAAGCACCTGCTATGGGCCACTTAAAATGCCTTTCCTCTAATCCTAATGACAATCTCTGAAATAGATGCCACTGACCACATTTTATAGATGGGGAAACTGAGGCTCAGCGAAGCAAGGAGTTTACCCAAAGTCACATGGCAAGCAAGGTCATATTGGGCTTAGGACCACCTGCCCTCCATTGACAACGATGCCCCCTCACAGGGCAGGCTTGGGACAACAGGACAGCTCTGGGTGGGTGAGTGGGTGGGTGATGGGAGCTGGGAGAAAGTGGAAGGGAGAAGGAATGTTGAACACTCACTGCCCAGTTTATAATTTACTGCACAGCCAGGCTAGGAGCCAGAAACAGGAGGACAGAAGAGGCTCTCATTTCACCAGTGAAGATGCTCTCAGCCCCACATCCTGGCCTGCTTACCACCTTTACGCCGTGGGCTCTGTTCCACCCTCACTTCTACACCTGGAATCTGCCATCGCATCTCTACCCCAAGATCACCACAGAGACTTCCCGTAAGTTCAACAGACTTTAAAGGGCTAGATTTAAGATGATGTGATGGAATGGCAGCTGCTATTAGTGTCATGAAACTTACATGGTGTGTGACCGTGGGCAAAGAGAACAAGAAAGGGATCTTGTTTCTTCAATACTTTCTTGTTTCTTTATCATTTTGCACATGTCCCAATGGCTCTTACAATGTCCCAAACAATGTCTCCTTGGATCATGTCTTATGAAAATGTCAATATTATTTATTTTATGACCTTTTGCATTCTAATAAATCTCTATGTGTTGGGTTCTTTATTGACTGAGCTTTACCACAAGAATGATGTAAAATGTGAAATCAAGATAAAAGTCACAAATGTATAAATTACTGATATATATATATATCATCAATTTTACCTAATTCGTTTTTTTTTCTTAAAAATAACTTATGTATTTTCTCCTAGGTTGCTGCCCAAAGTGCCATTTAAGACAATGGTTCTCAAATCTGGCTGCACATTCAAATCACCTGGGGATCTTTTACACAATATAGTGCCTCAGCCCCAACCCAGACCAAGTGATTCAGTCTCGAGGAGGGGAGGGCCTGAGCATTGCTCAAAAAATTCCCAGATCTGGCACGGCCTGGTGATATGATAGTTAAGTGTGTGCACTCTGCTTTGGCCGCCCAGGTTTCTCAAGTTCTGATCCTGGGCACAACACCGCTCATCAAGTGATGCTGTGGTGGTGTCCCACAGACAAAAAATAGAGGAAGAGTGGCACAGATGTTAGCTCAGGGACAATCTTCCTCACCAAAAAAAAAATTCCTGGATGATTCAAAGGAGCTTCCAAGATTGAGAGGCATTAGGGCAGTGATACATGCTGGCATCACCCAGGGACATTTAAAAGGTGCTGGTGCCTGGTCCCCTCCTCAGAGATTTCCACCTAATTGGTCTTGGGTGAGCCTGGGAGTCAAGATTTGAAAAGCTCCCCAGATGACAACGTGGAGCCAAGTTGGAGAACCACTGCAGAGCACATAAGGGAAATTGTCATCAATAGAAAAAGGTGGCAAAGTAATGAGCCAAAAAAGTGAGGAACAAAACTTCACATTCCTCTGAATAGTTGGAACCCAGCACTTCTGCCTCTGTCTGGTCCTTTTCCAAATATAACGTTGGTGAAGATAAAGATTGCTTCTTATGCATCCACAGGCTACCATCTTTATGTTCCCTCCAAGGCTTCCTGCTTAGCTCTCAAAGCATGGACTTGACTCAGCCACTTGCAAAGCTGTACGGCCTCAGGCAGTGTTCTTAATCCTTCAGTCTCAGTCCCCTCCTCTGTAAAATGGGCAGGCTGACCACCCATTGAGTGGTAGCAAGGATATTAAAGGTGACAATGCAGGTAAAGTGATCAGCAAATGGCTCAATACATAGTAAGTGTTCAATAAATGTTAACTATTTTAATTACTTTTTAAGTCTCTTTTTGGTAATAATAATGGTAATTAACACTTATGTAGGCTTATTACGTTCCAGGCACTCTTTGGTGTGCTTAACATATATTAATTCATTTTAATCCCCACAATGACCTTATAAAGAAATCCAGTTATGAGCTCCACTCTACAGATGAGAAAATTGAGGCACAGAGGGGTTGAGTGACTTGCCCAAGGCCCCAAAGTGAGGGAGAGGTCGGGCACCGTGGGCCTCCAGAGCCCCTGTCCTAACTGCTTGTAATACTGGCTCTCAAACCATTCTGACAGCTAGCGTCTCTCTCAGGTCATCTCTACCTGCTCTCATTTCTAAACTGTCATAAAAACCTGAACTCCGAGGCAGCAACTGGAATTTGACAGAGCTTAATGGGGTCATCCCTCATCCCAAGGTCCATGCATCAGCCCCTTCTCCCATTGGTCAAGGAGAGCTCAGTGCTTCCTTCTCTTTGTCTGTCTGACTGACAACCTCTTTGTGGGTTTAATATCTGCTCGAGCAATTTTGGCCATGAAAATTCTATGAAGAATAGTGGACCATTGTCTGATATAGCTCCAGACGGTGAGAGGATGGAGCAAAAAGACTGGGTAGGGTTCTCCTTTGCTGGACAAAGTGTCTCAAGGAGTTGGAATTGACTCAACAGTGCCAACAGCAACAGGTAATTTTACCTCTGGCTTCTGTTTGTTGAGAGGATTAAAAAGAATAACTTGTGTAAAGCTCTAGGCACAGAGCCTAGGACATAATACTTTCAGCCAATGTTATTTCCCTCTTGCCCTTAATAAGTTCAACTTCTCAAGTTTCTTGGGGGTTATTTCCTCCTAAGCTACATGTCTGCGAGTCCATCTGCCCAGTGAACACCTGTGCCTTCCATTTTGACTCCACAAATGGGCCTCTGGGGCTGGCCCACAGATCCAGTGCTGGGGAGTGGCAGCTAGTGTCAGAGGGAATGAAGGCTGCACACGGGGAGAGAAAATGGCCACACAGAGTGTCATTGTCCCCACAGGCTGCCATCTGAACATCATGTTTTACCACCCTATCAGTCCCTTGGCCCCACAGACAAGCTAAATTCTCCCCTTCCCCGTTTACCCCACAGCAGTCCATAGAGACCTCTGCTTCCCCTGAGTGTGCCCAACAAGGCACGCATTTCAAACCCTTCCTCCTGACCTCCCTGAGCCTGCTGTGTAGACGTGTTGGGTCGATTTAAGCATTCTTCCCAAGCGGCCTCCACTGTGATGTTCATCAATGCCAAGAATTACCAGTAATGTTTGTGTGTTATGACTTCCTGATTGCCCAAACCTTTTATTTAGATTCCTAGATGCCAACTTTTAAGGCTCTGGTCAGTAACATTGCCACTTCTGAATCATCCATTAACTTCCCTTATTAATGTCTCTGCTTTCTGTCCGGTACTTCTTTCTTCCTGAGCATCATTTTGGAAGTTTTCCTGGCCCATTATTTTTAAGCCACAGAGTCTTCAAAGCTGCTCAGTTTATGGGGAAGAACTATTCCTAACTCCTAGGAATCACCTGTCAGGAGGAGATCCCATGTAGGAAGCCTTCCTGATTTCTGAAGATGCTGTGGACTGCTACTTCCATGGTTTCCAGGATAGCTTTAGGAACTCCTTTTCTGCAGAATAGTCAAAGGGAGCCCACTTGCACCTGCAGGATTTGTACACAGCAGGAGGAATGTGCGCTCCAGAGTCCAGCTATGTGGGCTGGAATTCTGAACTCGTCAGTTCACTGTGCAACTTTGGGCTGTGCTTCACTTTCCTGACTCAGTTTCCTGATCTGTAAAATGGGAATAACTATAGGATGGTTGGGCGAATCAAAAGAGATACTGCATTTTTTAATACGTTCGTGGAATAAATGCTCAAGAAAATATTGCTGTGGCTATTATCATCTTCGTTATTTTTATTAGTGACAGAATCTGGCTCTCTGGGATACATCAAGAACTAAGACCTGGAAACGGGTCTGTAAACACGGAGGTGAGACTAGATGAGCATGGCGTTCTCTGACTCTGGTTGGTCAACATGGAGGAGGCAGCAGAGAGGCCCCCAGGGATCTCGACCCTCTCCTATGCCACTTTCTCTCTCCTGCTTCCTCCCTCTTCCCTCTCCCTTCCTCCTCCTCTTTCTCTCCTTTCTCTTTGAAGTTGTTAGACGAGCTGCTGGCTGCTCAGTAAGGAAGCACACAAAGCCTACATTTTTATCTGTTTAATATGAAGTATTTTAAAGACTAAAAATTCTAAGATGCCTTTTAGACTATTAATAGCTGTTGGAGTGGAAGGGAGGGAGAAAAAGGTCAGAGTGGGTTTTTCACTTTTAAGTGCATATAACGTGTAAGTGTAAGGATTATGGTACTGTTTGCCTTCCTTTTTGTATTTTTTCAGTATTTGAATATTTTTAACCTAATCCATGCCTTTTAGAGATTAACTAAATGAGTAATAAAGATTTATTGTTCCAATGAAATGAATTTTTCCCCGATTCAGAAAGGCACAGCAGTAAATATTGCTTCTGTTGGGTTTTATAGAATGAACATCCCAAGCTTTGTCTTTAAGCCTTGCAAGATGGTAGAGGAATCCATGAGGAAAGCACAGAGGAAGTCTGAAGGGAGAGGAAGGTTCGATCCTTAGATGAAAACAAGTGAGTGCCCATCCAGGTCCAGAGGTCACAGGCCAGTAAGTTCTTCGGCCTGCAGGCCTCCTGCCTTCCTTCTCCAACACCCTGTGCCCTAGAAGACTTCTGCCTTCATTGACTTTTAGTACATTTTATAATCCTCCTCCGTAGTTAGGGTGTAGTTAGAAAGAGGCTGACTTCCTCCTATTTGATACGGGGCTCATCTATTAATGCAGGATGCTACAGACACATATGTAGACCAAGGCAGTGTGCTGTGTGTCCATCGTTATGAGCGTGCTGGTG
Source organism: Equus quagga (assembly GCF_021613505.1). Taxonomy (NCBI): domain Eukaryota; kingdom Metazoa; phylum Chordata; class Mammalia; order Perissodactyla; family Equidae; genus Equus; species Equus quagga. The sequence goes on from NC_060272.1 coordinate 59,325,886, forward strand.
AAGGTGGGGAGTTTTCCTAAGCTGAGGGGTAGGAACCACGGGTGCTGGTAGTATTCTGCATACTCTTAAATCTAGGCTCAGACCTAAAGGAAGCTCCTATTCAAACACATTAAGACCTAAGTTTATCCGATCCACATATTGCCAAACATTCTGCCCAACATTGCCACAGACACACTTTTCTGCATTCCAAATTTATTCCCATCAACCAAGAATCAGTGTTTAGTGATCATATTTTAATCAAAAAGAATCCAAACCAAGTATAAAGTATGCCTTTCCGGAAGGCAATTTGGCAATACCTACCTAATAAAATAGAAGTAAAATTTATTTTACTTCTATGAATTGACTCGCCTAAGTATGCAGAAATATAGGCACACTTCTATGTATTATAGCACTGTTTGTAACAGAACGTTAGAAACAACATAAATCCGTCTTTAGAGGACTGGCTAAATAAATCACTATACATCCATACAATGGAGTATATGTATTAAAAAGAATGAGGTATGGGGCCAGCCTGACAGCATAGTGGTTAAGTTCACACACTCTGCTTCGGCAGCCCAGAGTTCACAGGTTCAGATCCTGGCCACGGACATAGCACTGTTTGTCATGCCATGCTGTGGCAGTGTCCTATATAAAATAGAGGAAGATTGGCACAGATGTTAGCTCAGGGCCAATCTTCCTCACACACACACACACACAAAAATGAGGTATATCTCTAAATACAGACAATGAAGATGTCCAAGACACACTGTCAAGGGGGGAAAAAAACATGTCCATTATATATATATATATAATAAGCCTACTTATATAAACAGAAAAATAGTTTCTTTATATGCTCATATAGACATAGAAAATGTAGAAAATATTTTATTTCATATAGTAAATTTTTATAGGAGGCTTACAATGTGTCAGGCACTATTTTAAGCTCTTTATAAATATTAATTCATTTAATCCTCATGAGAACCTCTGAGGTCAGTACTATTCCTATTCCCAATTTAGATAAGAAACAAGCATCTCAGAGAGCCCAAGATTACGGCCAAGATGCCAACCTGGTTAGTTTGGCCCAACAACTCCTTAGGCATTACAGCACACTCCTTCTGTCCAGCACTGCTTTCATTTTTTTAAAGTAAGTAGTTATTGCTTTTATTTAAAAATACAAGAATTAATAGAAAAAAGAGTCTAAACTCATTGGGTTTAGGTGCTATTATAAGGCGTAAAAACATGTTACTGCCTCAGAGTTCAGGTTTGTAGAACAGAATTCAGAAATATGAGCAGGTTATTTGCCTTTTAAGTGATAGAAAAAGTAGAATCTGTTTCAACTCTTGATAGTTGCTGAAATCTACCTTAAAAGAGTAAGCTGGTTTTAGAGATCCTGCTTTTAGAGATGCATCTGTGAGATCCTAAGAGAGGAGGCAGGGGCAGAACCCTTAAGCAAAGGAGCTTTCCAACAAGACCTCCTTTCAACAAGGAGGCCAGGAGGCAGACTGGGAGGAGAAGGGGGAAGGTGTATCGGCTGTGAATACCCAAGGGTCAGTCAGATCTTAGGAATCTCATAGTAATTGCCCTTCCTTCTAAGGTGAACACCTAAATTATTGGAAATGACTCACAGTTTAGCTCCTATTGATGGTTCTGGCATCCACATGCTGGGGGATTATTATTGCTGTTCCATTAACCAATGGCATCACACGTGAAGGTCTGTTAGATGTACTAAGAAGTGTGCAAGAAAATGTGGAGGAATGCAAACAAGAAAATGCAATCAGCTGGAAAACAAAAAGGAGAGGAAGTCTCCTTCTAGGGGCCCCTCAGGATCTGACTGAGGAAGCCACACCCCAACCCCAAGCCACACGTATAGGATCAGACAATATGCATGAGCGGGGAAGCGAATCCCAGGTACGCTTGAGTCTGGTGGGGACAGTGCCCAAAACAGCCGAGAACTTTGGTTGCAATTAACAAGAACCAGCCCTCAGTAGCTGCTGGAAAATGGAGTGGGTGCAGTATTACGAGGATGGATGGAGGCCAGCAGCCACTCTCAGCCAGAGAAGGGCTGAACCGGAAACTGGACATGCGGCAGGCACCCTGGTTGCAGAATTCTCAGACCTGCCAAAATTCCAGTTGGTGGATATCCTTCACCCCACCTACATGGCAGTAGAAAGAAGCATCTCTATCTGCTCATCTTCCCAGGCTTTAGTTGTTGACTTCCAAAAATCAAGAGACAGTTCCAACATCGATAGCAAGTTGGAGTTATCCTTGGCTCGCCGGATTACTTTGCAATCTGCTGCTCACACATCTTAGCCTCCTTGACAGGAGGAAAGGGAGAGAAAGCATTTCCATTTCTCTGTGTGATGCCAATTTCTTTTCTCTTCTCATTTCTATCTTCCTTCTTTCTTCTTCTATGACATTTCTTTGGCTGGCCAGAAAGTCGCTTACAGTCTCCCTTATGGCATCACTTGCCCCCTCGCCAGCCATGAACCTGCCCCATGGTACTTGTCTGTGATAGTTTAATTGATTGCTTGGAAGAGGATCATTCTGCTCTCTGCCTTCAGGCTTGACTGCGCTCCCAGCAGCAGCTCCCAGGGCCCATGGGCAGCTAACTGTACTGTAGAGAGCAGAGTCCAGAAACCTCAGAAAGCAAATCTCATCTCAGGATTTCTAGTTTTCACTTGAGGACCTGTCTTATTTTCTACTGAAAGCAGAGCCTGAAATGAGGACTTGGTGTGGGTAGTTTATCTGGGAGGTGATGCCAGGAAGTAGGAATGGGGGGTGGGGTATGAAAGACTATGAGAGAGAAGAGAAAAATTCAGTTGAAGAGTATGTTACCGAGATTGCCTCTATATGCAACACGGGCTCCATTCTGCCGGGACCTCTGATAAGCACTCATATTCCTTCAGGAATTACCAGTCTGAAGATTAGGAGGCCAAAGTTGGATGCACAGACTCCCATTCTCTTTTTCTAAAGGTAGTCCCCGGGAGTCTGTATTCACCTCCACGTCCTAGTTGGTCTTGTGCATGGACCAAGAGGGCTCCCAGGATTTTGAAGAAAAGCTTAGAGGCAAAAAGAAAAAACGGCTAAGCTTGGGCAAGATGTTGTCAGCAGAAGCAAAGGAAGAACTTGCAGGGAAGTGTCCACCGCACACAGCCAAATTCAGGGGTGAGCTGAGGGGATGTGACACAAAAACCCACCTTGGATAGGTTTGCAGTTGCTCAAGGTAATAGGTGAACAAGATTTAAAAAAAAAAGTCAAGTAGAGAGGAATGTATAGTAAAAAGCAGCAATTTCATACTCACCCCACCCCAGACCAAGGCCCACTCCCCGGAGTCAACCACTTGTAAATAACCGTTACTGGTTTTCATGATAGTTAGCTCCAATACCCCCTACTTCTCATTCTTCTTCAGAAGAAATGCATTGTGCAATCATCCATCCTCTCCAGAGCGAGGATTTCTCATGAAACTTTGCTTTTTGATCCCGATCTACCTTTTTACCCAAGGAATAGCAGATAAGAAAATGTGAGAGGAATCTGACCCAGAGTTTAGCTCTTTGCACACAGGCATTTATCCCTCAGCAGGGTTGGGAAGTGCTTGGGTTCACACAATTTTATTTCTGTGCCTGAGATGACTGCAGGAAATAGAGAGCGCTGTGGTGATGTAAAGGCAGAATGCTAGAGCAGGAAATAAATAGAGTTGTAAATCTGCAAATTGGTGTCATGGACAAGGCAAATTGCTCTGGGTAAGAGCTGATCCTAACAAGAATTGGATTTCTGAAAACACTGTACCCAACACAGGGAGATACCTTAGAACATGGCGGGTTTTCTATGAAGACTCAGAACTCCTCTTTACCCGGGCAGCATGGAGAACATCACGTAATTGTGTGACGGGGGTAGGCTGTCTGAGACAGCTTTATACCCCAGATTTGCTGGGAAAAACACAGTTGCAGATATTCTATCCAAGTGACTCCTTAGCACCCTTGTTCGACCACACATATGGTGGCAAAAGACATTTGCTGACAAAAGAGAGGTGAACCTAGCCCCAGAGTAAGAGTTAAACCCCGCAGCAGTGCAGTTAACGGTCTTGACACACCTCTCAGCATTACCACGCTTAGCACATACTTAGCTGTGTGATCCTGAGCAAGTTACTTAACCACTCCATGCCTTGGATTACTCATCAGTAAAGGAGGGGTAATGGTAGTAGCTACTTCAAAGATCATTATAAAGATTAATCGAGATAGCACAATGCTTCTCCATCCATCTTGGGTGAAAGAACATATTTTTAAAATTTTCAATCTGGTGTGGACTGATACTCCTAAAAATACAGCAAAAATATCGATTATATAGCAATGACAAATATAAGTTTCTAAACACAAACTCTCACTCTCCGTACTTATCTCAACTTAAACTGGTGACAAGCTTTTGTCAATCATCACCAGTCCGTGGACCACACTTAGAACAACACTGCAATCACATATGGAAAGGCCCTAGCATGGTGTCTGGCATACAGTAAGTGCTCAACCAATGTTGGCTTTTATCATTATTATTACCTGAGATGTGTCCAATTCTATGGTAAATGCTTTTGCTAATGGGAACCATGTTGTCAGGAGCCATCTCTTGCTGAGCAGGAGGGACCTGAGCTGTCCAAGTAGCAAAAAAACAACGAGCCGAAATCAAAGTCAGAGTGAAGCCTTTAATCACTCACTATGATAGTAAAAGCAAGAGGCCATCCTGGAGAAAGCAAAGCGGCCAACTCTCCCCTGTTCCATTTCCACCATGGAACAGTGCACCAGCTGAGGGACAGACGGATCAGCACAGAGGTGGGGGTGGCGGTTACCTCACTGCCTAGGAGCCCAGAACAAAAGGCTTCTGCAGTTTAGTGACCTGGGGGCCAGGGGCCAGGGGCAAGGGGAGGGCTAGAATTGAAAAGTAAGGGGTACTGAGTCAGAGTGGGGGAAGTATCTTCAAGGTTTTCCAATAAGGAGACCTCCAATGGAAGCGCTGGCCTAGGTACCGGTTATGCACAAGAGCATGGCTGGCCAGAGGCCTGAGTCCTTGACCCCAACTCGCTTCACAGACTGCAGCGCGCTGGCTCTGCACCAAGTCTGGTGCGGGAAGGGTGAGTTAATCAGGGCTCTCCAGGGAAACACAACTGAATGGACGTGCTCACTACACAATAATGCACGGCAAAAATAAATAAATATATATATATATGTTTCTGTTTCTATTTATATACATGAAAAGATTAATCGTAAGGTATTGGCTCGCATGATTATGGAGACTGAGAAGTCCCACAATCTGCCATCTGCAAGCTAGAGTCCCAGGAAGGCCAACGGTATAGTTTGAAGCAGAACCGAGGACTGGCGAGCCCATGGTGTAGGTTCCAGTCCGAGTTTGATTGCCAGAGAACCAGGAGCACCGAGGGCAGGAGAAGATTGATGTCTGAGCACGCAGTCAGGCAGAGAGAGAATTCAACCTTCCCCTGCCTTTGTGTTTTGTTCAGGCCCTCAAAGGATTGGAAGATGTCCACCCACACTGGGGAGGGCCATCTGCTTTATCCAGTCCACCAGTTCAAATGCTAAGCTCTTCTGGAAACATCTTCACAGACACACCCAGAAACAGTGTTTAATCAGATAACTGGGCATCCCACGACCCAGTCAAGTTGACACACAAAATTATCCACCGTAGACGGATTGTCCCCACGAAGCCTGCTAGGTAAAGCCTTTGTAATTGCCTGTATAGGTCTGACGCGAAAAAATCACACATGGATATTTTTAGCCAGGAACTGGACTCCTCGCTTGTGATCACAACAACTTGCCAAGAAAGGGCAAAATCCAAGACAAGCGTTTGCTCTTCAATGAAGCCATTTTAGACGAATATTCTGACGCAATCAATGACTTTGAGGAAGTCTTTTGTACCAAGGTGTTTGTAGATCATCAGATAACACCATTTAGGAATTTCAACTCAAAAACAAATGCAAAGTGGTTAACAATTTGAACAAAATGAAAAGTTTTTTAAAATTATCATGAGAAGTGATATAACAAAACTCAGTTCTTTCTTCCTTTCTAAGGAATATTTCTTCAAAATCATTCCATGAACCACAGATTTGGTTATGATAGCTTTCCACCTGGTGTTTCAAATTACTTGAGTAGGAAAATACCCACGCAATCACAGGATTCTCATTAGCTCTGCACAGTAAGTTTATTCATGCTGATTCTATCATTGCCCACTTCTTTCAGCGTCTTCTAATGATTGAGAAATTCTTTTTAAGAAGGAGCCCACCAAGTTGCACAGGGCCCAAAGGTATGTGATGAAGACAGAAAGGCATAAAAATTGAGAATCTTTAGCTGGGAAAAAGAGAATTGAAAGGAGGGATAATCATGACATGATATCCTTGATAGCATTCTCCAATGTTTCCTGGATTAGACATATTCAGAGAGAAATTAACTGAGACCAATGAATAAAAGTAACAGGGAGGGCCAGCCCTGTGGCCGAGTGGTTAAGTTCAGCATGCTCTGTTTTGGTGGCCTGGGTCAAGTTCCCAGGCATGGACCTACACCACTTGTCTGCGGCCGTGCTGTGGCCACAAACAAAATAGAGGAAAATTGGCACAGATGTTAGCTCAGGGCTAATCTTCCTTAGCAAAAAAAAATCACAGAGAAGCTTATTTGCTTATACGCGCACGCACACACAAATATTTTAACAGAGGAACATTAAATAGTTTTTAACAATGGGCCATCTAATGAGAAAACCAAATATCTGCAGCTCCATGAGTTTTTTAATGCTAACAATGGTGACGGATGAATTAAAACATGAATACAAAAGCAACACACACAAAAAGTTATCAGCTTCATTTATTCAAAGTGCATCATAATATGAATCAAGTCGGTGAAACTAATGGCACTAACCAAAATAAACTGCTCTCAAAAAAATGAGATCTATTCAATAAGCCTGTCTAAATTTTGACCCCCGATTTATCTCATAAATAGTAGCTCTTAACTTGTATCTCAACTTGTATTTGAACACCTTTATGAAAAGGAAAATATTTTCATAAAGTTAGGTGGAAACAAATGTTGCCCCAACTTTAGCCATGTAAGTTTCATAACAGTTTGGGAACTAATTACTGACTTTTAGCATTCCAGAGATTCTGTATCACCTTGGAAGTTTTCCTTATTGCTCAGTTCAATCATCCCCTCAGAACTAAGCAAACTAATAGGACATATTCTTCAGAATTCATCACATCCCAAGTTTCACACTTGAAAGACTATTGCAGAAACGTAATGCATAATTCATACTCCTCAAATATCTGTGAATTTCTTCTGAAATTGTCTCTTCATTTCCATAAAATAGCTCTGGAACTCCACAAAGCGCATGATTCTACTGAGCTCAGGACAGTTCGCAAGAGGAAATGAGTGTAGTCCACAGATACCATCTGCTTAACCCACACACGAGCCAATTAGGATGTTCTCAGTAGCTAAGAACAAAAAACTCAACTCAGACTGGCTCCAACATTGAACAAGATTTATCAGCTCACACAACCCAAAGTTCAAAGCCAGCACAGATCTTAGGCATAATTTGCTCAGGATCCCAGCTCAATATTTCTGTACTTCTCTTGACTTTATTGTCACATCTGTGTGTGATATCTCTGTTCTTCATTGAAAAGGAAGAAGAAATACATCGTTTTCCTGCTTTATAAAAGAAAGAGGAGAAGAATGGCAGAGAAAAACATCCTCCTGTTCCATGAAAGCCCCTTTGGGCTCCATTGAGTGTTCCTCCACGATATACACAGACAGGTTAACCTTCAGTTAACCAGAGGAAAAAAATCAATTAATTAAGGTGTTAATTAAGGCGTTACTTTATAGACACAGAAAGCACAGGTGATGATTTCAAAAAGGTTATTTTTCAGAAAGGCTCTAGGGCTTGCACTGGCTCCTAGGGGTGAGACGAACAAGATGAAAGCCCAGACCAGACAGTTCTCCGCTCCAGATATGGGAACTTTGCAAGAAATGTAGATCAATCAAACATATTTAAAAAGTGTAGCACTTTATGGATATATATATCTCCATATCTATCTATCTATAGACAGATAGATAGATATGACTGCATTATTCCTTAGAATTGCTCAGTATTTGATGTTCCTAATTCAACTTTGCCTGCTTCTTCAGGATGGCTTTCCAGTTTTATGACAGAAGGATGGCAGCAAGTTCAGTTTTTATATCCATATTCTTCATCATCAAAAACAAATAAATAGATTTCCTGTGTCCCAGAATTCCCAGTAAATTTTCCAAGTATCACATTGATCAGGCAACCTCTGAACTAATGCCAGGGACTAAGAGAACGTCATGCCCTGAATGGCTTAGAACTAGGTTACCTGAAGCAACAACTGTGAGGGCAGAGAAGGCAGGCCAAGACCTGGATGTGCAGCTTTTGACAATTTCCATGGTGTAAATATTTCCACGATAGCCCATAAGATGAGAGAAAGAGAGAGAATGGAAAAAGCACAAAGAATGCCAGTGATATAGCCAAAGAGAGAGAGAAGAAATAACAGAACATATTTAAAGGAATCGGGGGAGAATAAGGCCTTCTCTTGACTGCACCCTAATGAAGAAAGACCGCTTGATAAAATGGTTTTACACATAAAGACTAGAATAATAGATACCAAAATATTAATGGCTGTTATTTTTTGGTAGTGGAATTATGAGTTACCTTCTTTTTTTTTAATATACATATAAACGAATAAACAACATATTATTTTTAATATTTTCTGAATATTATTTGCCAAAACAAAACCAAAGTACATCAAGGAAAAGATGCCAGAATTCAACCCTCCTAATGCAGCGTTCTCTATTTAATTAGGTATAATTGATCAACAAGGATTCCTCTCATGCAAAAAAATAGAATGCAATCGTTTAGCAAAGGAAATGGCTGCTTTTCTACTTTATAAATTTGCTTCTTCTGCAGTAGTCACTCAAATATTTATTGATCACTATTTATCTACTATAACAGCTTTTTTTTTTTTTTTGAGGAAGATTACCCCTGAGCTAACATCCGTTCCCATCTTCCTCTACGTTATATATGGGACGCCTGCCACAGCGTGGCTTGACAAGCAGTGCCATGTCCATACCCAGGATCGGAACCAGCGAACCCCAGGCCACTGGAGCAGAACATGCGCACTGAACCACTGCACCACTGGGCCGGCCCCTCTACTATAATAGTTTTCATGAATCATTCCAAAACAATTTTGTTGACATTCATCTTTTTAATAATATTTCAAAATTTTACTTGTAATAAAAATCATCAAAATGAGTGCATGTTTTACAGATTAATCATCACTATGGTACTTACTTAGAGCTGCAAGTCACAAAAGGGTGGGAAAAAATGATGAAGTTGATGAACCAGCAAAACTATCAATTAATTATGTAAGGAATTTAAATTATCAAAAACTGATTCTCCTTGCTTAAAAAAATTATAATGTCTGAGTGGCAGATGAAATAAAATAAGACAGAAATTCATCTTTCTTCCTCTGCCCCTCATTCCCAAACCTTTTTGTTAATTTCAAAATGGAAAGTATGAAGAATCAATGAGATTTTTGACTGAAGCATATCCCTCTAAGCCCATATCTATTTAAATTAGAAATTCACCAAAATGGTATGTGCTGTTTCAGTGATTCTTAAAAAACAATTCAATAACCTCCCAATAATCTCAAAAGATAAAGAAATAATACAAATATATTTCAGAAGCAACTATCGGAGTCTAGATTTTTTCCTCTTTAGTTTTTTTCCAAATTGAAGGCTTCAGAGGAAATATTTCATAAGTCTATTGAAGTGCATGCACTTATTTCTGTACCTAGCATAAGATTTTATTATTTTGTCATGTCAGAAAGGCAGCAATTATAGCACCATCACACTGAAGTTCATATGAATATATATGTCCAAAGGATTTACAGTGGCGTGACTTTGAGAGTAGAAGATGATCTTTATCCCGAGGTGTATGTCTTTCAGGCTAGATTAGTTTCTCCTTGAGACAGAGGATCTTCTTTGTTTCATTAGCACCTTTGCATATTGATAGGACATATAATAGGTTTTCAGTGAATATTTGTTGAATAAATGAATCAGCAATCAAATGAAGCTCTGCTTTGGCCCATGTCTCAAATTCACTAATCCGGAAACTCTTTTAAACTTACATAAGCAGAGCTGTAAAACTGGGTGAGGGACATAGTCACTCGGTGGCTTCTCAAGTCACACATAGTCCATCCATTATCGAAACTTCGAAAAGACTACTTCCAAGGTCAAGGTGATGTGGATTAAGGCTGCCCCAGCTAGAGAAGCCCAAGGTGACATGGCCTACATGCCAAACTATACGACCCAGTGGACTTTTTTTATGGTATGAATTAGGACCGCCCCAGGGAGAGAAGCCCAGGGCATCCTCACCTACATGCCAATCTATATGGCCAGATTCGTATCTAAAGTTATATGACCGCACAATAACCAGACCCCATCTGCACTGAAATCATTTAATGACTTTTTACATCATCTTTTCTTTTCTCCAGTAAAAATAAGTCACGTACCCATGCCTTATAAAATTAGCCCTAACCCTCAACTCGGGGCAGCAGCAGGAGCTCTGACTGCCCGTGGGTCTTGTCCCCACACACCAGCTCTGCCTGCCCATGGGTCCTGTCCCCATGCCAGCGGGGGCAGCAGCAGGAGCTCTGCCTGCCCATGGGTCCTGTCCCCATGCTATTCCACACTATTCTCTAAATAAAAGAGCACTACTGCCAGATCTTAAGAGTCTAAGAAATCTTTCTTTCGACTCCTCGGCTCACCGACCCCGCATCAAAGGAAATTCTAGCATCTCCACATTATTTACTGAAAGCCAATGCCTAATTCAGACCTCCAGGGGCCCTCTCAGCAAGCCATTAAAACAGGCACCAAGTATCTTATTGGATGATTGAGTCCTGAGTTATGGGTGCCCCTCTGTCAATGAATTCTCCCTCTTCAACATTATATTCCTCACCTCCCAGGACCAACATTCTCAAAATCTGCCCCCACATGTGTTCCCCTCATTCCTCCAGGTACTTCTTAGCCAGATCTGCAATATCTCTGTGAGGATCACTTCTTCCTGAAGCAGGACTCGCACTTCCCTATTCAAGCTGAACAGAGACCTGAACCTGGTTATTGGCCTAAAGGCAATGAGGAAGGGTGAGGGTTAAGTTTAAGGAGAACAGGCAAGTTCTCTGCTTCACAGGAGGCTTTGCATGGTATTGAGGCAATGGGAAGGGGAGGTGATGGGGAGGTGGGATGGATGTTTCCCTTCGGAAAGAGAAAAGGAGTTGCTTCAGCCAATAAGGATCCAGAGCAACTGGGGGCTTTAAGGTTACCCATAGTTTGTCTCAAAGTCCCCATCTTTTCCTCTCAGGATCCTAACTTTGGCATAGGAGACCTGCTGAGGTGGCGCATCTAGGCTCTTGCACTTTCACTGCCCTTAAATTAAATCCAGAGCCTGATTTTCAGCACAGTCTTCAGGGTAGCTGCAAGAAATGGGTCCTTGAAAGCAGATTTAGGAACACCCTGGCTTTCAGAGCATGGCTTAAATGTGTCTGTTATTTTCTGCTTACCAAGCTACCAATACTTTCAAAAGAAGATACCCCAAGCCACAACCCCTATAAATGTTCTTCCTCCCATAACAACCGAGTGCATCGGCAATACATCTACCAAGGCATTATCTTCTACCTGCACTTCTTAATAAACCACAAGGGAAAACTTTAGCGATTGAGATGTGTGTTAAGCAGAATAAGGCCCCCTTAAAGATATCCATATCCTACTCCCAGAACCTGAGACTATGTTAGTTTACATATTGACAAAAGGGACTTTGCAGATGTGATTAAGGTTAAGTACCTTGAGATGGAGAGAATATCCTGGATTATGTGGACCTTATCTAAACACATGACTCCTTAAAAACAGAGAAACTTTCCTACTTGAGTAAGAGAGATGTGATGATGGAAGAAGGGTCAGAGAGATGCTACAATGCTGGTCTTTGGATACAGAGGAAGAGGCCACAAGGCAAGGAATGCAGGCAACCTCTAGAAGCTGGAAAACACATGGAAATGGGTTCTCCCCTAGAGCTTCTAGAAGGAATGCAGCCCTACCAAGACCTTGATTTTAGCCCAGAGAGACATGTGTTGGACTTCCAACCTACCAAACCTTAAGAAAACAAGTTAATACATTTGAGTTGTTTTAAGCCACTAAGATTATAATAATTTGCCACAATAGCAATAAAAAACTAATTCAGGATGCCACTGCATGCCAAGGTTATAAAACAGTCCACTTACCACCAGCAATGGAGTGCCTATAGCTTTCAGACAGATAGGTAATTCAACTTCAAAATCCAGTCCTGAGGCCAGCTTTCTAGGTCCACTCCTGCTTCTAATTACCTTCCCTTGAGTTCCCTAGAAATCAAAGCCTGTGGCAAAACTTATGTGGGGGACTAGACTTAGCCACCCCAAGGTATGTCTCCTTGGCATGAGGATTATTTTGGGACGGTTACTTTTAAAAACTACAGACAGTAAAGAAACTCTGAAAAGCAGAATTTATTAACCCTTTGTAAGAGACATTTACATTTGTAAAGGAAATCTCCATCTGTAAAGGTGTCTCCCTCTCCGTACCAGGAAGAAGAGGGGGATGACCTTATCTCTAGAAACTCTTAATCAATGTGGAAGGCAAGGACTTAAATCTGCATAATAACCTTACTCTTGTTTACTGTACTTGTCTGGTAATCTCCAGTAACTGACTCCCCTGAACCCCAACATATTCCTTTGTCTTTAGCTGAAGACTATATTTAAGGTGGTGGCTTCGGCCATTTTGGACAGTTGCTCAGTTTTCCTGAGCCTCTCCCATGTATACATGTTATAAAGTTTTGTTTAATTTTCTCCTATTATTCTGTTCCATGTGAATTTAATTCATTCTCCAGCCAGAAGAACCCAGAGCAGATAGAGGAAATGTCTTCCTCCCCTACACTTACATGCCAAGGCTTTATGGGAAAGCGCAATCCCAGGACAGCAAGAGAAAGGGGGGAAGGGGATAGAGTCTGCAAATGTACAGTAGCATATCACTGATCAAGACACAGCTTCACAAGAAAACCCAGCCAGCTGGTTGGTCATGCGGCATGACTTCCAGACAGGCCTTGTGAAACCACCTCACCTCAGAAAAATCCAGCAGGAGAAGAAAGGGAGATGAATTTATCCTCTGGAGCACATCCCCTGTCTTCCATTAGTCAGAATTTTCCTGCCACACTTCCAAAGTGTCTACCCACTAAGCCAGGCTTGAGGAAACCCAGGTCCCACATCCTGTGGTGAGTGCATCACATGAGTCAGAAGTGGTGAGAGGGCCTGGCCTCCCTAGGTCCAGCCAGTCAGGTCATGGCTAAACGCTGAGTTGATGCAGCTTCTGCCAAGACAAGCACAGTGAAGACCATGGCAGAGCCCAACTCTCATCAAGCAGATGGAGGAAGGACTGAGACAGCCAGAGGCAGAATGAGATGAAGGACTTTCTGTTGAGCAGGCAGCTAAGGACCCAGGGGATGGAGGAGCAATGAGAATCTAAAGAGGCACATAAACTAGGTCTGATACAACTTAGACATTTTCATAATGTGAGACCTTGAAAATCTGAAAACTAAGACAAATAGGCAAAAGCGGTAAAATTCCTATTTTCAAAAGTTTTCTAAACACAAAATTTCATCAGTATGCACACACACACAACCACCTAATTCATAATTCCTATATGTTGGTAAACAAACTGTAGGCTTGACTAGCTGTATACCCAGTGGATTTTTGGACAAGTTTCTCTTTTCCGATTTTTTGTTACTAAAAACATGCATAGTGTCTGTGCTGGGTTAGCACTTCTTTTGCTGGGCAATCCTGATGTTGGACAAGACCAGATTATCTCACGTAGGTCTTACTGGAAGATCTGGACCTGCTATCCATTGGTACTATTTGATTCTGGGGTGTCTTACCAGTCAATGGTGCCACCATCTTAGGTCCAGCTCTGGGATAACTTCCTCCATGGAGCAAGGCTCTTCCACAAATACATCTGTTGGTAGTCTTCTTCCATGATTTCCACCTACATGCTTTCTTACACATACCTTCCTTTCCTTATTGGCTTTTTAACTCTAAACTATTCGTGTCTCACAGTTATAGCTGTTATTACAATTAGCCTCACGTTTACAGCTATTAAAATCAAAATTAGTTATGATTAAGTTCATAGCAGACCACCCTAGGATTTGTTCTTGCTGGGTTTGAATTCCAGAAAAAGAAATCCAATCCAGGATAGATCAAAGGAGTCATTTGTGCTACTGATTCTGAGGCTTACAAACACTGGTATAGGCCACTGAGATGGTTAAGGATCACCTTTTATATAAATATTCAAACTGCTTAAAGTAATCAACGGTACCCTAAGTAGTAGAGTGTGTGAGTCACTAAAAGTCTCCAAATTAAAAAACAGTGAGTTCGTTGTCCATATGTCCTCACAAATTTAGGACCCTGGGGACTTAACTCAAGGCCTCTCTGTGCTCTGAGTGTAAACCTACAAAGCTGCACAGCAGTTTTCTTCACAAACAGCCCTTCTTCAGCTCTCTGGGCAGCGTCTGGGTAATGGAGCCCCAAGGCCGCAGGGAGCTGGCCCTGTGAGATTAACTTCCCGGCTCTGGGGAAATTCATAAAAATAATGGCTGACAACAAAAGTGTGTTTTTATAAGAGCGATGGTTGTAGATATCGTTAAATGTATTCAAATATCCAAAGTAACTTTAGTACTGACATTTAGTACTTGGCATTTTAAGTAAAATATAGTCAATGGATTGAAATGGTAATAGCCTGTCAGGATTCTTAAAACAAATGGGACCTGGTAGATAAATTACTTTATACGGAATTACTTCAGAGTCTGCTCTGACGCATACTGTTTTTGAACGTGTTGAGCAAGATTCGATAAAGTTAACTCCAATAGGATCTGATATCTTGTGTTTTCTTAGCAGTTCTTAAGGTTTAGTATGCTTAAGAATTGCCTGGGCTACTCATTAAATATGCCCATCTTGGTTCCCACCCCAAAGATTTTCAATCAGTAGGTCTGAGGTGGGACCTAGAAATCTATGTTTTTAATAGGCATCCCCTTCCTTCAGATCCTGACACAGCTCACAAAGCCCTCTTTCAAAATAACCAATGTGGGAATCTGTGGCTTGACCCCGACTCTGAAAACTCAGTGGGTCCCATGGCTCAGCAGGGAATACAATGGGGAAGTTGGCAGGTTGTATGCATTGTACCTCAGACACCTCTTACAACAAACACCCTTCAAATCCTCTCAGGCCTCACCTGTCACGAGTACCTTTGTCCCAGCAGCCAGTGGCCCCTTCTTCATGGACTCTGGCCAACTTAATGGAGTTACAATCCATCAGGGCTTCATATCCACTTTCACCTCCTGTCCCAGAGCTTTGCTGTTGACAGAAAGGCATGAGACGTTGTGGGACCCCCCGGCATCCACACACAGGGACATAAGTACTGGGGGAATTAATGCCCAATAAAGCAAAACTTTGATCCATGGAAATGAAAATGGCAGATAAATTCTTACCATCCTCCCCCAACGGACAATCTCAAGAAGTAGCCATGTGTATGACCTCTTGGAAGATGGTTCCATCGAGATCAAGCAATTATCACACTTCATACCTCAGACAGCTATCTCTTCCTGTCTGCTTTGCTCCCCTTGTCCCTCATATGTGCTCCGTGGTATTGCCCTCCTCGATAACATAAGAACACATAAGCCTTTGCCTCCAGCTCTCCTTTCTGGGGAACTCAGGCTAAGCTATATTATATCAGTAAGTTATTTAACTATGGTGCGGCAAAGAATTGTGAATCCATGAGTTCCTCTGCCTGACATATTTCTCCTTCATCGAAGGTTGCTGAGACTTCTGGACTTTAGACAGAATGTCTCCATGAGGGACAAAGGAGGGACCAGGAGTCCACATCCCCTTACACCATCATGTATCCTGGATCTTGTGTGCATCCTTTGCGCTGCTTGCTAGCTAAAGAACCTTGGCCAAGTCTAACCTAAATTGTCATTCTTACTAGTCTCCAAACTGGGACTAAACAATCCTTATAGTCTAGCATAGCTCAACTGGGTTACATGAAATTCAATTAGATTAAAAGATTTATCTGTTTAGCTAGGCTGTAATTTGGGTTAGAAATTCAGAACTTTTATCCCAACAAAGCTTAGTTCCATTTTTTTTCTTTTCTTTTTTTCTTTTTTTAATAATTGGTGCTTTTTTTTTTGGTGAGGAAGATTTACCCTGAGCTAACATCTGTGCCAGTCTTCCTCCACTTTATGTGTGGGATGCTGCCACAGCTTGGCTTGATGAACAGTGTGTAGGTCCATACCTGGGATCCGAACCTGAGAACCTGGGCCACCAAAGCAGAGTGCGTGAACTTAACTAACCACTATGTCACCAGGCAGCCCCAGCTGTACCCTTTTCATGGCCTGTACTAGCACATCATATCCACCACATTCTATTAATTAGAAGTGAGTGGCCAGCGCAGCTCACATTCACATTCACGTGCAGGGAAATTAGCCTTCACTTTTTGGATGGAAGAATGCCAAAGAATCTTCAGACATACAGAAGCCGCCACCTGGTTTTGCCTTGGTAAGGCTCCCAGCATATTCACATACCAGAATCCCTAGTTAAACTGCTACTTCTCCAGAACAGAATTGTGACCATCGCTTCCTAGCGGCAAGCTGTATGTGCCATAGACCCCAAATATTTGTCAAATAAATAAACTCAAAAGAAAAGGACATTATCTTCACAGTTCCCTGCACTTTAAACATTTCAATCATCACAATAACCAGGTATTTACTCACATTAAAAGTCTCAACTAAGGGGCCGGCCCCGTGGCCGAGTGGTTAAGTTCGCACGCTCCACTTTAGTGGCCCAGGGTTTCGCAAGTTCGAATCCTGGGAGTGGACATGGCACTGCTCATCAGGCCATGCTGAGGCAGCATCCCACATGCCACAACCAGAAGGACCCACAACTAAAAATATACAACTATGTACCCGGGGGCTTTGGAGAGAAAAAGGAAAAAGTAAAATCTTAAAAAAAAAAAAAAAAGTCTCAACTAAGATACCAGGTGGAAAATTGAGGCCTTTAGCTAAATAACTCAAGCAAAAAGTCTCTTCAATTCAATTACTTCAAAGATGATGCAGGATTTTTTGCTTATAGCTGTGAGGGTTTTTCCCCCATTGGAGGCAACACGCTTTCTCCTACAGAGTTTTCCCCTCAGTCAACTTCGAATTTCTTGCAGATGGCTCTGAGCAACTCATTGAAGCAATTTGTCACCAATCTTTTTACTGAAGGTGTAAGGCACCACTCCAGTTTGAACTAGTCCCCGATGAGCAGTAAATTAACAAGCACCAATGTCTTCATTAACTTCATACAGACTGTCATTCCCGTAACTTCCATGGGGTGAGAACTGCATTGTCTAAACAGTAGAATCGGAAAGTATTTAGAATCTACAACACAGTAAGCATCAAGCCTAAGAGGCCAAATGTATACACTTTAAATCTATAGTATCTGAGGTGGAAAACAAAGTTGAAAAAGAAAAGAGATTCTTTCCACCCTTCCAGAAGAAGATACACATATTCCTAATTATACCTTTTTAAAAAAAGAAACTTTTGCCACAATGCTTCCATTTACTCCACTTCCCCAGGATCAACCGGAATAAAAGAAAAGTCAATATGTTCTCCAAAAGAAAAGAACCTGAAGCATAATTCATCCAATTTGCACTGTCTAGTTATACCCAATGTTCAAACTGACTTTCAAGTAATAGTAAGCCTCTCATCATGTATGGCAATAGTCCAAGAGTACGAATTCAGCCTCTTTGAAGAGACTCGTTTCCCTTACCATAAACTCATCCTTTTCTAACTTAAGAAATATGCCATTTTAATTACAGAGGAAGTACCTGTGAAAAGTCAAGTTTTGCCTATTTTTATAAACTTAAACCTCCTAGGACACAAATTACCGGTGTGGCCCACATGTGCTGTGCTAACAACAGACCTGGCACAGGAGCAAGAGAGGAGCATCCCGTGGTTCCTAAGAAACAAAGCAAAATGCATCTGGCCTTTTTTTTCTTACAACTCCCACTACTGTGATGGTGACGAGAGATGCACTCATTTCTTTAATTAGCATTTTAAATGGGGAGGTGACACATTACTGAACCTACTTACTAGAATATAGGATGCATCATTATACAAGATGCCAAAACTTTGCTCTAACAACAACTGGGAAATCCTGGCTCTCTCAAGACACACCTTATCCCTAGCCATTACAGCGCTAATAGAATATGTGGGTGCTCACACCGGAACCTGAGATTAGATGCGGATAGAATTCCAAGGTTTAGGAGATTGAGCAGAAGTGGAACAGGAGGTGGAGGATGTGGTGAGACTCGGGTTTAACAGCAAATTTGCCAAGTACAAGAAGAGCCAATGGTCTGGCCAGGCCAGATCTGCTGAATTGAGGGGGTGGAAAGAAAGGACAATGGCACCAGGTTGCTTATCTGTGAGACCAGACACATTTGCACCCATATCATTCCAGTGTGGGAAGACTTCTTTTCAGTCCCAGCCCAGACAGACTTGGAACAGCTGTAGTCTCTGCTGGGGCATCTGACAACGCCCATTTTTATGTTTCTACACTGTCACACATGCTTCATTATTCTGCCACTGCAAAGGTTTCTGTCCAGAGTCATATGAAATTGCTGTCCCTAGAGGTCTTGAAAAAGGAGAAAAATATCCATCAGTCAAAGACAAGTGGAAGCGACAAGATGAATTCACAGACCCCTCGAGGTTTCTGCTTTCCAAGAGGCTTTGAATGGAACTATCCCCGTAAACCTCCACAGCAGCTTTGTAATCTGAAAGCCTTCTCCACTGCAATGAAGCTGCAGCGTCGACATTGCCCGAGTGAAAAGTAAAGTAACCAAAAAGCATCAGAGAGAAGGAAAGCACGGAGAATTAGAATTAGCAGCCTCCAAAATTAAGAAATGAAAGTTCAGGGATTCTTAGACGGTCAGTGTGAGACAGTGTCAAGGATTCATTTGTTCCTTGGTCCCGTCCATATGCCAGGAACATTGTTGCTTATGGAGAAGACAAAGAAGAAACTCATTTACTATCTCCAGGACCGGAAATAGAGACCTTACAACAAAGTGTGTTACTATAACCCTGAGCAAATGCTGGAGGTGCACGGAGAGGACAAGTACCTGTTGAAGGGTCAGTGGACTGCATGGAGGAGGTGGCCACTGAACAAGGTCTTAACTATGAAAGAGAAAACCCAACAAGGGGAGAATGGGCAATCTAGGAAGAAGAGCTGGTGTGTGAAAGGTGTCTTGTGGTGAAAGTTCTCTGTAGAGGGGTGGCCACTGGGAGCCAAGCAAGGTGAGCTCCCCTCCTGAAGTCAATGGATCTAAAGTAAGAATGAACTTCAGGACTTTCAAAGATTAAAAGTTTCAGGAGCAACCCAATGGGATAAAAGAGATGGTCTCCCTTTTCCCTTAGCATCTCTAGTCAATAACGTTGGGATAAATTTGCCTTTCAACTCATTAAAGGTTAAAATTAGTAATTATACTATTGTAAGTAAAAGGATAATATTTTGTGTTTCTACAATTATAAGATATGGATAATTGTGTTAATTTAGAATCTTAAAATAAATATGATTAATAATTAACATCAGTAATCTTGCTTCACAAAAATGACTTCTAAGTGAGTGTTCCCTGCGTATTGGGTCTCACAGGAGTCCACCTCCTTGCTGATCTCTGAGAAAAGTGAGCAACAGCAAGCAGATAGCCATCATCTCACCCCCCGGAAGCCTTTCCCACTACCAAGGAGGGGGAGCTCCCTCAGTCCTGGCAGAACCTCTGATGGGCCTGCCAACAAAAAGCAATAGGAAATGCAGCATCCTGTTTAAGAGCACAGACTCTCTTCTTTGCTATCATAATTTGCTGGTATGAGCAAAAACACGAATCTTGAATTTGAGTGGAAACCCAACCCCCAAAAAATGCTATCTTTGTCCTCAAAACTTTATCTGTTATGAAAGTTAAATTTAGCATATGATCCTAAGCTGTATCCTGAACCAGAAAAAAAGTGATGTAATAATGATATAATAGATGTTGGGACAACTAGGGAAATTTAATTCAAGTATAGATTAATCCTACATTGATGTTAAATTTCTTAATTTTGATAATTGTACTATGGCTGTGTAAGAGAATGTCTTCATTCCTAGTAAATATACACTGATGTATTTAGTGCAAATGGCAAGATTTCTGCAACTTATTCTCAAATGGTTCAAAAAACAATAACATATAGATAGAAGCAGTGAGAAATGATAAAGCAAATGCGGCAAAATATTAGCAATTGGCAAATTGAGGTGAGGGGTATGCAGGAGTTCTTTGTACTGTAGTTTCAACATTTCTCTACATTTGGAAATTATTTCAAGAGATAAAATTTAAAAAGAGTTTTATCTGTACCTCTCATAGAACACTGAGCAACTCATTGCCCTCTTCCATCATCCCACTGTATTTCTTCCATCTGCCCTCCTCCCACTGACTTTAGTTATCACTTGGGGAGCCCTTATGTCACAGACACTGTGTTGGGTACTCTGGGGAAATAAGAGTGGCGAGAGGCAAGCCCTGCCCTCAGGCCTGGGAGGAGTTCAAGCGTGGAGACACACAACTACACACACATACAAAAGAAAAGGGGCTAGAAAAGACAGAGGAGGAGGTCAGAAAGCACTGGGGCTGGTTTAGACTACAGGGGGCTTCGTGTAGAGGACGTTTGAGGTCAGCCATGAGGATAGCTAGGATTCCGAGATGGCAGAACTCTGGGGAGCAGGAAAAGTGACACAAGGCACATGGGTAGTTGGAATGTCATGAGAAGACCCCGACCCCTGAGGCAAGAAGGGTAAGGTGGATTCAATCTGGGTGGGTAGTCTGGGAATGTGATGGGCAGGGGTGGGAAATAAGGCTAGAAAGGAACGATGGGGTCAGATACTGAGTGCCTTAAAGGAGGAGAAAAATATTTTGAATTTGATTGTAGACAATAGGGAGTGAAGATTTTTGAGAAAGTGGTTGTTTCCCTCTGCGACTGGGAACCATGTCTTCAGTGTCCTTTGTAGAATTTTACTTCACTCTTAGTTGATATCCAATAAACGGTGGTGTGATATTTGTAAAAATAAACATTTACAACCTAATGCAATTTTACTCAAACTCAAATCTCAGAGATATATATTACTGAAATACAAAATCAGTTTTGAAGAGAGAAAAATTGTTGGGCACCAACACGTACCAAATATTTAACGTATTCTCTTAGTTAACCTCCCCAACTCTCATGTTTAATAAGTAGAGCAAAAAGGTTAGATAAACACCCAAAATCATAGTCCATAGATGAGTCAGAGTCCTTCGGTTTCCAGCAATAAAAATGACACATTTAATTTGAGGAGAAAAATGAGAAGTAATTTTAAAAGTGAAGGGAAAATTTGGGAACTAGATTCAGAAATTTCAGTCAAGAACCAAGGCAGTGGCTGCTAAGATGAATTCATCTCAGCTGTTTTTAATCTCTATCCAAGGTACAAATTCTAGGCAGAAATCATTCACAGCCATTCTTAGCTAGGGGAAGGTAGGATACCCAACTGTTATTCCCATAATACAGTATCCACGGGGCAGGGAAAACAGAATACAATCTACCCTCCGTATCCTCTGGTTCCACATCTGAGGATTCAACCAACCGTGGATTGAAAGGCCCATGATGGTTGTGTCTGTACTGAACACTTACAGAATGTTTTCCTTGTCATTATACCATAAACAATACAATATAATAACTATTTACCTAGCACTTACATTGTATTAGGTATTATAAGTAATTTGGAGATGATTTAAAGTATTCAGGAGGGGCTGGCCCGTGGCTGAGAAGTTAAGTTCACACGCTCTGCTTCAGCAGCCCAGGGTTTTGCTGGTTCAGATCCTGAACCTCATCAGGCCACGCTGAGGCGGCGTCCCACATAGCACAACCAGAGACACTCACAACTAGAATATACAACTATGTACTGGGGAGCTTTGGGGAGAAGAAGAAGAAAAAACAGATTGGTAACAGATGTTAGCTCAGATGCCAATCTTAAAAAAAAAGTATACAGGAGGATATGCATAGGTTATACACAAATACTACGCCATTTTATATAAGGGGTTTGAGCATCTGTGGATTTTAGTATCAGAGGGGGTCTTGGAACCGATCCCCTGATGGATACAGAGGAACGACTGTGTGTTGTTAGAGGCTGCAGTGGCCGTGGAAATGAGCCTCTCAGATCTCCTGCAAGGACATCTCGCAACCCCAGCTGCTGCCCTCTGGACTCAGCACCACTTTCCCTCTGAGGCCACAAATCTCTTAGCTTCTCCTAGCCAACAAATGAGCACAGTGGGCGTACTAAGTGAGGACTAATGCGGGCTCCTTCCAGAGAGACACATGATTCCTCCAAAGAACACTTTTGGCTCAAAGACTCCCCATAATCCTAGACCTGAAACTTTTCTTTCAGTGCTGCAGTTCACAACTTCCCACACAATCTTCCTTCCCTCTCTCTTTCTCCAGGTGTCAGACCTGCATGTGATCTGAAGGTCTGCTCTGCTCCGCCTGCCCCTGCCCTCTCCCCAGTAAATCTCTGAATATCTGATCCTGTCCTGGCATCTGCTCTTCAACAGACCAGAACTAATGCAGGGGTAAAGCCAAGAGCTGGAGTCTGGTCTATGTGACCTCAAATCTATGTTCTCCCCACTATACACCAGGAACAGCTGTAGACAGAAAAAAATGGGTACCCTAATAATTACAGAAAAGGAGACTGCACTCTCTCAAATGTCAAAATAGAGGATGGATTTATCCATAACAATAAAAAGCTAGATATGAAATTCATTCCTTAAAAAAGATCAGTTGAGAGGTAATTTTTACACTTCCCAAATTATTTTGACTCTTTAGGGTATTGTTTTAGCACTGAGTTCTGATGGTGTGTTTGAAATCTATAGTAACTGACCTCCACTCCCCTGGCTTCCTGCCTGGTGGAAACTCTGCTCCTGTACCTGGTAACAGCAGGAGGAAGAGTCTCGCTATGTCTCTCCCAAGTTCTCCTTCCAAACTGGAAACAGCTGCAAGAATCGAGGCTCACTGAGGACACAGAAACAAAATCGCAAGTATCAGGCAGCCTCAGCCCTTCTGGCACTGCCAAAGTTGAGGTGAAAAATGACTTCCAGACCAAGAAAACCATTGTATTGTATCTCCAATAGTTCAACGGAACCCCACTGAGAACCTGGTGCCAAGAGACTGCAGAGACATCAGCCAGAAAAACCTGTGTCCTTGTCACTTAACTCAGCAATATGAAAGCACTCAGGATGGGAAAATTATCTTTTACTGGTCACCTGGGAACTGCATTGACGTGAGTCATTTCAATTTGCCAGTCTCTCCATAACACCCAACCATGAAAAAATATTTTTGTACAACTGAGACTGTGTTTGAGGAAAACTGAAGGTATTCATCACAGAACAAAATAGGAAACTAGAAGTCTTAGGAGAAAACCTTGATTGAAATCAAGAACCTTCCATCCATCCATTTATGAAGCAAGTTTTTACTGAGTACTTCCTAAGCACATAGCTGCATAGATTAAATGCTCCTTTCTTCAGAGAATTTATAACTCAAATAAGGAAGTGGGGAATGGGGAATGGAACTAACAATTTTTCGGCAGATAAGATACATGTGCCAGGCAAGACAGATGCACAAGAAAATTTCAATAGCAGTATGGGAAGAGAGGTCTCCTATCCTGAGACATTTACAATCAAGTGCAAAACCAAGGTACACAAGTGGAAGTTTCTCCAAGTGTGGTACTGGGCACAGCAGTAGCAGCATGGCCTGGGAACTTAATAGAAATGCAAAATCACCAGCACCTCCGAGATCTCCTGAATGCTCTGGAGGTAGGGCTCAGAAGTCTGTGTTTTTACAAACTCTCAGGGTGATTTTGAGGCATGCTAAAGTTTGGGAACCACTGATATAAATAATAAGGACTCTGAGCCTCCAAGAACGTGAGACCTCTGAGACCGAAAGTGTCAGAGAAGATGTCTCAGAATCTGTTAGACTTGGGAAATGGATACAAGAGAGGAGAGAAAGAGGCAGCAGGGCAGGGCAGAGTTGACATGCACACATCCTATCGAACCCTCGCCACTGTTTTCCCCCAGCTCTTGAAGGCTTCATTTTGATGATAGAGCAAATTGCCACTTTTTAGTTGTAAGGATGGATTTGAGACACTTTATGGTTTTATCCAGTGGATAACCCGATCTAGTCCTGGGCCTTGATGCTTGATCCAATTTAATCTCTCAGTTAAAACAGTTCAAGCAGTCCTGAGCATCTTAACGAGATGACGTTATTAATCCCCAACCCTACAGATGAAATTCTCTCCCCAGCCAGCCCATTTCCGGCGATTGCTCCCTTCCTTATCTTACAACTCTCTTCAGTCTCTCTTACTTCCCCCAGGACAAATGGAAGTGAATTTTAAAAGGAAAATGTCCCGAAGTACAGATAATAGAGAGCGTGAATTTTAATCTACCATCCCATGGAGAATTGCACATTTCAAAGGATTATTTAAAACTTGCATAGCAGCTTGATTCACAGTTGCAGCTGCAACTTAATAGCCAATCACAGAACAGCACTGTGTGGGAATTTCTAGCAGTTTCGCAGATAGTTCTAAGGCGCGTCAACCTGTTTCCCAAAAATGCCTCTTTATTTTCCCAGCAAAATTTGCATTTCATCTGGCAATGTCCTACCCTCCTACACACCCATATTTCTTTCTATTACTCCTCAAGGTCCCAAGTATAGTGAGAACAAGTTACAGTTAAAACTGCAGAGTTAAAGCTATACATATCTACGACTGAAACAAATTTTCCATTCCAAGCCACCCAGTGAAATCTGATAAAGACCTCCAACGTTAAGAGCCCACTATTCTTCTTGTTTACTAATTCAACAAACACTTATGAACACCTCCTGTTGGGAAAAACCACTCATGCCACTAAGCATCCTGTATGTTCTTGCTGACTGTGCCAGACCACAAGACTCCTCCCTCTCCTGACACTGAAGATGAAGGTGTGGCCAAATGTAATTACCATGTAACTGTTTGTTCCCTTGGGGAGGGGAATTAGCTTCTTTTTTGGTGCAGTGTTTACTGTTTGCTCAAAAAGGTGCTGTGCCTTTGGCCCTGGGTACTTCAGCTACAATGTACATTGTGTGTAGCATCCATCAGACTCATCACGTTTCACAAAGGGTCCTGGGGAACTGGACTCACCTTTCTTCTGCTATGAGTTATAAACCACAGCGCACTGATCCCTTAAGTCTTGTGGTCTACTTTGGGCACTCAGAGCGGCAGTAGATTTGCTCTTTGCCACCCTCTGTGAGATTGAGGTTTGTCTTTGACCCTCACTATGGGCCAAGATCTGTGATAGTCACTGCTGCCACGCATCCCAGCACAGAAGGACCATGGACACTACACTCTGGGCCTCGCAAGGCACCACAAGGGCTGCTTGGATGGGACTTAGACTGATGGACAACGTTTTCCAAATCTTCAAGCAAGGCCTTTTGACAACATAAGTCCAAAAGAAAGAGTGAGTAAATGCAATGGGGGCTCATCCTTGTGAGATACATGCAAATGTGCCACCCAGATCCTCCTTCAGAAAAGATTTGCTGTCTGGCTGAGGGACTGAGGTCAGCACAGAGGCTCCAGCTGCTTGTTCCTTCAGGATCTGCCTTAGCTGCAGAGTCACCTCCTCTGACTCCACACTCTTCCAGCACAGCCTACATCCAGTGACTGAGCAGGACAGGAGGATATAGACCAAGCAACTGGCCCAATGTGGGACAACTGTGATGGGCCACATACACTACAGAGTTCCCTGACAAGTTGACTAAGACTTTGTTGAGTCCAAATGGCATGTTGACTTCTCCCTCTGCCCAGTCTTACTTGCCCTACTTTTTCCACAGGTGTCAATTCCTAATAAATGACTCCACCACAGCATTTGCTTCCAAAGAACCCAACCTTTGAAAACTGGTACCAGAAGTGGTCCAGGAAAGCAAGCAACAAGATGGGGTTTGGGAGCCTGGTCACTCGCCACCTCACAGGTAATGAGGACCCAGTCACTGGTGGTGGGACGCAGACAGCTGGGCACAAAGTGGGAGTCTAATTGTTAAAACCCTCACCAGTGGTGAACTGGGATTGTGTACAGGTAGAAGGAAATACATTGGTGGGCAAGATGTATGAGGCATCTGAGATACACAGACAAAGTCATAACCACAAGTATAGTGGAATTGGATGGCTATCAGTCAGTGTCATTGGTGCTCTGCAAAAAGATAGAGAACAGCTGAAAGCCCAGCATGAAAGCCAGAGGACCTCCTTGTCACATAGACAGAAACTCTCATGTCCTGCAGCAGAAGGACAGAAAAAGCCAGAGACCAAGCCCAGGGCTTAGTACTCTAAGTGCTGAACTTCAGAGATGATTAAAGGCCCAATGAAGGTAGGTCTAATGTGCCAAGGTCACCCCTGGTTGGGAAAACCTGGGATCATGAACATAGGATGGGGACCTCTAGGGGGTGGGCCCTGAGGATTTCACTCCCCAGACTCCTCTGAACCTTCTGAGAATTCAGATGTGGCCTGCTCCTCCCTGTTAAGAGCTGCAACATACCCCCTCTCATTGCTGGAAGACAATGTGGAGGCTTCTCCCCCACTAGGCCACGTGGGCATTTCTCACGTGGTAGCCCACACCCATCCTGGCCAATATTAAGGTAGGAAAATATGGGACTAGGTAAGAAATGGAATCCTGGCCAAGATCGACCTTATATTAGGTCCTTTAGGTCCACAAACCTACCCAGTGGTGATTTCCCCAGTCCTAGAGGGTGTATTTCGATTGACATACAGTCGATTCCCATTGTTCACAGTAGTTATGTTCTATAAGCTCACGACAAATAATGAATTAGTGAATACTGAAACTTCACTCCTGGGGAAATACAGGGTTAGGTTCCTGCAAGTCTCTGGTCATAATATTGTCCTCAACTAATCAATACATCATCTTGTTTTATGTGTGTTTCTGTTTAAAGACACCTTACTTTCTATATTGCTGACTCATTAACATTGAACTCTCGGCCAATGGCGCTATACCTCATGCCTGAACAAACCTTATCTAACACACATTTTCCCTGTGAGTCACGTCACAGCCTACTTGCTCTTAGGAAAACCAGACAGCTCTTCAGCACTATATTTTGGGTCTGTTTTATACAGCGAAATCACACACACACAACAAAACTGTGCAACAATGTAAAAAACGTGGTACTTTATAGACTACAAAAAAGACACTTATTTGCAGTCTGAGTTGAAGCAAGAAGATAGAGCATCACCTTGTTCAACCTCAGCTGTGACCATGCGTGTCAGGTGACTCAAATTTTCCACCGCTCTGCACATGTCCACTAATGACTATGAAAGCACCACAAGTATTGATTTGGGGGTTACAAAGAAATTTTGGGAATTTTAGGTGAATTTACAAATATGGAGTCAATGAATAATGAGGATTCACTGTACGTGATTAAAGATTGGCATTATTTTTGTAACAAAA
Organism: Equus quagga; assembly: GCF_021613505.1. Lineage (NCBI taxonomy): Eukaryota > Metazoa > Chordata > Mammalia > Perissodactyla > Equidae > Equus > Equus quagga. The sequence goes on from NC_060272.1 coordinate 59,353,554, forward strand.
GTTTAATTTGGTTAACTATGTGCTGACCTGTACTTAGTTAACCCCTGTCTGAGGCAATCTTTGACCCAACACAGTTCTGCTCTGATTCATAGGGAGAAAGCATATGGAGACAGCAACCGCTGGACCAGGTGCTTGTCTTGCAAATCTAACACCCTGCATGACAGCAAAGACCCTCTCACTAGTCCAGGTGTGAAAAACACCAATCTGAGTGATGACTATGCCATGTGCCCACCACCCTCCTAGTGAGAACTCACAACAGACTTAGCTCCTTTTGCCTTCCCCACGTCACTTGCAACTGTTAGGGCATGTGAAGCACAAAAGGGTTTTTGTTTTAAGGTAAGATTTCCACCCTAGGAGAGTCAAGACCACAAGGAACTTGCCACAAGGAATCACACAACCTGCAAACGAGGATGCTGTTTGACGCAGCCCAGGGAACTAAACTGAGGCACAGAAAGGCCGGGAAGTCTAACCTGGGTCCTGCCTAAAACATCCTGCTGAGACAGAGACTGGTTGTGGCCCACAAAGTCTAAAATATTTACTATCTGGCTCTTTATAGAAAAATCTTGCCAATTCTCATATTAGATTTGTGGTCAATGACTTAGGAAATGCATTCTTTTCTATCCAATTCAGAAAAGAGGGTCACAGTTTGCATTCATTTGGAATGGACAACGGGATACAGTTTTGCTCCAGCACTTTGTTAAGTCTCCTGCCTTCTGTCATAATAAAAGCCAAAGGGATCTGGACATCTTGCCAAATGTCACATTAATCCATAGCATCAATGACATTGTGTTGATCAAGCTAGATGAGCAATGTCTTGGTAGGCAGTGGCCAGGCCTTGTAGAGAAGAGAGAGAATAAGTTGGGACATGAGCCTAGATAAGAGAGCTAATTGTAAGCTTTTGAAATCTTCCATGACTTCCCAAAGAACTTGGACATGAAAGTCAATATTATTTGTCCAGGCTACCAATATGGCAATGATGTGCAAGGCCTTGCATAGAAAGAATACTCAGAATTTTAATATTAGACGCCTAAACCCTGATATTATCCACCCAGCACTAAACCCTTACTCCTTCCTCTCAACAGGCTCAGTTACCCAGTTGTCTCCTACCTTCCATTCATGCCCTTAATTTCTCTTAACCTTTCACCTCACTTGCCCTTGACAACTCAGCATCTCCATCAAGATTCTACCAGAAAATAGCCGTTCCATCTTGACTCAGTTTCCATGTCAGTCTCTTCAGCATGTTCATTCATTCATGTATTCATTCAATATCTAACTAGCCACTATTAAATGCCAGGCAGTGTAATAGGCACGCAGTAGATACAGTAGAAATAAGACTGCTTTCATAGAGTTTGTATTCAGCGGGAGAGACAGACAATAACCAAGTAAACAAATAAATAAACAACATAACTCTGGTATGTGAAGAAAATAAGTAATATATTATGATAGAGAATACAAATAACTGGGACAGCTGTGACATTAGATTCTAAGTAATCAAGTATGGTTCCCGGACTGGCAGCAAGGCTCTCACCTGCAATGTAAAACCATTCCAGACTAACTGGGTCAGAATCTGCATTTCAACAAAAAGCTATTGCAGACCTTTCTTGGCAAGCTGCAATCACCCTAGAAGAGCTCACATACCATTAACTGATATAGAAACAAAGGGGAAGGAGAAGATTTGCAGGTGAAAGCTAGATCATGACCTTTGTTGTGAACAAACATGAGTCCATAACTCAGGAGGGAGCCCAGAGTTAAAGCTGTAGATTTGGGAGCTAAAGCCTCCAGAGTGAAGCAGGGTACAGAGTTTCTGACATGCTCTTCAGTTAGTCATCTGCTGGTCAAACTGGTGAACCACTGGTTCTCAACGTTAGCTGCACGTTAGAACTGTCTGGGAAGCTTCGAAAAATATTGACTCTTTGGTCTTGCCCCCAAAGATTCTGATTTAATTAGTCTGAGGTGTAGCCTGGGCATGGGGATTTTTAAAACCTCCCCAAGTGATTTTAATTTGAAGAGAAGATTGAGAGTCACTGTAGATCAACAACAATCCCAACAAAAATGGAGCGATGCTCATCATTCGGTACCTGAGATAAGCTTCTCCTGATGGGAAATTGCTCTGCACATTATTCACTGTCACTCTTGGACCACACTAATTCTATTAAGGTTAATTTCACTTTAATTCCCAATTCATAAATAATATCTCTTCTTTGAAGTCACATGGAAGAAGAATTACTCCAAAGGTTGTTGAAAAACCCCTTCAAGCAAAGTGGCCACAGGTACCCTTATTTTAACCAGTGTTCTCCACAAACATGGTCATTAAAAACTGAAGAAAGCAAATTAATTTTGATAAGTTCTTGCCATTTGGTGCAAAGTGATGCACAGTAAAGAGATCAATTGATTTTTACAAATTGAAATGGCATTGCTTTGGGTCAAGAACTCTTGCAGTTGGATCTTTTCATCTCAAAGCAGACCATGAAGTTTCAGATAGCATCACCCAAAGGGCTTAAGGAAGTCTAGCTCCCACACACTGTTTCAGGAGCCAAGCTGCCTGAGGCTATAAAAATTAAATCTGAATATCAGTGACGAATTTTTTAAGCTTCTAAAGCTTGATGAGAATAATCCAAAAAATTTGAAATCTCTCTTAAGTTATCCATGAACAATCTTTAGTGACTTCAGTCCTCCAGTTTAAAACTCTTCATTACATTTTTTTTAACTCACCAAAGTAGTGCAAGGTATGATAATTAAAGGAGAAAATTCAAACTATTTGTATGGGCATTTGTCATTCTGGGCTTCTCAAAACTCTTTCTAATGTGGGGCTGGGGGACAACTCGCAAGTGGAAGACAGGTCTGCACCTCCCTCAGCAGCCAAAGAGGGGCAGGTATTCACTCTCTCAGCCACCCGGCATCCGGGGCTCAGCAAGTCAGATGTTCCCACCTGAGACCTCCAGTATCAAAGGAGTGATGCAAAGGCTCAGACACAGCCAAATGTGGTGGAGCCAAGGGTACCCTGAGATAGTGCTGGTTGGTTGGAACCAAGAATCTGAGTGGAACTACACTTCTGAAATTCTTCCTTCTTTCTTCCCTTAAACCCTTCTGTGCCTGCCAAGCACAAAGTAGAATAACCAAATATACTTGGTTTCCCTGTAGAATCAACACATGATTCTGTTTATCTTTTTTTTGTAATTTTCAGAGATTCCTGTCCTCATTTTTCATTTTGTCTCTTCCATAGCATTTTTGTTAGTTTATGTATGTTCTTTAAAAATGAAGTGAAATTGGAAGACGGTGTCAAGAGGGCAGCATAGGTGGACCCTGAAGGAACCTCCTTCAATGGACATAATGAATTTACAACTACTTTTAGAACAATTACCACTGAGAGAGAACTGAAAACTGGATAAAAAGAACCCCTACAAAAAGGGGTGGTGCTGACTGAGGTGGAAGAGGGAGAAATTCCTAACTGGAGACAAAAAATGTCACCTTTGAGCCACGGCACCTCACAGCTGGCTGGGAGCAATCCTAAGGACCATTCCCTGGAGAAGCAGGGGATCTGAGCAAGGGGGAATTACCACAACAAGCAGCTTTTGGACTCAGCACAACTGAGAAAAGTGTCATAGTATCTGGCTTTGCTGGTTATTAACTACAACAGGGAATACACCCCCCCCCCCCCCCCCAGAAAAGCTATCAGACATAAAGGAACAAAAGCCTGCTCTTCAAGGACCCACACACAAATTCACCCATTTTGGAAAGCAACCTAAAATCATCAGAAAGCAATGTGCACAGTCCTTTGGGAAAAAGAAACTCACTTTGCGCACCTCGGTGAGAAGCGAGACCTCCCCAGGGACTGAGACATTGGCAGCAGCTATTACTGTGACCTAGTGCAGGTGTGCTGACATAGATGCTGGCAGATGCCGGTGGAGTTCTTCCCCTGGGCTGTTAGCCCAGGGTCTGCCCCATCCACTAGAGCACTGATTTAATCAAGCTCAGCCAGGGCAGGCAGACTGCCCTAGCACCTGGCCTCACCCAACAGCAAACCCTCAGGCAACTGTGGGCCTGCATAGGCTGGGTGCCTGGATCCTCTGCAGCCAGGCAACTGGGTCCCCCTCTGTGGGGCAGGGCATGTGTGAGGAGCAGGTGGAATATGTGAGGCCTCTGCAGTTAGGCAACTGCATCTGTTTCAGTGGGTCAGAGCATGTGCATGGGGCAGGACTGTGTTGACGGGGTGTGTGGCCCTGCAAGCAGTGGGGCTTGTCAGCTGAAGCAGACTTGTGCTTTTCAAACAGCCACATAGGGCATTGGTGCCACCTTCCAAAACCTGAAATAATTGAGTGCTCCCATGCCTGGGGCCAGTCCCACTCAGCTGTAATCCTGAGAGAGCTGACAATAACCTTGTAGGCTATAGGCCTACGGCAACTTTAAGCCCCTCAGCATAGTAACTAGTCATGCTGGGGGCCTACTCACTTAACAGAAAAACTGCAACAGAAATGAGCTATTAGACCTTGAAGCCAACTGTGCTGGGGCTCCCCACACCTGATAAAGTAACTGAAGGGTCCATAGTAGCTGCACGCAGCAGAGCATTACAACCAGCTGGCCAGAGCCTCCCCAGGCACCTGCAGCAAGAGCAATCCTGCAACAACAGAAGGACACATGTAGTCCACACAGGGGTCACTCCTGGGATATTTGGAACTGGTGATGAGAGGGAAGCAAACTGCTGGGCCTCATAAGGCATCTCTCACATAAGTCCACCTCTCCAAGATCAGGAGACCCACCTGATACACCTAATTAGCTGACCCACCTAATACATAGATATAAGCACAGAGAAAGAGGCAAAATGAGGAGGCAAAGGAATACGTTCCAAGTAAGGGAATAGGACAAAACCCCAGAAGGAGAACTAAATGAAACAGAAATAAACGATTGGAAAATATAAGAAAGAACCAATCAGAAATGAAGAATACAATACAGAAAATGAAAAATTCATTAGAGGGACTCAATAAGAGAGTAGATGATACAGAAGAAAGGATCAGTGAGCTGAAAGAAAGACTAGAGGAAATCACCCAAGCTGAACAGATAAAAGAAAAAAGAATTTAAAAGAACGAGGACAGTCTAAGCCTGTGGGACAACATCAAGCACACTAACATCTGTATTATAGGAGTCCCCGAAGAAGAAGAGAGAGACAAAGGGACAGAGAATCTATTTGAAGAAATAATAGCTGAAAACATTCCTAACCTAAGGAAGAAAACAGACATCCAGGTACAGGAAGCTCAGAGAGCACCAAACAAGATAAACCCAAAGAGGCCCACATCAAGATACATTATAATTAAAATGTCAAGAATTAAAAATAGACAATCCTAAAAGCTGTAAGAGAAAGGCAACAAGTTACATACAAAAGAAACCCCGTAAAGCTTTTGGCTGACTTCTCAGCAGAAAGCTTACAGGCTAGAAAGGAGTGGCACAATATATTTAAAGTACTGAAAGGAAAAAACCAACAGCCAAGAATACTCTACCTGGCAAGCTTAACATTCAGAATGGAAGGAGAGATAAAGAGTTTTCCAGAGAAGCAAAAACTTAAGGAGTTTATCACCAAGAAACCAGCCTTCGAAGAAAGGCTAAAGGGACTTATTTAAACGGAAAAGAGACCACAATTAGGAATAAGAAAGTTATTTTTTTAAAAAGTAATAAAATTACTAGTAAAGGTAAATATACAGTCAAGGTAGCAGATCAACCACCTATGAAGCTAAAATGAAGGTCAAAAGACAAAAATACTAAAATTATCTATTTCCATGGTAAGAAGGTAACAGATATACACACACAAAAAAGAGGTTAGATATGACATTAAAAACATAAAATGTGGGAGAAGAGGAGTAAAGAGTAGAGCTTTTAGTAAGAGGTCAAACTAAAGGAACCATCAACTTAATATACATTGCTATATACATATCTTATTATATATGAACCTCATGTTACTCACAAACCAGCAAGCTATAATAAATATACAATAAATTAAGAGAAAGGAACCCAAACAAAATACTAAAGAAAGCCATCAAACCACAAGGGAAGACAGCAAGAGAAGAAGAAAGGAACAGAGAAGAACTAGTAAAACATCCAGAAAAAAAGTAACAAAACAGCAATAAGTACATTCTTATCAATAGCTATTTAAACATCAATGGACTAAATGCTCCAATCCAAAGGCATAGGGCGGTCGACTGGATAAAAAACAAGACCCATATATATGCTGCATACGAGAGACACACTTGTGACCTAAAGACACTCACAAACTGAAAGTGAAGGGATGGAAAGAGATACTCCATGCAAATAACAATGAAAAGAAAGCTGGGATAGCAATACTTACATCAAATAAAATAGACTTTAAAACAAAAACTGTAACAAGAGACAAAGGAGAGCACTACATAATGATAAAGGGAACAATCCAAAAAGAGGATATAATGCTTGTAAATATCTATGCCCCCGACAAAAGAGCACCTGAATATGTAAAACAAATATTAACAGATATAAACAGAGAATAGACAGCAACACAATAATAGTAGAGGACTTTAACACTCCACTTACACCTATGGACAGATCATCCAAACAGAACATCAATAAGGAAACATTAGCCTTAAATGACACAATAGACCAGAAGGACTTAGGAGATATATAGAGAACATTCCATCCAAAAACCACAGAATACACATTCTTTTCAAATGCACATGGAACATTCTCCAGGATTGATCACATATTAGGCCACAAAATAAGTCTCAATAAACTTAAGATTGAAATAATACCAAACATCTTTTATGACCACAACTGTATGAAACTAGAAACAAACTACTGGAAGAAAATCAGAAAAGCCACAAATATGTGGAGATTAAACAAAATGCTACTGAACAACGATTTGATCAACAAAGAAATCAAAGTAAAATAAAAAAAATCCCTGGAGACAAATTAAAATGAAAATATAACACACCAAAATCTATGGCATACAGCAAAAGCAGTTCTAAGAGGGAGGTTTATAGCAATACAGGCCTAACTCAACAAACAAGAAAAATATCAAACAATCCAACAGTGCACCTAAAGGAACTGGAACAAGAAGAACAAACAAAGCCCAAAATCAGTAGAAGGAAGGAAATAATAAAAATCAGAGCAGAAATAAATGAAATAGAGAACTAAAAAACATTAGAAAAAAATCAATGAAACTAAGAGCTGGTTCTTTGAAAAGATAAACAAAATTGACAAACCCTTAGCAAGACTCACCAAGAAAAAAAGAGAGAAGGCTCAAATAAATAAAATCAGAAATAAAAGAGGAGAAATTACAACAGACACCTCAGAAATAAAAAAGTTTATAAGAGAATACTACAAAAAGCTATATGCCAACAAATTGGATAATCTAGAAGAAATAGATAAATTCTTAGAATCATACAACCTCCCAAAACTGAATCAAGAAGAAATAGAGAATTTCATGAAAATCAAAACTACACTAAGATATCACCTTACACCCATTAGAATGACAAAAATATCTAAAACTAATAGTAACAAATGTTGTAGAGGTTGTGGAGAAAAAGGAACCCTCAAACACTGCTGGTGGGAATGCAAACTGGTGCAGCCATTACGGAAAACAGTATGGAGATTCCTCAAAAAATTAAAAATAGAACTACCATATGACCCAGCTATCCCACTACTAGGTATCTACCCAAAGAGCTTGAAGTCAGCAATTCCAAAAGTCCTATGCACCCCAATGTTTATTGCAGCATTATTTACAATAGCCAAGACATGGAAGCAACCTAAGTGCCCATCAACAGATGATTGGATAAAGAAGATGTGGTATATATACACAATGCAATACTGCTCAGCCATAAAACGGAACAAAATTGTCCCATTTGCAACAACATGGATGGACCTTGAGGGAATTATGTTAAGTGACATAAGCCAGTTAGAGAAGGACAATCTGTGTATGACTCCACTCATATGAGGAATTTAAAAATGTAGACAAGAGGACAGATTAGTGGCTACCAGGGGAAATGGGGGGTGAGGGGTGGGCACAAAAGGAGAAGTGGTGCACCTACAACACAACTGACAAACAATAATGTACTACTGAAATTTCACAAGACTGTAACCTATCATTAACTCAATAAAAAATAATGAAAAAGAAACTATCAAAAAAAGAAGAAAAAATAGAGAATTTCAATAGACCAACCACCAGTAAGGAGATTGAAACAGTAATCAAAAACATGCCCCCAAAAAAGTCCAGGACCAGATGGCTTTCCTGTTGAACTATAAAATATTCAAAGACTTAATACCTATCCTTCTCAAACTCTTCCAAAAAATTAAAGATGAGGGGAAGCTTCCTAACTCATTCTACAAAGCCAACATTACCCTGATACCAAAATCAGACAAGGACAGCTCAAAAAAATAAAATTATAGGCCAATATCACTGATGAACCTCAATGCAAAAATCTTCAATGAAATACTAGCAAATCAAATACAACAATACATTAAAAAGATCATAAACCATAATCGAGTGGGATTCATTCCAGGGATGCAGGGATGGTTCAACATCCACAAATCAATCAATGTGATACACCACATTAAAAAGAGAAGAAGAGAATCACATGATCATCTCCATAGATGCAGAGAAAGCATTTTACAATATACACCATCCACTTATGATAAAAACTGAATAAAATGGGTGTAGAAGGAAAGTATCTCAACATAATAGAGACCATATATGACAAATCCACAGCTAATATCATTCTCAATGGAGAAAAACTGAAAGCTATCCCTCTAAGAACAGGAAGCAGATAACGATGCCCACTTTGACCTCTCTTATTTCACGTAGTATTGGAAGTCCTAGCTAGAGTAATCAGGCAATAAAAAAAATAAAAGGGATCCAAATTGAAATGGAAGAAGCGAAACTGTCACTATTTGCAGATGAAATGATTATATATATAGAAAAACTCTGAAGAATCCACCAAAAAACTTTTTGAAATAGTAAATGAATATAGTAAACTTGCAGGATATAAAATCAACATACAGAAATCAGTTGCATTTCTACACACTAACAACGGAGTAGCAGAAAGAGAAATTAAGAATGTAATCCCATCTACAATTGCAACAAAAAGAGTAAAATACCTAGGAATAAACTCAACCAAAGAGGTCAAAGACCTATACACTGAAAACTATAAAACATTGTTGAAAGAAATTGAAGAAGACACAAAGAAATGGAAAGATATCCCATGTTTTTGGATTGGAAGAATTAGCATAGCTAAAATGTCCTTACTCCCTCAAGCAGTCTATAGATTCAATGCAATCCCTATCAAAGTTCCAACAACATTTTTCACAGAAATAGAACAAAGAATCCTAAAATTTATATGGAACAACAAAAGATCCTGAATAGCCAAAGAAATCCTAAGAAAAAGAACAAAGGTGGAGATTGGAAATCTCAATCCCTGGTTTCAAAGTATACCACAAAGCTATAATAATCAAAACAGCACGGTACTGGCACAAAACCAGACATACAGATCAATGGAACAGAATTGAGATCCCAGAAATAAGCCTACACATCTATAGACAGCTGATTTTCGACAAGGGAGCCAAGAACATACAATGGAGAAAGGAAAGTCTCTTCAATAAATGGCGTTGGGAAAAGTGGACAGCCACATGCAAAAGAATGAAAGTAGACCATTATCCCACACCATACACAAAAATTAACACAAAATGGATTAAAGACTTGAACATAAGCCCTAGAAGCATGAAACTTCTAGAAGAAAACATAAGCAGTATGCTCTTCGACATTGGTTTTACCAGCATTTTTTCAAGTACCATGTCTGAGGGAGCAAAGGAAACAATAGAAAAAAATAAACAAATGGGACTACATTAAACTACAAATCTCCTGCACAGCAAAGGAAACCAACAACAAAATGAAAAGACAATATAACAATTGGGAGAAGATGTTTGCAAACCTTATATCTGATAAGCGGTTAATATCCAAAATATTTAAAGAACAGGCACATCTCAACAACAAAAAAACTAACAACCCAATTAAAAAATGGGCAAAAGATCTGAACAGACCTTTCTCCAAAGATGATATACAGATGGCCAACAGGCACATGAAAAATATTCAACATCACTAATTATCAAAACTACAATGAGATATCACCTCCTGCCCGTCAGAATGGCTGTAATTGACAAGACAGGAAATAAGAAGAGTTGGAGAGGATGTGGCGAGAAAGGAACTCTCATACACTGCTGGTGGGAATGCAAACTGGAGCAACCACTATGGAAAACAGCATGGAGTTTCCTCAAAAAATAGAACTACCATACAATCCAGCTATTCCACTTCTGTGTATTTATCCAAATAACATGAAAACACAAATACATAAAGATACATACACATCTATGTTCATTGCAATATTATTCACAATACCCAAGACTTAGAAGCAACCTAGGCGCCCATCAAAGGATGAATGGATAAAGAAGATGTAGTATATATACACAATGGAATACTATACTACTCAGCCATAAAAAAAAGGGATGAAATTTAGCCTTTTATGACAACATGGATGGACCTTGAGGGTAATATGCTAAGCGAAATAAGTCAGAGGGAGAAAGTCAAATACCGTATGACTTCATTCATAAATAGAAGATAAAAACAACAAACAAACACATAGAGACAGAGATTGGATTGGTGGTTACCAGAGAGGAAACGGAGAGGGAGGGGGACAAACAGGGCGATTAGGCATGTGTGTGGTGATCGATTGCAATTAGTCTTTGGGTGGTGAACATTGTGTAATCTGCACAGAAACTGAAATATAATGATGCACATCTGAAATTTATATAATGTTATAAACCAATGTTACCACAAAAGTGTTGGCATAATTCTCAGCATTGTGCAAAAAGTCAGAAAATTGTTTTAGATTATCAACTGTCAACTACAGTAGCAATTTTCTTTAAAATGACTTCTGGAGCAAGAGAAGGGTAAAGGAAGAGAGAGAAAGAAGAGACTGCAAATTTCTAATCAAATTCTACAAGAAAGATTCCCACAAAAAATTAGTAAGTTTTAAAGGAGGTAATATCCCAACTGTACGAAATAAGAAAGATTTACATTATGTCTTGAAAATCTGACTCATCTAAGTGCTAAAACCAGGATAAATATGAACTAAATATCCTAATTTCCTCAGAAAATCATAAACCCCCGGGAAGGCCATTGCCAGCTCCCATCTATGAGATGAGAGAGGACTTAAATCTTCACCCAAGATGCCCAGTCGGAGTCGGGAACTGCATCTCCAGCCTCAGGACCTCAGTGAAGAACTCCTTGTTCTAGAAAACAACACAATGAACTTCATCAAAGGAAAAGAGTGCTCTTCAAAATTAAGATCCAGCCAATGCCTCCTCTCCCCTACCACCACCCTCAAACCCGCATCCCAGCAGTACCAGCCCCCAAGGGCTGATACCCAGAATAAATGCTTCCCCAAAAATCCCACCTCCCACCAACCGTCACTGGCTTTCTCACAACTATTGCAGCATCTTCTGAATCTGAAAGCTATTAACTGTAATGGGCCCAGGTAGTGAAATTATACAATGACCCTCGGATATGCCCCAGGAGGGAGCAGCAAAATCAGGGGAAAGAGAGGTGAAGACCTTGGGGACCTGTCCCGGGTCTGGCCAGGTGTGGGGGGAGAGGGGGTGTTGGAGGGGTATCAACTTAAAGGTTTAAGCTTATATCCCATTACAGAACCGCACTTCTGCGAGGGCACAATTTTTAAAATTTTTACTTATTTATTAAACTCATAATTTATACTCACAATATAAAAATTTAGAAGGTTCAAATGTAAGAGAGTAAAAACTGATTCTCTTTCCCATCTCTGTCTCCTAGTAACACTATTACCCTCCCAAGAGATTTTGTTTGTAAACTTCAGGAATATTCTAGATATCTGCAGGAAAATATGTATGCATACATATAGTCTATGTATAATATACATTCTTAAAGTGGAAAGATTCTATACCAATGTTCTGCATGTTGTTTGTTTTTTGTTTTTCCTTAACAATATACTTTGGAGCTCATTCCATAGCCATATATAAAGATCCAATTCTTTTTTTTAATGGCTTTGTAATATTCCATTGTACACATTTGTAATATTTTATTTAACCCATCCTCTCTTAGGAGACATTTAAATGGTTTCAGCATTCTATACTGTGCTGTAATGAAGGGTCTCATATACCTGTCATCTTATACTTGTGTGAGTGTAAATGTAGATTATAGTTCTAGAAGTGACATATGCAAGCCAAAAGGCTCATACATCTGTGATATATATCCATGTTGGCAAATTGGTCCCCACGGAGCTTGTACTCCGACCATTAATCTGCAAGAGGGTCTATTTCCCATATCTTCTCTAACAGTGTGTTATCAAACATTTTTATATTTTCCAATTTAATAGTTGAAAAATTGATGTCCTCGTGTTGTTTCAATTCGCATTCTCTCGTTAGGAGTAAGGTTGGATGTCTATTTATATGGTTGAGTCATTTCCATTTCCTTTGCCTTAAACTATCCGTTTATAGCCTTTTCCCATTTTTCTATGGGCTTGTTGCTCTTTTATTAAATTATAGGGGCTCTTCTTATATTAGGGAAATCAGCGCTTAGTCTCAGATATGAGTCATAGATTTTTTTCCCCTTTGTTGTTTGTCTTTTGATTTTGATTATGAAGGACTTTCCTTGCAGAAATTTTATACTTTCATTTATTTAAATATATCAACAATAGCTTTTCTGCTTCTGGGTTTTGTGTCACACTTTTTAAGTCTTTCCCAGCAAGATGATTTTTTTAAAAATTCTTCCATAGTTTTTTTGAGTACTTTTATTTATTTTAATAAATACAACATACATTATATTAGTTTCAGGTGTATAATGTAATGGTTTGATATTTGTATATATTGAAAAATGATCACTACAATAAGCCTGTTTTAACATCCATCACCAGACATAGCTACAGAATTTTTTTTCTTGTCATGAGAACTGTTAAGATCCACTCTCTTAGTAACTTTCAAATATGCAATACAGTAGTATTAACTATAATTGCCATCCTGTACATTTCATGGCCATGACATATTTACTTTATAACTGGAAGTTTGTACCTTTTGATCCCCTTCACCCATTTTGCCCACCCCCCCAGCCCTCACCTCTGGCAATCAGCAATCTGTTCTCTGTTTCTATGAGCTTGAGGCTTTTTTTGAGTACGTTTATGATTTTATTGATCAAGTTAAATACTTTCTCCATTGAGAACTGATTTTTGGTGTAATGGTGTGTCCCAGCACCATTTGTTTAATCATCTATCTTTTCTCCACTGATTAGAAACATCCACCTTTTCATATTATAAAAACTAATAATGTTTTATTAGTCTTATAATTATTTTAGAACTAAAACAACTAGATTTTCATGTGTTAAAATATTTCCTCATTCAATTTAAACACGTGAACTGTACCACAAGTTTCAATATACTATCTTGACACTTCTTCACTTTTAAAGATGCACTAAGAGCCTCAAACAGGGAAGTGGCCAAGATTTCCCTTAACTGCTGAGGGGCCGCTGAGAAATATGACCCACTACCTCACAGCTCCCTCCACAAGGTCGCCTAAAGCTCCTCTCCTCCCTTCTCCATCCCCCAGCTCAGAAACATGGAGAAAAAGTCTAGTTGTCATAGAGAAAAAAGTCTCAGCTCCAGAGACTTTTGAACAAAGACCAAGACATTAGTGTCACAAAGGCGATGGTTGTATTGATCTCAGAACAAGTGTTGGTAAGAGATGATAAACAGACATAAACTGCTTACTGTTATATCCACCACTAGACAAGCCTTAGAAGTCACTGACACCAGAGTGGAGAGAAGGTTCTGACAAGCAAAAGAGAACCTGACATGGAAAGTGTTCCCTCCACTCAATGGGACTGGGTGGGGGGTGGGGGGGGGGGCAGCTCTTACCTTTGTTTGTTTGGGGGTCGGTTGTGGTTTGGAGCAGATTTTTTTGGTTTAGGTTTTGGGTTTTGCTGTTTGTTGATTCCATGAAGTGGGTTCTGCACCTGAATGTCTTCTCATTACCCTGAGTTGTTTTGACTGGATGCCAAGATGCTTTCTCCAGGGGATGTTTTGGGAAGGAGCTCAGAATAGTTAAATTGGATCTAGTTCTTCTGATTATTAAGTGACAGAGATAAGATAATATAAGCATATAAGCTTGCTTTTTATTTTTTGATCTCTTGAATCTGAAATAAATTTAGTTCCAGAAATGGATGCAGATAAAAATATTTCAAGTGACTGGGGCTCGGAACAGCCCACAGAAAAGATTCTCCTATTTAATGTCAGAAAACAAAACCAGATTTATATAATGAATGTTCTACTGAATTATGTCCCTTCTCTGGCGGTAAAGGAGAAGGATAAAGTCTCCAGTGCTCCCAGGAGGAGTTAGCATATACGAGAACGTGGTGAACAAAAACAGACAATGTCCTGACCTCCTCTAGCTTACAGTCCAGGGCCTATGAGAGACACACAGAGAAGAAACAGCTTTCATTTCTCACAATACAATAACTAGAAGAGATATTGAGGAGTATGCCTTTGAATGGCCTCATTTTTATAGATGAGGAAGCTAAAACCATCGCAAAATAGTTCATGAGTGAGGAGGCTCCATGCTGAGCGCTCTATGTGAAGCACTCGTTTACTGCTCACCACAACCACGTGGAGGAGACGATGGCATCAGGCCCATTTTCAGAAAGGTTCAGTCACTAGATTGTCAATAAATTACTGATGAATAAATGAATGAAGAATTCTAGTGCGTTTACTCTGTTGTTATGTTGTTGCTATGTTCCTTCCCCAGAAGTTCTCTTGACAGGTCACCCTTCCCTCACCGAGCCTAGCCTTCTTCTGGGGTTCCCTGTCTCTGTGAACAGCCCGGCATGCTTCATTGGCACAATCCAGAAACCTAGGAGTCTCCTTAGCATCTCCCTCTCTGACACCTACTTTGAGAATCCTTCACCAAGTCCTGATGGCTTCACCTCCCACATTTCTCTTGAGTCCATCCACAACTATCTACCTCCACCTCCTCTGCCCTCATCCAAACTGCCAGCATCTCTCACCTGATGACTGCAGCACCTCCTAACTGGATCCCCACATGGATTCTGGGTTCCCTTCTGTCTGCCTTCCATGCTGTACTAACGGTGGCCTTTTCCATAGACAAATCACTTCATTCTTTTCCCCTTCCTCTCCCTTTTTCTTTCCCTTTCCTTCCTGAACAGTTCAAGCCCAAAGTCTCTAGGTGGGACAAAACAAGGCAGAGATCCCAGCTTGAGATCTAGGATGTTGCCTAAAAAGAGACTTCCAAGATGCAACACACACTAACATAGGTACATAGGACCAAAACCAACTTCACTCTGACCTCTAACCCCCTAAGATGGGAGATTAAAAATCAAGGATTTGGGGGGCCAGCCCAGTGGCGCAGTGGTTAAATTTGCACATTCCACTTTGGCGGCCTGGAGTTCACCAATTCAGATCCCAGGTGTGGACTTTTGCACTGCTTATCAAGACATGCTGTGGCAGGTGTCCCAGATATAAATTAGAGGAAGATGGGCACAGATGTGAGCTCAGGGCCAATCTTCCTCAGAAAAAAGAGGAGGATTGGTGGCAGATGTTAGCTCAGGGCTAATCTTCCTCAAAAAGAAAAAATCAAGGATTTGGGGCTGGCTCAGTGACACAGCGGTTAAGTTCATGTGCTCCACTTTAGCAGCCCAGGGATCACAGGTTCAGATCTCAAGTGCAAACCTAGCACTGCTCGTCAAGCCACGCTATGGTAGCATCCCACATAAAATAGAGGAAGATTGGCATAGATGTTAGCTCAGGGACAATCTTCTTCAAGCAAAAAAAAAAAGAGAAAGTAATGGAGCCTGTTGACAAGCTTCATGGTGGAGAAAAGACCACAGAACTCAGCAACAAAACAAAGTCCCTCCAGACATCTGTTTTTTTCAGCCTCTTGGCTCTGATGTTGTCCATAACTCCCCGCTTGTTTTTCACTTCTTGCCCTTCCTACTGAGCTCTTTGCAGACAGCCTTATCATCATCTTTCAATTCATCAGAGAGTTGACAAAGCCCACAGCAGGCAGCAACTCCTGTCCTCTGCCCTGCCCCAAGCACAGATTCTGGAAGGTTATTGAGTTAACACTTACAGCCCAGAGTTTATATTCTCAAGGCCTTAGTCTTAGGTGAGGGCTAGTGAATGAGGCAATGTGTATGCTTTTTTACATTTTCAAATGCTAAAGGATCATCTGGAGGGATGCACAGGGAACCAATGACAATGGCTGCCTCAAGGAGTGGAATTTCTGGGCTGGGGAACAGGAATGTGTGGAAAACTATCAGTCAGCATTTGCATTGGGAGCAATAAGAACAACTCTGGCTGATTTAAGTAAGAAGGGAGATTGTTAGAAGGATATTGGATGGTTTAGATACTGCCCAAAACAGGCTTGGGGGACTAAAAAGTCAAAGATGATGCCCAAAATCTGTTCTACCTTCTGCGGTGAGAAGCAGGCTTCGCCTCAGAAGGAAGGGAGAATCCTTCGACGTAGCGGAGGCCTCAGAATCTAAACAGCCAAAAAGAATTACAACCCAGTAATTACACTTGTAGGTATAGATTCAAAAGAATTGAAGTAGGTGGAAAAAACTCAAATGTCCATCAATGGAAAAATGGATAGACAAAATGTGGTGTATACATACAATGGAATATCATCCAGCCACTAAAAAAAAATGAAATTCTGATACAAGCTAGAACATGGATGAACCTTAAAGACGCACTAAGTGAAATAAGCCAGTTACAAAAGAACAAATACTATATGGGTCCTCTTTTATGAGTAGTCAGATTCCTCGAGACGGAAAGTAGAATGGTGGTTACCAAGGGCTGGAAGGATGAAGGGCAAATTATTGTTTAATGGGTACAGAGTTTTGTTGGGTTCAATGAAAAAGTTGTGGGTATAGATAGTGATGGTGGTTACACAACCCTGTGAATCTACTTAATGCCACTGAGCTGTACACTTACAAATGGTTAAAATGATAAATATTACGTATTTTTTCCACAATAATAAAAAAGAATTGCAAACACCCACAACACCCACTTTTCACTGTCTACTCTACTGTACATTTATATCATGATGGATATGTATTACTTATATAAAACAGATTTTTTAAATCAAGGGATTAAATTTATACAATTACAGGATGTGCTTTCAACTGTGTAAAAGTGGCTCTTCTACATCTTAGACATAGCAAATTATTGAGAAAAAAACTACAAAAGCCGAAAACTCTATTTGTGTGTAAAAATATTTATCAGTGTAGGTAAAATCATCCATTGCTGTCGTTCTCCACAGGCGCAAAGTACAGAGTCTCCCTTCCTCCCCTCTCCTCACAGCCCAACCCCGGCTTCCAGTCACACACACTGAGAATTTCATAATTCTAGCAATCTCTCATCTGAAAAAGGTTCTTGGCACAAGATTTATCACTCCTTCAAATCATAATGCAAATTATATTTTTTAACTCCTGGCATATTAATTTGAGAATGTGAGCCACAATTGCAGGACTGTCACAAAAAGATTTTTAGTCTTTTTTTCCTAAAACAGAGAACAATGGAGGATGTCGAAGCTGTCACTGGTCCGGAGAGTGCAGACAACCACAATGGATTTCCAGTAGCATTAAGATGAACCACAAAGGAACAGCTTAGTCAGTCTCTATTTCTTGGCTGACACTTTGCCCCATGATACTACAGCATTCATCCAAGATATTAGAAATACACAAGTCAAAATAACTTATCAACAAAACTTTAGGAGTCCCGTACGCACCCAGCACTGTAACTTCAAGTCTTTATTCTACCATATCTATGATATCAAATGGCAAAGGGAAATTTTCCAGCTCTGCATCGTTGAAGTTCTTGAGAACAGGAAGGATGTTTTGTTCATTGTCTGATGCCTGACACAGAGGAGGTGCTTAAAAGATGTTTGAAGTGATGAATGACTGAAGAAATGAAGTGAAGATCTGGTGCACTTGCCTCATAAGTCTGCATGACAATAATTGACGGCCCTAACTTCATCACTCAGACTGACAGCAAGTAGGTGATCAGCACAAGTCAAGCTGTGAGCATACTGAGTGGTGGCCAGGAAATTCGAGACTTCACTCTCTCCATCAGCGCTTATTGAACAGCTACTCTGTTCCAGACAAAGTACTAAACTCTGAGGGTCTAAGAGAGAAAGGGATGCTGTCCCTGCCCTGCGGCTGCTTTGGTTGCTTACAGTCTAGAAGGAGAGACCAGCGTGTCAGCCGACAGTTACCGTGCAGGATGAGAAGTGCTAGAGAGGAGATGTGAGCAGAGGGCAGTGGGAACACAGCAGAGGGAGCAACGGATGTGGGCACCATTGAAGATTCTGGTATTTCAAGCAGGGACAGCCAGACTGTGGTGGAGTGAAGCATAGCAGGAGGAGAGAAGCTCAGCAAAGACCCCCAGAGTAGACCTGGAGGGGACATCAGAGGAAAGGGGGCTGGACAGGAAGGAGCCAGGATGACAGTGGGAGGTGCTGGAGAAGGAAAATAGAAATGTCAAGGTGGGGGATGGGTAGCTAAAGACAAATTGAACTGTCCTCCTTTGTTTTCCCTGAGAGAACTCTAAAAGGAGACTGGGTGGTCAGCTGTTGTTCAAGGGGAGCACGTTAGGAGTGAGAGAAGGCTGAGGGCTGGGGGAGGCTTCACCTGGAGCAGAGAGGAGCACTCTGTGTGAAGAAAGCAGTTAGGCGCCCTTGCCCTCCTGCCTTTGGGACGCGGCGTGACTCTGAGGAGCTTTCTGACTGACCATCCCCGGTCCCCACAGCGGTAGGTAGGGCCTGTAACTTCAGCCTGGACTGGAGCCAAAAGAGGTTGGTGTTGTAGGGGAAGGAGAATGGGATCCTTGATTTTTTTTAATCCAGATTCTTCCAGTTCCCCTTCTTGAATCCAGGTTCCTCATCTGTAAAGTGAGTGGGAGGACCAGGTGTCTGAAGTCCATTCCAGTCCTAATAGTCTCTGACTCCCTGGTTTATGATCCACTCCAGGTATAGAGATATATGGTGCTGTGGACTGAATTATGTCCCCCGCCAAATTCAGTACCTCAGAATGTGACTGTGTTTGGAGCTAGGGCCTTTAAAGAGATGCTGAAAGTTAAATGAGTCACATGGGTGGGTCCTGATCCAGTCTGACTGGTATCTTTATAGGATGAAATTTGGATACAGGGCAACACCAGGTGTACACACACGCACAGAGGAAAGACCATGTGAGGACACAGTGAGAAGGTGGCCTTCTGCAAGCCAAAGGGAGAGGTCTCAGGAGAAACCAGACCTGACAACACTTTGATCTTGGACTTCCAGCCTCCAGAACTGTGAGAAAGTAAATTTCTGTTGTGTAAGCCACCAGTCTGTGATATTTGCTATGGCAGCCCTAGCAAACTAATACATGTGGTACCAGACCAATTGTTCAAAGCTTACATTGTGCAGGAAGAGGACTTTCTCAACCAAAACAGCCTCTGGTCCTTTTGACACTCAGCCAGTTCATTTGGGGCTCTGCGCCATGACTAATAAGATGCAGTTCAATATAACAAACATTGACTAAATGCCAGTCATAATGAGAGGCACTGGCAGTACACATCTAATTCTCCAAGGTCATGAGGACTTGCGGGGAGGGAGAAAGGACAGGTCAATCAAAAATCTAACACTAACCAAAAACCAAAATCTCTTCCTCCTTCATCTGTGACCTGAGTGTCAAACAACTGATGGCTTCTCCTCTCTGAGGACTGGCCCAGTCTCTCCTATAGAGGCTGATATGCCACAATTAAGCAAGAGAAGGAAAGTATGGAAATCCACAAACTTAGATTAGCCATCCCTACGGAGGAGAAGCTGGAACTGCTTCCTGTGAGGGATTCCCCACGTGGAAGGGAGAAGACAACTCAGGAAGGCAAAGGACCTATGACGACTTCCCAGTGTTGGTCGTCAGAGAAGCTTCCATTACTAAGGCAGGAATCCACTGAATGGGAAAAAACAGGTTGGAAAGCATTTAGATCATTTTCTTGGATATTCCCAGAAAAGTGTGGAGAAGAGAGAAATCTCAGATCGGGGCTTTTTCTTTGGATAAAAATATGATGTAATGGGGACAAAGAGGACTGGAAAATGGCAAAAATGAAAGAAAGATCTGAGATTTGTTTTATTTTTATAATTCATGTCCCATCAGAGATGAACATCTTTAGGAGCCATTCTATTATCACAAATTCTTAAGCCACCAACAACATTAAAATGAAAACGCAGAGGCTAAATATCCTCTCTCAACACCTTGAAAATGGAAGGCCCACACATACCTCTGAGAGGCTTCCAGCGCACTCCCTGGGAACCCGAGTTCTAGCAGGCTCTCTGGAGGGGAGCTTTCACAGGGAGAGCCCAGAGCCCTCGCTTTTCAAGTGACAAAGTTCTAAGCTCAATACCAGCAGCCCAGTCTCACCAGGAGAGCATAGCACAAAATTTTTTTTTCTAAATGTTTCCTTTGAAACTTTCTCTCTTTATTTATATCCTTCCCCAGCAGAGAAAGCCAGCTGCTCTCCTTCCAGCATCTTCTCTCTTTTATCAAGAGAAGTGAGCAGTTGCTTCCAGGACCTGGCTCTGCACTTCCCAGAATCCACCCTTACCCCAACATCCAGGCCGGGACCTTAGGCCAAATCCTCCAAGCACTCAGCAACCCTGGGCCAAACTGTGGCTGCCAACCATTGACAGCCTGCAGCCCAAGGCAGGAAGGCTTCACCTGCCTGAAACTAGGTTAGGCAGCAGCAAGGGGCATTGCTCCATGAATAATCCTCTTAGAGAATCAGCAACAAGGTCTGGGATTTGTGTAACTGTGAAGCTGCTGTTGGGGCATCAAAGAAACTTTATTTTTTAAAGGAACCTATAATAGAGATCGTGTACTCTGGAGAGAAGAGCACTGGACTAGGAGCCTCTGGGGTCTAGCTCCATCTTTGCTGTGTGACCTTGGACAGGTCACCTAACTTGTCTGGACCTCTATTTTTTTCACTGGAAGAAAGCACATATCAGATCAATCTTTTATAGCTTCAGTTTCTTCAATTCATTCTGGTTAATATTCATAGAAAACAATCGTTAGTCCACATAAGATTGTGACTCTCACCAACAATAAGTAATTAAAGTGTCACAGATGGGAAAAACTTTTTTTCTGAATTTACAGTGGATGTTTCTCATTCTTTTTTGGCTGCCCTCCCCGTGTTGGAGGAGTCTCCCACCTTAGGAGGTATGAGTTGAACTGCGTTCCCCTGAAATTGATGTGGTGAAGTCCTAACCCCTAGTCCCTCGGAATGTGACCTTATTTGGAAATAGGGTTGTTGCAGATGTAATTAGCTAAGATAAGGTCATACTGGAGTAGATCAGGCCCCTGATCCAATATGACTGGTGTCCTTATAAAAAGGGCCAGACACACACACAGGGAGCACGCCACGTGAAGATTGGAGCAGTGCTGCCATAAGCCAAGGAATTACCAGAAGCTGAAGGAGGGGCCTGGAACACAACCTTCCCTGGCACCTTCAGGGGACCCATGGCCCTGCTGACTTCTGGCCTCTAGAACAGTGAGACAATAAGTGTGTGCTGTTTAAGCCTCCTAGTTTACGCTACTTTGCTGGGCACCTCTAGCAAACTGAGAGAGCAGGTAAAACCGACTTCCCGCTACAACACTGAGCACGCCAGCTCCTCCCGTTCCCAGCACTGCCTGGGGTTGGGGCGAGGCCATGTGGCCTGGGTTCTGCTCATGAGACAGACATTGCACAGCTAGCGACCCAGGGAGGCAAGGACTGTGCCAATGCAGTCAGATGACACACAGTGGCAGTGGCAGCCAGCAGCTACAACAGAAGCTGCAGCTGCAGCCCCCAGCTGGAAATTGCAGTGTCCGCAGCAGGTCTGGGCCTGACATCAAGGGCAACCACATCTCTGTGGGACGAGCTCTACAACCTGACTTTGCGGGCATCCTCTGGGCCTGGGCCCTCTGGAGATTTCTAAGTTACCCAACACTTTCTCGTAAATTTCATTCTGCTTTAGTTAGCCAGAGGAGGTTTCTGTGGCTTGCCTAAAACAGATTCTAATACATAATAGGTTTCTACTATTTGTCAATGTTGAATAAACTCTGAATCAACATAAATAGTATTATATAAATCATACAACTTTCTAAAACAGTTAAATTTAATACCCCATATTTTGTGAAAATCAAAATAACAATCATTGACATTTAATGAGCATAGACTAAGTGTCCTGGCCAAGGTTGTTACTTGTTACCTCAACAAGACAGCGCCCGACTCTCACAGATGTGGAAATCTGCATTTGGAAACTTGCCAAGGATGGGAGCTAGCAGATGGCAAATACAAGATTTGAACCCAGGCATTCTGACTATAATATATGTGAATGTACAGAGTTTCCTCGGAAAATTAGGAATAGATCTAATATATGATCCAGCTATTCCACTGCTGGGTATTTACCCAAAGAACTTGAAAACACAAATGCATAAAGACACACGTACCCCTATGTTCATCGCACCATTATTCACAATAGCCAAGACTTGGAAGCAACCCAGCTGTCCATCAAGGGACAAATGGATAAAGAATATGTGGTATATACACAATGGAATACTACTCAGCCATAAGAAATGATGAAATCTGGCCATTTGTGACAACTTGGGTAGACATTGAGGGTATTATGCTGAGTGAAATAAGTTGGAGGGAGACAGTCAAATACCATATGATCTCATTCGTAAGTAGAAGATAAAAACAATGACAAACAGGGGCTGGCCCCGTGGCCGAGTGGTTAAGTCTGTGCGCTCCGCTGCAGGCGGCCC
Source organism: Equus quagga (assembly GCF_021613505.1). Lineage (NCBI taxonomy): Eukaryota > Metazoa > Chordata > Mammalia > Perissodactyla > Equidae > Equus > Equus quagga. Next base: position 59,376,439 of record NC_060272.1, read on the forward strand.
AGTGTTTCGTTGGTTCGAATCCTGGGCGCGGACATGGCACTGCTCATCAAACCACTCTGAGGCAGCGTCCCACATGGCACAACTAGAAGGACCCACAACGAAGAATATACAACTATGTACTGGGGGGCTTTGGGGAGAAAAAGGAAAAAACAAAATCTTTAAAAAAAAAAACAAAAAGAAAAAACAATGACAAACAAACACATAGCATTGGTGATTGGATTGGTGGTTACCATAGGGGAAGGGGGGAAGGACGAGGGCAAAAAGGGTGATTTGGCTCACGTGTGTGGTGATGGATTATAGTTAAGTCTTTGGGTGGTGAACATGATGTAATCTACACAGAATCCAAAATACATTATGATGTACACCTGAAATTTATATAATGTTATAAACCAATGTTACTGCAATAAAATAATAAATTTTTAAAAATATATATATATATTTTTACATATATATATATGTAAACATAGCTCTCAGGAAGAATACTGAAAAGAACTTTTGAAATGATACTAGTAAGGAAAAAACTCAAAGGTTCTGATTCTGAGCAAGTTACAGAACAATATTTTAAGTTTGCCTTGATAGCCATTTGTCTGGAAAATTTACATGTGCCTTTTCCTGAAGGAAGGAAAATGAACCAGGAACCCTTTGCTTTTCTGGTAATGGCCCAAAGGAAACTGATGTAAATAGCTAAATAATTTAGGGCACAAATTATTTAGGCCACAGCAAGCTGGCGAACTAATTTATCTGAGAAATTGTGTTGTGTTACCTTGACTTACAAAACCAAATTCATTTATGAAAGTGTTAGCCATTACAAATTCTGAGAAACCTTGTAAAGCTTCTGTTTGGCAAATGAGAACAGTTGGGAAAATAAATAAGCGTGGAGAAAAGAGCTAAAATATCTTATTCAAAAAAGAAATTATGATAACCGTGAAAATCGAAGTATCTGAACAAATGTCCATTCTCAAGTTTGCCAGAGATGTAACCGTCAGGATCAGAGCACCATTCTCGAAAAAATGTTGAGAAGAAGCCCATGCAGTGGGTGACAGTAACACATTTTCTGTTGGAGCCTCTAAAGCGAGGATCAGCCAGGTCAGCGGACCCCGCCTTCCCAGTTTGAGGTAGAATCCTGGCAGGATTTACGGCTAAAACTAGGTGCTTCCCTGGAAATTCATCCAGAATCATACCAAGTTCTGCTGAGTCATCACCTCCCACGCTGAGACAGCAATTAAGCCATTAGAGCTCTTTCTGGCTTGTCCTGGATGGGATATGTCACGTCTCTGGACCTTGGCTTTCTCACAAAGTGTGGGGGCCATCTGCTTTACCCTGTCTGCCCTTTGATGACTGTCAGTGGAGGCTGGTGTTGCTCCTAAAATTCTGGCACATTCCCACAGACCTTCCAGCTAAGCCGCCACTTAGCTCTTGGTCACTTCTTCTTATCATCTCCCCAACATCTGGGCTCAGAAGTAACACGAGGAAGCTGAGGCTTCACATGAGGCTCAGGGAACCTGTTTGATCAAATCTATTAAAGCCAAACTTATGCCTACTTCACGGCCTAGTGATTCTACCACAAAGTATACACCCGAGGAAATGTGCATATCTCCTGCAGAGGATGGGTGCTCATAATGGGGAAAAACTGGAAAAACCCAAATGTCCATCAATAGGACCATGGATAAACTGTGACTTATTCATATATGATTACACAGCAATCAAGAAAATAAACATTTTTACATTCAACCATATTGATAGATATAATATTGAGTGAAAAGAGGCTAGACACCAAAGGTGCATATAAGTGATTCCATTTATAGAAGCTCAAGAATAGGAAGCAGAAATCTGCGGTGAAAGAGGTCAGAATAGGGGTTACTTCTAGGGAAAATGGTGGGTATTGACTGGGAGGGGACATAAATGGACCTCCTGGAATGCTGTGGATATCCTAGATATTTGTCCTAATAGTGACTGCATGGGTATATATGTAGGTAGAAATTCTAATGATCTATGTATTTCTCTAAGTATATTCTATTACCAAAAATATTCTAAGGCAGAGGCTTTTGAGTCTCAGGACTTCAGTCTTAAAATGGTGAGGAATAAGGGAGATTTCAGTTAGAGATGGAGGTCAGAGCCCTCAGGCCTCAGTGCTCGGCATTCAACACTGCTCAGGATTCAGAGGCTACACATGAAATATCTGCGAGTGAGTAATGATAATCGTTACCATCTGTGAAGCACTTTCTAGGTGCCAGGCTCTAGACAAAGCATTTTGCAAACACGACCTCATTTAATCTCATGATAACTTTATAAGGTAGGTGCTGTCAATATCTCCATTTTACAGAATAATGACGTGTCTTACCCAAGGTCATGCTACAAGGAGTGGTAAGTCAGGATGCTAAGTGGATCTGTCCAGGATGGAGGGACAGAATGAAAAAGAATGGGTTTTCCAGGTTCCTCCGCTGTGAGCCTTTACATTTCTTGGTAAGAGATTCATGAAAACTTGAGAAAAAGAAACTCGTCTCTTTCCCTAGGCAGCCAAGCCATCAATACACTAAAGTGAGCATAGCTCTCAGGGAACAAATCAGGTCCAGGTGGAGAGTGGCTTCTGCTTTTGTCAGCCAGTACTTTTCCTCCCTTTCTTCTGAAACAAGGATGGAGCTTGTGACCCAACAGGGGCCAACAGAGTCTCTTCTTTGGGCACAGGAAGCCCCAGCACTGACGCACCAAGGTGGAAGGGGCAAGAGTCAATCATCACGCAAGGGCCAGAAGCTCCTGTGGCCGAGGCCGAGGGGCCGCCTGCCCCTGCCTTTCCCACACCTGCTGTGCCACTTCCCTTTCCCTTCTGTGAACTGCCCCAGCATCATTTCAAAATCCTGTGTTACTAACAGTTACGGCTCTTGGCTAGAATAAACGGATGCCAATTTGAACCAGCTTAAGTAAAAAGAGGAATTGGTCAGAAAGATCTGGGGGGGTCTCACAATTGTCAAAGATAGAGACTCAGACCCCAAAATGGAACCCAGAACCATGGCCTGGAGCCCCGTGGGGAGCCTGGAGGTCCCTCTCTGCATTATTCCCCCTGTTTTCCCCACACATCTGCTCTTTGCTTCCCTGTTACTACAGACCAGCCTCCTCTGCTCCTCTATCCTCAAGGTAAGATGCAGTCACCCTGCTCCCAGGGTTTATATGTTCCGGCTCATGGGCCCAGCAAGAAGCCCACCTCTAGCTCTTACTCCCAAACCAAAATCTCAAGGAAAGGACTGACTGACCAGCTTGTATCAAATGCCCCAGACCGAGTGAATGTGGCAAGGGGTCAGGATCATGTGGAAACATGGCAACTCCTACCACAATCATGTGGATGGATGGGAGGAGAAGAAACTAGTAGAAAACAGATGGTGGACAACAATTTGGTGGGCACCCACCACACGGCCTAACTTAACCAATCCTTCAACCATGGGGCAAACATCAGCCTTGGAGCTAGAGGGACTAGCTCCACCATTTGTCAGTTGTGTGATGTTGGACAAGTTATTCGACTTCCCCAAGCCTCTGTTTCCTTATCTGCAAAGTGGGGATAATAATACCTACCTCATGGTGTCGTTGAGAGGATTTAATGAGACAGAACATGTACAGCAGCTAGTCCACCACCTGACACCCTAAGTGGGGAATAGTTCTAATCTTATTTTGAACCTCAAAACAATCACAGGAGGCCTGAGAGTGCCTTGCATGTACTGAATTGTTTTGCTGAAGTGGAGGTTTTCCTATGCTCTGCAGCCTGTTAACTTAGGGTATTTCACCAGGGCATCTCATGCTTCCAAAAAATTGTTTCCAAAAAATACATGTAAGCTATCTTCATGCTTGTTGCAAAAAAAAAGGGAGAGGTCAAGAGTGTAACATGCTGCAGGTACCCATGCTCATCCCTCCCTATGAAGAAGATAACAGTAAACTTCGTCCTCAGGATGTTTGAATTTGTTGAATGGTGAGCAGTAAGTGTGGACAGTTATCAGTGATAAGCTATAAATAAGAAAGTTCTGAAGAGGCCAAAAAGCTTCTCAGACCATGGGGGGGCCGTTCTGGGTGTCAGGAGAGGCAGGTGGGAAGTTCCTGTTTCCTATTCTCTCTTTGCATAGATTAATGAGAACAACATCCTATTCTAGGAAATCCTAGAGTATCTCAAACATACATCATTCTAGGACTGACTTAATACCTTGAACAAGTTGGCATCACGTTATCAATATCAAGATGGTATTTTCAGAAAACAGAGACAACAGATATTGACTTTGAAGGTAGCATGTCAAGGCTTTGAGAAAGTGTCTTGTTAAGAGAAAAGGCCAGTCTCCTGAAGTTTATCAGTGTGACATATCAAGGCTTAGGATTCCCAGCACAGTCAACAACCAACATCTCACTCACATCAGGATCTACAATAACTCCCATTCACTGAGGCTGAATGAGGAAGGCCAGAGAAATTGCTCCATCTACAAAGCTTGCTAGAAATTATTGCAAGTGTGTCTATACTATTCAGATTTAAAGTAGCATTTTGTTTACAAAAAATTATAAACAGCCACCCACAGATGATTAACATTTTATATTGAATAACTGTTCCTCAGGTAAACAAAGAATTTATCTGCAGCCTAAAATTTTAGCCTACATTTTAGGATATGAGATGATTCAGGTTTTCTTTAAATTAAACCATTTTAAACTGAAAAAGCAGGGATTTCCTCTTTTTTTCCCCCCATGGCCCTGAGCTAACACCTGTTGCCAATCTTCCTCTTTTTGTTTAAGGAACATTGTTGCTAAGCTAATATCTGTGGTAATCTTCCTCTATTTTGTGTGTGGGACGCCTCCACAGCATAGCTTGCTGAGCGGTGCATAGGTCCGCACCCAGGATCCAAACCCATGAAGCTCAGGCTGCCAAAGAGGAGCACACGAACTTAACCACTAAGCCACCAGGCTGGGCCCAGGGGATTTCCTCTTTAGCATTGTGAAAAACACAGTGTGCTCACATGAGAATCATAGAAACCCACCCAGCACAGGAAAACTCTTGCCAAGCAAGGACTCTCTCCACCTGTGCACACAGAAGCTGATACTGCACACACAAGTCTTTAAGGGAAGAAAGTTTATTATGCAATCGATTGGCAAGGAGATAGGAGGACATGCTCTCAAACCTGTCTCCCGGATCCAGGGTATAGGGTAGGGTTTAAGGGATTAGAGAGGGTAGGCTGGTATGCAGAAGCTCTGGCAGGAGTTTCAATTGGCAGATCAAAATTTTCTCTTCTCTGTGCATACTCCTGGCTGGCTGGCCACCCCTGAAAAATAGTCTTAACGTTCTGTTAAGACGAGGTCAGCACAGTAAACAAGGGTAAAGTTGTTATGTAGATTTAAGCCATTGCGTTTTCTACTGATGAGAGTTTCTGGGCAGTTAGTCATCTTCTCCTTCCTGGCACAGAGAAGAAGCCACCCTTACAAATGGAGATTTCTCTTATAAATGTAGATTTCCCTTACAAATGGGTAACTCCTACCAGGTTTTCAGAGCATTTCCCTGTGTCTGCTGTTTCTTAAAAATAATCAGCCTAAAATAATTCTTATGCCAAAAAGGCATATTTTGGGGTGACAAATTCTGTTCCTGGTCGTGTGGTTACAAAACCTCTTTACAACAGTTCTGCAGATGATCATCCAGCCTCTCACTTCATGCTTTGAGATGAGCTACTCACCGACTGATGAGGTGTCCGTGCCATCGTTTGCCTTGTTTAGATTTATACTCATGGGTACTTATGTTTCTGCAGGAAAACAGAACAAGCCTGTCTTTCGTAACAAAATACTCTTTCAAAGATGTGACAATGAGCATCATGCCCACCCTATCTTCTTTATACACTCAACAAGATGTTTTTTTCCAGGCCCCTTACATCTTGAACACCTTCTTCTAATTTGTTAGCATCTCTCTTGAAACTCCGTATTGGGAACTGAACTGAATAATACAGCACGAGACATGGAGGAAGTTTCTGGTTGAGGGATGTGGCCAGGGGCTTCCAGGATGATGTGAGTTTTCTTTAGAAACAACATCACATCGTTGGCTACTGCTTTCAAAACATCAGAAAATGAACTGCTTTCTCTGAGACGGGATATTTTACTTGCGCTCTTACAGACCATTTCCACTTTTCTTTAGAGCTACATATATTTAAGTAGTTATATTATAGGCCAGCACTGACCTTAAACCAAATCGTTCGTAAAGGAATCGATTGCTGATGCTGGTCAGGAAATGGGTCTTTGTTGGTAGGCAAAAAGGTCACGAGAGGGCTTTTACAGAAGAAAACTAAAGAAAATGTCTTTCAAATGGGGAATTCTCTATGAGAAAGAGGAACAATAAAAAATGATGCGGACAGCAATTTCCTGCACTGGAGGAAAAATAATGAGCCATGAAAAGAGGGAAAGTCACATAAAATTACATTTGTTGTGCTAATTAGGTGTCACACTGTGCCCAAGACTGGATAAAATAAAAGGGAAGGAAAAGCGACACACCATTTCTGATGCCAGAACTCTGATTTAAAGGAGACGGACAGCCCAGGCACCACTCACCAGAGGATTCACTTCAAGGAAAGATGCGGTTAGAATGATGGGTTTTGTAATCAACCCGTGGACAATGGAGCTGACAGAATCCTGCGAAAGATTTATAGTGAGAAGCATGGTCCCGGGAGCTGGTCTCCAACTTTTTGAAAAATTCAAAGCATCCTCATTGCTTTTTCCTCTCTCTCTTTGAATAGATCTCAGCTACAGTTGGTAAAACTGTAGGTAGGAGGACAAAAACTACTCTTCAAAGAAGGATAACTGACAAAACTCGAGCGTTTGGCCTGAAAATTAGAATGGTGGCTGTTACACAATGGTAAGAAATTATGTACTTTCCGATGACGATGAGGTAATTAGGTCATGAGGGTGGAGCCTCATTAAAGAGATCCCAAAGAGCTTACCCCTTCTGCCATGTGGGAACACAGAAAGAACCAGGAACCAGGAACCAGGCCTTCACCAGACTCCAAATCTGCCAGCATCATGATCTTGGACTTGCCAGCTTTCAGAACTGTGGGAATTAAATGTTTGTCGTTTAAGCCCCTCAGTCTATGGTCTTTTTGTGGTAGCAGCCTGAACTGATTAAGACAGATGATAACCTAGTGTGCTGTGGAAATGTTCCAGAAAAGAACCACGAGGTATGTATTCTCACACCCCTCAGAAATACAGTTTCTTGTATCATGAGAGTAGCTTCTGGTTAGTGTAACTCCATGTGAATTTCCTCAAGTTTTTATTTGAGTAAACACACCTGCCCTCTCCCCACAAACACCCGAAACCACTTTTGAGCGCTCCTGGGAATAGCTGAAGTTTTAAAAAGAACATTTGTACCTGAGTGATTTCAAGAAGTGTAATTCCAGAGCACACTTTTTGATATATATGTGAGGCATGAAGTTCATGCTCTATATCCACTCTGAGAATTCTTGGACTACCTTGACAGTCACCATTTTCTCTTTCTCATCATTTTCCCTCCCAAATATCAGCGTTCTATCATTTCCACCAGCTCTCAGTCACCTCTGCTCTCCTCTGGGACTAATCTGGCTGTAAGCCTGCATCACAGCCTATTACATGAGATCTTCAGTTCCCTTGTGGACTCTATAATGTTAACAAGGATATTCCTTGTTACATCTCTGAAGCCATGGATTTCAACCCCAGCTGCACATTAGAATCACTTGGAAAGCTTTTTAAAAATGCAAATGCCAAGGCCTCAACCTCAAAGATTCTAATTTAATCAAGGGCCCTGACAGCTATAATTTCTTTCTTTTTTTTTTTCTTGCTAAGGAAGATTTTCCCTGAGCTAACATCTGTTGCCAACCTGCCTCTATTTTGTATGTGAGCCACTGTCATAGCATGGCTACTGATAGATGAGTGGTATAGGTCTGCGCCCAGCAACTGAGCCCGGGCCACTGAAGCAGAGCACACCAAACTTAACCTCTAGACCACTGGGGCTGGCCTGACACTGGTAATACTTAAAAGCTTTCAGGTGATTCAAATAGGTAGCCAAGGTTAAGAATTATTGTTCTAATGCCCCAAGATACCTGCAAGCTGTGATGTATGCTGTCAGTAACAGGTTCTCATGACTGCAGCCATTTTCATGGGGCAGTGGGAGGGAGAGTCCTAGAGAGAGAGCCTCTAACAATGAGACCTGGAACACCCTCCAGAATAAACAGAATCAAGAATTAAATGTCTGATGAAACACGATCTTAAAATTCACAGGAAAAAATAAACTCACAAGAATGGTTAAGAAAAGACTGACAAGGAAGAGTTCTGAGGAGAACCAGTCCAACCAGATAATCAAACATACCACAAGGCCTCTGTAATTAAACGGTGCAGCATTGGCACATGAATAGACAAACAAATCAAAGAAATAGCCTGGAAAGTCCAGAAACAGACCCAACTGCATATAAACATCAAGAGTATGATAAAGGAGGTATCTCAGACTACTGGAGCAAAGGTGGTCATTTGTAGAAAATGGTTTTGGGACAACTGGGTAGCCATTTGGAAAAAATTAGATCCATTCCTCATACCAGAGAAAAGAATAAGCTGCAAATGGATCAGAGATCTAAATGTAACTGTACAAGCATGAGAAGAAAACATGAGGGAAACCCTCTTTAACTTTGGAGTAGAGAAAGGCTTTATAACTACGGTGCAAAATCAAGAGGCAATAAAAGAAAAGACTGATAAATTTGACTCCATAAAGGAAAAAATAAAAACTTTTCCATGGTCAAAAATACTATAACCAAAGTCAAAAGACAAATGTAAAACTGAGAATAAGTATTTGCAACATACATCAGAGATAAAAAGCTAACATCCCCAGTTTATTTTTTAAAAACTTTAAAATTGAGAAAAAATGAAAAGATGTTTAACTTCGCTCATAATAAGTGAAATGAAAATTAATCAATGAAATTGGTTACCTATAAGCGGGGAGGGGGGAGGCAGAAATGGGAAGAGTGGTGCTTCTGAGTACACCTTCAAGTATAGTTTTGACTTTTTTTTTTCTTTTTTGCTGAGGAAGATTTATCTTGAGCTAACATCCATGACAATCTTCCTTTATTTTTTAGTGCGTGGCTGCCAGCGCAGCATGGCCCCTAACAGCCCAGGGTAGCTCCGTGCCAGAAACCTAACCCAGGCTGCAGAAGCAGAGCACGCTGAACTTAACTACTAGGCCACCAGGCTGGCCTTAGTTTTGACTTTTGAAAGCGTATTGATCTTGCTTACATCTAAATCTAAACCTGGCCGGATGTCCCCAGGGCAGTGAAGTGCTGGCCCCCGTCTCCGCACCATCTCTTCTCCCCCAACACCCTGAGAAGACCCTTATCATGTGGAAACTGCATTCTAGTAAACGTAGCAACATTTTCCCCCATTTTTTCCTCTAAGCTCCTAAAATGGCAGCGACCTCAGTCATGTTTATATCCCCAGTTCCTGCTAAAGAGACTAGCACTTGACAAATGTTTGTTGAATAAACTGAATTGCATGTCTTTTGTTACAGGCCACCAAAGTGATGCGTGGAAAGAAGAGTGTAAACAAATAGGAAATTCGGTGGGTAGTAGGCAGTAGGTCTGCCTCTCAGAAAAAAGAACAGTCCTTGGTGCAAATGCCCTTTTGTGAATATTAGGTGTCACAGTAGAAAATAAGGAAGGGACCCATATCATAACCGATACGAACTAGCTGGTTTGACTTGTGGAAAATAAACCTCTGGTGCTGCCTTTCAGGGTGACTGAGATTTTGTGAGAAAAAGCAGCTAATTATTGGGTGATTAATTATGGCACTGTCTTGTCTAGAAATGGAAGAAGAGTATAGTGAGTTTTGTTTACCTACAGAGAAAGCAGATAAGAATATTAAAGCAAATTTTAAGCACAAATCATATTCCCCAGAAGTTATTTACTAACCCGACTTGAGTCTTTGCTGATTAAAGGTACTGATTAAAGTAGCCGTGAACTGTTTGAGGTATGTTCAGCCAGCGATTTCTTATCCTCGCAAATTAAGGGGTGAGATGTTCCTTTGATCTTGCCACCTCTAAGGAGTTCATGTCTCATTCCTTCTCTCCAGGTCTGGTGTTCTTCCTCCTCCCAGGCAGTGTTAACAGCTTTTTTGGAATGTGGTTATAAAAGCGTCATCCCATTATACAGTTGGGGTCTGCATCCTTACCCAATACTCACTCCGACTTTGCTGGAGTTTACCAAGTAGCATGTGTTCCTTTCCCTGAGCTTTTCTCACCACCTCTTTTTTTTTTTTTTCTCATTTATATATATATTTTTTATTGAGTTATTGATAGGTTACAATCTTGTGAAATTTCAATTGTACATTAATGTTTGTCAGTCGTGTTGTAGGTGCACCACTTCACCCTTTGTGCCCACCCCCCACCCCACCTTTCCCCTGGTATTCACTAAACTGTTCTTGGTCCATAGTTTTAAATTCCTCATATGAGTGGAGTCATACACAGATTATCTTTCTCTTGCTGGCTTATTTCACTTAACATAATTCTCTCAAGGTCCATCCATGTTATTGCAAATGGAATGATTTTGTTCTGTTTTGCAGCTGAGTAGTATTCCATTGTATATATGTACCACATCTTCTTTATCCATTCGTCTGTTGATGGGCACTTAGGTTGCTTCCACATCTTGGCTATTGTAAACAGTGCTGCAATAAACATTGGGGTGCACAGGACTTTTGGGATTGCTGACTTCAGGCTCTTTGGATAAATACCCAGTAGTGGGATGGCTGGATCGTATGGTAGTTCTATTTTTAGTTTTTTGAGGAATCTCCATACTGTTTTCCATAGTGGCTGCACCAGTTTGCATTCCCACCAGCAGTGTATGAGGGTTCCTTTTTCTCCGCAACGTCTCCAACATTTGTTGCTATTAGTTTTAGATATTTTTGTCATTCTAACGGGTGTAAGGTGATATCTTAGTGTAGTTTTGATTTGCATTTCCCTGATGATCAGCGATGATGAGCATCTTTTCATGTGCCTATTGGCCATCAGTATATCTTCTTTGGAGAAATGTCTGTTCATGTCTCCAGCCCATTTTTTGATTGGGTTGTTTGATGTTTTGTGGTTGAGTTGCGAGAGTTCTTTATATATTAAGGATATTAAGCCTTTGTCAGATATATGACTGGCAAATATTTTTTCCCAGTTAGTGGGTTGTTTTTTTGTTTCAATCCTGTTTTCATTTGCCTTGAAGAAGCTCTTTAATCTGATGAAGTCCCATTTGTTTATTCTTTCTATTGTTTCCCTTCTCTGAGAAGGCATGGTGTCCGAAAAGATCCTTTTAATACTGATGTCAAAGGGTGTACTGCCTACGTTTTCTTCCAGAAGCCTTATGGTTTCAGGTCTCACCTTTAGGTCTTTAATCCATTTTGAGTTTATTTTGGTGAATGGTGAAAAAGAATGGTCAATTTTCATTCTTTTACATGTGGCTTTCCAGTTTTCCCAGCACCATTTGTTGAAAAGACTTTCTTTTCTCCATTGTATGCCCTCAGCTCCTTTGTCAAAGATAAGCTGTCCATAGATGTGTGGTTTTATTTCTGGGCTTTCAATTCTGTTCCATTGATCTGTGCACCTGTTTTTGTACCAGTACCATGCTGTTTTGATTACGGTAGCTTTGTAGTATGTTTTGAAGTCAGGGATTGTGATGCCTCCCGTTTTGTTCTTTTTTCTCAGGATTGCTTTAGCAATTCGGGGTCTTTTGTTGCCCCATATGAATTTTAGGATTCTTTGTTCTAATTCTGTAAAGAATGTCATTGGGATTCTGATTGGGATGGCGTTGAATCTGTAGATTGCTTTAGGTAGAATAGACATTTTAACTATGTTTATTCTTCCAATCCATGTACATGGAATGTCTTTCCATCTCCTTATGTCGTCATCCAATTCTCTCAGAAAGGCCTTGTAATTTTCATTATATAAGTCCTTCACTTCCTTAGTTAAATTTACCCCAAGGTATTTTATTCTTTTTGTTGCGATTGTGAATGGATTGTATTCTTGAGTTCTTTTTCTGTTGGTTCATTACTGGAGTATAGAAATGCTACTGATTTATGCAAATTGATTTTATACCCTGCAACTTTGCTGTAGTTGTTGATTACTTCTAACAGTTTTCCAATGGATTCTTTGGGGTTTTCTATATATAAGATCATGTCGTCTGCAAACAGCGAGAGTTTCACTTCTTCCTTCCCTATTTGGATTCCTTTTATTCCTTTTTCTTGCCTGATTGCTCTGGCCAGGACCTCCAGTACTATGTTAAATAAGAGTGGTGATAGAGGGCATCCTTGTCTTGTTCCTGTTTTCAGGGGGATGGGGTTCAGTTTTTGCCCATTGAGTATGATGTTGGCTATGGGTTTGTCGTATATGGCCTTTATTATGTTGAGGTAGTTTCCTTCTATGCCCATTTTGTTCAGAGTTTTTATCATAAATGGCTGTTGGATCTTGTCAAATGCCTTCTCTGCATCTATTGAGATGATCATGTGGTTTTTATTCCTCAGCTTGTTGATGTGGTGTAACACGTTGATTGATTTGCGGATGTTGAACCATCCCTGTGTCCCTGGTATGAATCCCACCTGATCCTGATGTATGATTCTTTTGATGAATTGCTGAATTCTGGTTGCCAAAATTTTGTTTAGAATTTTTGCATCTATGTTCATCAGTGATATTGGCCTGTAGTTCTCTTTTTTCATGGTGTCCTTGTCAGGTTTTGGTATCAGCATGATGTTGGCCTCATAGAATGTGTTAGGAAGTGTTCCATCTTCCCTAATTTTTTGGAATAGCTTGAAAAGGATAGGTATTAAATCCTCTCTGAAAGTTTGGTAGAATTCCCCAGGAAAGCCATCTGGTCCTGGGGTTTTATTCTTTGGGATGTTTTTGATTGCTGTTTCAATCTCTTTCCTTGTGATTGGTCTGTTCAAATTGTCTGCCTCTTCTTGAGTGAGCTTTGGGAGATTGTAGGAGTCCAGGAATTTATCCATTTCCTCTAGGTTATGCATTCTGTTGGCATATAGTTTTTTGTAGTATTCTCTTATAATCTGTTGTATTTCTGCAGAGTCTGTTGTTATTTCTCCTCGCTCATTTCTGATTTTGTTTATTTGAGCTTTCTCCCTTTTTTTCTTTGTAAGTCTGGCTAGTGGTTTGTCAATTTTATTTATCTTCTCAAAAAACCAGCTCTTTGTCTCATTGATCCTTTCTACTGCCTTTTTCGTTTCAATAGTATTTATTTCTGCTCTGATTTTTATTATTTCTCTCCTTCTGCTGACTTTGGGCTTCATTTGTTCTTTTTTCTCTAGTTCAGTTAGGTGTGCTTTAAGGTTGCTTATTTGGGATTTTTCTTGTTTGTTAAGATGTGCCTGTATTGCGATGAATTTTCCTCTTAATACAGCTTTTGCTGTATCCCATATGAGTTGGTATGGCATGCTATCATTTTCATTTGTTTCCAGGTATTTTTTTATTTCTTCTTTAATTTCTTCAATGATCCATTGCTTGTTCAGTAGTGTGTTGTTTAGTCTCCACATCTTTGTGCCTTCCTCAGCTTTTTTCTTGTAATTAATTTCTAGCCTTATAGCACTATGATCTGAGAAGATGCTTGTTATTATTTCAATTTTTTTAAATTTGTAGAGGCTTGCCTTGTTTCCCAACATATGGTCTATCCTAGAGAATGTTCCGTGTGCACTTGAGAAGAATGTGTATTCAGCTCCTTCAGGGTGGAGTGATCTATGTATGTCTATTAAGTCCAATTGTTTTAGTTTTTCATTCAGCTCCACTATTTCCTTGTTGATTTTCTGTCTGGATGATCTGTCCATTGATGTGAGTGGGGTGTTGAGGTCCCCTACTATTATTGTGTTGTTTTTAACATCTTCCTTTAGGTCTGTTAATAGTTGCTTTATGAATCTTGGTGCTCCTGTGTTGGGTGCATAGATATTTATAAGCGTTATTTCTTCTTGATGAAGTGTCCCTTTGATCATTATATATTGTCCCTCTGTGTCTCTCTTTACCTATCTTATTTTGAAATCCACTTGGTCTGATATGAGAATTGCAACACCTGCCTTTTTTTCCTTGCTATTTGCTTGAAGTATTGTCCTCCACCCCTTCACCCTGAGTCTGTGTTTGTCCTTGGGGCTGAGGTGTGTTTCCTGGAGGCAACAAATTGTTGGATCTTGTTCTTTAATCCATTTTGCCACTCTGTGTCTTTTTATTGGAGAGTTCAATCCGTTCACATTGAGAGTGATTATTGATGCATGTGGACTTAATGCTGTCAATCTGTCGCTCATTATCTTGTTTTCCTGTGTTTCTTTTCCTGTGTGCTTTAGACTACCCATTTAATATTGCAATTTCTTATGCTGGGTTTCTTAGATTTTTCCTTATCTATGATTTGTGACTCTGTTCTGTACTTTATTTTAGTGTCTACCTTGAAGTTTGTATTTAGAATCTCGTGTATAATATAGTCTATTCTCTGGTGGTCTCTTACTTACTCGACCAATACTGATTTAGACCCTTTGCTCTTCCCCTCCTAAATAATTATTTTCATTTTTTATTCCAACTCGTCTTATTAATTTGTAGTTAGAGTGCTAAGATTGTCCTTGTTTTGGTAGTTTCCTTATTTTTACCCTAATGCTATAGTTGAATATTTGCTATCCTGTTCTGGTTCTATCCATCGGTCTCCCTAGTCTGTGGATTGTGTCCCCTTTCTCCCTTTTTTCTTTTTTCAGGTATGAGAGCCTTCTTGAGGATTTCTTGTAGTGGAGGGCTTTTAGTTACAAATTCCCTTAACTTTTGTTTGTCTGGAAAAGATTTAATTTCTCCCTCATATCTGAAGGAAATTCTTGCTGGATAGAGTATTCTTGGCTGAAGGTTTTTATCCTTTAAAGCTTTGAATATATCACTCCATTCTCTCCTAGCTTGTAGGGTTTCTGTAGAGAAATCTGCTGACAGTCTGATAGGGGCTCCTTTATAGGTTATTTTCTTCTTTTTTTCTTACTTCCCTGAGTATTCTCTCCTTATCATTCCTATTTGCCATCTTTACTATTATGTGCCTTGCGGTGGGTCTTTTTACATTGACAAATCTAGGAGATCTAAAACCCTCCTCTACACACATTTCTCCGTTGATCCCTAGATTTGGGAAGTTCTCTTCAATAATTTCGTTAAGCACACTTTCTGCTCCATTTTCCTTTTCCATATTCTCGGGAATTCCTATGATCCTTATGTTCTTACTCCTCATTGAATCCATTATCTCTCGGAGATTTTCCTCATTTTTTTTAATTCTTAGTTCTCTTTCTCCCTCTGTCTGGCGCCATTCAGCCTGTCTGTCCTCGATTATGCTGATTTGCTCCTCTAGGTTGTCTACACGGGCATTCAGGGAATCCGTATTCTGTTTTATCTGGTCCATTGTGTTTTTCATCTCAAGTAATTCTGTTTGATTCTTCTTTATGATTTCAATCTCTTTTGTGAAGTAACTCCAGAACTCAGCTTGTTTCTCTATCTTTCTCTCTATCTCATTGAGTTTTTTGATTATAGCTGCTCTGAATTCATTATCACTTAGTTTACCTAATTCGAAGTCCTCAGGACTTAATTCTGTGTTTTTATTGTTTTCCTTCTGGTCTGGGGCTTTTATAAATTGCTGGATGGTAGAGGAGCAGTTTTTTCTCATGGTGGTAGAATTCCGTTGCAGTTACAGCCTGTCGCCACTAGATGGGGGTCGAGAGCGGTGTGTTAGCTCTCCGCCTTGGGGCAAGATGGCTGCTCCCACTGGCTTTGTTAGGGGGGAGGGGCTGTTACACGCGCCGGTCTGGGTTCAGAACAGTTCTGTTCTCTGGTCTCCCAAGGCCCTTGATTTATAGGGTCCCCATGGACGGAAGCTTTCCCCCCGTCAGCGGGTCTCCACTGAATCAGCGGCAGGAGTCCTGGATGATCCCCCGGTCGCGCGGCCCCTCCCCCGCTACTTCCCGACCCCGCGCCACAGCGATCGCAGACTCTAGGGGAGGGAGCAATGTTCTCTCCTACCGTTCCAGCGCCTCCAAAGGTGTAAGCAAGGTTATGATCTCCGCCTTCTTGGTATTGTAGGTCTCTAACGAGCTGGCATTATGTTTATTCTCTGAAATTCAGTTCTTCCAATCTTTTGTTGTATTTTGGAGGGGAGAGAATCCCGGGTCAGCTCACCCCGCCATTTTGCTCCCCCCACTCTCTCTCACCACCTCTTAACTTGAGGCATAAAATCTATTGCTGGAGCAATTTCCCCTAAATACATTTCAGTTTGGCAGCTTACATACGGGGTACACTTGTCATTGCGCCCCCCTCTGCAGGTTCAGAGGTACTTTGGGTCTGCCCCCCAATGGACAGAGAATGCTGTAGCTCTGAGGTCATTGACTTTGCAGTCTGGGAGAATAAATCGGGTGCATCAGCAGAAGAGAAAAGCAAAGAGAAAACTAAAGGACAGAGAGGAAAGGGAGGCAACCAGAAGGGAAGATGGGAAGAGAAAGATCTAAAATAGCGTGGGGTGGTAAGGAGTGGGAGGCCACAGGAACTGCCCCTTCTCCAGTTCTCCTAATATTAGGAAGGAGAACCTTGCTGAATAGAGTTCAGGATTCTTCCAGCAACTACTATCAAATGACAAAATATTCTAAAACCTAACATCACTTCTGTTTTAAAACCAGCAAGGCATAGAGAAGCTGTGTGACCTTCTTTGCATCTCAGGGTCCTCATCTGTTAAATGTCAAATACTTTTTTTTTCAAAGGGGAGCCTGTGAAAGACGGATTAGATCTATCTTGAGTGGTTCAAAGATAAGACCTTAGACTAGCAGTAAAAGCCGCAAGGAGATAGAGTTAGGGTCAATATAATAGAGATCTTTCAAATATTTAGAACTGTTTGAAAATGAGAGGCTCCCAGTAAGGGAATGAGCTTCCTCATATTCAATGAAATATTGAAAATGTTTAAGTTGAGAGGAACACGAGAGGGCAGGGCCTCGTATCTGTTTTGTTCACTGATGTCCCCCCGTGCCCAAAACAGTGCCTGGCCCACAGAAGTCACCAGGACATGCTGAATAAAGGAATGAGCATAGCCTGTAATCACTCTGAATGTAGGGCTACGATTTTATGATAGAGGTACAACAATAATTCTCAGTTCTGCTGAGTCTGTGTCAGTTCAGCAGCTCAGTTGGGAGTTTCAAAGGCCATGCTCATTTAAAGATTTTCCGTAGGTCAAATTCACAACACAAGAGGGTAATTCTACATCTTCAGACAAATGGGCACCAGATGGCCCTATCTCACGGCTACACGAGGAGTGCGGGGTAAACAGCAGATGAAATAGCCAACGCGACACAAACCAGCCGACGAATCAAATGGGAGTTGAGGAGAGGGATGTGGGTGCTATTCAGGCACAGTTCCAAGTGGATCTGCAGTCAGGAATGGTCTCCTATTCATCTCTGTGTCTCTGAGGCTCAGCACACTGCCTGGTACGGAGTAGGTGCTCAAAAACCATTTGCTGAATTCAGTTGAACTGAAATTTATGTCTGAGAATCATCAAACTATTTGTCATCTCATTTCTCATTAGGTTCACAATTCAGTTCTATGTTTATTCACATGCTTATTTTGATTTAATTGCTTAATGTCTATCTCCCCAGCTACATTATAAACACCATGAGGGATGGTATCTCTTATTCATCACTGCCTACCACTGTATCCCGGTACATTGTATAGCACATAAGAGGAGCTCTGTTAATATTTGTCTAATGAACTGAATGCATACTGGAAGTAAATCCCCAGCATAATTGTGTAGATGAAAGAATTCTAGAATCATAGAATCTTTCAGCTGGAAGAAACCTTACCAATTCTTTTAGTTACTTATTTTCAAGTCTGCCCATTTAGATCGAACAATTTAAGAATTGAAGCCATTGAATCTGCATAAGTAACAGTAGATGCAATAGTAAAGTGAAGGATGTTTCTTCCAAATTGATGTTCGGAAGTGCTCATGACAGTCCCAGCAAAGACTCAGCTTCAAGTTCAAGGGAAGCATTTTACTAGTCTACACTTCCATCTTCAAACAGATTTCACAATCAATCCAGGGGCTGCAGATTAATTAAATTAGTCCTCTTCTTCAGGCAATATAGGTGGTTTTGTCTGCTCATTGCCACTTCCACTAGAGGACAGGCTAGGCAGAGAAAAGAAACCAAGTCAAATTATGGGCATGAATGACGGCAGTTTTTAGAAATAGCCAGGCCTGGTGAGCAGGGTGGTATTTGGTAGCTCCAATACTATCTCCCTGGAGCTTTTCCACTCAGCTTCTTCATCAGCCCTCCACTCAAAGCTGTTCTATTTTTACCCCCAAAAGTTTGAATGTCTGTTATGGCAGTGCTACTCAAAGAGTGGTCCCTGAATCCATCTGTTACCAGTCTGTGACAAGATGAGAACCTACCCTAGAACATAAAGGAAAGCACTGAAGCTTCCCTTATTGGAAAAATCTTGCTACCAAAATAAAAACATATATCAGATGAACTAAACAGTGTGCTTATTGACAAAATTGACTTCCATCCTGGCAGAAGATCTTTACCTGGTTGCAAATCAGTAACAAACATCTTTGGAGACTGGCACTTTTGAGTAGCATTGTGCTAAGGCATAAAATGGTATCTCCTCCTGGAGATCTAAAGGATAAGAACAAGCTTCAAACCAAAGCAACAATTCCCTCAGTGTGGGTTCTCACACACACAAATATTATTTCTAGAGCAAGTAGAACAGTACTTGAGGTTTGGGAAGGAACCACTGAAATGAGGTATCCTGGCATGACCAAGTCTCATATGTAGTAGGTGCATAAAACTATATAGATGCATTTTCTCCTGCCCCCTGCCCTAATCCAGTGTTTTCCAAAGGGCCATCTGCATTAAAATCACCTAAGGAGTTCATTAAACACATGCATCGCCAGGTCAACTGAATTCTAATCTAGACCTGGATTCTAGAATCTAGACATAGAATCTAGGAGACCTAGGAACTGAATGCTTAACAGGGATCCAAAAGACTTTTTTATGTACACTGAACCACTGGACTCGGTCAGCTGAGGCTGCAGAAAAGATCTCGTTGCTTACACAGTTTTATACCTGCAATAGGAACAAAAATAAAAACCAAAACAGGGCATCAAGTAGGAACTTTTTGTGCCTGCCACACTTATTTCAGAAAGTATGTTAGTACGTTTTAGCTGATCAACTGATACAAACACCATTTATACTATAAATAGACTGCCCTATAGCCTTCCATTTACTGTTTAAGCAAACTGAATGTATGGTAATTGCCTGGCCCATAATTAACTGCCATTAACCTCATAGGATGTTGACACTGGGTAGCCCGCTTCTCAGTAAGATACTGCATATTTGATTACATTGAATTGAGAAACAATAGATCCTTTAGTTTTTATTTATTTATTTTTTTTTGATAGAACTTTCTCACCTGGAGAACCAGCCTGGAATTCAATCAGCCTTTTTCTCACCGAATGAAATTTCAAAACAATAGACTTCTTTCAAATGGCATTTCTCTCACAAGTCCCTAAATGACTGGCTTGCCAAACCCCGCTCAAGTTAGCAGGCTGAGTGGCACCCGTAGAAGTTAACTCATGTGACCTCCCAGTGACCACATGCAATGGAATGTATGGACTTTCCTCTTTCTACACTGCCTTGTCAACAATGACACCTCTATAAGATGGGCATGAGTCCAAGTGCTGGACCACAAAAGACAGCCTTTGTCTGGCGTGCCTTTAAGGCTAAGTCAAGCAACTGGTCTCAGGACACAGTCAATACAGCAGAACAGGCATGGAAGGGCAGAATCTAACCACAGGACTCAACACCATGGAAAGGAGCCATGACAGACACCAAATGTCTGGCATGCTGTGTCTGCCAGGAGTGGAGTCAAATACAGCTCCATACGTGTTCCACATCTCTGCCAAATGGCTCCCACCGACCTGTGATACCAAACACATGAGAATCAACAGCCTGGGCAAAGTAAGTCTATGGTTTTTAAAAAGTTAACCCATAATGAAAAGGTTCCCACAAGCTGAAAAATAGTCCATATTAGTTGAATCACAATTTTTAAGAAAGCCCTGACCAATTTGTTTAAACTACTCCTTTGGCCGTCACTCTTCGATATCGCTCCTAGAGTATTGGTTTGCAAACTGCCGCCCGAACACAGAGGTCAAGGAAAGACGGAAGAAAGAGGCGGAGCACTCCCAATTAGCAGGTGGCAGGCTTAATGAGCAAGGGAACTTACATTTGAGGCTTGTCTCGGGCGGCCACAAGACAAGTAGATCCCCTCACCCAACTGCCAGAATTTGTAAAGTTTCTCGAGAGGCCTTGACCGGGTTCAGTCACATGTTCAGTCCAGATGGTCTCAACCACACATCGCTCCCTCAAGGCCACGTCCTTGAAAATGCCTCCCACTGAGGGAAAAGTGGGCAGAATGAACATTCCAAGGACGGGGGAGCCGGTGGGGAGCCTCTGATTGCTCAGTTCAGCTCGCAGGTCAACCAGCGGTTACATCCTCTTGATGACCTCCTCCAAAGGAAGAAAAAGGATTAGATAAAAAGATTCAGACATGTGCTTTCCTCCTTCACAAGGATCGTGGCACACCAGACACTAAGTAGATCATCGCTCAAACCAGTATTTCCATTTCCTCCTTATCAGCCCACACTGTCTTATACCTGTTGTCAAATATTATAGCTTATTTTTCCTCTAATAGAATATGAATCATCAGAAAGAGGAAAGTTCAATTTTTCACAGGGAAACAGTGATAACTTTGATAGCTGAATGACTGATGGAATAAACAGTGCTTAGCCTGCGAAACCCTCTGTCATGGTTTCAACAGTTTCCTACCTTCTACCCCAAGTAAAAGATAAATAGAAAGTGTCCCTGTAAATGCCAGTTTCATATATACCCAAGAACATACTAGAAGTTGATATATAATAAAGATGGCATTCCAAAATCAGTGAGGAATGGATGAAATAGTAAATAAATAGTGTTTGGGAAATTGGCCATTTGGAGGAAATAAAAATCTGCATTCATAACTCAAGTTCAGACCTTATACCAAAATAAATTAAGCCTTCCAAAGCATGTCATGAAAATCAGAAACCACAAAGACTGGTGCATTTGATTATGTTAAAAGCTGCACATGAGAAAGATAAATATCAGATGATTCCACTTATACGAAGTATCTAAAATAGTCACACTCATAGAAACAGAGAGTAGAATGATTGTTCCCAGGGGCTGAGGGGTGAGGAAAATGAGGAGTTGCTATTCAACGGCTATAAAGTTTCAGTTATACAAGATGAATAAGTTCTTGAGATCCATTGTACAACACTGTGCCTATAGTTAACAAGACGGTATATGCACTTCAAAAATTAACATAGGTAAAATGTCCATATTTTCCAAAGCAATCTAAAGATTCAGTGCAATCCCTATGAAAGTCCCAACAGTATTTTTCACGGAAATAGAAGAAAGAATCCTAAAATTCATATGGAACAACAAAAGACCCGAATAGCCAAAGCAATCCTGAGCAAAAAGAACAAAGCTGGAGGTATCACAATCCCTGATTTCAAAATATACAACAAAGCCATAGTAATCAAAACAGCATGGTACTGGTGCAAAAACAGGCACACAGATCAATGGAACAGAATTGAAAGCCCAGAATAAACCCACACATCTATGGACAGCTAATCTTTGACAAAGGAGCCAAGAACATACAATGGAGAAAGGAAAGTCTCTTCAATAAACGGTTATTAGGGAATAAATAAACTAGTTATTAGGGAACTGCAAAACAAAGCTACAAGGAGATATCATCTCACACCCATCAGAATGGCTACTATTGAAAAGACAAGAAATAACAAGTGTTGGAGAGGATGTGAAGAAAAGGAAATCCTTATACATTGCTTGGTGGGAATATAAACTGGTGCAGTCACTATGGAAAACAGTATGGAGAGTCTTCAAAAAATTAAGAATAGAATTACCATATGATGCAACTATGACATTTTTGGGTATTTATCCAAAGAACATGAAAACACTAATTTGAAAAGATATATGTGCCCTCTTTGTTCATTGCAGCATTTTTTTCAGTGGCCAGGACTTGGAGGCAACCTAAATGCCCATCAATGAATGAATGGATAAAGAAGATAGGGTATATATACACAATGGAATACTATTCAGTCATTAAAAAGATGAAATATTGCCATCTGCGACAAATGGATGGAGCTTGAAAGCATTATGTTAAGCAAAATAAGTCAGACAGAGAAAGCCAAATACCATTCACTCGAATGTGGAAGAGTTAAAACAACAACAACAAATAGATATAGGGAATAGATTGGTGGTTACCAGAGGGGAAGTGGGGCGGGAGAAAGGGATAAAAGGGCACATGTGTATGGTGGTGGATGGTAATTAGACTTTGTGTGGTGAACACAATGTAGTTTATACAGGAATCAAAAAAATAAATAAATAAAATTTGTTAAGAGGATAGATATCATGTTAAGTATCTTACCACAGCAAAAAAAATTATGTATGATAAAACATACGTAATACAGAATAGACAAATGGTTAATCTCAAATATGCAAAAGTTCTTAAATAAGAATGAACAATCACTGGAAAAATAGTCAAAGAACATGAAACAGAAGTTACACACACAAGCTCTTCCACAAAGGACTGGTAAAGAGATGAAAGGCCTAACCAACATTAAACAGCGAGGATGTGTTTTTGCCTGTTGGAATTAGCAATGCTCTGTTGACAAAGGTATAAAAAAACTGTCATGCCCTGCGAAGGGAAGAGAACCAGTACAGACTTTCTGCAAAGCAGTTCAGCAACTGCCATGAAAATGTTAAGTATAGTCATGTTTTTACACAGTTATTCCACGTATAGGTTTTTATCCAAAGGAGAAACTAACCACATGCTGAACACACGCACCAGAGCATTCACCCCTGTTGTTTATAATGTTAAAAATGTAGACACCAAATGTGAATAACGCGAGACTGGGTTATGTAAAACGATGGTACATACATTCTCTTGTGTGTGCAGCCATTAAGAATGATATAGACCTATACCGGATGCCACAGAAAGATGCCTACATGTTTACTGAAGAAAAGCACATTGTAGAACATTATATAAAACTTGATCCCATTTATGTAAAAGTATACTCATATATCTGTGCACATACGCTCTTATGTAAAGAAGACCAGAAGAATGTTTACCAAACTGTTAACTGTAGTTACCTCCGGCATTGTAATTTGTTTTTACTTGTCTTTGCACTTTCTGTATCATTGGAGTTTTTATTTGTTTTTGCAAGGAGTTTGTATCATTTTCACTAAAACAAACATCTCTTACTAAAATGATGCTAGTTTCATCCAATACATACATCAAAGACAATAAAAAGATGCCTTTCCACTTTTAGAACTGATAATAGCAATAATCATGAACTATTCAAGGTTTGCCCCCAGTTTCCTTCCTATACAATGTCCATCCTATCACTCTGGAACTGTCACCCTGAACGGCCTGACTGCAAAGTCTCAACTGGTGGTCAGTCAACCCCACCAAAGACATTAACGATGTTAGTGTTCAGTTAGCAACATAAAACCAGACATGAAGCTCAGGTTACCCCTGTCAGTTTCACTGCATCCCCCAACTTGCTAAACTGATTGATTTCTGTGTTAGAGTTGACCGCTCTGGGGCGCACAGCAGCCATGTGGCTTTTTTGATTAATGGCAATTGCTTCACAAATTTACAAGGCTGTGCGTACCATAATGTTGACTAGAAACTATTCATTGCTGAGCCTCTCAACCCTAGATGTCTGTTTACATCCGACTTCCAATTTGTGTGTTTACAGCCTCACAAATTGGATGTGGTGGAGCTTTTCTCAGTCCTGCTCAAAATGTGATCTGTGGACTGATGCCGATCCACAGACAGCTCACAAATCTGCAAGAGATGGGTAGATATTTAAGAGTAAGTCTTTAGAAACTTTCATAGCAATTGGAAGGACTTTTATGCTGTTAAATAAGGAAAAAAAAAACAGAATTGAGGCTTATATTTTGTATGCTTTTTTAAAATTTCATTTTCTAGTAATAGTTTTTATTGTATTTTATAAAAGAATCAGTCCATGACAGATTAGAAATTTTTAAATTTCTAACTTTTTAAAAATGGCCCTTCACCTCAGTTTGACTAATATACAGCAATGTTAGTATATTAAGTTGCCTATTGCTCTCACAACAAATTACCACCAATGTAGCGACTTAAAACAACACAGATCTATTACCTCGCAGTTCTGTAGGTCAGAAGTCCGGGTGGGCTTGTCTGGTTCCTCACAAAACCAAAATCAAGTTATCAGCCAGCTATGCTTTCCTCAGGAGGCTCTGGGAAGAGTGTGCTTCCACATGCATTCCAACTGTTAGCAAAATCCAGTTCCTTTGGGCTGTCAAGCTGAGATCCCCATTTCCTTGCTGGCTGTCAGCTTAGGGCTGCCCTCAGCTAAAGGCCTCTCTTTGGTCCTTGCACGAGGACCCCTACATCTCAGAAGCAGCAATGGCATATTGAATTTTTCTCATGCTTGGCATCTCTCAACTTCCCCTTCGGCCACATCTCTCTTGCTTCCAGCTGGAGAATGTTCTCTGCTTTTAAGGGCTCATGTGATTAGATTGGGCCTTGCTGTAGACCGTTCCTCCAAAATGCCTATGTTGAAACTTAATGCCCAATGTGATAGTATTGGGAGGTGGGGCCTTTGGGAGATGCTTAGATCATGAGGGTGCAGCCCTCATAAATGGGACTACTACTTTTATAAAAGAGACCCCACAGAGCTCCCTAGCCCCTTCCACCATGTGAGGACACAGTGAGAAGGCATCCTCTGTGACCAGAAAGTGGGCCCTCACCAGACACTGAACCGGTTGGTACTTTGTCTTAGACTTCCCAGCCTCCAGAACTATGAGAAATAAATTTCTGTTGCTTATCAACCACTCAGCCTATGGCATTTTGTTATAGAAGCCCAAAGGGCCTAAAACAGGCCTCCAGGGATAATCGCCCTATTTGAAGGTCTGCAGCCTCAATCACATCTGCAAAGTCCCTTTGCTATGTAATGTAACATATGCACAAACACCAGAGATGAGGGTGTGGGTGGACACCTGTGAAGGGGCCATTATTTTGCCTCCCACAGACCGGGTAAGTTGAAGTCCAGGAGTCCTCACTTATTTGCTTCTTCATGTAGGAAACCTAAAGGCTAAAGTCAAAGGAATGAAGGGTGTAATGAGGGAATGACAGACAGTGGAGGTGACGTGGGGGACAACTCTCCTACAGGATGCTGTTGAGGTGGGCCCTTCATGTCTCATTGTTCCAGGATGGCTGCTTGCTGTATAACAGTTGGCTTCTGACTAGACCAGCAGTGAGAAAGTCAACTGAAGGAGGCAAGTGGGGGCGGCATGCATGTCAGGGCTCCCTCCCCGCTAAAGATGACAGGGCGGCAACATGCAGGAGAACAACAACGTACACACAAGACTGAAAGAAATGAAAAACAGAGAGAAGCTGGTTACTTATGAAGAAAGAAAAAGTCGCCCGTGGTCTTATCTCCTTATGAGGCAAAGTTATGAATAACAAAGGCCCTTAAATTTCTTTAGGGTGGAAAAAGACACTGACAGAGCTGGCTTTTTGAAAAGGAGAACAAAGACTGCCATAGGCTCAATCCCAAGGATATTGAGACAGCAGGTCAAGTCCTGGCGCTCAAGGACACAAGGCTTTACTGTCTCGAGCTTCCTCTACATCTCTGCGGGCGCTCCTTCATTCCCCAGTCTTCTCCTCTTCAGGAGGTCACTTGGACACCAACTTTTAAGTCATTATTATTTTATCCCTTCACTTCACCTCTTCATTTTAAATCGAACTTTAAACAAAAATTGATTTACCAACCTTTTATCTTGCCTCATTTTCTATTGCTAACCTCTGAATCTTATTTCAGTTTTTTACCACACACGATAGATTACATAAATCTGAAAACTGATTTTTCCACAGGATTTTTCTCACCCTTCTACCTTTCAACAGGACCAAAGAGCATGATGCTAATTACAGCTCTGCACACCTGACCCACGGCCTGCTAACATTTACTCCCATGATTTTAAAATTTCTTTAAGTAGAATTCTTTGCCAGACAGAAACTCACCAAAATATTAACACCTTCAGTGTTTTACTGGAGCTGTGAGTGTTGGCTTCTCCTTTTTGGTTTTTGCTTGTTTTTCCCTTAACGTGTGGATTTTTACAATCCCATCTGCTACAAAGTACCAGTATCTATCAGGCTTACTGTCCTAGGTTCTGCAAAGTTGATATAATAGTCAAAATTGGTTATATTCTATGTAGAAACTGGAGTTGTTCAAATGCATTTACTCAACTTTAACTTGGAGAATTAAAACGTTAAAGCAGGCTTTTTCCACAAGCAGCAGATAGGACCGTAGGGAAGGAAATATCAAGCCTGTATGAAGAGTATTCACGGGTTTATGTGTGCTTGCGGGATGAGACAGGAGGGTGTTTAAGGAGCTACCAGCCAGTTGTCTTAACGGTCCATTCTCTACAAAACTCTGACTTCCTCCTCCACCATTACACATAAGTATTCTTACCAAAATTAGTTATATCCTGTTTTAATTCCACTGGGCACTATTTAGTCCTCATGTTACTTGACTTCTCAGCTGGAATTAATGCTACTGATCACGCTATCCTAAAGTCTTTCCTTGCCTTCCCTAATTCCATGTTCTTGTAGTTGTCCCCAGTCCACCACTTAAGCAGGGTTTGAACGTCAGCAGCCCAGGCACTCTCCCTCTCAGTGTCCCAAGCACGAGAAGTCTTCCAAACTCCTGGATTCTTCCTACCACCTCAGTCCTAGCATTACTAATCTCTGAGCTCACTCAGTATCCGCTCTTTGCTCTTTCAGCTTCCCAGCACAAGTGGTGATGGTTTTAAATTAAATACATCAACAATCTCTTTGATACTTTTCCCTTCAAGAAGGGAGCTGAATTCCTCTCTTCTGATGGGCTAGACTTAGTGACTCATTTCTAATAAACAATATGGCTGAAGTGACAATAAGATGAGAACACAAGTATCTGAGATTAGAACACAAAAGGCATTGTGGCTTCCTCCCTGTTCCCTTGGATCACTTGCTCTGGGGGAAGCCTGCTGACAGGTCACAAGGACACTCAAGTAGCCTGGAGACAGGCCCACATGGGGAGAAACTGAGGCCTTTGGCTAAGAGCCACGTGAGTGCGCCATATTGTAAGGAGGTCCTCCAGCCCAACCTTCAAATGACTGCAGGACCAGAACCACCCCCCAGCTAAACCGCTCCCAAATTTCTGATGCACACAAACTATGAGACGACAAATGTTGTTTGAAAATCACTAAGTTTTATGCAAGATTAGATAACTAAAACACTAGTATTACCAACAGCCTGTATTATATCCTCTCCAAAATACCAAAAATTGTTTTTAACTCCTGACTAGACGCCAACTAACACAAACGCCAATCTTTTCTGAACTGATTATTGGCTGGCTTTCTTTGGAATAAATTTTTTTTTAATTAAAAGCTATAAAGGCTTTTAAATGGTTTAATGGCTCTGATTTGGTCGTTTAATGTATAGGCAAGACAGACAGACTGATTGATAAATAAGTAATGATATATGTATAGTTGGTTTAAATATATATTTTACATGTTCCCTATATATCATTTCTCTGTCTCCCTGTCCCCACTAAATAATTCTAGCGAGGATGAGAAAGGAACTAAGGAAACTGAGGTACACTGAAATTTATAAACTCACCCAAATTCATACAGCTAGTAAGTAGTGGAGCCAGATAGCCTACTTTCAAATTCTGCGCTCACAGTCACTATGCTACGCTGCCTCTCCGAGTGTACATATCTGCTCACACTGTACGAACATGAAAAGAGGTAGTTCTCAAATTCACCAATATGGATACATAGTCTACTGCTGGCTGAAATATTCTTCCATGCTATGTGTTTACACTGTTAACAGTTAAATATCAACTGTTGTGAACAAAAGATCGAGATATACATACATATATACACACAAATACATATAGGGACACAAAGGGTCACGTGGTTTCTTTCTTTCTTTTTTTTCTTTTCCTCCTGAGGAAGAGTCTCCCTGAGCTAACATCCACTGCCAATCTTCCTCTTTTTGTATGTGAGCCGCTGGGGCCACAGCATGGCCCCTGACAGATGAGTGGTTTAGGGTCCGCGCCCAGGAAACCAAACTTGGGCTGCCGAAGCAGAGTGCACTGAACTTAACCACTAGGCCACCAGGGCTGGCCCATGGTGCGGTTTCCTTAGAGAAGGTATCAGATGGCACACACATAAACAGAATTCAGTGAAATGTTTGTAGGAAGCTTTATAATGTGTAATGTCATGCCCCAGTTCATAATCTACAAATGAGTTCCTTAGAGGTGTTTGGTGCCATGATGAACACATCACCTTCTACTGTGTTTACTTAAAAACGAAAAAAGACAGTAATCCAAATCACATTGGGAGATTTTTATTAATTTAAATTGACACAGTTAATTTTGTCTTCCAAGTCCTTAGTAAATATACCCTTATTTGATACAAACCTACAGTTTCTTCTCAATACTACAGGATCATGAAGACTTGCAGTTAACAGTGTTTTGTAACAATTAAAACAATGTTCAAATAATTAACAAGTTACTTCACTGAAATACTTAAAAGAATATTCTGGGGAGTGTCTGAAAGTTCTGTTTATAAATAGTGACTGATACATTTAGTTAGGTATTGGTTTGAAGATGAACACTTCTTATAAAACATTGTTTTAATACATTGCTCTACTCATGAGGCTAGTTATTAGATATATTTCTAACACTAAAGAATAAAGCTTTATATTCATATTTATTTTATTTCATAAGACTCATCAATGAAGAATGTTATATCCAACAATAAACTGGCATATAGCAAGTGACATTCTGTAGAAGTGAAAAAGGCGGCTGCAACAAAAGAAAGTAGATAACTGCATTACACATTCTTTACACAAACAGTCCATTCTGAACAGTAGAATTAAATGCAGACCAAATGCTTTTAAAAGTTTTTCTGCCTAGATGGCAATTACAATCTCCACACACGAGAGAGAAAAGGAACAATAATAATACAGAACACAGTATTTTGAACGATTATAGCACATTTAACACCTTCAGCCGCCCACCGGGTTCTCAGATCAGATTGGCAACTGAAATTTCACATCCACCTGGGCTTGCTTGGCTAAGGTCACTATCTCAGAGAGCTTTACAACCTGAAAGGAAAAAACAAAACATTTTTGTCTCTATTTTCACAAACACATAAAATCAGAAATATTGGTCAATGTGACGTTAACGCACATTCAGTCTTTTTCATTTGAGACATCTGTGCTATTCTGACATTGTTATAAATCATTTCACACTGTTATAAGGCTTTCCACTCTCAAAGGATAGTCAAATCTGACACTCTGCATAAGCCACACTTCAATTCAGTATCTGCTGATTTTATATATATATAAAATATACATGAATGATATATGTATATACTTCTTTTTTATTGCCTAAATTTTATGTATCTTAAAGACAGAAACAGTGTCTTAGTTGTATACTACACAATGCAAAGCATATCTAAATAAAAATTTGTTTTAAAAAATGTTAATCTTAACATTTAACAATGTCAAATTTTATCTTCTATCAGTAAATTAACAATTATCAACCTGAATTCCAATGTTCTCTCTATAATCTGTCTGAGAACATCCAGCTGGTACCATACAAAATATCATACAAATTAAACATATCTAAAACCAAACAACAAATTTAGCTTCTCTCCTCCCCAGCAGAGTAGTTAAGAGAAGGTTTTAAAGTTTTAGGCAGCCTGAGTTCAAATCTCACTCTGATGTTTATGACATGTGATCCCAAATAAGTTAATTTATTTAGCCTCTGTTTCTTCACCTATAAAAATGGAGATTATATCACCAAACTTGTATAAAATGAAATAATACTAGAAGAAAACAGCTTAGCACTGCATGTATAAAAAATGCTTAATAAATGGTAGCAGTTGCTAATATCATCATCATATTATTAATACTGTCACGATTTCCATAACCTCCTACTCAGTACAAAAAGATGCAGTCACAACTTAAATCAACTGTTTACTTCCATCTTTCATGGTCGACTTGATCAAGGTCATATTGATTCTTCTTTCTCTCCATGCACACAGAGCTTTTCTTAATTCAGGCTCTCACTGCAAACGCACACATTTTCAAAGACAAGTTATGACCTATCCGTTACCTTCTCCTCACCTCGCATCATCTAAGTATTGCACTAGCAGATTCCTACTATCCCTCACTCTCTTCCTTCAACAATTTCTCCCGTAACTCCAAGTCAAAACAGGCTTTCTGAAACACCTTCTCTCTACCATTCCCTTACTCAAAATCTTAATTCAAACTCAGGATTGAATATAAGTTCTTCTTATATCCCTAAACTGCTGTTGAATTTTATTTACTAGTAGGTACTTTCCCAAAGAAGGACATAAGACCTTTATTATTCTTAAGAAACAATATGACATTACTTCAGCAAATCTCAAAAGCCTATTATTGATTAAACCAAAAGGTATTTCATGAAATGTCTATAAACACAGGTGGGGAAGATTCAAAATTTCTCACTTAAAACATTACTAGGTCTACTATAGACTGTGCTCCAAGATATATTGTTAACTACAAGAAATGAGGTGAAATACATGCTACCCATCATATAATGTGGGAAAGTGGAAAGATATATGCATACATATAAACACATACATACATATACACACACACACACCCCACACACATTATTTCCTTGTGTTTTAAAAAAGGAGAAGGATGAACCAAAAACTTCTTAAAAAAAAAAGCTGGAAGAAGAAAACAGGAATAGGTATAAAAGCTAGATTCTCTGAATATACCCTGTTTTATAGTTTTGACTTTGGAACCATGCAAATATTTATACAGTATGAAACAAAGGTAGTTTTAAAAAAGAAATTCCTTAAAAAATAAATAAATAGGGGCCAGCCCCGTGGCCGAGTGGTTAAGTTCACGGGCTCCACTTCGGGGGCCCAGGGTTTTGCTGGTTCCGATCCTGGGTGCAGACATGGCACCACTCGTCAGGCCACGCTGAGGCAGCGTCCCACATAGCACAACCAGAGGCACTCACAACTAGAACATACAACTAGGTACTAGGGGGCTTTGGGAGAGAAGAAGATGGTGGGGGGGAGAAGACTGGCAACAGTTGTTAGGTCAGGTGCCAATCTTTAAAAAACATAAAATAAATAAATGAAACTAACTGTATATTGAGCTCAGATAAAACACACAGGTAACTATTTCACACAAATTTTAACATCCAATCAGTTGCGGAAAATACTCCAAAGGATAGAGCGAGCTACACATACAAGTCTTAACTGCTTTCAGTAATCATATTGTTAGTATTATTACTGTCAAACTGTCACGTCTGTACTCAGGGACTAAGCAAATGAATATTTATGCTAGATGGCTCAGGAGAAAGGAGAAACATATCAGATAGGAAAAAACCTGTACGCCTGGATTTGCACTGGAAATATCAGTATGTACTCATGATTTTACCTCTAGAAAATACGTTTTTTCCTAGATCTGCCACTTAAAAAGCCTAGAAACAATGGACAATCCAGTAGCCATAAGTACCCTTAGAGCCCAACTTGTGGTCTCGAAATAAGATTTGGCTGATTCCAGGTCTGGAGCAAGAAATGTGAAGATGTGCCTGAAACATCTCATCATACCAGAAAGCATACCACAAGGCATGTAAAAAGGACTCAGGAGTCAGCGTGAAGAGGTTCCCACTGACCAAAGATGGGACAATTTGAGCATCAATAAAAATAACTGAAATGGATTGAATCACATCTCGTATGTTTAAATCCATGAGTTCAAAATAGTGCATGTGCACACATACACACACCTAAAAACAAAAAACAAGAAAAAAGCCTGAGTCACCTTTGCAGGACCTAATGGAACAAACTTATTATTTTGAAAACCAATCAATAAAAGCAAAGAATCAAGCAGTTATCATGCTTTTCCTAAGCACAATGTACTTCGTGATAACAAATAGCTGATACAAGAAAGTTTCGCTTTTTATAAGCATTCAATTTAATAAATAAAATAATGACACAGAATATCACCACTTTGCATAAACAAAATACTGGATCTCAGCTATGACTGTCAATGACTGCTAACATCACAAAAAGAGAAATAATCTGACATTAACTACACCCTCCTTATGGAATTACACAACACCAACTATAAAATATTCTTGCTCCCTACTCCCCAAATACAAATCCAAATATTATCAAACCTACAGAATGAACTATCAGTTTACAGGAAATACAGGGGCAGAGGAACATGTTAAATGACACCCCAGGGATACAATCATTAAAATGCAGACCATGAGAAACACTGTAAGACCATCAACTTGGTTTTTCAACAAATAAAATTCTGAAAAGAAAAAGCAAGGAAGAATCTATAGATTAAGAGAAACAGTGAAATATTAACCAACTGCAATGCACAGGCTTATTTTCATCCTAACAAAGAACCTAGAAAAAACATTTGAAAGAATCAGGGAAACTTCAATGCTGACTAGATTCTTTTTTTATAAGACAAACATAATAACTTCTATCCCACCTGAAACAAATAACAATAATTCCCTTATATCATTATCTATACCTTTATCTTTTATAGATACATGATGACATGTATGAAATGATATATAGGCATACCTAGGAGATAGTGCAAGTTCAGTTCCACACCACTGCAATAAAGCCAGTCACAGGAATTTCTGGCTTCCCAGTGCATATAAAAGTTACGGGTTTACGCTATACTCTAGTCTATTAAGTGAGTAATAGCATTATGTTTTTAAAAAGAAGGTACATACCTTAATTAAAAAATATTTTATTGCTAAAAAATGCTAACTATCATCTGAGCTGTCAGCATGACAGCTTTTTGCTTGTGGAAAGTCTTGTAAAAAACGCAGTATCTGCTTAGCCCAATAAGGGAAGCACAATAAAATGAGGTATATCTGTAATGTCTGAGATATGCTTCAAAATAATCACAGGCTTAGAAGGAAGTAGGTAAGAATAGAGATGAGACAAGATTGGGCACAAAGTGACAATAGGAATAAGGAACCCCTTCAATACTCCAAGTATTTAGCTGAAACACTAATTATTAGCAATATTAGCTGGTTCATTTTAGAATCTAAATGTTTATAAATCCTTTATACACTTTGCAAATTTGTCCTTAGATTAACATAGCCTGTTTACCATTTTAGCAGCTTCATCCAAGTCATCACAAGCAAGGATTTTAAGTCCACTGTCCGTTATCAGTGCTTTAGCATCATCAACTCGTGTACCTGGAAATAATTTATGCAAATATAAAGATGTTTTAAATACCTACACAAAACCATTTAAAATATTTCTCACAATACGCTACAAGCATGAAATTTCATCAAAGGAGAACCTCTATCATTTAATATAAATGCTTCTAACCCAAAGAAAATACTGTAAAAGCTTGGAATTATCTCATAAACACTCCGCCTTATTATATCAATGGTAATTGAGGCAATTCAGAATTTAAGACAAAGCACAACAAACACTATATCAAATTATACCAAGCAAGACTATGAACAATTTTGCCCTAACATTAGAAAATTTTTCTAAACTCATGTTTTTAAAACTTCCTATTATATAATACTTTCATTTAAAAGATACAGCTATTTGAAAATTATATTTTAAGTGAACTGAATTCCTTGGAATTACGAACTTTTAAACAATTAGAGTCCATGGAACAATTACAAGATATCTTTTACACTCACCTTGTAACCGTACCACAATTGGTATTTTAATTTCCAAATCCTTTACTGCCATGACTATACCCTGTGCAATAACATCACATCGCATGATTCCTCCAAAAATGTTGACCAGAATAGCCTGTACCTGTGAATAAAATGGTTTTGGTAGATTAAAATTTTAAAAGAATGAGTATTTGCCCTTCCTGCTCAAGGAAATACTAGTATCTATGCCTTATGATAAAAACTAATTCCATGGAAACCACCCTACTCTCTGTAACTCTCATCACTGAAGTCTGCGCAGTCTACCACCCGTCAGATCTTATTTTCCCTTCCCTGAGTAATTTCAACACTTGGCTCATATTCTCTTCTCGCCTATCCCGTATGAACAAGATCTCCTGATTCCATTTACTTGTTTCCTATTAAACGAAGTCATTCACCAACATGACTATTCTAGATCATGTTTATAACACGACAGTGTCACATGCAAGATCTCCAATTTAGTGCTCATTAACTATCATCTCTTCTTCATTTATTGCGATCAACTCAACCAACTTTTTACACAAACCGGGACCTCAAAAGCACTCAACTTCTGTATGCCTACTCCTGCATACGCTTCACATCCAAACTTCAGCGCCTGTCTGGGTCAGCATTCTTACATCATCATACTCATAGTCTGAATCACTATTTTTCTATCCTTTACCAAAAAATCTATTTTATTTTTTAAAAAGAACCTTAGTTTCTTTAGCTACATAAGCTTCTCAACCAGTGAGATCCAAATGGGTTAGAGACACACCAAGATATTGTCTCCCTCAATCAAGCAGCTAGGAAGGTTCCAGAACAGCTGGAGCCTCTGGGCCAGTGGCCTCTAACTACAAGCAACCTTCTCCATCTACCTCCTATGTCCCCTTCAAGAAACAAAGGTCTAGAATTTACGATAAACTAGAATTCTTGGTGGACTTTGGCACCTTCTTATCTCCTTCCCTTCCATCTCACTCTGGATAGCTTCAATATGCACCACAAGACATCATCTAACACTCTAGCCTCAAAGTGACTGGATCTCTACCATGTCACTTTTACCTCCAGCCCATTTCAACTAATTACTACCAAGGACAAGTACTTGGCTTGACCAGAATGAATGTTTCTAGAATATTAAATGCATAAATCCCACTCTCATGTCAATCTCCTCTCCTTTCACCTTTAACGTCTTTCATCTCCAACTCCATCAAACCCAATCTTTTCCTATTAAAAGCCTCTACTCCCTCAATCTCATTCTACTTTCCCAGTCTATGTGCTCTCAACAGATCTGACTTTCTGTACTACTGAGCCTGGAACCGATGGCTGAGCAATTCAATGATAATGTCACCTACATGCTAATTCTCTCATCCCCATTCCTCTGTGATACTCAGTCTACCTCTGCCATTCGGTTCAAATACTGCATTCTTGGGTGATTCCAGCCAATTAATTTATCCATTCCAACTTTGAGGAAAAGCAAAAAAGTAAAAATCAAAACAAACAAAACCCTGAAGCACTAGCATAACCTGAAGAGCAGTAAAATGATTCTTCCTCAGCAATTCTTTCCTTAGCAGTCTGCCTCATACCTTTCACTCTCTTCAGAAGCCTCCCACCCCACTTCAAGCTAACTTTTATGTATGATCTTCCTTTCTCCACTAACATGTCAAGGAAGGAGTAACCTCCTCTCCAAAGCTAACCTATTTGCTATACTGTATCTCCTCCAGGTCGTCTCTCCTTTAGCTAGACTCAATCTCTTCTTTATCTTCAAATCTCTTCTCTCCTTCCAGCTAGAAACAGCTTGTCTTCTTGGTCTTCTAACCAAACAAGCAAGCAAGCATACACTACACAGCTCACTGCAACCCTTCCTCCATTCAACTGCTAGCACTACATCCTTCTGTGCCTTCGTTAAAAAAAAACCCTGACAGAGTAATCTCTCCTGGATGTCTCCAATCCCTCAATTTCCAGTCACAAGTCAATTCATTTCAAACTCTAAAACATTAGCCTTGCTCTTACCTTTTTATCTGAAGTAATAAGCTTAAATGCTTCTGTTACTTGATGGACTGTGGCACCACCACCAACATCAAGAAAGTTGGCTGGAGTCCCTCCATGAAGTTTTATTATATCCATTGTGGCCATAGCCAAACCAGCACCGTTTACTATCAAGAGAGGAAAACGATTTGTATAAGCAGCAAACACAAGGAAAATAATTAAGCTTAGCCAATTCAACTCTAACATAAAAACATATGGTACCTAGACAGCCTATATTTCCATCTAGGCCAATATAGTTGAGATCTGCCTTAGCTGCATCTTTGTCCCTTTCATCTTCCTGGGTCCAGTCCTGTAAGTCAAAGATTTTCTTCTGGCGATAAGCTGAATTAGAATCAAAATTGATCTTTGCATCCATGCACAGCACTTTGAAGGAAAAAAAGAAAGTCATCTTAATTTCAAGGTAGACACAATAAACTATTCAATAACCAAATGTTCTTTAGTTTGGGGAAAAACATTGCGTTACTCATTGAAAGTATTTCAACTTATGTTCACAATGAATTCAAACTGTTTATTGTAAAAGAATATTTGGGAATTAAAACTGCCCCATTAAAGTTACTAGTTCTACATTTATCCTAAACAACAGTAAAGAGAAAAAGTCAAAAGAAACCAAACCTAAGATGACTCAGATTTGGAATTACCAGAGGACTATGAAACAGCTATTTTAAGCATGTTTAAGGATTTAAAGGAAAATACAGCCTTAATAAAGGACCAGACAGGTAATCTCAGTGGAAAATAAAACTGTAAAGAAGAACCAAATGGAAAATCTAGAACTAAAAAGTATAATATCTGAAATAAAAAATTCACTGGATGGGCTTAACCACATATTGAAGACGGGTCAGTAAACCTAAAGGCAGATAAACAGAAGTTATCCCATCTGGGGGAAAAAATTAAAAACTGCACTTCAGTGACCTGTTGAACAATATCAAGTCATCTAGCATATGTGATACTGGAAGAAGGGGAGAAGAAAAGAAAAAATATTTGAAGTGATGAAAAAAAAATCAAGCCAGATTTCTATATTCAGTGAAAATATACTTCCAAATGGAAGACAAAATAAAGATATTCTCAGACAAACAGAAGCAAAATTCATCACTAGCAGACCCACACCAAGAAAAAATACTAAAGGAAGTTCTTCAGGTTCAAGGGACATAACATGTGGAAACTTGGATGTACAGCAATGGTTCTCAACCAGGGGCTGTTTGTCCCACAGGGGACACTTGGCAATGTCTGGAGGCATTTTTGGTTGTCACAACTGGGGATTGCTACTGGCATCTGAGTGCTATTGGGAAAACACTCTGTTAAACATCCTACAATGCATAGGACAGCCCCTTCATAACAAAAATGATCTGGTCCCAAAATGTCAACAGTGCGAAGGTTGAGAAACTTTGATCTACAGAAAGGGAAAGTACAACAGAAATATATGAGTAAATGAATAAATATATTAAGGATAATGAGAGCCAGCTTTCTAAACGCTGGCCAAAAGAATTAAAAATATGGAAAGCGGTAGAACTAGAATGAATTCTGTGGTATTGGAGTGGAATTAGAGGTATTAGTATAAATTCAGAGAGTTTTAAAAATAGACATAGATATAAATACATGTGTATTTTATGTATATGTGTTCTTTTTCTCTCTTTTTTCTAGGCTCTGTTTGCTGAAAAGGCTTAGAAGCAATGACACATCAGTAGCAACAAGCATAGGTAGCATGCATATCTTGGCTTCTAAAGACCATTTTCACTAAAGGAACCAGGGTCCCTAAGAGAAAAAGCTGATTCCAGAACTATGAGAAAGTAAGTAAAAGATAATCCTGGAACATTTTGTTGCACAAAAATGAAAGAAATGCTCAAAAAACACTTCCCTGACATATTAAAAGGGATATATGAAAAGCACAAAGGGAGAACTTACGGTCATTGGAAACCTATATACAAATGTTCACAGCAGCTTTATTAGTAATAGCAAAATACTGAAAACAACCCAATTCCTTCAAAGAATGAATAGTTTTGAATGAATTCGGGCATATCCAGACAATGGAATACTATACTCAGCAATAAAAATGAGTGAACTACTGGCACATACAATAACCTGGATAATAACCTGGAGTGCAAAGGCATTATGTCTAGCAAAAAAAGTCGATCTCAAAAGGTTACATACTGTATGATTCCAATTATATAAGATCCTCAAAATGACAGAATGATCAAGAACAGACTAATGGTTTCCAGAGCACAGGGACAGGGTAGGGAATAGTGTGGAGGATGTGAATACAAAGAGGTATATGAGAGCGTTCTTTTGTGGTGATGGAACACCATACCACAAAGTTCTGTATCTTGATTGTGGTGGCGGTTACACAAATCCATATATGGGATAAAATTAAATAAATTTATACATACACATAGATAGACACGAACACACAAATGACTACAGATTTTTTTTAAATGGTGAAAACTGAATAAGGTATTTAGTTTGGTTAACAGTAATATATCAGTACCAATTAACTGCTTGGATACACACAGCTATATAAGATGTCACCACCAGGTGAAGCTGGGTGAAGGAGAAATGGGACTCTTCGTATGGTTTTTACAACTTCCTATCATCTATACTTATTTCAAGAATAAAAGTTAAAAGAACAAAAAGGCTACAGGAGCCAGTCTGAAAGCACCTCTACTAGCCAAATGTGGGACAATCTAAGAAACAAAATAATGATTAAAATAGATTATAACTCACTAAACAAAATAAGAATCCACAAGCCCATTCTGGTACAAACAAATAAGTGAAGAAACAAATGAGGAAGACAGGAAAGCTGTTCTTTACAATACAATGCCAACTAGGAAATACAGAAGGAATGGAGTTGAAAATCATCGGTAGATGTCAAAACTAAAGAGCAAAAGTTTGATGAGGAACGTAGTCTCAAAATATTTTCCCACAAATTTCCTAATAATTACCAAGGGAAAAATAGTGATTCTATAATCAAGAAATCTGATGGACACTATCTTAACCAACTGATCCAAGTTAATATGATTAATACTGAAACAAACCGACATAATGTGCCTCCTGATACGATGCACTATGAAGAAACAACATCAGAAGGAAACATCACACAGAGAAACCCAAACTGAAGAACATTCTACAAAATAAATGACCCTATCTCTTCAAAAACAAGTGTGTGTGTGTCAAGGGCAAGAAACAAAGTAACAGTGAAGAACTGTTTAAAGTCAGACATGATAACTAAATTCATTATGTGATCCTGGAGTAGGATCTTGGACAGGAGGAGGGGGAAGCGGGGAAAAGGTATAAAGGACATAACTGGGACACATAACATACATTTGAGTGTGTATTATGGATTAGAAAATAATATTTTATCAACATTAAATTTCATGGTTTCGATAAATGTACTGAGGTTATGTAAGAGAATGTTCTTGTCTTAGACATCAAAATATTTAGGGGTAAAAAAGAACATCTCTCCAATTCACTCTCAAATGGTTCCAACAATATATATTTTTACACACAGCAGAGCGAAAGAGAATGTTAAAACAAATAAGGCAAAATGTAAACTGGTGATTCCGAATAAAGGATATTTGTGACTTCCTTGTA
Organism: Equus quagga; assembly: GCF_021613505.1. Classification (NCBI taxonomy): domain Eukaryota; kingdom Metazoa; phylum Chordata; class Mammalia; order Perissodactyla; family Equidae; genus Equus; species Equus quagga. The sequence continues at coordinate 59,415,939 of NC_060272.1, forward strand.
CTATTTTATTTCTGTATCAAAATAAAAAGTTAGGAGGAAAAAGCCCACACCATACCATATTCACAGTAAGCAGTGATTTAGTTCAGCAAAACATCACTAATCATACTAAATTAATGCTACTGAATAGAAAAAAATGTATTGGCAATTCTTATACTTTTACTTTCCATATGAATTGTATAATGATAAATTTTTCATGTTTGAAATTCTTGGATAATTACATTTAAGTTACATATTAACTAAGAGACAATTGACAACTTTTGATAATTCTTCCTCCCAATAAGCACTACATACCTGGCAGTTTGTTCAATTCTAAATATTTTCTCATTTCCATTATGATTTCTTCATTAAGTTGTGAATTATTTTAAAGTATTTTCTTTAAAGTTTAAAAACCATGACGATGAATAATGTTTCATATTAATTTCTAATTTTATTGCTTTGTGCTTAGAGTCTATGATCTGTGTTATTAATTCTTGGATATTTGTTGAGACTTTTTTACTTTGTGGCTCAAGATTTCTGTTTTTCTTCTTTGAGGAAGATTAGCCCGGAACTAACATCTGCCACCAATCCTCCTCTGTTTTTGCTGAGGAAGATTGGCCCTGAGCTAACATCCGTGCCCATCTTCCTCTACTTTATATGTGGGATGTCTGCCACAGCATGGCTTGATAAGCAGTACACAGGTCCGTACCCATGATCTGAACCCGTGAACCACAGGCTGCCAAAGCGGAGCATGTGAATTTAACTGCTGTGCCACCAGGCCCGGCCCCAAGATTTCATTTTTCAATTGGTATTTGAAAAAAACAGTTTTTCTAACTATAGGGTGCAGGATTGTATATATATCCATTAAATTAAAAATTTAATGTGCTGTTCAAAAAATAATGAGGAACACACAGCAAAGGTATTAGTCCTCACTTAGGCCTGTGGCATACAGACTCTAGAAGATCAAGACAGGTTCACTCAGGAAGTAGCTGAGGGTGACTCTCCAATGGAAGCATACTTGGGGTGAATCCCTAGGAAGCAGATTTCTTAGGCCTGAGCTCAATAACAGTCAGTAGAACCAGCCACTGACAATGCCTGCTAACAAGCAAGGGCAGGTGTTATATCAGTAAACGGAATCCATACTCAATTCATACTGGAGTGCCAAAATCATGGTGCTCAAAAGGGAGGAAATTTTTAAGAGATTAGACATTGGTAGTTTTTTCTCCCTAGAAATCACAAATGCACTGTGCCAAAATCAATGTCTTGCTGGGAGATTTCTCCCAACTGATCTGAAGTCCACAGGTAAAATAATCAGGACAACGGGCATCCTGGTGAGACCGATACCACTGCACTCTCCTTTACTCAGCAACTACGCAGCTTCTGCTGTGATCTTTGATAAAACTGAGTACAGGCTTCTGGGAACATAATTGTACCTGGGATCACTGTTCCCAGCAATAGGAATGGCTAGGATTTTTGGTGGTTTTTTCCCAAATTTGGTAACTGGGGGGTCAAAGCTGTGATAAACCTGTATGCGTTATTAACATTTTTGCACTCCTTTAAAAGTGAGGCACATAAAAGAGCCGAATTATAACTTCTGAGACCATGAAGAAACTCTACCCATTCCCATGAGAGACAGTCCAAACTGCCATGGCTGAAAGAACCCAAACTCTGTCTAGAATTCATAACCTCTCTAACCAATAATCAGTCAAAATATTCAAGAAATTAGAAAGAATATTAATTTCTTTGGACTTCTAACTCAGAAAAGAGAATATGACTTGGGACTTCAGTTCTCGAAGTTATGCCAGTTTTAAATTGCAGGTATGTCATTATGCAGTTTCCTATTTTAGAGTATTTTAGAGTATCTTAATACCATAATTTAACCTCACTGAAGAACCTCTGATATTCCAACAGACAACATGACTGGGCAAAATCTGCTGTTGGAAACAGAAAAGAGAGAATTTTCAGAATTGAGTATAACACTTTCTTAGAGCTGATAATAGTATACTATTTTGACCCATTTTAGAAGCTTCTGGGGGCAAAAATCCAAATTACCTACAGGTGCTCCAGAATATCTAAAGGAACAATGGCTGGAATTAGGATGGCAGCCTCAAAGCCACAACAGAACTACTCGAACAGGCAGCTAATATCTCCTCCCTCAAGAGCTCCACGTCCACCCTGATAGATAATAGGGTTAATGGTTAAGCAAAATGGTCAAGAAAAGAAAACACTGGGGCCAGCCCAGTGGTGTAGCGGTTAACTTCGTGTGCTCCGTTTCAGTGGTGGCGGGTTCACAAGTTCAGATTTTGGGCGCAGACCTAGCACAGCTCATCAGGTCATGCTGTGGTGGCGTCTCACATAAATTAGAGGAAGACTGGCACAGATGTCAGCTCACCAACAATCTTCCTCAAGCACAAAGAGGAAGACTGGCACAGATGTCAGCTCACCAACAATCTTCCTCAAGCAAAAAGAGGAAGACTGGCAACAGATGTTAGCTCAGGCCCAATCTTCCTCATACACAAAAAAAAGAAAACACTGAGGAATGTTGAGGAGATCAAATCTTCCCTAGTTCTGATGTTTACCATTCAAAGGATTCACTTAGTATAACAATCTGGCCTCTCACTGCCTCTTTACTCACTTCTTCCCAGAGAAAAGGAAGCAAATTACCTGTCTAGTTAATCTCAATATTATAAAACCAGGCACGCATAATTCAGCACAACCTTTCTTCCAGGGAGGGAGCTTCCCGCAGGGAGCAAGTGTTTCCAACCACTATTCCCAGGGCACAGTCTGTCCCTGAAAGGACTGCCCTGTTACAGCCTAGTATCTGAATAGGTATATTATTTAAATATATATATATATATATATATATATATAGTTCTAATTCTGCCATTTAGCTGCCGGATCCATTTGATTAGAACTCTGGCAGGGAAGAGGGGTAATCTTTGGAGGACCTCTCAGAAACCCCAACGACAGCAATGACGTAATAAGCTATTTAGGCAATTATTTTCAAAGATATCATTTTTCTATTACCCTATGTTTTCAGACCATTACTAGCAAAATAAGTTTAGAGACTATAAGCCTTCATCTTACAATTATTCAAACAATTAAACTAGTACAAATTAGGAGGCAGACTTCATTCTATGCAGCAGATATGCTCACAAAAAAATTGTGCACAAAGAAAATAATTCCAAATTTAGTTGTTCAAAATGTCCTAAACTACTATTTTTAGAAATACTATGGTAATTTCCCCAAATTTATATTCTATCTTGTCATATGGCAACTTAGTACTAAAGGAGACGAATACCTATATTTTTTAAATATTACTTTTGAAAGTCAACATGTACCTTAAATATGAAACCTATCAATGTGCAGATGTTTACAACCACACAGTCAACACTGGTCCAAGCCTCCATTCAAAATATACAAAGAAGCTACTATGAGGAATGCAGATGTGCTAACAGAGCCTGAGCTGAGACTCTTCTGTAAGATAAAGTCCTCTCTTTTCCATTCTTACTGCCTTTGTTACCTTCTGCTTGGACTACTGATACAGCTTCCTAACCTAAAAGATTCCTACCACTAACCTCTTCCTACTCTAATACTGCCTATATACTACTCTCCACCAAAAATACCCGTCATACCACTGCATCATAAATTCTGCACCTGACTGAGTTCACAGCCCATCTCCATCACAAGTCACGTGTCCCTGGGCAAGCCACTTGACCTCTTGGTAACTCAGTTTCCTAACCTATAAAATAATGATAGTAGTAGTACCTACCTCACAGGACTGTTATGCATTAAATTAACTTAAAGGGCTTCATATCTGTAAAGTGCTCGCAATAATGCTTGGCACACAGTATTTGTTACGTTTTTGTTAAAGAGGGAAAAAATATATACTTTTGAAAAAAATTTACTAAAGGAAACCAATGTATACTCAGAATGTCTCTTTTGCATGGTCAAAATTCAAAACTATGTACTATGAAAAGAAACTGAAAATAAACCAAAACACAGGAGGAAAGCTAAAATGCAGTAAATGTATTTTTAAGACTAAGGAAAATAAATACAACAATAGAATTAAAATCTAAGAATTAAGAACAAAATCAACAGTCTGTACACCAGCAATAAACAGTAAGAAAATATAATAGCAGAGAATATCCCATTGAAAATAGCAACCAAAAATCTATTTCTACAAATAAATCTAAGAAGAAATATAACACCTACATAAAAAAAGTTTTACTTAAAAAGATATAAATCAAGACCTACATAAATGGAAAAATAATATATTTCTAGTTGGAAAAACTACCAGGAAGATATTAATTTTTCCCCAACAATTTATAGGATTCATGCAAGTCCAGGAAAATTCAAGAATGATTTGTTCTGAAACCCTGACAAAAGAATTCTAAAGGTTACCTAGCAACAGGAGTTACTAATTTGACATCCAAGTACCAACACCAGGACCAAAGACTTCTGGGAGTTTGTGATCTTCTCGACTGCATGACGAACAGTGCCCATATGGGAACACCAGTGCAGTTTCCTCGGGTCAGGTTACTTGCTTTCATGCAATTTTCACTGCATTTCTCAAAAGGTCCTTGACCCATAGAGGGTTAAATAACACAAATCTAAATGAATAAATAGGTAAGAACTGCCTCCCTGAAAAAAAGTATTTTTAAACAAGTATATAAGGGAAGACTTACCTCACGCATTATTAAAACTTACAATTACTGATACAGAAAAGAACAATGAGATCCATGGAATCAGAACTTGATACGGATATGATATGGAGGGATATCCAAAATCACTAGGGAAGGATGTTTTATTTAATGAATTTAGGAAAACTGACTATTTGGAAAAAAGAAGCGAAGCTAAAATAAAATCTTGATTGATTAAAGATTTAAAAGTGAAACAAAAAATATTGCAGATGAATATTTACTGATCTTACACAACAGGATAAAAGATCCCATTCAAAATAGCACCCAAAAATATATTTCTACAAATAAATCTAAGAAAAAATAAAATACCTATGTAAAGAAAATAGTCTTATTTTTTTCTTAGGGGAAAAAAGTCTTTTAGCATGAAAGCAGTGGAACTCAAAATGAGATCTGACTACATGATAAAACATAAAGCTTCAATATGTCCAAAAAAAGCAAAGAAAACTAAACGACAATGGACAAACTTAGTAAAATATTCCTATCAAATGTCAGACAAGAGATTAACTTCCTTAATATACAGAGGCCATACATATGGAGAGACTACCAGGATATAATATTAGGCAAATAAAGCAAAATGCAGAATGTACATAGTATGCAGTCTTTTCTGTAAGGGGGTAGTAAAGAACATATTTTCTTGTTTTTATTTGTGAAAGAAACACTGGAAAAAACACAAGAAACTAAAAAATTAGGAGGAGGGGAACAGAAGTAGATAAGGATGGGGAGAGAGACCAAAATTTCAGGATAAAGGGATGTGACTGATAGAAATTTAATTTGTTATACTGTTCTGATTTTTGAAGCATGTAAATAAATTTTCAAAAATTAAAGACTTCATCAAATTAATTAAGAAAAACTGGGGCAGGCCCCGTGGCCAAGTGGTTAAGTTCTCGCACTCAGTTTCGGTGGCCCAGGGTTTCACTGGATCGGATCCTGGGCGCAGACATGGCACCGCTCATCAGGCCACACTGAGGTGGCATCCCACATGCCACAACTAGAAGGACCCACAACTAAAAATATACAAATATATAGTGGGGGGGATTTGGGGATAAAAAAGCAGAAAAAAAAAAAGATTGGCAACAGCTGTTAGCTCAGGTGCAAATAAAAAAAAAAAGAAAAACTATCCACATTTTTTGGGTGCTATAGTAGGCAGGATAACGGCCATCTGAAGATAACAGGTCCTAACACACAGAACCTGTGAATGTTACCTTACATAGCAAAATTTTTACAGATGTAATTAAAATAAGGATCTTGAGATTATCCTGGATTATCTGGGTGGGCCCTAGATGACATTATAAGTATCTTCATAAGAGAAAGGCAGAGGGAGATTAGATATACAAAAGAGGAGAAGGCAATGTGACCACAGAGGCAAGACTGGAATGAGGTGGCCGCAAATCAAGGAATGCCACAAGAAGCTAGAAAAGGCAAGGAATGGATTCTTCCCTAGGGCCTCAGGACGGTGAAGAGCTGCAGACGCCTTGAACTCACATGATAACGATTTTGGACTTCCGGCTTCCAAAACTGTGAGAAAATAAATTTCTGTTGTTTTAAGCCACCTGGTTTGGTAGCTTGCAATTTGTAATTAATTTGTTACAGCAGCCACAGGAAACTAATACAGGTACCGACGGACGTCAAGAGAAAATTCTCAGCCTACTGAGGAAAACATGCCCAGTAAACATGAAAAATCCTCAACATCACTAGTAATCAAAGAATTAAAAAACAAGACACCATTTCCTCGTTATCAGTCTGACAGGGATTAAATCCAATATAACTTCTCACTTCTGGCACAAATAAGCAATGAAATGAACACTTCATACATGAGAACAACTTTTCCAGACAACAATCTGGCAAAATACATCTCTACATGTTATTATTCTGACCTAATAATCAAAACAAATAATAAAAATATTATTACACTTTGAACCAAAAATTCTCCTTCTGAGAATCTATATGAAAGATAACCAAGGTTGCGAAGATTTATATACGAATAAAACATGAGCCTTTAAAAATTCTATTTTTGAAAAATATTTACCATAAAATTGAATTAGATAGTTTTAAGTTAAAAAGGGAAAGATACAAATTGAATAGAGAGCATGATTCTAATTACAGAAAAGACTGAAATGAACTACATAAAATATTAAAAGGGCGTTGGGTAATGAGGTTCTAGGAGTTCTTTTTTCCTATCTATCTATAGTTCTTGGCACTTTGCAAATTTTCTATAATAAATATACAATGCCCACAATCAGGGAAAAAAACAAACTCCTTCAAAACATATATAAACGCATACAAAGAATATCTGAATACAAAAGAAGAAAAAAAATTATTTATTAAATTAAGAGAATGAAGACATTCCCTAAGCAATAGAAGACAGCTGCAGAATTTCACAGTGAAAAAAATTCAGGGATCTTGCTTTCATGTTATCAAGTTATATAATCAAAAATATCTGATTTATACAGATAATTCTCCTTCACTGAACACTTCATTTTTAAAACGTGCATCAGCCCTCACTCTTCAAAAAAATTGAATTATTTTTCATTTTACAAACTACTTCCATTATCACAAGAGAATTTACTCATTCTTCTTTGTATAACCATACAAATGACCAACCAAAAATTGATTTCTATAATAAAGAATATAACTAATTAGAAGTATAAAAGTGAAAGATGATCTACAAATGCTTAAGAAGATTAGAAATGTGCAAAGACATTGGAAACAAAATCAAATAAATTACAGCAATAGAAGTAGTTAATATGAAATATCAAGAAAAATTTAGGCTATAATAAAGCAACTTATATTTCTTTTAAAAACTATACATGGAAAGCATAATTCAGAAACTTATTTACCTTTCAAACATAGGCAAAAGAACAGCTGTCAAAGTAATAAGCTAATCTTACTTCTCTAGTGGCTCTAGTATCAGAATATATACTCTTTGTACAGTAAAGATCCAAGATGTCTCTAAAGTCTGAAACTTGTGGAGAGTAAGACGGCTGATTCCCCAAATAGTGAGCTATTTACTCATACCACACTGGATACTCTAATCCAGCACTGACAATAGAACTGTCCGAAGTGATGGAAATGTGCTACACGTGTGCCATCCAATACAGTGACCACATGTGGCTACTGAGCACTTGAAAGGTGGTTAGTGCAACTGAGGAATGAAGATTTTAATCTTGATCATTTTAATTAATTTTAATTGCCACCTGTGACTGGTAGCCACCATATTAGACAGTAAAGCTTTAACCCTTCTGTGTGTACATGAATATATATTAAGGCGTTTGTTTTAATGGGTCTCTAATATTTGTTCACATTCATTCTACTTATTAGAAAACAAGCTTCTAATAGGAATAAGTTCACTTCCTTATGAGTTCAACTTCCTTACTGAACCATACAATAAGTGGATAAATACATAATCAATGTTTGATAAAAGAAGATACTTTACCAGCTCCATCTGAATCCTCTACCATTGGATTTATTTCTACCATGGTTGCATCATATTTCAGAAAAAGGTTGTAAAGCTTGACCATGTTTTCTGCTGCAGAATCCACAATATTGGGTGGAAATCCCATCTTCTGTGCAAGCTGAAAGCAATTTGGCTCTTTATTATGGGTATGTTGCATATGTCCGGTCAACATTGAATTATTGTAAATAAGAAAACCTTGTAATTTATCATTTAAATGATAAGTACGAATCATCTGTTGTCAAACATTAATCACTGAAGTAGCAGCTACTATTATAAATGGTTAAAAAAAACTTTTTATTCAAAATTCTTACACGGCAGGTAGTATGCACACTTTACAAACAAGAAAGAGATTCAGAGAGGGCAGGTGACTTGCCATTCACCTAGATTCCAGTTCTAGTGTTTATTCCATAGCCTCCATACTGCCTCCAAACCTTATGGTCAACTTAAACCAGAAGAAGAGGCTTCTATTTCATTAAACTACATATGAAGGGTGGACTGACAATCCCAATGGTCCAAACAATCGCCAAAATATTAAATGACCCTGTTTTACCTTTTAGGTAATTTATGAAGAGTGTCTAGCAAGCAGCGAGGACACATGAAGTTAACAAGTATTATCCCCTTCATTCAAAAATCTACTGAGCACCTAATATATGCAGTGTGCTAGGCCCAAAAGATACAGGTACTTAAGCTTCTAATCTAGTCGAGTAGTTCACAGTCTTGAGCAGAGATTCTTAACTAGCTATACCTGTAGAGCTTTTTAAAATATATATATACCAAGATCCCAATGCAGAAGTTCTGGTTCACAAGTTCTATAGTGGACCAGCATCCATAATTTTTAAAGTCCCATAAGCAATCCTGAACCACTGGTACAGAAGTGACATGCCTGTATGTTTATTCTAACTGCTGCCACTGCTCAGGAGCACTACGGAGGGAGTTTTTTTCCTCTTTTCCAACTGCTATCTAAGGCTGTAATACATGTGACTTTCAATAACAGAAATCTTAAATTATTTAAGGGTGAACATGATTTTTGCAAAGTCAGATGCTAATGCATCAAGTGGACAATAAAGCTAAGAAATGCCATTTTTGGTTAAGACATTTCAAATAAATAATAAGAAGAAATAAAGTACTATTTCATTAAGAAAGATTTTCACCAGGTCACAATTCACTGTTTTAGATTCAAACATGTGAGAATTGCAACATAATTCTGATCAACCTCGTATGACATTAATTTGCCAAGCACTGTGCTAGATACTATTTCTGTTCATTGCTCAAAAAAGCTATGATCTTAGATTATTCCTTCAAGTGCTCTTGTAAATCAAGTATTTTCTTTCTTATCTAAATTTAACTCTCTAGTCATCACTCTCACATAACTACCTAATGAATCAAATCTCTGTCCCTTTAAACATTTATACCATTCACTTGGCTAAATGACTTGCTTCATGCTTTATCAGGGAAATTTCTCTATCTCCTTTAAACCTTTGTGCCAGTCAAAATTCCTGCCCTACTGTACTTCAATACCAAAAGCTTACTTTGACACAGTTTCCCACTAACACAGGTTAATTTCATTCAAAGTTTAACATCCAAACTTTTCTTTTAAAATGAGTCATTTATTTTTTATATTCAAACTAAACAATTTAATTCAATATCAGTATTGTAAACATTACCAAGCAACTCTCACAGGCTTGGTGGGTTGTTTCTGGGAGGGGGAGGCAGGCAGAACCAAAAGGAAAGGAAGAAGCACACAAGAAGGACAGTACAGAAAACTAGCAAAATTGCAGGCAAAATTTACTGTGTATGTGCATACACTGAAAGCCAATAACTTTCATCAGATTCTTAAAAGTGTCCATAAACCTTCCCCTCAAAAAATAAAATCACTGATCTATCATAGGGATATGTAAGCCAGTGTCCCTACCATTCCACACAATTTACAAGAAATAAAGGGGAGAGAGAGAAGATGTTAAATGCCATCATGGGGATGTAAAATTCACACTATGAAAAACAATAAAGAATAATCACCCCAGTTCTTCAACAGATGAAAGGAAAAGGATGGAGAGTGAGGGAAAGGAAACCTATAAATTAGAAAAAGACCTACGAGACATATTAACCAATAGTAATGATGGACCTTATATGGATCCCATCTCAAACTGTAAAAGAAAAAAGACTTGAGGGGCCGGCACAGTGGCGCAGCAGTCAAGTTCGCAGGTTCCACTTCAGCAGCCTGGGGTTCGCCAGTTCGGATCCCAGGTGCAGACATGGCACTGCTTGGCACGCCATGCTGTGGCAGGCATCCCCCATATAAAGTAGAGGAAGATGGGCACGGATGTTAGCTCAGGGCCAGGCTTCCTCAGCAAAAAAGAGGAGGACTGGCAGTAGTTAGCTCAATGCTAATCTTCCTCAAAAAAAAAAAGAAAAGAAAAAAATACTTGAGACAATTAGAGATTTTAAATGACTGGGTAAGTGATAATATTAAGGAATTATTGTTAATTTTACTAGGCATGGCAATGGTAGAGTGGCTCTTTTAAAAGAATCTTTATCTTTTAAGGATACATATTGAAATATTTATGGAGGATACGAAGAATAATATTATAGATACTTCTAAAAGTTTCCATTTCAAACAGATATTAACATGCCTTGACACTCAAAAAACTTTTTTGAAAGTTTTATCAATCACTTCACTTGTACAAAGTTAATTCTCTTTCTTTAAGTACTACAATTATCCAATCAAATGCTAGACATTTTTCGGAATACAGCATACCCGGACAGCTTGTTCCTTTTTGATGCCTTCTACGATATCAATAGGTTCTTTAACTATGGCCTCAGGAGTCTCAGCTGCAACATCTTCAATGTTGACACCACCTTGAGAACTTCCTATTAATACAGGACCCTAGCAGGAGAGGAAACAGCCAAAATGTCTAGATTTTATTTTGGACCCATCAATAAAATTTTAAAACCTACTTGTGCCCACTATCAGACTTACTCATCTATCACTCCCCATTCCTATTTTAAAATTTCCTTGAGAATTTATTCTTATATCTCCTGCACAGTACCCCCTTATAAATGCTGAACTGAAATGATGGAAAAGAAATGAAAAGGAAGACAATGGCTAACCTGTGAAGAAAAAAGATTTAAAAAATACACAAAACTTACACCAAATAAGTTAATATAAGCATATATACATATATATGAAATATAATCTATGCATTTTTCATAAGAACTGAAGGGACAGTAAAGGATTGTTTAAATAACATTAGAAAATCATAAAAATAGATTACTCACATTTAAAAGGGAAAGTCTATAAGATTTTATAAGCTCTAGCCCTATAGCAAGTTAGTAAAAAAGAAAGCTACCTACCTTGAAAGAATAGCCCTGGCTATTATCATGAACAATATAAAGAAGTAAGATATAAACACTAAATAACTAAGCTATTAACTTTTAAGTCCCTAAAATAAATCAAGAAAAAAAATTACAGCAAATTATGTAATAGATCTGCTAATTTATGCACAAAACTGGAAACAATCCTAACATGCAAAAACAAAGAAATGGTAAAACGGTATTACTAAAGATGATATAATGACATAAGAAAATGATCTCAGTAGTGTTATGTGGGAAAACAATGATATAAAACCCTAGATTCTATTCTGAATTGTGTTTGTTTTTTATAAGTATGTTTAAATGTGCACCCACCCACTATTCAAACAGAAAAAAGATGAGAAATAAAACATTAAATGTTAAGACTTTTATTTTATGCATCACTAGTTTCCAAAAAAATTTTTTTCAAATGAACTATTCTTAATCCAAAAAGAAAGGCATGACTTCCACAAAAAAAGAAAAAAAACCCAAAAGACTAATTTCACTTTTCTATCCCAGCACCTAGTGTTTCAATAACAAACTCATTTCAAGGTATAATGTAAAGGAATAGTATTCACTCTATTTGGAGAACAAAATAATCCTTCAAATCCTCAAAATAAAGTAATAGCCAAAGGAAAAGAAAATCTATTAGTTTTTAAGAGAGGTAACTGTTATTTAGGCAATAAATGGTTTAAAAAAAAAAGTAGTAACCTCCAAGGAGAAAAACTGGGTGGCTGACAAACAGGGGTGGGTGGGAGATTTATATTTCCCTGTACGTATTTGTACCTTATAAGTTTTGTACTATGTGAGGAGATTTCAATATACATGTGTAAGAAAGAATATGGCTGGCCTTTGTCTCCGTTGTCTGGGAGGCAACCTCTAAACCCTCCACTACGTCTGAGAGCCCAGGCTAACGAGGTGACTCACAGGAGGCCCCTAGATAGTTAACACAAAGAAGATGACTCAGGTGGATGCTGAGTGCACTGCAACACACATGCAAAATTTTTTTAATAAAGGAATTCATTGTGCCTTCTGAGACTTCGGAAGAGAATAGTAGCAAGCCTAAGTAAAGAGAAATGTTTGAAACTATAGTCTAATTTTTAGTTCCTCTATAAATTTCAAATGAAAAGGTATTCTTCATTTCCTCTCTAGTAAGGGAGTTCATAAGTTTTTACAAAGATTTAAAGTGAGGGGAGAAAACTCAGATTTAAGAAGAGCCTGTTCAACTACTGTCATGCTGCTGAACTAGAATATAGATAAATTAATCTATAAATAACCCCAAAATATAATTTTATTCAACATAAGAGGTAGAAACCAACAAACTTTTTAATTTAAAAAGTATCTAAACTTTTTTAGTTTTTCTTTCCTTTTCTTTTTATATCTACTGATAAGAGAAATGAAGAGCCACATAAAAGGCAGCAGTACTGGGGGAAAAAGATAATATTAAGTTATCACTAAAGTATAACGATTAAGTCTTCAAGAGTTGGCTGCAAGTTAGAGAAAAGGCTAAAAATACATATGAAATAATAATATGCAAAAGAAAGTGAATACCTCTCTTTGTACTAATTCCCTGACCAATAAGAAAGGAACCTCAAAATCGGTAGCTGGCAGGTAAGAAGAAAACTTACATGAGTAACTAGAGATCAGTTAAAACAGTGACTTACAGTTTTGCATTTGGTCTTGACTGCTGAATGAATAGCTGTTTCTGTTTAAACAATTTGGTTTTAACTTTTACATTTTAGTAATAAACTTTCAGAACAATTTAAGTTCTAGCAAATAGCGTAATTTCAAATAAATTAATGTTATTTTCACTTTCTAAACCTAAATTCCTCTTGTCTTGTCTGTCTTGCAAAAGGTTTCTGCCTTAAAATAGATTTGAATTTAAACTTATATGACAAAGCAACCACTTAATAAAGACCTCTTTGAAAAAATAAAAGTATGGAAAATAAAATTTGGAATTCTTCTAGCACATTTCATATCTACTATTCCAGGCAAAGCAAAAAACTGACACAGTTAAACGTACAAGTCACTTACAGCAGAATGTAATGTTTTACTAGAAAAATAAATTAAAGTAGCAAATGTGATTTGTTAAATTAGATTTGTCTCAGCCCAAAAGTACCCAAAAGCCGCTGGGCAAATGTTAAGAAATCTGATTTTTAAAAAGTGCCAAAACAGAGAGTAGATACTTAAATTGATTTTCTGGCCCACCAAGCCTACGGCGGATAACCACCCGGGCTTCCTGTGACACCTGCTAAAGAAGACCAGCAGAGCCTATAATCTATCTCCTAAAAACAAGCAACAGAAGCAATTTTTAATGATCAATTAACTCTTATGCATAGGACTGTAATTCAGTCAAAAATGCTCTTTTCTTTTTAATTTAAACAGCTGATTGATTATTATTTAATAGAGACGTGTCCACAGGGATTCCCAAAAAAGTTTACTATACCCTAAAAAGTAACACCAACCAACTCCACATTGGCCTAAGGTGATAACATCAAAGAACACTATAATGTCTTTGGCCAAATGGTTTTATTAGTACGATAGAATTTTTAGTCTGAATTATTACAACTATGTATTACTTTTGCAAATGAAATAAAAACATTTTTTCCTTAATGAAAATCAAATAGTTCTCTGAAAATTCAAGTTCTTATAATGAACTCAAACTTGATCCTTTTCCCTAATGCTTTGACATATCTTTAATAAAATATATTCAATGTGTTATGGTTGTATCTTTAATAACACACATCCAGTTTGCTACATTTACTCCAATCAAGATGAGCTACTCTGAATGAGCAACATTACAGGACTCAAATCGTCCAGGCATATAAACCTTGTTTCTGGCTATAACAAAAAGTAAAAACATGATAACTGACAAAATGATAGATGTTGATATACAACATCAATGAAAAGGAAAAGAAAATGTAGTGAAAATAAGTGAATTTGTAAAATATAATTTTTGCAAATGTGTGTAATATATAGTGTAATATATAAGGTTACTGTCATGGGATTTCTAAAGCAACCTACTGACTTCTACCATACAGACAAACCTATAGAGGTAAAAACATCACTTATGAATAAAACAACGCTTTTTTAATCGTAGATTCTGAGTGGGTTTTTACTACCATCTAGTGTTATACCTTAAGAAATACTTTCTTACAAAAATTAAAAGTTACAAAAGACACTTTATATTATCACTCAAATATTACTAGGAGATTTAACTAACTGTAGGAAAAAAAAATCACAATACAGAAAATAGCTATTTCTTAAAAAGCTGTTTTACATAAGAAAACTCTTTTCTTGACCCTTACAATTTCTGTTACATTACTAATTGTGTAATTAGTAATATTCTACATCAAATCCTTACCAGGGCTTCAAAATATGTACCCAGCTTGCTTCAAGACGATCTAGTTACCACACTGGTTCAGCTCATAAAACTTAACCAATGCACTCAAACAGCCAGGTAATTATACTATAAAATGATTATCAATTCTTTCTCCAAGCACCAGGTCTCTGAAAGGATTTTCTCTTTACTTGATGCCTTTAGTCCACTGCTAGCATTTGAGGTTTCACGGAGGAGAGCAGAGCTGGGATTATGCTCTTTAGAATCATACTGTTTGCTATTGAATGTCACTCTTCAACTTACCAAGTACTAAATTATCTACTGAAATAACTCCAAACTATAAAAAATACCAAGAGGTTGAAAATGAAAAAGATGAAGCCAGGGATACACATTCTTAGTGGGTTCAGAGACTTTCTCTGGTTAGAATATTTTACTCTGCTAGAAATTTTTTTCTCAGTCTATGGAATTTAGAGATGAATCTGAGATGATTGAAGCTGCTCTTAGCAAATTAACTATTTGGAAATCCTGTGGATTTTATTCCAGCAGGATTTTGCCTATAGCTTTTTTTAACCACAATACTATATTTCAATGGCATTAACTACACTGTTTCGTAAATTAAACAAAAATATTGTGCTCATGACATATAAAAATAGATTATGCATCGTACCATTTTAATCTTTCCCACACAAAGAGAAATAATAATCACTTTTGAAACTGAATATAATAAATTCATCCTAAATGTACCATGTCTACAATTACTCACTTGAAATGACCTTTCCATTGTTATTGCAAAGTAGTATTCTCTCCTGGGATATCTTCGCTCACAAACCAATACTTGATTGCATATTCTGCCCTTTTCCCCTGTTTGCTTGGTAAACAACTTTTTCCCAATCATTTGCGAGGAAACAGCTTTTGCTTCTTCTGGACTGAAATGAGAAAAAGAACTCAAAATTATTCTCTCCTCCAATTGAGAAAAACACAAGCACATGATAGTTAAAATCTTATCTCATATAATATTAGCTTCAATACTTTCATCAATTCAATAATAAGGGGCATCTTTTACAATATGGTTTTTACTTTTAATAATGATGATTTTTCCTTAAAAAACAATGACTTACGAGAAAACTATCTTCACTCCTCCTTTGAGGCCACTTTCAAATGTTCCTTTTCCTCTACCACCAGCTAAAACCTGTGCCTTTATCACAACATCTTTTGACCCTAGAAGAATAACACTGCTATTAGATAAGAAGCACGGAGCAGGAGCAAGAAACAAGACACAATATTTTGTTACTAAGCATACATATTAAGCAGTGTTATTAAATGTAAAGTCTCATTTATCCACAATGTTAAAAAAATGAGGCATTCCATGTATATAGATTTTCTAGATTAGAACTCTATAGCATTTACCATCTGACGATCCACAACTTAAAAAGATCAGTCATTCACATTAAACCATTTCTTAAAGTGAAAATACTTGTACCTTTCCTTGACACTTCAAATATCTAGCACTTTGGAAGGTATTAAAAGTACAAAATTGAGACTCAAATGTCTTCCTAAGACTTCCCTTCCTTTCTATTGACATGTAAACTTGTTATTCTGTGAAAATTTGCCATAAATGCTACTTTGAGCAGAAATATACCATGACTTGAGGGGAAAGTGCCAACACTGCTATCAATTTACATTGTCCCAGTGACAGAAAGCCCTGTCAATATACATTCTTGAGCTGTTGTGAGGAGTACTATCAGGAGTTAAGGTATGTTTATCAAAAGATTCCAGAATGTTATGCTTATAAGTCTTACAAAGAATTATTTAATAAAGACTCTGAATTTTTCTTCTTTAACACATAGACTGGTCTCTTCTTCTCCTTTCTAATTTGCTCAAAAAAATCAGCAAACTAGCTGTTTAGCCTAGGTACTACTCATCGTTCACGATCCAGGGCAATACCTCTTAGAGGGCATTCTCTGTCTCCCCAGACAGGCAGAATGTCAGAGCCTCCTCACTCTGCTTCTCAGGGCATTTTGCCCATAGTAGCAGTGCAACAGTAATATTACATAATGGCAAAATAACCTCTGAGGTCAGGGTTAAGGGCCTTGTCTTATTCCTGTATCCCTAGCACAAAGCAGTCCCCGGAATATAACAACCACTCCATAAACATACAGTTGAACAGGCTGAAGATGGGAAGTCTACTATTGGGGAAAAGTCATCCCCTAATGCACATACCAAGCTGAATGAGAGGGGACTCCCACCTAATCAAGGAGATAACAAATGTAGCTTGTAATCAATAAGAAATGACCTAAAATTTACACTTAAACAATTATTACAAAAGAATGTTTAGAAAATTAATGATGCAGGTGGCTGGCCCAGTGGCACAGCGGTTAAGTTCGCACATTCCACTTCGGGGGCCCGGGGTTTGCCAGTTAGGATGCCGGGTGTGGACATGGCACTGCTTCGCATGCCATGCTGTGATAGGCATCCCACACACAAAGTAGAGGAAGATGGGCATGGATGTTAGCTCAGGGCCAGTCTTCCTCAGCAAAAAGAGGAGGATTGGCAGCAGATGTTAGCTCAGGGCTAATCTTCCTCAAAAATAAAAAGAACGAAGAAAATTAATAATGCAAATGAGTCTACACTGGGAATGGAGACTTCCACTTAAGTCAGAAGATGGCCTTATGCCCAGGTCAAATTTTAAAAAGAAGTCTTTCTCATGCCCCACATTCATTCGATCAGGAAATCACATTAGTTCTATCTTCAAAATCAATGCAGAGAAGCTTGACCATTCCTCATCACTTCCAGTTTGGACCCTGGCCCCAGCCACCATTATATCTCACCTAGATTACCCTTGCCTCTGACAGAATATTCTCAAACCAGTAGCCAAAGTGAGCACATCACTTCTCTACTGAAAACTGCACTGAATGCCCTTTTCACTCAGAGTAAAGGCCACAGTCCCACAGTGGGCGACAAGGCCTATAAAATCCTCCCAGCACCCTGACCCTTTGCATCTCCTAAGCCCCTCTCACTGCTCACTCCTCTCCAGCTACGCTAGTCTCCACTGTTCCTGGGCATGCCCCTGCCTTCAGGACTTGGCTCTAATCCTCCCTCTGCCTGGAATAGTCTTTATCCAGATATCCATTTGGAAACGGTCTTCATTCTGTTCAAGATTTCTTTGAATCTCGCTTTGTCCACGAGGCTTACTCCAATCACCCTACTTAATACTACAGCCTGCCCACCTGTGACCAATCCCCCTTACCCTGCTCTACTTTTTTTTCCATAGAAGTCAACACCTTCAATCATAATATGTAATTTCTCATGTTTATCGTTTGTTTGCCTCCCTCACTAGAATATAGTTCCAGGAGGGCAGAATCTTTGTTGTGTTCACTGATGTTTACAAGCTCCGGGGAGGGTTCCTAGCATATATTTCCTGCATGCTGAATAAAAAAACATTTAAGAATGCAGAGAATTCTTATAAATCTAGATTTTGTGCTGCTCTTGAAAAAACTCAGAACTGGAAATACTGGGCTCTGCAACTAGAGCTGATTAGAAGTGCCTTGTCTCCACAAGACACTCTTTTCAATTTGCCACAGTCCTCACCATTCCCAAGTGTAACAATTAATATTAGATGAAAATTACAGAAAACTTAGAAATTAGAAATTTCCTTAAAAGCAACAATAACTTTCTTATGGAGAATACAACAGGTAGCCTAAGGGACTATGGCAAATTAGAGAATTTGTACCAAGACTAAATGGAACAGCCACTAGCCATTTTATCTGTTTCTGGTTACCCACCAAGTCATGACTTTCTAGCACTTGAGAAATATTCATTTATATCTAAAGACGATAACTGTAATCCAAACAGTGTACATGTAACATTAAAATGGTCAATAGTTAAACTGGTGCTTTGCAGGACTAAATTCAAACATTCCTACTGATTAAACTGGGAACTTAACATACTAACCTATTAAGTAAGAGTAATGAAGCTCTACTTCTTCAAAAACATTTTACAAGACAGAGGCTATTCCCCCAGAGTATCAATTTCCTTTCTTTAGGAATATAAACTCCTTAAGGGCAGAGACGATTCTTCAAAAGTTCCTTCTAAAAAAAAAAGCCCTTCACAACAAAAGAAAAGCTAAAAAAAAAAATTTAATACATACAGCTTCATCAACTATCAAGACGAGAAGAAAGATTAGAAGTCTGAGGACAACTGATTGAAACAAAGACTTTATTCAATTCCATTAATTCATTCAACTGTTACATCTATACACCAGACACCGTGCTGGAGCTGTAGATACAACAATGAGCAAAGAACACCTAACTTGCCCTCACAGAGCTTACAGTCTTAGTAGATTTGGCCCTTTAGTCTAGTCAGACAAGATCTTTTATGGATCCCAAGATTGCCTTTAAAATGTTTTCACCATCCCTCCTAGCTTTAGTCATCCACAAATGTTTTAAGCATTCTTTGTACACAGTCATGTAATAAAACGTTGGAAAGAAGAAAAAAGAAAGTAAAGTCCTACTGTATGCCATTAGAAATCTCCCTCTTGACTGACATTCATTAATTGGCACCTTTTGCATATCTATTTAACCAGACAGAAATTCCACCTTAACTATACCAGAATCCAAACTACATTTCTACAATCAATAGGGAAATTATAAGAACTCTGCCAAATGCCTTACAGAAAGCATATTTCCTTGGACTACTAACTTTAAGAAAGAGATGGCAATCTGCTCTGAGAGCTGACCCCGAATTACAACTATTTCATTCCTCTGTGCTTAACAACCATCCCTTTGATAATCCATTCCAGAAATTTCCCTGTGATATTCAAGCTCACCAACCTTCATTTTGCAGTCTTTAAAAATTTTAGAATTACGTTTCTTTCCAATCTTTCTTCCACCCCTAACTCAATTATTTACAACTAACACTTGCCTCCAAGACAGCACTTCCCAACTTTTTTCATATCAAGACAGATGACAGAATTTGTAGGGAATCCTGGGAGAGGCCAGGGCTATTTCAGGAGGCTCATCAGCGGTAGGACTCAGTGGGTGCAGTCCCCATGCTAATCCAGTTTCTACTACCACCCACAGGACTAAGGGGAAGCAATAGTTTGGCACACTTGTAATGCATTTATGCCCTTGTATATCCGTTGGTAAGGTAAGAGTTTTTTATAAATGGGAATTAGCATCTTGTGAATTTTGCAGTAACTCAAGCAGCAAAAATCACCCTGAGGTAGCCAAAATCAGCATTGGGAATTGCTAGCTAAATGGATAGAACCAGGCGCATTTCTAAAGCACCTCATACCACACCTTGTGCAATTAGGTCCCATAATCAATATCTTCTGATATTAATGACTTGCCACAAAAGATAAAATTGTCCTCAATGTCTTCATAGTTGTTACTAAACATATCTTTTAAAAAGTAGATTTCCGCTGCTCTAGATTTAAAGGTCCTCATTAGTCTCTAATCCTGCTCCCATACTATAATCATCATTTGCAGTGTTCTTTCACAAGAACACACTTTCTAGATGAACAAGACGCCTTCTGTTCCAATGGGCTTAAAGTCAGAGCTGCCTACCTGCTCCTTACTACTTATAAGTCCTGGTCCCAGAGGACTTGCTAGAAATAACCACAGTTATAATATATGTTGTACATAACTACTTTTTCTTCCAAAGCTAAGGATCATTAAAGATTTTTACACAGTGAAGAAATCAGGAAATTGGCATCCAAACAAATCCTACTCATTTTATGAAAGTTTCTACACAAATTATTTTTTCTCACAAAACAATGAAATTTGACTAAAGGAGAAAATATGTGAAAAATTAACTAAAAACCAATTATAATAATTTGGGGATAGAAAAATAGCATTTACTGACTTCATTATATATAAATGAGGCCCTATTAACATCTGTATGGAACACATTTTATATCTTCAGCATTATTATAACAGAAAGACTTGGTAAACAAAAAAAAAGCATCACTCAAGAGATAAGACTAACAAAAATAAAAGAACAAAGTCAAAGGGTCAGAAATTCATCCTTAAGGAAAGAAGGGTAGAACAAGAAAAACTTATACTTTCTCAATTACATTTCCAAGTTTTCCTTCCTCCTTATAGCTGGGTCTTCTTTAGAAATTAATCTTTAGTTCATATAGGTAAGACTAAATTTCAAGGAGGTAGTTATTAAAAAGTACCTTTACAAGAAATACTACGTAAATACAAAATACAATCATGAGTTTTCTTTAAAACTTGACCCTTAAGAGCCTCTAATATATGGTGTTTCAAAGGTAAAAATTATGCACCTCTTTTACTATGTCCAAGTCCAAACTACAGGTCACTATTAATTAACAAAAATTTCACTGAAATTAGTATGAACTTACACAAGGCTTTTTCTGAATAAAAAGAAGTTTGCTTATAATCTGAATAAAAAGAATTTCTTGGATTAACAAAAAGAAAAACCATAAATGAAAAATCATGCTTCCAAGTCAAGGAAGTCACGGTCATCTCATTCAAAAACATAGCTGATAATATATGACAATTTTCTCAACTTACACATGCCCTCACTTATGGAAGAAAAACCCACTGTAGAAACAAGTATAAACCAAGATGAAACTTTAAAAATTTTAAACATCTTTTTAAATATTCCATATCTTTCTTGAAAAATTAATAAAAGCTGTCTTCAAGACAGCACATCTAAAGCTCTATTAAACAAATGTATATACAAGAGAGATTGTGCTAACCTACATAAAATTGGTGGGATTTAAATACTCCTAAAAAGAAAATGCAGTGTATTCCTAGTACATTACTTATTTTCTATGTTTTCGTATTAAATCTTTAAGAATGTAACTTGAAACACACTTTCTAGAGTCAAAATTTATTTTTTTTCCTTAAAGATTGGCACCCGAGCTAACAACTGTTGCCAATCTTCTTCCCCTCCCCCACCTTCTTCTTCTCCCCACAGCCCCCAGTACATAGTTGCGCATACTCTAGTTGTGAGTGCCTCTGATTGTGCTATGTGGGACCCTGCCTCAGCATGGCCCAATGAGTGGTGCCATGTCCCCGCCCAGGAGCCAAACCCGTGAAACCCTGGGCCACTGAAGCATAGTGTGCAAACTTAACCACTCAGCCACAGGGCTGGCCCCAAATTTATTTTTTAATTAAGAGACTAATATAAATTCAAATTAACAAAAGCTATTAAGGTTTCTGTTATCAATAAAAGAACCTCCTTGCAAAGAAGGGCAACTACGTAATTCACTTAACAAATATTAATATTTATTGATACCTAAGTGTCTAGGTACTCTTCCAGAATGCAGGCACTCTTCTAAGAGTTTGGGATAGATCAGTGAACAAAAGAAGACAAAGACACCCTGCTCTCATGGAGCTTACATTCTAGCACTCAACTTCTTTTTTTTCCCCTTTGGTTCCATATTTTTTCATGTCAAAAAAAAAGGGAGAGGGATATTGGACCCCTCTTTACAACCACATAAACAGTGAAGATTTTCCTTCACCAATTCCTTGAAGAATCATCACACCACCAGCCTTTTAAATTACAGAGTAGTAAACAAAATTTCCTTCCTTATCATTATTGTCTAACTAAAAATAGGACTCCAGCTTCCTCATGCCAATAAGTGATTCTTAAATTACTAGCACTGTGGGAGCTCATAATAATCTCATAATAATTTTAGAATGTCAACAATCTTAAAGTTCAACCTTCCTCTTTAAGTAAATAAAATTTATTTTTTAAAAAATAAAGTAAAAGCTAAAAGTTGTTATTAAACCAAAAGTAAAGTTCACATCATTTCAGAATTCCCATGTCAAGGTGTCACAAGTTTTTTTAATTTAGTACCTAATTTTTTGGCAATTGCATAAGCTTCATCTGGTGACTTAGCCACGTGTCCTTTGGGAATGGAGACGCCAGCTTCTTGCAACAATTCCATACTCATGTATTCATGTAGTGAAAGACTCCTTTGCTGTTGCTGCTGTACTTGGAGTCCATGGTTGTTAAATAATCCAGAACTTCCCAGAACCTAGAGAAATTGGGGACATGTTTATGACAGTCATTTGGCAGTTATTCTTATTGAAAACACCTTCTCAAAATACTGTTTATCTAGAGTACTTGATTGTTCATGACTATAATAAAACTGCTAAATTAAATCTTCAAAATATAATATTCAGAGTACCTAAATTACAACATAAAGCTAAAAGCTAACCTTCCAGCTAAATATCAAATGTTATCCTTGTAGTTTTAACTATTTCCTCATCATCTCTAGTCTTCGTATTTCATTTGAGCTTTACTACCATGCCTCTAATGACCTACAGAGCATTTGTACCTCCATGCTAAATTCAACAAATCTGAAATCAGTCTCATCTTTTCCAACAAACCAAAAATCCTTCCCAACTTTCTTCTCTTCACCATTCTTCCAACACCTAACAAACTGCCTGGCACTAGATATGGGATAATTGAATGAGATGGTATCATTACTCTTTCATACACTCAAGACTCGAAATCCTGCTTCATCTGTAGTGCATGCTGTGTTGTGCTGTGCTGTCCAGATCCTCCCTTTAAGACCAGGGCATAAATAGACCCAGCTGTCAGGAGTATTGGCTGAAGACAGCTCTCAGCTGAGTTCTCTCATTGGCGCCTCCTTGCCCAAAGCCACACCTCCTTCCCATTGTCAGCCTGCATCCAATCACTGGTCAATGAGGGTCAAGGGAGGAATATAAAGACCTGGCACTCTACCCCAATTTGGGACAATTCAGAAGGACCATCCTAGTTGGAGGTCTCCCAAAGGAATGACAGAGGTCCTACCACAACTGCATCACAGTTCTACTTCCCCCTCTACTCAATGATCTTTCCTTCACTCTCCCACAGGTATTGATCCAAAGATCACATTCCAGTAAACTTCCTCCATGAAACTTTCCATCTAATAGTCTGCAAACAACATCTCAGAGAAATGAACTGCAACGTCATCTTTAAGGCATTCCTTCTAAATGATTCCCTTAACTGATACCTCCTTTACAAACCCAGTTCAGGGGTTTGTCCTTCACAATTGAACTGCTAAGGCTTCCAGAAAGCATTGCCAACTACAAACTCTTCCCTTTTTCAATCTATGTAGAACATTCATTCACTCAATCAAATATTTATTGAGCACCTAGGCAGTGGAAATACAGCAGTGAACCCAACAAAATCCTTATACCTAAAGCTTACATTCTAATGCATGTTTGTTGGGGGGCAGGGTGTGCAGGGCGGGCCAGGACGACAGAGACAATAAGCAAACATCATACACCAGATTATGGTAAGAAGAGTAAAGAGAGAGAAAACAAAGGATAAGAGGAAGTACTATTTTAGTGTTTTTTCCACTAAAATGTCCCTCAGTGGAGCAGAGTAAGAAATATTCTTTCAAAAAGAAATAAGTAGGAAAAAGAAATAAGACGTCCCTCCACCAGCTTCTAAGTCATAGCCGAAAGAGAAAGGTGTATGAGAGCTGGCGTTTCAGTTTCCTGTGGCAGGGCCACAACAATGAGAAGTGTTGAAGGAAAGATGAAGATCAGTAAGATCTCTGGCATCTATTAGTCCCAAAGCCCCACTAAGTTAGAACCTAGTCTTAACCCCTAACAACATGTAGAAACAACTCCCTCCCTTTTTCCAAACTCCTCAATCTGATCAACTTTATATGGCAAATTGTAAACAAATTAAGCGTATGAAAGCCTTGAAAGATTGCACCGGAATCACACATTTAGGTGTTCTCCATTCATTTCCATTGTCTCCACAGAGACTGCAGAATATTGAAACATGTTTCATTTGAAACACACAATATCACAAGAACTGAATTTAAAGGAGTCTCATATAAACAGTCTGTTTCTTAAAGGGGGTTCACGAACCATTTGTATCAAAATTACCCAGGGTGCTTCTAAAATGCAGAGTCGAGGGCCCCACTCTCATCTACAAAATTAGAATCTCTGGACTGGGCCCCAGGAAATCTGCATTTGTGACAAGTCATTCAGTTGATTCCTAAGTACACTACAGTTTGAAAACCACTAGTCTAACAGTCAATCACATATAATAGCAACATATTTCTTATTCAACTGGTAAGCTAAAATCCTGGATAACATTTCACCTGGGTAGCTCAATTCCCTAATTTAGCGGCACCTTACTATTAAGAGCCAGCAACCTCCCAAACTTCAGGATACATCTACCTTCTGAAATCCCAGCAGAAATGGGTGCTTAGTCTAAAAAAGGCATATATAAGAATGTTCATAGCAGGCTTACTTATAATAGACAACAAATGGAAATGTCCCAAGTGCCCATCAACCGGAGAAGAGATAAACTTTAGTATATTAATATAACAGGATATTACAGAGCAATAACAAAAAAGAACTATTGCTCATACAACAATGGATTAATCTCACAAACATAATTTTAAGGGAAAGAAGCCGGTACAAGAATACATACTTATATGATTTCTTTTTATGTAGTTCAAAACCAGTCAAGATTAACATATGGTGATAGAAGTCAGAATTAGTAGTTACCTTGTGTTGGGGAATACTGACATGGAGAGAGCACACAGGTGCCTCTTGAGGGCTGAAAACATTGCATACCTTCATCTGAGTCATGGCTATACAGATGTATACATACATAAAAATCTAGCTACCCATTTAAGTTGTACACAAATTGTACACAGACTATGTATTTCACATAAATTGTACCTCAAAATAATAATAAAAATAAGGGGAGGGGAGTACCAGCATAAGCTTGGCAAAAATAGTCATACACTCAAACATTTTTTGAAGGCCTATATGCCAGACATTGTGCTAGGGACATTAAAAGAATAAGGCCGACTGGTCCCAGCCAGAGTTCGCAGACACGTATAAACAGCTGCACCACATAAAAGAGCAATCACAGTCACTAGGTGGCACCTGATTAGCTGGATAGACCAGAGAAAACACCACAGAGGCCTGATCTTAGTTAAAAAAAAAAATCTAACAGCTATAAAGCACACTCTGGGGACAACTGGGGAAATACGAATGTAAACTATATATTAGATATTAGTGTTATAGCAATGTTACATCTCCTAAATATAATACCTATATTCTGGTTATTTAATGGAATGTCCTTAGTCTCAAGAGACATATGCTGAAACACCTAGGGATGAAGTGCCACGATACCTACAACTTACTCTCAAATGGTTCAGCAAAAATAAACGAACGTAATTTTATAAACACCTATGTATATAAATATATATGCATAAAATTTTTTAAAGATAAAGCAAATACAGAAAAGGTGAGATTTAGGTAAAGGCAATACAGGTGTTCACCGTACTTGTTGGAGTATTTCTATCAGTTTGAAATTTTTCCAAAAAAAGTTGAGGATAAACCCATGGTGCAAAATTCTAATTTTTATGATTTCTCTCAAATACCTGTATTTACAAAGAATTAGCAGTACTCACAAGGTATTGCTGATAGCTTTTATACCACTTTAAAGAGTTTTTAAAATTTGAAGTATTTTGATGATCCCTTCCCTGAACCACTAGAAGTCGTAATTTGAAATATCATCACTTTGAGTTATGCTGATAATGCAAATTCCTGCATAATCACAAGGATTCCCACATTTAAGTATTTATCCTTCTTGATATTATCACTGAGAAGATTCTTAGTGCCAAAAGATGCGGTATATATAAGGCCATGCGTCACCTAACGACATTTAGGTCAACCATGGACCACATATACAATGACGGTCTCATAAGATCAGTACCATATAGCCTAGGTGTATAGCGGTAACCATCTAGGTTTGTGTAAGTACACACTGTGATGTTCGAACAACCACAAAATCACCTAAGGATGAATTTCTCACAATATATCCCCATCGTTAAGGAATGCATGACTGTATACGATGGAATATTACTCAGCCATATAAAAGAAGGAAATCTTACCATTTGTCACAACACGGATGGACCTAGAGGGTATTAAGCTAAATAAATAACAGATGGTTATTAGACTTACTGTGGTGTTCATTTCGTAATATGTATAAATGTCAAATTACTATGTTGTACACCTGGAACTAACATAAACTTGTATGTCAACTTTACTTTAATTTAAAAAAAAGGCCACCAATTCCCGGCCAAATCCCTATACCACCACCCATCCAATCACATACCTAGTTTAAAAAAATACATATTCAGAAGTGGAAAAACATAGTTACTGGGGAGTGCGATTCACAACAAACAAGAAACTACCTTAAATTATTTACTCTGCTCTTAACCTAAACTATTTTTATTAAATATACACTGGATGAAAGATACAGAGAAACTAGAAGAGGGTCAGAGAACCAAACAAAATGTTTAAGAAAATTTGCCAAACTCAATGTGTGATCTTGAACAAGATTCCCAAGACCCTGCACTTTTGTGTGCCCATCTAAGGGGTTAGACTAAGGTCCTTCCAAACTCTAAAGCTATATTACTTAAGGTAAGAGTGGAAGAGAAGATGTTTAAGACAATATAGTAGGTTATCTTCATACAGAGAGACAAAGACTTTTAAAGGAATTTCCAAAAGTATAAAGATTATGATTAGGATGAAAACAAATCTGTTCACCAACTTCTTATTTCCTAAAAATCAGACAGCACCCTTTAAGACCCATAAGAAGGAAGTTCAAGGTTTGTAAACCAAACCTTTTTAACCTCCCTCTCATACAAAACCAAAGAAAAAAAGAATTAAAAAATATAATAAAATAAAAAGAAAGAAAAAGGCAGGGCCGGCCCCGTGGCCGAGTGGTTAAGTTCACGAGCTCCTTGGAGGCTCAGGGTTTGGCAGGTTTGGATACTGGGCAGGGACATGGCACCATTCATCAACCCACGCTGAGGGACTTCCCACATAACACAACCAGAAGGACCTACAACTAGAACATACAGCTATGTACTGGGGGCAGTTTGGGAAGAAGAAAAAAAAAAGATTGGCAACAGATGTTAGCTCATATTAGACAATCTTTAAAAAAAAAAGAAAAAGGGAAAAACATTAAAAACATACAAACTTTCACAACATGACAATTTGCTCCCGTTAGGAAGCAAACTCACAGAATTCACTACGTCTAGGTTGAAAGCATGAATAGCTTAAAAAAAAAATCTAAATCAATTCATTTCTGGCACGTCTGAGGTTACTTAAGAATATAACCTAAAACTCTGGAATTGACTTATGAAGCCGATCACGCCATGCCACAAGTTTCTCGGTGTCCACGTTGGGAAGAACAGGCCAATTCTTCAGTTCTGGAAAAAGTGTAGAGCAGATTCAAGCACACAGGCTCTGGAGCCAGAGTTCTGAAATTAAACCTCAGCTTTGATGTTACCTGCTTCCTGTCCTAGCCCAAATTACTTGTTCTCCTAGCCACAGCTTCTTCATCAATGATGCGGATATTGACGGCTCCCTTACAGTGTTACTGAAAAGCCTAAGAAGAGACTACATGTAAAGCGCTTAGCACAGGCCCCAGCACACAGTAAACGCTCAAAAAACAAACAAAAACTGTGGCTATACGCTCTCCAGAAACGAGGTGATCCAGGAGATCATTTTCTTACTTCCTCAACTGGTAAGCTAGTAAGTAACATCGTATTACCACAATTTGTTAATTGTGTGAATACACAATTAGAAGAAAAAGAACAGTACCCAGAAACGATGGGGAGGTGGGAAACTTCCCTGCCTCGTCCCAGAAAAGGCCGGTCAGCAAGCCCTGCTGCTCCAGCGCAGTCAGTCCCACCCATGACAGCTCCCAAAGCAGACAAAGTACGTCCGAAGGGCATTTCCCCCTCCTCAAAGAGGGGCCGGGGCCTGGGCGGACGCGGAAACGGCAGCGGACACTGCCCTGGCCCCCTCCCCTCCACCGAGCCCACCCTGGCTCCCCGCCGCCCTCGGAAACCCGGTGACCAGCCGCAGCAGGGGCGCCGGAGCTCCCGCGGACTGAAGGCCGAGCAGAGTGGCCCCAACATGGGCCCGCTCGCAGTCCTGGCGGAGAGCACTCCCGGGCAAGCCGCCCGCGGGCCCGGCGGGACACCCCATGTCACCCAATGTCACCGACTCGAAGTGACCCCGAGCGTGGCCTCAGGGCCCCTCACACCTCGCCCACAGGAGCCAGGTCTCCCACCTCACCCTTTCTCCCGCCGACCCTCGAAGCGATGGCGGGCTGGTCCGCAATACCTGGGCAGCGGCTCGCAGCGCTGTCCGAGGCTGGTGGCTCCTAAGGGTGGCGGCGACCAACAGCCGGCTGTAAAACATGGACGCCGCCATTTCTGAGTCCGACCCCGTCCCCTGGGCGCCGCGCGCAGCCGCAGAAGCGCTAGACGGCCGGCGACGAAACAGCTCCCGGCGCGCTCACCGCTCCTGGCCCCACCCACTGGGGCGGGGCCTTAGGTTAACTCCGCTGTTGGGAGTCGCCCTGCGCTGGACAGACAGAAATTGACTGACTCAAGAGAAGGTGGACGTGTTGGGTGTAGAGCAAAGCTACCTTTGCTACTGGACGCCGCAGCCTCAGTATCCGACTTACGGCCTGAAGCAACCTAAACATGACCTGGGGAGATGTAGTGGAAAAAGGACCAGCGCCGCCACCTATGTGATCTTAACTTCTCTGAGCCTCAGTTGCCTCATCTGTAAGATGGGGTTCACTCAAGAAATAAGTACTGGATGTCTGCTTTGTGCTGAACACTGCATTGAGCCTTTGGGATCCGGCGGTGAATAAAACAGAGCGATTCCGGCGCTCAAAGAGAAGATGGCCAGCCACTAGGTACCAATCCATACGACGCACCAGAAGTGCCTGGGAAGCTTTTTTGAAAAATACCTTCACCAGACCCCATCCAAGGAATGGAGTCAGGACATCTGTATTTCGTAGAGTTCTGTAGATGAGTCAGATGCACACATTGTGCAGGAAAACCCTGAGATGACATGTGCCCCATCAAAGAATTGACCACTGGACGAGCGACTGGTTACCTCTTCTGCGCTGGACATCAAGCTTTAAATGTGTCAAAGCGATTTCCGTGGGCAAGATCTTAACCTAGGAGTACGTAGGTATTGCTGACAAGCATTAGCCAGCCTCTGGCACCTACTTCTGATGCACAATGACTCGATACACAGAATAGCATTGTATAAAGAAAAAGCAAATCTAAAACAAGCAGCCTATTAACTTAGAGAATGGAAAGGGGCTTTTTGCAGCTCCCAAAATCTCTTGAGTTCTTAAAGGCAGGACTTTCTTAAGGACTTTTTCTTTCCATTGGCACTCAAGGGGGGCTGACCTCAAGGCTTCTTTCATCACTAAGATATTCTGCGCAGTGAGAAAAGGAGGGGGAAACAGACATCGGTAGTTCAGATGTCTCTTGCTCCACCCTTCTACTGCCCATCAGAGCCAATCATATAAAGTCTGGATATTCTGTCTGATAAGCGGGGCTGGGACTTATCAGTTTCTGTTAGAAACACGTACCCCATCAGATATGAATACTGCGCACTTTATTTTCAAGCCAGCTCTTTTTAATTGATAGTAAACACAGTAGTTGAGGTACCACAGGCAACCAACCATCTGAGTCCAAGGCCAGTTATTTAAAGGGCTTGTGGGTAAACCCAGAATAAGTCAATGTACTAAAATAAGATGTAAGGCTATAACCCTGCTAAGAGCCTGACTGGGTTAACTTTGCTTCACACGCCAAGTCCAGGTCACAGGTGACCCATTAACGGAAACATCTCCACTGCTATGTCCTGTGCGATCCTGGCTTAAATTAAGCAGACACAGTAGCAGCAGAAATATGGAATAAGAGCACCGAGTGAGAAAGAGAACATGCAGGTCCCCAGGGGGCCCAGCTCCTTTGGAAGCCTAAGCAAGGGGGGAGGTACACCCCCCCCCTCCTCGAAAGCGCTTCTTGATTATGTTCAGAGCTCTGTACCTCCTGATACCTCATTAAAGAATTGAGTGAGGTAAAATGAAGATGGGCCTCCTACTTGCTTGGGTGTTTCATCATTACACAATCAGTCTTTAAAAATGAAATTGCTTTCCCAAGAAACTACTCTTTTCACAGCAAAAACTTTTGCAATCCCTATCTACAAGGACCTTAGAAACTAGTAGTGAGCAGTAAAGCATAGCAGAATATGCTAAGTAGAATAGATGCTGATGTCTGGGGTGAGGGTGGAGGGTGGGAAGGGAGAGTGCTTGGGGAAGAAGAAGGGAAAGAGCTGTTCCTCAAATACAATGGCATTCCTGTCCTTGATCTTTGCCTTGACCTTGCCTTCTACTAAGACATGAAAGGTGGGGTGGAATGCAGGAAAAAGGGGAAAGAAATTTCCTGAGGGGGAGAAGACTAATTTTTTCAGTCTTTTAAAATCATTAAAGTTTTTAAACTCTCCAAGTTTTGATGCCCAAGCAAAGCCTTAGCTAAACTGTCCTATTGTTAACTATAGAATTAATAGAATTACAAAGTGCTACAGAAACAACTTTCAATATATCTGCTCACTGAACTTCTGCTGAGGGCTGAGATGAATAGCCATTTACTGAACGCATAGTTTTTAGTGCCATTGTTACATACATTTCTTTTTTTTTTCTATCCTTTATTTTGCCATGAGACATCTTCAGAATTCTCTGGTTTTCACTTTATTCCATTTTACCCATCCAACCTCTGTGAGAGAAACAGTTAACAGATATATATACAAATGGTCCCCAGCTTACAATGGTTCAACTTACAATTCTTCGACTTTACCGTGGTGCCAAGGTGATACGTACTTAGTAGAAACCGTACTTAGAATTTTGAAATTTGATCTTTTCTTGAGCTAGGGATATGTCGTATGATCCTCTCTCGTGATGCTAAGCCGTGGCAGTGAGCCGCAGCTTGCAGACAGCCACGCAATCGTGACGGTAAACAACTGACACACTTACAACCATTCTGTACCCATCCAGCCATTCTGTTTTTCACTTTCAGTATGGTATTCAATAAATTAAGTGAGATATTCAACACTTTATTATAAAATAAGGTTTGGTTAAATGATTTTGCCCAACTGGGGGCTAATGGAAGTGTTCTGAGAACTTTTAAGGTAGGCGAGGCTAAGCTATGATGTTAGACAGGCTAGGTGTTAGCATTTTCAACTTACAATATTTCCAATTTACAATGGGTTTATCAAGATGTTACCCCAGCATAAGTCAAGGAAGTTCTGTAGTCTTTTGAACTAAAGTTTAGGAGTGAAGGAAGATCAGTAACACAACATGGAACAGCTAAATGTTTACACAAGATTTCTCTTAGTTTTCTTGAAGTCTCAGAGATGATAGAAAGAGAAACACTCATCTAGACCACCTAGAGAAAGAGAAACTCATATGTTTTCTTATTAATCCTCACAATAACACCACATTTTACAGAAGGGAACACTAATGCTCAGAAACAATAAGTAACTTGCCCAGTGTCACAGCTTTTACTTGGTTGTTCCAGCACAATAGTTGAAGCCAATTCTGGATGGCAGGATGAGAATTTAAGACAATAAACTGAGATTCATATCCTCTTATCATTTTCTCAAACCACTTACTTTTCACTCCATTTACTTAATAGCATTCATTAGTTAAAGGGAAGAATGTGCAGGCCAGCAGAGGACGGGTTTCGAGTTCCAAATGCAAGGGCTTCCAATTGCAAGAGACTGAACTTTGAATTTCAAAAGCCAAAGTCCAGAAGGACTCAAGGAAACTTTAAGCCTCAGAAATAGAATTGGAATTACTTTGCCCCTAGAGAAGATGTAAAGAGGAGAGTGAAAGGGAAACAAGACACTGTCTGATGGTTTCGTGATGAGCGTCCCTGTGCTGTGCACTTGCCAAGGCCACTGTGTCCAGGATGAAGCACAATTCACCTCCAAAGAGACTTGGGAATCTAAAACAAGGAGCATTGGGGGGAGACCCAAAATCCCTTGAGCACAGGGGTGGCAAAGGAGTGGAAACCTCTGGCAGGCTGGTGCACCCCTGCAGATGGAGTTGAGTCGTATTCCCAGAATTAGTACCGACCCCACAAGAGCTGGGAAAGCCTGCAAGGGCGTCCAGAACCATTGAGAGTTATATAAAAAAGGACTGAGAGCCAGCAGGAAGGAACAAGGAAGGATAGGCTTGTAAGGAGCAGTGTCCCAGAGCACATGGGAAGAAGGATGTATCGATAGATGCCAGCTTAGTTAGATGGCAACACCAAGGACTAGAGGGTCTCTGCTGACCTGTCTCTGCATCTATCTCCTAGATCTAAGGAGAAGGGAGAGAGATAGATCCTGATTTAACAGAGGTTAGTTTTCTGGCACTTGATGTAATAAGGGTTAATAATAGAATTCAAGTTCAGATGTAGAAAAATAGTCATGTTTCTCGTACACATGAATATATGGAATGAACTTGGTATCACTACGCCACTGGTTCTCAACCTTGGCTGCACCCTAGAGTCACCTAGAGAGCTTTTAAAAATATCTTTGCTTGAGGGGCTGGCCCCGTGGCGGAGTGGTTAAGCTCTTGCACTCTGCTTCCATGGCCCAGGGTTTCGTTGGTTCGGATCCTGGGTGCGGACATGGCGCCGCTCGTCAGGCCATGCTGAGGCGGCGTCCCATGTGCCACAATTAGAAGGACCCACCACTAAAAATACACAACTATGTACAGGGGTGCTTTGGGAGAAAATAAAATCCTTAAAAAAATATATATATATGTCTATATATAAGTATATATGTAAGTATATATATATATATTTTTGCTTGGGTCCTGCCACTGAAGAGTCCAATTCAGTTTTCTGGGATGGGACCTAGAGTGGTATTTTCTAAAAGTCCCCCTAGTGTTTCTAATAAGCATCCAAGGATGACAACAACTCCTGTCTTGCTGCTATCCTCTCTGTCTCACTGAAGGGGAGGGGCTCAGCAGTGGAGGAGGCAGCCACTATGGATGAGCTTTGCATTTAAAGTCAACAGACCTAGATTTGAATTTTTGCTCTGCCACCTGCTAGACATATGGTCTTAAGCAAGTCACTTATACTCTCTGAGTTCAGGTTCTATGTTTGTAAAAGTGAGTGTCTTCATTTCTGATAGCTGCTGTAACAAATTGCCAAAAACTTGGTGGCTTTAAAACAACAGAATTTTATTCTCTCTCAGTTCCAGAGGCCATGAGTCCGAAATCATTATCACTGGGCCAAATTCAAGGCCTTAGGAGGGCCATACTCCAGCTGGAAGCTTTAGGGGAAAATCTGTTCCTTGCCTTTTCCAGCTTCTGGTGTCTACTGGTACCTTTTAGCCTGCGCTGCTTCATTCCAACCTCTGCCTCCTTCTCTTCTATCTGTGTCAAATCTCTGTCTGCTTTTCTCTTACAAAGATGCATGTACATTTAGGGCCCACTACTATCCAGAACAATCTCCTCATCTTAAGATCCTTAGTTAAATCACACCTGGAAAGTACGTTTTGCTATATAAGTTAACATTCACAGGTTCCAGGGACTAGGACCTGAATATCTTTAAGAGGGCCATTATTGAGCCTACCACAATAGGCTAATAAAGAATGTCCTGACCATCTGACAGGATTAGAGTTAGGAATAAGTAACATAAGTATGTTAAAGCACCTTAAAATGTTGTGCAAATGCAGCTATAATCATTATTGTCACTTTCCATGACTCAGCTTTAAAAACCCCCAAGGACACGTGCTATGCCCCTGGCAGCCCTGGCAGCTTCCCATCTTGCTCTCCCAGAACATCTCCCTTGAGGCAGTGTCAGCACCACCCCAAGTCTATACAGCACCTGATGAGAATTAGAAAGAGAAATGACTCCATCCTCAAGATACTTTACTTCTGTCTGTTGGAAAATTGACAAAATGTATTCTACCATCTCTCAAAAATTTGTTGTAAGGGGAATTGAACAAGTAAATACGTATATTAAGAACAGTGGGAGCCAAGTTTCTATCAAAGAAGGGAGTTAAAATATAGAAAGAGAGAAAGTTAGAATTTTCTCTTGTTTGGAATTAAGTATTGGTATAAACTCATAATTTTCAATACATAGAGATAGATATAGATATTGTATTAGTTAGGGTTCTCTAGAGAAACAGAACCAATAGAATATGTAGAGAGAGAGAGAGAGAGATTCATTTTAAAGAATTAGCTCATTAAACTATGGAGCCTGGCAAATCCAAAATCTGCAGGATGACCCAATAGACTGGAAACCCAGGGGAGAGCTGATATTGCAGTTCAAAACCAAAGACCATCAGGCAGAGACACAGGAAGCGCTAATGTTTTATTCAAGGCCAAAGTCTATCAGGCTGCTAATCAAATACATTGAAAAGATCATGTACTATGATCAAGTGGGATTTATTCTAGGGATACAGGGATGGTTCAACATCAGCAAATCAATCAACATGATAGGCCACATAAAGAAAATGAAGAATAAAAATCATATGATCATCTTAACAGATGCAGAGAAAACATTTGACAAGATAGACCATCCATTTATGATAAAAACTCTGAATAAAATGAGTATAGAAGGAAAGTACCTCAACATAATAAAGGCCATATACGACAAAAACACAGCTAATATTATTCTCAATGGAGAAAAACTGAAAGCTATCCCTTTAAGAACAGGAACCAGACAAGGATGTCCACTTTCACCACTCATTTAGCATAGTATTGGAAGTCCTAGCCGGAGCAATTAGGCAAGAAAAAGAAATAAAAGGGATCCAAACTGAAAAGGAAGAAGTGAAACTGTCATTATTTATAGATGACATGATTTTATATATAGAAAATCCTAAAAAATACACCAAAAACTTTTAGAAATAACAGATGAATATGGTAAAATTGCAGGATACAAACTCAACATACAAAATTCAGTTGTGTTTCTATACACTAACAACGAAGTAGTAGAAAAAGAAATTAAGAATACAATCTCATTTACAATTGCATCAAAAAGAATAAAATTCCTGGGAATAAACTTAACCAAATAAGTGAAAGATCTGTACACTGAAAACTATAAAATATTGTTGAAAGAAATTGAAGAAGATGCAAAGAAATGGAAAGATATTCCATGCTCTTGGATTGGACGAATTAACATCGTTAAAATGTCCATACTTCCTAAAACAATTGACAGATTCAATGCAATCCCTATCAAAATTCTAATGACATTTTTCACAGAAATAGAGCAAAGAATCCTAAAATTCACATGGAACAATAAAAGACCCCAAATAGCCAAAGGAACCCCCCCAAAAAAGAACAAAGCTGGAGGTATCACACTCCCTGATTTCAAAACATACTATAAAGCTATGGTAACCACACTGCATGGTACTGACACGAAACCAGACACACAGATAAGTGGAACAGAATTGAGAGCCCAGAAATAAGCCCACACATCTATGGACAGCTAATTCTTGACAAGGGAGCCAAGAACATACAATAGAGAAAGCAAAGTCCCCTCAATAAATGGTGTTGGGAAAACTGGACAGCCACATGCAAAAGAATGAAAGTAGACCATTATGTTACACCATACACAAAAATTAACTCAAAATGGATTAAAGGCTTGAATGTAAGACCGGAAACCATGAAACTTCTAGAAGAAAACATATTATGCTCTTTGACATCAGTCTTAGCAGCATGTTTTCAAGCACTATGTCTGATGGGGCAAGGAAAACAAGAGAAAAAAATAAACAAATGGGACAGCATCAAACTAAAAAGCTTCTGCACAGCAAAGGAAACCATCAACAAGACAAAAAGACAGCCTAACAGCTGGGAGAAGATATTTGCAAACCATGTATCTGATAAAGGGTTAATATCCAAAATATGCAAAGAACTCATACATCTCAACAAAAAAAACCTAACAACCCAATTTAAAAATGGGCAAAAGATCTGAACAGACATTTCTCCAAAGAAGATATACAGATGGCCAACAGGTACATGAAAAGATGTTCAACATCATTAACTATCAGGGAAATGCAAATCAAAACTACAATGTGATATCATCTCACTCCCATCAGAATGGCTATAATTAACAAAACAGGAAACAACAAGTGTTCGAGAGGATGTGGAGAGAAGGGAATCCTCATACACTGCTGGTGGGGGTGCAGCCACTATGGAAAACAGTATGGAGATTCCTCAGAAAATTAAGAGTAGATCTACTATATGATCCAGCTATTCTACTGCTGAGTATTTATCCAAAGAACTTGAAAACACAAATGCATAAAGATACATCACCTGTATGTTCATTGCAGCATTATTCACAATAGCCAAGACTTGGAAGCAACCTGGGTGCCCATCAAGGGATGAATGAATAAAGAAGATGTATGTATACACAATGGAATACTCCTCAACCATAAGCAATGATGAAATCCGGCCATTTGTGACAACATGGATGGACTTTGAAGGTATTACACTAAGCGAAATAAGTCAGAGGGAGAAAGTCAAATACCATATGATGTCACTCATAAATAGAAGACAAAAGCAACAACAAACAACACATAGCGATAAAGATTGGATTGGTGGTACCAGAGGTGAAAGGGGAAGGGAGGAGGGTGAGAGGGGTGATTAGGCACCTGTGTGGTGATGGATTATAATCAGTCTTTGGGTGGGGAACATGATGTAATCTACAAAGGAATTGAAATATAATGATGTACACCCAAAATTTATATAATGTTATAAACCAATGTTACCGCAACAACAACAACAAAAGAAGTGAAAGGAGTAATTAAAAAACCAACAATTATAGTTGGACACTTCAACACCCGTCTCTTGATAATTGATAGACAAACTAGACAGAAAACCAGCAAGGAAATGAAGAACTCAACAAATCATCAAACAACATGCTCTAATCAACATTCATACAGCACTCCACTCAACAACAGCAGAATACACATTCATTTCAAGCGGAATATATACCAAGATAGATCATATGTTGGGCCATAAAACAAATCTCAGCAAATTGAAAAAAATGAAATCATACAGAGTATGTTCTCTGACCACTAGAAATCAGTAACCAGGATAACAGAAGAATCTCCAAACACTTGGAACTAAGCAAACACTTCTAAATAATCCTGGATCAAAGAGAAAGTCTCAAAGGAAATTAAAAACAAAGAGAGCCAGCCCTGATGGCCTTGCAGTTTAAGTTCGATGTGCCACTTCAGTGGCCCAGGTTCCCTTCCCCAATGCAGAACCAAACTGCTCATCTGTCAGTAGCCATGCTATGGTTGCAGTAGCTCATATAGAAGAAACAGAAGAACTTAAAACTGTACACAACTATGTACTGGGGCTTTCGGGAGGAAAAAGAAGAAAAAAGGAGGATGATTGGCAACAGGTGTTACCATAAGGTGAATCGTTCTCTGCAAATAAAAAAAGAAATACAAGGGCCAGCCCAGTACAGTAGTGGTTAAGTTTACATGCTCCTTTTGGTGGCCCGGGGTTCATTGGTTCGGATCCCAGGCACGAACCTATGCGCAGCTTATCAGGCCATGCTGTAGTAGGCATCACACATATAAAATAGAGGCAGTTGGGCACAGATGTTAGCTCAGGGCCAATCTTCCTCACTAAAAAAAAGAAATGCAAATTATTGGGTTCCACCTAGACCTACTGCATCAGAATCTCTGAGGGTGGGGTCCAGGACTAGAGTTTAAAAGAGAACATGTTGAACTAATGAAAGTGAAAATACAATGTATCAGAATTTGTGGGACACAGCTAAAAGCAGAGTTGAAAGGGAAATTTATAGCACAAATGCTTACCTTAGAAAAGAAGAAAATTCTCAAATCAATAATCTAAACTCTCACCTCAAGAACCTAGAAAAAGAAAAGCACAGTAAACCCCAAGCAAGCAGAAGGAAGAAAATAATAAAAATAAGAGCAGGAATAAATGAAATCGAAAACAATAAAATAGTAGAGAAAATCATTGAAACAAGGAGCTGATTCTTTGAAAAGATCAATATTAACAAACCTCTAGCAAGACTGACAAAGAAAACATGAAAGAAGACATAAATTAGAGAAGACAAATTACCAATATGAGAAATGTAGCCGGGGTATCATTACAGATCCTTCAGACATCAAAAGGATAATAAGGGAGTGCCATAAATAATACCACACACATAAACTCGACAACTTTGATGAAATAGACCAATGTCGCCAAAAGTACAAACCACCACAACTCACCCAATATGGAAAAGATACAGACAATCCTTGACTTACGATGGTTTGACAACAATGTTTTGACTTGATGATTCAAAAGCAGTAGAAACTGTAGTTTAAATTTTGAATTTTGATCTTTCCCAGGCTAGTGATATTCTGTAAGATACTCTCTCACGATGCTGGGCAGTGGCAGCAAGCCGCAGCTCCCAGTCAGCACTGCCATCATGAGAATAACCAACTGACGCTCTGCAGAGTCCAGTACCCAGAAAACCATTCTGTTTTTCACTTGCAGTACAGTATTCAATAAATTACATGAGATATTCAACACTTGATTACAAAATAGGCTTTGTGTTTGATGATTTTGCCCAAGTGTAGGCTAATGTAAGTGTTCTGAGCACGTTTAAGGTAGGCTAAGCTAAACAATGATGTTCGGTAGGTTAGGTTTATTAAATGCTTTTCTTTTCTGAAGATTGGCACCTGAGCTAACATCTGTTACCAATCTTTCTTCTTCTTCTTCTTCTTCTTCTTCTTCTCCCCGAAGCCCCCAATACATAGTTGTATATTCTAGTTCTAGGTCCTTCTGGCTCTGCTATGTGGGATGCCATGTCAGCATGGCCTGATGAGCAGTGCTAGGTCCACACCCAGGATCCAAACTGGCAAAACCCTGGGCCACTGGAGCAGAGCACGTGAACTTAACCAGTCAGCCGTGGGGCTGGCCCCTAAATGCATTTTTGACTCACAATATTTCCAACTTAGAATAGGTTTATAGGGACATAACCCTATTGTAAGTCAATTTAATTTGGTAGATCCTGTAACTGTTAAGGAAATTGTATTTGTAATTTTAAAACTCAAAAAAAGAAATCTCCAAGCCCAGAGGATTTCATTGAAGAATTCTATCAAATGTTTAAATAAGATTTAATACCAATTCTATACAACCTCTTCCAGAAGATAGAAAATGGAACACTTCCCAATTAATTTTATGAAGCTAGTGTTACCCTGATACCAAAACCAGGAAAATACAGAACAACAACAAAAAAATACAGGCCAATCTCTCTCATGAATATAGATGCAAAAATCCATAACAAAATATTAGCAAATACAATTAATCAACATATAAAAAGAATTATACACCATGACCGAATGGGATTTATTCCAGGAACGCAAGACTATTTTAATATTTGAAAATACACAACCCACTATATTAATAAGATAATGAAGAAAAATCACTGATCAAAGCAGAAAAAACATTTTATAAATTTCAACAGTCACTCATGATAAAAACTGAGATAAACAGAAATAGAGAGAACCTCCTCAACTTGATAAAGAGCCTCTACAAAAGCCTCATAACATTACACTTAATGGTGAAAGACTGAATGCTTTTCCCCTAAGACTGGGAACAAAGCAAGGATGTTTGGGCTTACCACTTTTATTCAACAAAGTGCTGGAAGTTCTAGTCAGTGCTTAAGCAAGAAAAGTAACTAAAAAGCAGGTTCTAGGCACTTTCACGGTAAGCATCTGTGTAGTAGACATCTTTGCTGCAAACGTTTTTGCCACAAATATTTTCACCACATAACTAATTGGCCATAAGGCAATTTTGCCATAAAAGGTAAAATAACTGGTTGACAGTTTAGTTTCAGCTGGTGGACTTTGGTTTCATTTCTCCATTGACACAGTACGCCCATTTTTTTATTATATAACTCTTACCCTTTATGATGGTCTATATAGTGGCGCAGGATTGAACCCACATTTCCCATAGAACTTTGGAACAGCTATCAACAGGCATGTGACAATATGCCAAGAATAAACAACAACAGTGTAGAAGGTTTTCACAATGCAACACAAAGCTCAGTTACAAATATGCATCCTCGTGTTTGGAAACTGATATCTCTCTTAATGAAGTAAGAAATGTTAGCGAAAAAGAAAAAGTGCAATGCCAAACAAGAAGACAAATCTACAAGCAAGAAAAAGGTCTAATACTATTTAAAAAAAATTCAAAGATAAGCTCTTAGGTACAACCCACAAAATAATATCAGTTATTTACACAGTATTGCCATGAATCTGCACACATTTTAAATTTATTCAAATATTTTGTATTTCACAATAAAGTCTTTTGTTATTTTTCATGTTTCATTATGTCCTTTTTGTGTGTGTGAGGAAGATTGGCCCTGAGCTAACATCTGTTGCCAGTCTTCCTCTATTTTATTTGGGATGCCACCACAGCATGGCCTGACGAGTGGTGCTAGAGCTGCACCCAGGGCCGAACTTAACCACAAAGCCACCTGGCTCTACACAGAGGTGGTTTCTTCTGAGGGCTATAATGGACTGAGTCTGTTCCAGGCATCTTCTTGCTGTTTTGTCCTTACATAGTTGTCCCTCGGTGAAGGTACAGCCCTGAGGTCTCTTCTTCTTATAAGGACACTAGACATATTGGATAAGGGCCCCATCCTAATGGTCTGATATTAGCTTAATCACTTCTTGAAATATGTTATCGCCAAATACCATTCTGAAGTCCTGCACATTGAGACTTCAAAATATGAATTGGGTGAGGATATGGGGGAAACAACTCAGCCCATAATAGCTGTGGCTGCATGAGAGAATGTCCTTGATTGTGGAAACGTGCATGGAAGTATTTGGGGTGGTGGGGAATCATGCTATAGCTTTCTTTTGCATGAGTGGTTCAGAGTAAAAATGTTCTTTGTAGGGCCAACCCCAGTGGCCTAGTAGTTAAGTTCACTGTGCCCCACTTTGGCAGCCCAGGTGCAATTCCCAGGCACAGACCCACATCACTCATCAGTGGCCATGCTGTGGCAGTGGCTCACATAAAAAAAAAAAAAGAAGAAGAAGAAGACTGGCAACAGATGTTAGCTCAGGGTGAATCTTCCTCGGGGAAAAATAATGTTGTTTGTATTATTCTGACAACTTTTCTGTAAATTTGAAATTATCTCAAAAGAAATTATTTTCAAAAGAAAAAAATTAAGTTGATCAAATGTAAAAGTTTCATGGACCAAAATAATAATAGGAATCAGTCATAGCTTTGTTTTTTAGTATACACATCTTTTTTCAGTGCACTAATCATGCATATGTAATATAATAAGAAGGACACAATAATGCAGTGCATACGGCCTGTGGATAAGAGTGTGGGATCTAGGGCTGGACCACCTGGACTCAAATCCTGGCTCTACCACTTACTTGCCATACGACTTTGGGAAAGTTTCTTAAAGTTTTCATGCCTCAATTTCTTTACCTTCAAAATTGTTGACGTTGTTAGTGCCGTCAAGTTGATTCCACCTCCTAGTGACCCTGTGTACAGCAGAGCAGAATGCTGCCTCCTTACACCATCCTCTCACCCTGCAGAAATTTGAAATCCCTGTGGCATAGCTTTCAGCATCACAGAAACATGCAGCCACCACAGTATGACAACCAACAGAGGAATCTTAACCACTAGACCACTAGCGCTGGTCACCTTTAAAATAGATGTACGTCAATACCAGCCCTAAGTCATTATGCAAATGAAATGAGTTAACATGCAAAAGTACTTGAAACAGTGACTGGAGTAAGTGCTCAACAAATGTTAGCCCAAATTGTAAAGCAATGTGAAAAAAGTAAATTAGTAGTTCTGGAATCCGGATCTATTTCTGTTAGGATGGTCTCCATTGAAAAATGGATTGTATTTTAGTTTATCCCCCAAAATAAAAGAAGACTGGGACTAGGTTATGACAAGATTAAGCAATGTTATACTTCTCTATGTTTAGCTATTAAACAGAGCTGCCTGTTATAAATACCTCCATTTCCAGTTTTGATTGCTCTTTGCCCTTCTCCTAAGCAGTATTGAGAGCAATTTAATTTAGGGATTCACACGAATATAGTAGAGAAATCCAAGGAGCAAGATGACTAGTAAAACCAGAAATGTGAGTAAGTGGTGCCGAAATTTCCCAAGGAGGAGATAAAAAGAGAGTCCCCGTCTTCTCCAGCCCTCCTCCCCTCCCCGCCACATCCAGTGTAAAGAGCAGAAGTCACAGAAAGAAGGGTACCTGTCTCTCCTCCATCCCTCTCCCTGATATAATGAGAGTGTGCCGTTAGGAGGGGCTGAAGCCAGGAGAGTGTACAGTGATGTGATGGCAGAAGAGGTTCCTTGTGAGCTGAATGCCTTTACCAAAAATGCACACTTTTGAAACCAGCTTAGCTTACCAGAATGGTGTTTCCTCATGTGGTTCTTTGACTGTAAGAAAAGTATATCTTCCAAGGAACAACCTGCCATATTGATCTTTGTCTTCTATTAAATTATCTCAGGACTCCAAAGAACAAAAAGCAATTTTTAAGATGCAGGGGACTGTAGGACTGGCAACAGTAACAATTTTTCCACTACCTCACAATGTAACCTGAGGGAGTCAAATAACCCCTTTATGCTTCACATTCTTGTCTGTAATATGAGAGAAAGGACTCAAGATCCTCTGGCGGACCTTCCAGTGCTAATGTGCTATCATTCTGTAAAGCTCCACAAATTATTCCTTATTTCCCCCAAAATCAACACAGGACA
This sequence comes from Equus quagga, assembly GCF_021613505.1. Taxonomy (NCBI): domain Eukaryota; kingdom Metazoa; phylum Chordata; class Mammalia; order Perissodactyla; family Equidae; genus Equus; species Equus quagga. The sequence goes on from NC_060272.1 coordinate 59,459,365, forward strand.
GACTAAAGTTGTTTCCTCAAATCCAAGGTGCTCCAAATTCCTTCCAGCTCTCATTTGTTCCTTTAATGAATTCAGAAAAGCTACACCAAAGTATTACATGTTATCATTGACCATTTTTTTTCCTGACCAACCTGCCCTGTGATCTGCCAAAGAAAAATGTCCCTTTCAGGAGAGACATTGCCCAGGGAGAAGGGCATACTCAAGTAGAGATAGGAGATAGTTTAAACAAATGGCATATGTAAGTGGAGTGGTTGCACATAGAAAGTGAGTTCTCTTTCCCATGCAAACATGGCGGTGCCAACCGAAAGTAGAGCATACTTTCCATCCCCTGGCCAGGATGCTAGTCTCTATGACGCTTTGAGGCCCTTACTAATTGAGATAAGCATTTCCAAGATTGCTAGCCAGGTTTTGGTATAAGATTCATGGTTAATATACCAGGGCTAAACTAGACACTCATTTATTCATTTATTCATTCAGTGCCCACTAAAGCAGTGTACTGTAGTAGTAAAGAGCATGGGCTACAAAACCAGACAACTTACAACTCAGACACTGCAATCTCAACTCTACCGTTTAAAATCCATGTGATGTTGGACAAACTGCTCGATTTCTCTTGCCTCAGAGTCTTCATTGGCAAACTGAGGATGATTGCTAAATGACCTGCTTCAGAGGGTGGTTGTGAGAATAAAATGAGTTCATAAACATTTAGCATTTAGAACAGAGCCTGGAACATAGCTCTCAAAATATTGCTTATTGTTGTCATTATTCTTATTTGCTAGGTACTAAGTATGGAAATTAATAAAAGAAACCTTAACTAAATTGGAGTGGGGAAAGCCTGTAGTGGGAGCTCCCATGCCCTATCACCCATTGTCAATTACACCAACCAGGAAGAGACATCTGCTTGCATCTTTGTCTGAAAGTAAAACTGCTTTACTACTAAAGGAAGATTTCTCTCCCCACCCGGCAACAGCTCAGCCAATGAGAAGCCATTGCTCTCCTGAACTGTTACTTTCCTCCAATGGACTTTTGTTTTGAACAGCCCCGCCCTACTTCCTTTTTCTCTATAAAAGCAGCTCACTTGTGTTCTGAATTTGCCTATGGTTTGCCATAGCGTGCATGGCCTGAATTGCAATTCTTTTAACTATTCCCAAATAAACTCATTCTGAGGGTAAAATAACTAGTGAATTTGCCTTTTAAGTTAACCTTGCAAATAATTAAGCCACTTAGGAATTACATGATTATGTTTAGAATATAGAACATAAGTAGAAGGATTTTGTCTTTGTCATCACCCCAGGACCTGTATCCATCAATAACATATTTTGAACACTCAATAAATGTCCACTGAATAATTCAGTGAATTAGTTAATGAAATTAATCTAAAGCTAGTCAGCAAGTTAGCCAGACACATAGATAATTTTAGATTGTTGATTTGAATGTAAATATCAATTTTTGGTCTAAAATTTTATCTTGAAACTAATTGGTAAAGGAAATGTCATTTTTATTTCTTGTCTTTTTGTTATCTGAGCAAGGATTTTATAAAGTTTATTCTGGTAAATATCAGAACATTTCATTATGACATTACAAAACCTTGGGTGTACACATCATAACCAAAGTGTTTGTGTGCGATCCAAGCATTGTGAAAAACTTTCAAGAAATTGTTTGCAGCTATCCTAAATATTGCTCAAGAATTGTTCATAAAATTTATGCATCAAATGAAACAGAAGTATCATTACTATGACAAATCTATAGAGGATAGTATATGCCTGAATTAACTGGGCAACTTCTGTATCATCTTTCTGAAGTTGTATCTTACTTGATAAATGAATTAATTTATTCCCTGAACAGTTAATGTGAGTAGGCATTTGAAAATAAACCCATTTAGACTTTGAATTTAATTTTAATTATTGTAGGTTGAGCCATAGAATTCTAGTACATTTAAATAATAAACCATAAATGTGCTTTATGTTGTAATTATAAATATTATAGGTAATTAATGCACCAAAAGGAAAGAAAAAGATAAACAACTCAATAAAAAAATGGATAAAATGAGGTTTATTTAACTCTCAGTAGAGTGTGGAATATCAAAATTGTGCCTAAATCCTCATTCTAAATCAGCCTTTAAATTTTTCCTCTCTTTAGAAAAGCTTATCTAAAATAGCTCTATAAGACAATTCCAGCTGGTTTTATGATTTGAAATCCATCTCAGTAAAGTGGAGGATGGCCTCCCTTTGGCCACAGGCCTTCCTCACTGGCCTTTGTACTCTTCAGCCCACAGCACCTTAAGTGAAGGGTACAGAATTAAAGGAAAAGACTCCAATGTCCACTCTATCTTCTATGAATAGTAACAGTGCCGGCTGGTGCGAGCTGTAGCTCCTTGGCTTGGGTCCTGGTAAACATTAAGAATTCCAAAGGAGGTAAGGTTACAATCCTTATTAAGTATCTAACCTAGATTTGTAAAGCAGGCTAAACGAGCAATTCTCAAACGTCTTCATCTCAGAACGCTTTTACACCTTTACAGTTGTTGAGGATCCCACAGAGCTTTTGTTTATGTGGTTATATCTATCAATATTTACCATCATAATTTGAATTTAACTGAGAAAATTTAGATTTATTTATTTACTTTAAAATTAACTACCATAACCTATTACATATTAACATAAATAACATACTATAAGTAATACATATAATTATTAATGAAAAGTAATTATTTCTGAACCAAAAATCATTAGTGAGAAGAGTGGTATTGTTTTACATTTTTGCAAATCTCCTTAATATTTGGCTTAATAGAAGACAGCAAGATTCTCATATCTGCTTCTGCATTCAGTCTGTTGCAATATGTGTTTTGGTTGAAGTATACAAAGAAAATATGTACAGATATATAGTTGGGAAAGAAGGGAGTGTTTTATTAGCCTTTTTAGATAATTATGGATATTTGTCTTTGATACTATACCAAAACTCAACCAGTGGTAGTTAAAGATTTGCTGCAATGTGGAACCTGAAATCACATCAATGAACTTTTCATTCTCTTCCTTCGAAATCCATTGGTCTATCTTGAATGTTGAATGAATCTTCACCTATGCATGATTTTTACCAGCATGTACTGATCATTTGAAAAAAGTGCTGGTTCACTGAGTTATGTAGCAATTCCAAATGTTGACATATTTATTGAAATATTTGTTGCAGCAATTCACTGAGATATTTTTACAATGGGGGCCAGCCAAGTAGTGTAGTGGTTACGTTTGCTCGCTCTGCTTCAGCAACCCAGGGTTCGTGGTTTCGGGTCCTGGGGCCAGACCTACACACTGCTTATCATGCCACGCTGTGGCAGAAGTCCCACATATAAAGCTGAGGAAGATGGCCACAGATGTTAGCTCAGGGCCAATCTTCCTCAACAAAAGGAGGAGGATTGGCAGTGGATGTTAGCTCAGGGCTAATCTTCCTCAAAATATATGTATATATTTTTACAATGACATTTGTTAATATCATCACTTATTTCATCAGAAAAGCCCTTAATTACTGGGAAGCTATCCAGTTCAGAGTGGCAGATCACAAATTTTCAAAATTCTAATTTTCACTTGAAAGCTTGAATTGTACCATTTTAGCAAAAAGTAGCATAACTTATTTACCCTGAAGTGACAGGCTCACTTCATTCACTTTTGAGACACTATCTACCAAATAACCATGTCTAAAAACCACAGTATGTCTATCAGTCCTTCTTTGAAGTACAAACGGTGGAAAAAAATCAGCTAGCTCAGCTCACCAGTTAATCGCACAATTGTTCTCCTCAAGACAAGCATCATCGTTCCATAGCAGCAAAAAGCACTTTATGAACACATCCCATTTCATCACACAGAATATTAAAGAGACGTGTACCCATGGTTTGAGTTTTCATGAAATTAATAATTTTTGCTGCTTCACCAAGAACATTCTTAAATAAAACTGGTTTGTGCTTTTTTTTTTATAGCATGTACATTGTGGTGAAGAATTCAATTACTATCATTATGATTTGGTGCCATGTCTTGGTTCTTGCTAAGTCCTATTTTGTTTTGGCCTCATGGATCCCCTGAAAGGGTCTTGTGACACCTAGGGGTCTGTGGATCAAATCTGAGAACTCAAATTTGAGAGCACTGTAGAAAGAAATGAACTAGTCAAGCCATAAATGACAACAACTAAGAAAATAAGAATTTGTTTTTATGTAGCAACCTACAACATAACTTCTCATGCGTTACCTCATCTGACCCTCACAACACCCTCTCCAAGTGGTAGGTAAAGCTGGTAGTAGTATTTTTCACACACGTAAGAAAACATCTTTGAGCTAACTGGAATGACATGGTCAGCATCTTAGCTAGTAAGTGATGGAGCTAGCATTCAAAACCAGACTTTCTGACCTCAAGCGCAGAATTTTTCCCACAATTCCACATTTCCTCTCTGTCCAACATGGAATAGAGATCTGCTTCTCTTTTTCCTCCTTAATATGTCTGTAGCCTGTCCTCTGTTGATCCCCAACCCCAAACCTCACCTTGTGCTGAATTTAACAGGAACCTTCACATAATGGACAGGATAAAGAATTGCAGAAACTGGCCCACAAATGGGGTTGAAAGTTTGGGAGATTTTCTCCAAAGAGAAGGAAGTACGTAACAAAAATTGCCACCGTGAAGATGGTACGAGGTAAGCAGAGGACATGTCAGCAGACTGTTCAATGCTATTCTATTTAGGCCATTAGGATGCCCTAGGAAGTGACAGAGCAATTGCTTGTAAGCAACCTGTGTCCCTAGATGACCCCAGCATCAGAACTACCCCACCAGCCTAAACGTTTTACATCTGGACTGCTATGTGAGAAACAGACTTCTTTGTTTTCAAGCCACTTCACTGTTACAACAGCTTAGCTTTGCCCTGATTAATACGCCCTCACATCTTCAAGATTTTAGCTCCTGATTCACTGTTCGTCTCCCCAGTACTAATCCGGTGATAATTCTTCAAGATTTTCATACCCGCAAAGGAGATCCTTCAAACCCCTCTACATTACGTTGACAAAGATCACCTTTGATCTCCACATTGCTAAATCAAAGGATCCCTTCTCAGTTCTCTTTTTACCGGACCTACCTGCAGTATTTGATCAGTCTCTTTGAAATACTTCTTGCACTTGGTTTCTGGAACACTATGCTCTCCTTGTTTTCCTCCCATTTTTTTGGCATCTCCTTAGTTTCCTTTGTTGGTTTTTCCATGTCTCCTCAACCAAACTCAGGTTTTGTACCATTTCCTTTTACTAAATGCACTCATGTCTTCGGTGATCTCATTCAGTCCCCTAGTTTTAAATACAATTAATTTGCTCATGATGCCCACACCTATCTCTCCAACCCAGCTCTTTCTTGCCCCAGAACTTTAAACTCATATATTCAGCACCTGTTCACCACCCGTTCAGCATCTCCACTTCCATGTACATTAGACATTTCAAACTTACCATGTCCAAAACTTAACTCCTGAATTCCCTTCCCAAACCTGAAAGTAAATGTTAAGTATATTTTTCCACTTGCTCACATCCCGTACTTTCTTGAACATCCAATCCATCAGCAAATTCTGTTGATTCTAACTTCAAAATATATCTAGACTCCAACCACTTCTCAACCCTTCCTTTAATGCCTCTGTTGTACAAGCCACAATCATCTCTCACCTGCATTATTGCAATAGCCTCCTAACTGGCCTCCCAGCTGCACCCTTGCTGTCACCAGCCAAAGTGATCCTGTTAAAACACCTTAGATTGTGTCATTCCTCTGTCTCTTAGTCAGGGTAAGAACTAAAGTTCTTCAAAATGGCCTGCGAAGCCATGGGTCTAGACTTGATAACCAATAAGACTTCATTTCCTGTTACCCTTTCTTACATTTTCTACTTCAAGCACACTGGCCTCTGTGCTCCTCCAGGAACATATCAGTCATGTTTCTGCCTCAGGGTTTTACAACTGTTCCTTCTGCCCAGAATATTCTTCTCCCACATGCTGCCTGACTTACTTTCTCACCTTAAAGTGAAACGTAAGAAGATAGAAAAATGAGAAGTGGAAAGATAACATGGGGTCAGGAATAGCCTTAAGAGTGTGTTGGCAATAATCATCCTTACTAACAATGGCCACTAACCAGGTCCTTAAGTCTTTTTATAGACAACTGGTTAGTGACATAATTTGATGTTTAGATACATAGGCTTAGGGCCTTTATTCTTGATGTTAAGATCAGGCAAGAATATCTTCCAGGGATCTTTATAAAGACACTGTGTGAAATGTACTTGTGATAATACCCTTAGAGTAAGGATAGCATTAATACTCCCATAGAGCTTTTTCTTGTAGCCTTCAATTGAAAGGCAAATTCAGTTTACAAAACAAAAAAATAAACAAAAGTAGAGGAGGTGAAGAGAATAACACACAAATAATCTGAGTACCCAGGCCAATGCAGGGATATATTTTAGAATCCGTATTAGCAAGTGAACTGAATGTAGGTCTTTTAATCCATTGACCTGGAACATTGTTTATCTCTCATTTGAGATTTTAATAAATTTTTGAAGATGGCAAGCTAAAGATTTAACAGTCCAGCCTAGAGAGAAGCTATTCTAATGTTGGATCAACTGGACTTGTAGACCTTAAGTAGCCTCTGTGCCTAAATAAGCCATTCTCGTTCCTGTTGTGAAGATGCCTAGCTTTTCCTTAGCATATTGTTTCAGTCTGCTCTATAAAGTAGAGAAACAGGAAGATCATGTCTTAGATAGACAAATGAAGCTGTGGTGAAAGTTCCACAAAGGCTATTCGTGTTTACAAGACTGCAGGGCAGTAAGAAGAAGTGCAGTCATCCTAGATGGGCCCCTGGTCTGACCTCTCCTCCCTCACTTCTTTGGTATTGCTCCAAAGTTGCGAAAGAAACATTCAAGTGAAACGGGAACCCAAAGAGTTTTCCCCAGTTGCTCCCAATGCTTTTCAGTCCTTCCTCCACTATGTGACCAGAGTTACCAATGTAAATGCAGCATTACAAAAGTTTCAGAGGTGCAGTTGTGTTTCCAAGGATAAAGCCCTTCAGTGGTTCCTTGGCATACAAAACCTCTTCACCTCCCAGCTCTCTCCACATCCTTACATGCTCTGGAGACTCACTGAACTACTTGAAGTTGAAGGCATGTTGCAATTAAAAGTTGTGGCACCTGACCAGTGCAGATGCTGTTCCCTCTCTTACCTGTCACTCAGCAGGAACTGCCTGCTAGTTGGCTTTTAGGACTCCATACAATGGCCCTTTCTTCTTGGGACCCTTTTCCAACTGTCTCTACCTGCCTTCCATCACTCCCCGCTCCCACCCAGCCTGGGGCAGAAGCTGCTGTGCTGTGTACACCTTTTCATTGCACATATCACATTATATTGAAGTTACTGGAGTGTTTGATTTCTTTTCCTCACTGGTCTTGAACTCCTTGAAGGCAAGGGCTATAATCTTGATCTTTGGTGCATAATTCAGTGCTAATTCAGACAACTAAATGTTGAATAGATGAAGGAATTCAACGAAAAATGACTATTGATTGAATGTCAACTATTCTGGGACCTGTGGACCTACGCACACGGGGATACAAGTGAAAGCAAAAATCAATACAGCATCCTCTCTCATGTGGCTTACACTCTATTGGGGGAGCAGACATGAGCCAACTAAACATACTAATGAATAAATAACTAAAACTAAAATGTGTGTTTTGCAGATGAGGAGTACAGTTCAGTGACTATATATAGCAGTATAGCCTAGACTGTTTATTCTTTTTATTTTCTGTTTGCCCTTGTTTATTTGTTTGGTTTTAGATGGAAAAGATCTGAGTATGATTTAGACTTGATGGGAATAGGAGAGGTTAAATAGTATACATGAGAGAAAAAGGATTACATAACAGAGAACACTTCTGGAGAGGATAGAGAGGATCCTACAACCCTCATGGAGGGATTAGCCTTGGATGAGAGAAGGAGCACCTCCTCTGAGGTCACAAGGGGAAAATGAAGAGCGTAGATACAGAAGTAGGTAGGCGGCAGATTTTGTACTAGAAAATTGAATGAGGTCCTGTCCTAAAGCCTGAATTTTCTCCAAGGGAGAAGAGTCAAAGTTATCTACAAGAAATAGGCAGAACATGAGAGAGTCAGAGATTTGAAGAGACTGGAGAGGGTTTGAAGCTTTCATTATAGAGTTCAGGAAACAAGTCAACTGAGAAACATAGCAGGATAGTTGGGCTCTATTAAGAAGAACCCATCTGAGTTTGATGATGGTGACTACAGATACTGACAGCAATCTGCCTATTATGTGATTTTCTCCAGCAGATTTGGAGGCTCGGGAGCAACCACAGAGAAAGCATACAGTTAGTCTCATTCAAGGTTGGGGTTTTGCCAAAGTGTGATGAGGACATGCCAGTAGGTCAAGGGAGTTAGGGCAAATGGTAAGAGTGTTATTGAAATAAAGGATCATAGTATCCAAGAGCAGAAGCCTGATGGATTGCAGAAAGGCGGGGGGAATCGGTGGACTGGAGTTCCCAAGGAGGCTGAAGAACAACCGTAGTGAGAGTGGTTGAACAGGAGGCTGCAAGGAAAGACAGGAGCATAGCTAGAGGATAGGGGTATGGTAGAGCTACCTCTGAACACATTTCCAAACATAGAATCTTTCCAACAATATTCAAGATATGAAAAGTATGATGGAATGATATTAGAGGAAGCAGCATGGAAGCAAGGCAGTGAGAGTCAAGAGACATCGAAAAGGGTGGTGCATTTTCAGTATCGTTGTTGCTCCTCCATCAACCATTAGCGTAAGCCCCAGAGTCTCTCTGGAAACTCACTTCTTACAGTTCAAGTTATGTTACAATTAAATGTTGTGGCACTAGGCCAGTGCACATGCTGTTCTCTCTCTTACCCATAACTCACTGGGCAACTGCTCCTGGTTGGCAGTTGGCAACCCACACCCTACCCACTCCCAGGTTTCATCTTCCCAGTGTTGGAACGTATCTAAGCTTGTGAGGAGGGGAAGACACAGTTACAGATCAAAATGCTTAAAATTGTTATTTTGGAGATGAATTATTTCAAATGATGACAAGATCTAGTGTTTAGGGGTGGCAGAAGTAGAGAGAAGGTGATTGGAGATGAGGAAGTCAGAGAGTTTTGGAGGGTCATCCGTGGAGGGTGAGGGCACACTTCATAGAGATTGCTCTTAGCCCAGCATCAAAGTCTTTAGTGAATGACAGAGTATAACCACAAGGCGGGTAAATGACAGGGAATAGGAGAGGGGAAGGATAGCTGATCAAAAGACATGACCCTTAGTAAAGGAGAATTTTTTGCAAGTGAGGGAATAAGAAGCAGTGGAAAGCAAGGACAAAACCTAGTGCTGGTTCCTGAGGTAAGTATATATAAGAGCATAAACAGCCAACATTTAACCTAGAGAAAAGGTACACATTATAGAAGGATCATGACTTAAGCTGTGCCCCCAGTGGACTGTATTGGCCCCAAAGATTTGCCTTTCAAACTTGTCAAATGCACCCTCTGGGCTAGCTGTGAACTTGGCTGGGAAAGTGCTGACCTCAGGAAGAGTCAGATTTCAGCTCAGATGAGGAGGTGAAGGGAGGACAGAGAAAGGCTGATTATGGATTAGCCAAGGATAATGGATTAGCCATAAAATAAATGAATATTAATTAATTTAAGAGAAAACTAAGATTAGTGGCTCTCTAAGGTTGTGTTTCATCAATAGATTGAAAGCTGCATGAAGGCAGGGACTACATGTCTTGTTCACCATTGTATCCCCAGGGCCCTAGCAGATAGCAAGTCCTTGAAATATGTTTGTTAAAAGTGGGAATAAATTTCCTGTTGCTGGAGATGTAGTATGGAAGGAAAATTGGTAAGAAAAACAGCGATGCACACTTTAAGCCTAAATCAGTGGAAGTAAGGTGGATAGTGAGCACAAAGTATATTGAAAGTCTATGCCCTCAAGAGAAGCTTTGGAAAGTGCCTTTGTCCCCTGACTTCCAAAGTCCTTGTTCCAGAAATGGAGTGTACCTGGGGATGCCTCCTGCTGACTTGAGTTCTCTAGTACTACAGAAGAGGCTGAGCAGTAGCTGAAATAGAGGAGAGAAAGAGGGAGGGAGAGAGAATGAAGGAAAGAAAAACGGAGGTGGGGAGGAGAAAGAGAGAGTTTCTGTTAGAAGAGGGTATAACTGGGATTCACCTGAATGCAAAGGTGGAAATTCAGCCCCAAATTAATTTTATTCTATGTTTTATATGAAGGAAGAAGAAGATAGATAGATAAGATGCTTATTAATTTTCTAGTGGTGTCTTAGGAGAAGGACTGGAAAGAAATACAACATAATGTTAACAGTAGTTATCTCTGACTGGTAGACTTGTTTTTCCTTCTTTGTAGATTTCCTCATGTCCGCATTTTCTGTATTGAACATATGTGACTTGATTTTGTAGAAAAATATTATGCCTCTTCTAAATTCCTCACAAGCCCAGAATATCTAATTTTAGGGCAAATTGGTTGCAAACTAAAGGGATTATAAGGCTTCAAAAGAAATTCTCTCTAGAAATTTCAGCAGTGGTGCTGTAATTGTGAAGAATCAATACCCGGTAAATTTAATAAAATGAAATTTGTGAGGAGAGCAAACAATATGCAAAACACCAGCTGTGTGCCTTAATGTTGATACTTAGCACAAAACACTCTACAGTACATAAAAGGAACATTCAAGGCTGCAAGAAAGCTTGCCCCATGATGGGAGAAAGGCATCCGTTTTAGGAAATCAGCATGACAGGCTACTAAAGCAGAAATAACTAAGTATCTATTATTGTCTAATAGTCTCAGAGGGGTACTAGTTTGAAACTAGGTGAGAAATTTTAAAGTTAAACAGAACATTCCCTTTCTTGAAGGATCTACAAGGACATATCCTTTATTTCAATACAACTGAGAACTAGAACTGTGTATTAACCTGTTTTAGCTAGATTATGCTGCAGTAGCAAACAGCTCCCAAAATTTTACTGGTCTACAACAATACAGCCATGCATCATTTAATGACAGGACTACATTGTGAGGAATGCATCATTAGCTGACTTCATCATTGTGCAAACATCATGGAGTGTACTTACACAAATCCAGATGTTATAGCATACTACATGCATAGGCTATATGGTATAGCCTATTGCTCCTAGGCTACAAATGTGCAGAGCATGTTACTGTACTGAATACTGTAGGCAATTGTAACACAGTGGTAAATTTTTGTGTATCTAAACATATCTAAACACAGAAAAGGTACAGTAAAAATATGGTATAAAAGAGAAAAAAATGGCACACCTGTATAGGGCACTTACCATGAATGCAGCTTGCGGGACTGGAAGTGAATGTGAACAATGCCTTCTTCTGGAATACATCCTGAAGAGCCTACCTGAGAATCTTCTAAAGGAGGTGTCACTCTTTCCAGAAATACGTCCATGATGGTTTGCTTGTTTTGTTTCTTTTTTCATCATAGATTTGCTTGTAAGTGGATAATGCACCATGAACGTTCTTCTCTATGAATGAAAACTTTTTGGTATTGGGGTCTATGTTTTCAAACCTTTTAAGGAACTTGTTGAGATCTGCAAAAGCTTCTGATAAACACTTCACTGTAAATTTTCTTGGGGGTTTTTCTTTTTCTTCTCCTGCAGTTTCCTTTTCTCTTGCCTCTTCTTCAGCTACGTGTTCCTGCTTCAGTTCCAACGACGCTGCATTAGTCAGTTCCTCAGGAACCACCTCTAGCAGCCCCTCAATGTCATCATCACCCACACCCGGGTTAAAGCTGTTTGCCATCTCAACCGCAGCCTTGCTCATTTTTGACACCTCATCCTTGGTAAATCCCTTGAAGTCATGGATGAACCTCTTGAGTGTCTTCTTCCAGAAGCCATTCATACACTCCTCAGTGACGTCACCTCAAGCCCAAGCAAGGTTCTTGATGCAGTCGTAGATGTTGTAATTCTTCCCGAATTGCATCAGTGTCTTCTCAGTTCTTCCTCGGCGGCAGCAATAGCCTGGGTAAGGCTCCTCACCATGGAGTAGGCCTTAAAAGCTGCTATAACTCCTTGATCCATTGGTTGGATCAAAGAGATGGTGTTTGGAGGGAGAAAGACCCCTTGGATATTGGGATGAAGATCACCAATAAAAGGAGGATGGCCGGGAGCATTATCAAAATAAGCAAAATCTTGAAAGGTATGTTGTTCTCTAAACAGCACTTCTCTATTTGGCTCACATACCAACATAGAAGGGCATCTGGTAAAGAGAAGCTGGGTCATCTATGACTTTTTATTGCTCTTGTAGTAAACTGGCAGTGTGTGCTTATTGATATGCTGGAAGGTCCTAGGGTTCTCACTGTGCCATATCACAAAGGGTCTCAATTTTTAGCCTTTAACGTTGCCCCCAAGCAAGATTGTTATCCTGTCCTTAAAAGCCTTGAAACTTGAGTTGACTTGGCCTCTGTATGAATGAAAGTCTTTTCAGGCATCCATTTCCAGAATAGAGAGCTTTCATCCATATTGAATATTTGTTCTTGCAAGTAATTTTCCTCTACAATCAGCTTATTTAGAGTCTCCAAAAATTTTTCAGCTGCTTTCACATCAGCACTCACAGATTCACCACTCGCTTTCACGTTATGTAATGAATAACAACTGTTGAATGAGTTAAACCACCAGAGCTACAAGTAAACTCAATATCATAGTTGAGTCCAGCCTTTTCTTTCAAGATTACAAATAAACTTTTTTCTTTGGTCGTGCTTATCACAGTGTGAGAGGGATATACTTCTGTGTCTGGTCTTCAGTCCAGGTCATTAGAAGTTTCTCCATGTCTGATATAAGCTTCTTTTCAAATTTTGGTTAGTCTCGTTACCTTCAATGAAGCAAATCCTTTAACAACTTCTCTAACCTTGTTCATGTTCTTCAAGATGGTAGCTATGGTGGAATGGGACATGACTGACTGGCAAGTAATAGCCATCACTAATTTTCCACTTTCATAATTAATCATTTTTAATTTTGTTTCCAGGTCAATCACTTGACGTGGCCTCTCACTGGCAACATTAGCATTGGATTTTGTATCCTTAGGGGCCATGATGAGCAAAACAGCTCAAGATTAAATCAAGCACAAGAGAAAATGATGCAATCAAGAGCTATGGTAAACACAAGATGAGGCTGCTGCCAGCATAACACAGCCTACTGTTTCACAGTAAACTGTTTGTTTTTAAGCAGAAATAGTACACTCTAAAATAGTGATAAAAAAAAGTATAGTAAATACATAAACCAGTAACAGTCGTTTATTATCATAATACTTAAGAAATGTTATGTACCATATTGATACCAAACCTGAAGTGAGTTCACTCACCCATTGCACAGCAAGCCAATCTCTGACACCGGGTGTGGTGAAAGAAAGTAGGAATTTTATTTTTGCACAGCGCTGAGCAAGGAGAGAGGGCAGCTAACGCTAAAATCCCAAACTCCCCGAAAAGCTAAAAGGAAGGATTTTTATTTGGGGTTTTAGGTAGGGGAGGGGGAGCATATGGCCTTGCTGGTTGGAGCTTTCCCACCAGTCTGTCTTTGGCCTTGAGACTACTTGTAGAGAGGAGGGAGCCCAAGACCTTGCTGGTCAGCAGCTTTCCCACCAGCCTGTATCTCTCTGTGAGGAGGAGATAATCCCGGTGCCTGTCCTTGGTGGTGTCTGTTTCCATGGAGGTTAGTGGATTCTGGAGCCAGGAAGCCAGAGAGTAAGCAGGGAACGAGCGTTTTGGTTTTAACCCCATATATGCTGGGTTTAATGTGGGGAAACTGATATCAGGGTCAACATCAATGTGTAATTGTATGTGCTATACTTTTTTACCACTGGCAGTGCAGTAGGTTTGTTTACACCAGCATCACCATAAACACGTGAGTAATGTGTTGCACCATGATGTTACAATGGGTACGAAGTCACTGGTGATAGGAATTTTTCAGTTCCATTATAATCTCATGAGACCACCATCGTATATGGGGTCTGTCATTGACTGAAACGTTGTTATGTGGCACATGATTCGTTTATTTCTCATTCATGTTACATGTTAGGAGCTGCAGGTTGGCTTCAGCTCTGCTCTGTATTTACTCTCATTCTAGGAACCAGGCTGAAGGAAAAGTCTCTATCTGGATACGAAATTCTCAGGGCAGAGGGAAATATTAAGTGAGTTAGTGAGAAACAGCAATGGCTTTTAAAGCTCCTGCTAAGAACTGGGATATTATAATCTCTGTCTCTTTTTTTCTCTCAAAGAAAGTGACATGGCTACGTCTAATGATAGCACAGGGACTTATACCCCTACCAAGGGATCTACTACAAGTCACACAGCAATGGGTAGGGATATACAATCACTTTATATAGAAGGGGTCAGTGAATATTTGGGAATAATTGTATAATCTATCACAAAATGTATTCACTTGCTGAGCAATTACTATGGTATTAAGCACTGGAAAAAATTCAGTGAAGATGAAAAACATTGTACCCTTAGGAGCTTAGTAGACAGGTGTCATAGAATGCCTGCTGTGGGGCATACACTACACCAGGTCCTCTATTTATAGTGACCCATTTAAGCCTTCAATAACCCTACAAGGTATTATAGGTATTCGTTTTTCTCATTTTATTTAATGAAAACCGAGGTTGGCTAACTGGTCCAGGGTCTCTCTGGTAGGTTGTAAAAATGGCCACAAATTCTTCCTCTTCCTGCATCCATACCTTGCAGTGTCACATGGCAGATATTTCCATAAGAAGTGGAGACAATTTTTCCACTCTTAAATCTGAGCTGACCATGTGACTTGCTGTAGCTGATGAGACGTAACAAATAAGGTAACAGAGACTTGAAAAGTGCTTGTGCACTGGGGCTTGCCCTTTTGCTGCTTTTGGAACCCAGCTGCCCTCAGAACAAGTCCAGGCTACCTTTCTGGATGATCAGCAACATGTGGCCCATTGTCTTTTTGTTCCAACCAACAGCCTGACAACCACCAGACGAGTGAGGGAGGCCATCCTAAATCATCCAGTCACTGGACAAACTGCCATCCGAAAACAGATACATGAGAGAGCCCAGCAAAGACCAGCTGAGACTAAGAACCTTAAGCTAAATGAATAGATGCTATTTCAAGTTTTGGGGTGGTTTGTTATGCAGCAAAAGCTAAGTAATATGCAGAAAGAGAGGACCAGAAAGGAATTTGAATGCAAGCCTGTCTGCCTCCAAAGCCCTTTTTCTTCCTACTAAGCTATATTTTCTCTCTAGGATGGAAAAAGGACCTTGAAAATCATGTCCTCCATTCATTCATGCAACATGCATTTAACAAATATTTACTGAGTGACTAGCCTAGCATATCTCAGACACTATGCTATGTTTACCTTCACTGTATTGAACAAGAAGGAAATAGCCTCTGCCATCTAAGAGTTTACAGTATTATGGCTAGAGAGGAAGGAATATGTAATAAATGAACAAAGAATATATTATTTTTAATCGTGATCAGAGATATAAAGAAAACCAACATAATTATGTAGTAGAAATGTGTAGGATGAGAGGAAAAGAGGGGATTAGGGCAAGAGCCTAAGCTTATGTAGACTTGTTCAGGGGAGCAGGCAAGGCATCTCTAAGGAGGTTGTGCTCATTAGGTTCCCCTGGAAGCAGATATTGAGATAGTTAGGAGTGCAAAAGGTTTATTGAAGAATAATGCTTATTAAGAAAAAGTAAAGGAGAAATATTGGGCAGGAGGACCATCAAAGTATAAGCTGACCAGAAAGAAACCACAAAGACTGATAGCCCAATAGGGAGCTCTGGAGCAAAGGTTGGCTGTTAGATGAAAATCGCTTGGGTGAAAATCGCTTGTACCACTGACTCTAACAATGACCACAGACATTGGCTGGGGAACGCCATGAAAAGGGTGTGATGTCAGTCCAAACACTGAGGGGACTAATAGGTAAACACACTCCTCACAACTGGGCAGTGAATCCTTTCTTTCTTTAATGTATTAAAATACATATATAACATTAAACAGCATTTTTTAGTGTACGGTTCAATGGCATTAAGTACATTCACACTGTTATTCAACTATCACCACCATCCATTTCTAGAATTTTTATCTCCTCCAACTTAAATTCTGTCCTTATTAAACGCTAACTTTGCATTCTTCCCTCCTGTCAGCCTCTAAAACTACCATTCTATCTTCTGTTTCTATGAATTTGACTATTCTAGGTTTCTCATATGAGTGGAATCATGCAGTATCTGTCCTTTTGTGACTGGCTGATTTCACTTAGCATAATGACCTCAAGGTCCATCCATGTTGTAGCATGTGTCAAAATTTTATCCTTTTTAAGGTTGAACGGTATTCCATTGTATGTATATGCCATATTTTGTTTATCTATTCATCCATTCATGTGCAACCCACGGACACTTAGGTTGCTTCCACATTTTGGCTATTGTGAATAATGCTGTTATGAACGTGTGTGTACAACTACTTATATGAGTCCCTGTTTGTAAGTCTTTGTTTACACACCCAGAAGTGAAATTGCTGGATCATATGATAAGTCTTTGCTTAATTTTTTGAGGAACCACCATACTGTTTTCCATAGCAGTTGCACCATTTTACATTCCCAGCAACAGTGTACAACGGTTCCAATTTTTCCACATCCTCTCCAACACTTGTTATTTTCTGGCTTTGTTTTTTTATAATAGCCATCCTAATGGGTCTGAAGTGGTATCTCATTGTGGTTTTCATTTGTATTTCCATAATGATTAGCGATATTCACCATCTTTTTGTGTATTTATTGGGTATTTGCATATTTTCTTTGGAGAAATGTCTGATTCCTTTGCCTATTTTCTAATTAGTTTAGTTGTTATTTTTGTTGTTGAATTGTAGGAGTACTTTATATATATTGATTATTAATCCCTTATCAGATATATGATTTGCAAATATTTCTCACAGTCTGTGGGTCACCCTTTCACTCTGTTGATAGTGTCCTTTGAGGCACAAAAGATTTGCTTTTGATGAAATTCAATTTATCTATGGTTTCTTTTGCTGCCTGTGCTTTTGGTGTCGTATCCAAAACATCACTGCCAAATCCAATGTGAGGAAGCTTTCCACCTATGTTTCCTTCTAAGAGTTTTATAGTTTTAGCTCTTATGTTTAGGCCTTTGATCCATTTTGAGTTATTTTTTGTATATGGTATAATGGAACAGTCTAATTTCATTCTTTTGCATGTGGCTGTCCAGTTGTCCCAACACCATTTGTTGAAAAGACTGTTATTTCCCCTCATTGAAAGGTTTGCACCCTTGTTGAAAATCATTTGACTCTATATGCAAGGGTTTTTCTGGGTTCTCTATTCTATTCCATTGGTCTATAGGTCTGTTTTTATGCCAATACTGTACTATTTGGATAACTGTAGCTTTGTAGTTTTGAGATCAGGAAATGTAAGATCTCCAACTTTTGGTCTTCTTTTTCAAGATTGTTTTGGCTATTTGGGGTCCCTTGAGTTTCCATATGAATTTTAGCATAGATTTTTTAAAAACTTTTTAATTCTGTGAAAAACATCATTGGGATTTTGATAGAAATTACATTGAATCTGTAGATCACTTTGGATAATATTGACGTTTTAACAATATTAAGTCTTCAAAGCCATGAATATGAGATATGCCCCCATTTACTCGTGTCTTCTTTAATTTCCTTCAGCAGTATTTTGTGGTTTTGAGTGTACAAGTCTTTTGACTCCTTGGTTAAGTTTATTCCTAAGTATTTTATTCTTTTTGATGCTAATGTAAATGAAATTGTCTTCCTAATTTCCTTTTTAAATTGTTCATTTTTAGTGTATAGATATGCAACAGGTTTTTGCATGTTGATTTTGTACCTACAACTCTTTTGAATTCATTTATTTTTCTAATAGTTTTTTTATGAATCCTTAGAATTTTCTACATATAAGTTCACATTATCCATCAACAGAGGTAATTTTCCTTCTCCCTTCTAATTTGAAAGCCTCTTATTTCTTTTTTCTTGCCTTAATGTCCTGGCTAAGATGTCCAGTGTTCTATTGAATAGAAGTGCAAAAGCAGGAATCCTTGTAACGAATCCTTTCTTGAAGAGGATTTCCATCTTTACCATAGTCTACCTCCTTATTCTGTATGGATCCATTTCTCCATACAATTGTGGAAGCAGCTCGTCCAGGATTCTGGTGGGTCTCTCTCCCCACGGGAAAGCTTAAAAAAAGATGGTTAGTGTGATGAGCTTCAACCCCCATTAATGTCTTTGGTCTGAGGGCCACATCTGGTTCTCCTCCTCTCCCTTCCTCAGTATCCATTTCAAATTCCCTTTGCCTTCAGCCATCACCTGAAGTGTTCTTTGTGGCATATCTGGTAGTGTGAGCCAAATCCTCATTCTTCAAGGGTCTGCGCACCTGGTAACCACACCCATCTAAAGTTGAGGTTGCTGCACTTGCCCATTAACATCACAATTATGCAAAGGAGTAATAAGACACACACAAGTGGGTCATCTGTGTTCCACACATATTCCTCCCTGGCCACATTTTGTAACAGTAGCCTCACCTCCTTCTGTTAGTGAGAGTCAATCACCCCTGACAAGATGTTGTCTCATTTTCTTGCCTATTGGTCCCTGGACACAAGGACACCACAGATGGTAGCTGTAGTTCATTGCAACCCTTTCTGTGTCTCTAGGTGAGTGTATACCCCCTTTGGGATCAGGACCTCTAACCCTGCAGACCCAGAGTTTTAGGGACAGAAAGAACAGTCCCCAAGTAGGTCATTCGGAGTGACAGTGAGAGGAGCCCTTAGTTCCTGGATGCATATATCCTTCCTACTGAAAACACAGCATCACATAAAGGTCTTTGACTGAATGAATATACTATGTCGTGGAGAATGCTGCCCTCATCCTTGTAAGGGTTGTGAGTGTCTCTGCCTGCAAGAAGCATGAGACACCCATGGAGAATTGTCTCCCAACATACCTCAGATCTCCTTGTCTCCAACCTTCCTGTCTTTTTCCTTTTAGTGTCCTAACCAGAGAGACAGGCTATTTACCACTACCCGTAAGGCTTAAAATATATTCTAACTGTATATTCTACCTTTAGGTCACTTCTTCTACACAAAATGGATGACTGGGTAAACCATCCAAAACACTCTGCCCATTGAGAAGATTTCCCTAACCACTGTCCTTAAAGGCCACTCCTGAGTAAGGCGGTATGCAGCTGCCATCCATTTTGGGCTTGTACTTTACCAACCTAAATCATTCATAACCCAAGACTGGGCTTTCTCCTCCTCCTTCATTTGGTCATTCAAGACCCCCATATAGCCATGGATGTGAACTGATGGAGGGATACTGTATCACCTGGTGGTTTGAGCTATTTGCTCAAGTATTTTGCTCTTCAAAAGATACTACTAAGAAAATGAAAAGCAAACCATACACTGAAACAAAATATTTACAAAATAAATATCTGATAAAGAACTTGTGTCCAGAATATATAAAGAACTCCAAAAATAAGCAAAGTGACCTAATTTTAAAAATGGACAGAAGACTTGAAAATGTATTTCACCAAAGAGGTTGAGTGAATGGCAAATAAGAACACAAAAGAAATGATCAACATCATCAGTCATTAGGGAAATACAAGTTAAAATCACAACAAGCTGATTTTACACACCTGTTAGAATGACTAAAATTTAAAAGACTGATGATACCAAGTGTTGACAAGGAAGTAGAGCAAACTGGAGCTCTCATACATTGCTGATGGAAACTCAAAGTGATCCAGCCACTTTGGAAATGAGTATGGAAGTTTCTCATAAACTTAAAACATACTCACCATATGACCCAGCAATTCCACCCCTAGACACGTACCCAAAAGAAGTGAAAACATATGAGTACCCAAAGACTTGTACATGAGTGTTCATAGTAGCTTTATTGCCACTGGAGACATCCCAAGTGTCCACCAGATGGTGAATGGATACACAAATCGTGACATATCCACAAAATGGGACATATTTTGATCATGATGTTGAGTGAGAGTAAGATCAGGAAGCCTTTTCAGGGGACGTGCACCACAGCTGACTCTTGAGTGACACTCAAAGGAGCTAGAAGAGCATGTGATCTGAATAGAAACTAGTAGAGGTCTTGAGCAGATATATTAATGTCCATTTCTCATTCGTTAGCCCAGGCTTCATATATCTCAGCCCAACATTTTTTAATAACAGCTTCATTAAGATATAATTCACATATTATACAATGTATTTACTTTTAACAGTGCAATTTAATAGTGCTTAGTATATTCACAGAGTTGTGCAACAATCAATTTCAGAACATTTTCATGACCCCCAAAACCAGTCAGTACCCATTAGCAGTCACTCCCCAGTCCCCTGAAAGCTCCCCCAACCCTAGGTAACCAATACCTATTTTCTATTTCTAGGAACTTGCCTATTATGGACATTGCATACAAATGGAGTCATACAATACGTGGCTTTTTTGCATCTAGCTTCTTTCACTTAGCATAATGTTTTCAAGGGTCATCCAATGTTGTAAACACAGCCTAACATTTAATAGTTGCTACAAACTGGTTTCATAATTTTTTTTTTGACTGAAGGATGAGAATGTCATGTTGCAGAAAGGTGGATGCTTAGGGTGTGGCCTCTTGCTGGGGGACACCCTGGCCCTGGCTTGGGCCAGCAGATGCAGAAGCAGAGAGTGTAGGGCCCAGCAGATGGGTGCATGGTCCAGGCAGCTCAGATGCAGGTAAGCATACATGTCATGATGGCTTATGATGCCATCTGAGTGCACAAAGCCAGGGTCGGCATCCAGGAAGTGGGCCCGTGAATGGCCAGCCAATGCTACCTGTACCAATTGGCTCACCTGCTGGTTTTTCTCATTGGCCCCTTGGAAGCAAGTCCAACACCATGACCCAGACCTGGGGCTGCCGCTGGTTCATCAGTTGCACGATGGCCATGATGTCACCAGTCACCTGCTCTGCTGTGTGCCCATGGTTGTTGGCACTCACCCAGACCAACTGGTTTCATAATATTTTCTATTTCATTAATTAAATACATATATAGGTTAACATTTTGGGACAGTGAGATATTATTCTGTAATGGAATTGTACCTAATGTAATGTTATGCAACAAACCATCCCAAATCTTAGTGGTGTAAAACCACAACCATTTTATTATGCTAACAGTTTTGTGGGTCAGGCATTTGGACAAGGCACAGCAGGGACAATTCATCTCAATTTATAACGACTAAGGTGGCTCAAAAGGCTGGAGATCACTAGGATAGCTTCAAATAGGCCATATATCTGGAGCAGGCTCGGTGTTACAGGTGTGAGACCTATGCTGACTCGATAATAAAATGGCCCCATGGTTTAATTCTCTGTTGTCACCATCCTGAAGTTCTGAACGAGTTTTGAACAAAGGGCACCACATTTTCATTTACCACTGGGTCCCTCAAATGATGTAGTCAGTCCCCCAGTTCTGGTTGTCAGCCGGCTTCTGCAATTCTTAACTCCTGTCTGCTTGGGCTGAAATGTCAAAGATGGCTTCTTCACTCAGATATTGGTTGCCTGTGTTGGGATGGCTGGAAAAGCTGGGGATGGCCAAGCATCGTTCTCCCTCTCTCTAAGTGGCCTCTCTATGTGGCTAGCTTGGCTTCCTCACAACACAGCAGTTGAGGGGAAATCAGAGAGTTCACACGGTGCCCGACTTCCTCTAGAGTGAGTAGTCTAAGAGCCTGGGGAGAAAAAAACAAGGATTCTTATGACCTAACTGGGAAATCACAAAACTTCATTTCTATTACATTCTATTGCTAAACAAAGTTACTAAGGCCAGCCCAGATTGAAAGGAAGGGAAATTAATCTCCACTTCTCATTGGAGAGAGGAGTAAAGAATTTGGCTAACATTATCTTTAATATACAGCAGGCTAATATCTGTCTGATACATTCATTTTCAGGGGACAAAATTAGCATTTGTTATAGAAAGAATGCAAAGAGATAGGCCAATGTAATATACAGTTTTTAACATTCAAAATAGGATTATGAAGTAGGGCAATATGCTTGCAAGTCAGACCTTTATGTCTTCCTGAAGAATATGAAGGAGTCGGGCTAGAGCATAAATTATAGACTTTGAAGAATGGAGGGTGGCAAGCTTCCTCCTTCTGTCCCCCAGGGATAGTTGTAAATAGAGAGGAAAGAAGTGAGTGAAATGTCAGTTTCTCTTCTCTCTGATCTTCAGTCTGGAGGAGGAAGGTTCTGTAGACAAGTGAGGGCAATGTGGAAGGCACAGGAGGGTTCTTCGTCCTCCCCCAGCCTTGTCACACTTTCCACCGGAGGTTCTGAGAGGAGGTGCCTTCAAGAGTCCCCTGAACCAAACACACTTGGTAATGTGGTATGGTCAGGCAGAGGGGGGAGCGTAGCGACCCTTGGTTTCTGTGTGGACTCCAGATCTCTTGCCTGCCTGATCCTTGAGCATCATGTTGAGTCCATATGGATTCAAGGAAAATGTCTTCCAAAAGTGTTACAATATGGCACAAGCCACACACATCAACCTCATACATCTGGACATCTTAAGTAAAACTAAGGAGGAGAAAGCTGACTGAGAGGCCAGCTGTTTAAACCAAGACAGACTGAATGTGATTTAAAGTTCTGATTAAATTATTAGACTGGACTGTTTTGAGTCAGATTGAACATTTAATGAACTCTACATAGACTCATATCCTAACTAGTGACAAAGAGTTGGGGTGAAGGGGAGGAGGGGAGGGAGGGAGGGAAGGAGGGAAAAAAAGTCATTATTTTGGTACATCTGAATTGCAGTGTGAGTTATATTTGGGATTCTGCTACATTACGTACCATACCACATAAAACCACAAGGTGGGTTCTTGAGTCATATACAGTTTCAAATATCAAACACAGGGACAGGCTGGGAGGAAAGAGGAAAAAGAGACTGAGTTCAAGCCAGAGGCTTGGGTGTGGGATAAGAAGTAAGCACCTCCAATCGGCATGGAGCTGCCCAGAGCAGGTTGGGGTGAAGGAATGGATCCAGCTATAGTGATCTCTCTCTTCCAAATCAGCCTCCTGAGAAGGAGTTATGGGTGAAGGAAAGAGGAACTTGACAGCATTATCTTAACTCCATCATTCCATCTTATAACCTGACTGTATTAGTTAGATAATTTTTAGGAAAATAAAGAAGACCCTACTTGACAATTCATTCCTGGGAATATTCTCAGCTTTAGTGTTAATTGTGAAATAAGGTCAGATAACCTTCTGGCAAAAAGCTGACTCAATTATAATAAATAAATAGAAGAGATATGGAAATTAAATTAAACAGGCTGTCATTAAAATAAAGATGCATTGGAGCTGGACAAAACAGCCAGTTTGGAGGGAATTCCAACATCCCCCAGGCTGAGTGTGCAGTATTTCTGCGTGGATGGGAAGGAGGAGAAAGGTGGTTTCCTGATTAAGTCCTCGAATTGGGCAGAAGAGGGGCCCCGGTGCCCAGGTACCCTATTGCTCAGCTGGGAATCACTAAACTAGGAAGGAGATGTGGCAGTAAGAAGCTCTTTCAGGTTCTAAAGCTACAATAAGTACGGGTGCGCCCTGTTCAACTAGTTGGGAACCCTGCAGAAGGGAATTTTGATATGTGGATTCTCTAAATTAGAGTAAGTGACATCTAAATGGGTTGATTTACACTTGTCTTGTAGGATTCATAAACATCAGCTGGGTGCCTTTTTCCTTTCATAATCATTTGTATTTCATGTGATTTGTATTATCATGCCATCTCTTTACATATAGCATACTCAGGGGAAAATTGTTTTCTAGTTTGCTTAAATATATTGAAACTGTTTTGATACACTGATATGGAGGAGAAAAGCCTTTCATTCAAGTATTCATTTATAGGGCACTGAAGTGTAAGTCACTGTTCTGAGTATAGTGGACACTGAGATCAAAGACATCCTCCTGGACCTCAATGCTTCTCAGGCCAATGTTTTCCTCTTTTCCTGCCTCTATGCAAGGGTAGACACAAGACCATTCCAATTCTTCAAAGCAAGTTAAGACCAGGCTGTAACATATAATCAGACTTTATTAAAGGCTTCAGGATAGTAAAATGGAATTATAATTCAATAAAGGAAAACTTTAAACTGGCTACTAAATGTGACTGTCTCCTGAATGTCACAGGAGACAGTACTCTTACCTACCCACTCTTTTTAGCCCCTGACTTCCCACTACATCTTAGGAGGAGCTTACTCTCCTTAACAGGAATGCCTGAGACCAAGAACATCATCTCCAGAGCTCAGGCTCCCTGAATCCTCCCAGGCCCGGTGAGAGGAGGAACCGGCCTCCCCCTAGCTCCAGCTTCAGGTTAGCTTCCCAGGAAACATCATAATCTACAGAGAAACAACTCCACCCACAAGGGTGACAACTTCTGGTATTGTTAAGCAGGGCAATTTAGCTCTGCACTGTCTTGAACCTCTCCACTGCTGAACTGCATCTTGACTTCCTTTCTGCAAATCCACATGGCATTTTTCTTTTTTGGCTTTTTATTTTTAGTCATACTTACGGAGGTTTTATAGACATAGAGTAAAATTCACTCATTTTAATGTACAGTTCGATGAGTTTTGACAAACACATAGTCATGTTGCCACCACCACAATCAAGAGGCAGAGTAGTTTCCTCACCCCATCCCCCCGTCCTTTTGGAGTCACCCTCCTCACACACTCAGCCCCAGGCAAAGACTGAGCGGTTTTCTGAGTCCACAGTTTTGCCTGTTCCAGAATGCCATATAAATGGAATCATAGAGCACATAGCCTTTAATATCTGATTTCTGTCACTTGGCGTAATGCAGTTGAGAGTCACCCATGTTGTTGAGCGCATCAGAAGTTTGTCTTATTATTGCTGAGTAGTTTTCTACTGTATGAATGTACTACAGTTGATTTATCCACCCACCAGTTGAAGCATTTTTTTCCAGTTTTTGATGATTATGAACAAAGCCACTATAACATGTGCATACAGCTCTTTAAATGAACGTAAGTTTTCATCTGTCTTGGGTAAATATCTAAGAATAGGATTGCTGAGTTGCATAAGCGAACGCTTAACATTATACGCAACAATAAATTATTTTCCCGAGTGGTTGTACCATTTTGCATTCCTACCAACAATGTATGAGAATTCTAACTGGTCTAAATGGTCACCAGCACTACTTGCAATGCCAATTTTTGTGAGGTTTTTAAAATCTTATTCATTCTAATAGATGTATAGATGTACCCATGTGTGGTTTAAATTTTCATTTTCCTAATGACTCATCCTGTTGAGTGTCTTTCATGTGCTTATTTGCCATCCATATCTTTTTGGTGAAATGTCTCTTCAATTCTTTTGCCCATTTATTTATTGAGTTGTTTGCTTTATTACTGGATTTTGAGGATTCTTTGCATATTCTAGATCCAAGTCCTTTATCAGAAATGTGTTTTGCAAATATTTTCTCCCAAGTCTGTACTTTGTCTTTTCATTTTCTTAAATAGTTTCTGTCTTAGCCAGTTCTGGCTGCTGTACAAAATACCATAGACTGGGTGGCTTCAGCAACAGACGTTTATTGCTCACAGGTCTGGAGGCTGCAAGTCCAAATCAGGGCGCCGGCAGATTCGGTTCCTGGTGAGAGCCTCCTCCTGGCATGCAGAGGGCCGCCTTCTCACGACGTCCTCGCATGCTGGGGAGAGAGGCAGATCCCACTCTCTGGTTTCTTCTAATAAAGGCACTAATCCCACCATGAGGATCCCACATCATGACCTCCCTAAATCTAATTACCTCTTAAAGGCCCACCTTCAAACACACTGGGGGTTAGGGCTTAGACATGTGCGTTTTGGAGGGGATACCCTTCACTCCACAGCAGTATCTGTCAAAGAGAGTAAGTTCTTAATTTTGGTGAAGTCCAAATTATCAATTTCTCCTTTGTGGACCATACCTTTGGTGTCATATCTAAGAATCTATTCCTAACTCAAGATCACGAAGATTTTCTCTGTTTTCTTCTAGACAATTTATAATTTTAGGTGTTTTTATTTGGGTCTACAATCCATTTTGAGTTGTTATATATGGTGCTAGGTAGAGATCAAGCCTCTTTTTCATATATATATATATTATATATATGTATGTCAAATTGTTCCAGCACCATTTGTTTAAAAAACTCTCTTTTCTCCATTGAATTACCTTTGTAAATTTTCAAAAATTAATCACAAATGTGTAGGTCTATTTCTGGCTGCTCTAGCCTGTTTCAGTGATCTATGTGTATACGCTTTTAACAATATCACACTCTTTTGATTACAGTGGCTTTATCCTAAACCCTGAAATCAAGTGGTATGAATCCTCCAAATTTTCTTTTAAATTGTTTTGATTATTCTAGTCCTTTGCATTTCCAGATAAATTTTAGAATTAGCCTGTCAATTTCTACTTTAAAAAAAGGCTTCTGGTATTTTCATGGGGATTTCATTAAATTTATATAAATCAATTTGAAGAGAATTGACATCTTAACAATATGGAGTCTTCTGATCCATGATCATGGTATTTCTCTCCCTTTATTTAAATCTTCTTTAACTTCCCTCAGTAACATTTAATAGTTTTCAGTGTACAGATCTTACACATCTTTTGCTAATTTTATCCTTAAGTATTTTATATACCCTAAAATTCAATTTCTGATTGTTCATTACTAGTATATAACTGATTTTTTATATTGACCTTGAATCCTATGAACTTGCTAAACTCACTTATCTGTTCTAATAGCTTTTTCGTGGATTCGTTAGGATTGTCTGTGAATAAAGACTGTTACTTCTTCCTTTCCAATTTAACATTTATTGATTTTATTGGTTGCATTAGATAGAAGCTCCAGCAATACGATGACTAAAGGTGCTGAGAGTGGGTATCCTTGCTTCTCTCAAATTTTAGTCTTTCACCACTGTATTAGTTTGCTCGGGCTGCCATAACAAAGTGCCACAGACTAGGCAGCTTAAACAACAGAAATTTATTTCCTCACAATGCTGGTGTCTAGAAGTCTAGGATCAAGATTTCAGTGACTGGTTTTTTCTGAGGCCTCCCTTCTTGGCTTGCAGATGGCTGCCTTTTCCCAGTGTCTGCACATGGTCTTCCCTCTGTGTCTGTGTCCTAATGCCCCGTCTTTCAGGATATCACTCTAATGACCTCATTTTAACTTAATTACTTCTTTGTAGACCGTATCCTCAAATACAGTCACATTCTGAGGTGTTCAGGGTCAGGACTTGGACATATGAATTTTCTGAGGAGGGTGAGGGGTCACGATTCAGCCCATAACAATTAAACATGATGTCAGCTGTAGGTCTCTGTAGATGCCCCATGTCAGGCTGTTAAAATTCTTTTATTTCTACTGTGCTTAAACTTTTTTTTAATGGATGAGTGCTAAATTTTGCCGAATTTTATCTGCATCTATTAAGATGATTATCTGCTTCCTTTTCCATCTGTTAATATGATGAATTACACTGATTGTTTCAAATTTTAAGCCAATCCTGTACTTCTGGGACTAACACATTCAATCATGATACAGTATCCTTTTTATATGTTGCCAATTTTTACTTGGGAAAATATTACAGAATATCTTTGTGGTGCACAATGCACTGAAGTATTTGTTTGTGGGTGGAAGAGATGCTATAACAAAGCTTAATCAATCTTCATTTACTATAACATACACAACAAGCATATTACTTCCAAATATGTAGACAAGTAGACAGAAGAGTTCAAACAATTAAAAGTGATTGGAAGCAGGACTAGAGGGCACGGTTGTTCCTGTTGCAGTTTTTGTACCACCTGACTTTTTAAATTCGTTCGTTTTTAGTTTAATTCCAACTCTGATTCAGGTGGGATTTTCTGTTGGCGCGTGGTGTGCAAAACAACTGGAACAGTGTGTTTTTCCTCGGAATCGGTAACTAACTCCCACCAGAATTCATTGATCAGTCCTTATTCTTTCCCCATGACTTGTGAACACTTGTTATTTATTCTAGAATATTTCTACACTATCTGTCCTGGCCCTGGTACCACACCGATTTGAGCTACAGTGAGAATGAGTTTACAGTGGTGGAGAAGCTCATTCAAAGAAAAAAGAATAGGATGTGCAAAGGCAGAGAGGCTTATAAAAGCAAGTGGCTGGTAAATGCACGGCTGGGAGGAATCTGAGAGTAGATGATAACGACTGCTAGAAGCGCTACAGTAAGTGTCATTAGTTAAAAGAAACCCCATGACTCGCCCTCCTCCGGGAGGAAACATGACGCTTCCCAAGCTGAACCCCCAGGGGAGGCAGAGGCAGCACGCGCGGAGCTTCCTTCGAGACCAAGTGGCTCCCCCTTTGATTTCGGGCGCCCGCGCCGGCGCAGCCGGAGATTGGCGGGGGCCCGGGGCGGGGCGAACGCCACTTCCGGCTGCGGCCGCCGGGTCCTGGCGCGCGATGACGGCCAGCGCGGCAGCGCGGGGGCGGCGGCCTGGCGTCGGGGTGGGAGTGGTGGTGACTAGCAGCAGCCATCCTCGTTGTGTCCTCCTGGGCAAGAGGAAAGGGTCGTTTGGAGCCGGCACTTTCCAGCTTCCTGGGGGTCATTTGGAGTTCGGGTGAGCAGCCGCCCGGGGACAGCAGCGCACGCACGGACGGAGCTGCGCCGTGCATGCGTGCGTCCGGCCGTGCGTGCGCGGCGACGCTGCGTCGTTTCTTGCGCGCGCCTATGTTCTCCGCTCGGGCGCCTGCGCGGGGAGGGGCGCTGAGCTAGGTGAGGGTGGATGGTGGAAGTTCTCCGTTGTATGGGGCTGCTTTAGCTCGGGCCCGTCAGCTCTGCTCCTGCTTGGCCGCGGCTGGGCGTTGGTTTCTGAGATGTTTTTTACTTGGTATTTATGCATAAGAGATGTTAAGCGGGTGTTTATAATCCTCCAGCAGTCCAGTTTTGTCAGTTAAGACGTTTGCACGGTTTGCCTGTGGTTTAAACGTACACATAGGTTTGCTGTTTCCAGCTTGCGTGGGTGTGGTTGCACGTGAAACTCTTTAGGCCTCAGTTTCCCCATATTTAAAACGAGGAGGTTGGACGAAGTAGTGTGTAAGGTCCCTCTCTGCTTTGGCGTCTGTGATTTGGTGATGTATCAGACCGGCAGAGAAGGTTGCATGGTGGAGTCACTTGTACACAAGGGTGAAGAAAGCCTGGGGCTGTGCATTCTGAAGTGAGAAGGTTAAAGTCAACAGCAGATAAAGGGCATCTAGAGCGTTCAGACACTGCACATGTGTTTGCTTAAGTATAAAAAGTTTCAAACATACGTAAAAGTAGAGAAAATGGCCATTGAATCCTCGTGTACCCGTCGCTTAGCTTGTTCTCCGTTCTTTACTGCTCCTCTCCCCACAACAGACGTATATACACAGCTCTTGTTTTCTAGACTATTTGAAAGGAAAATTCAGATATCCTATTATACCACCCCTAAATAGTTAAGTATGTATCTTTAATAGGCATTAGAAAACATCCACAATACTATTTTCACACGTTAACAAAATTTTTTTTTTTTTTTTGCTGGGGACGATTTGTCCTGAGCTAACGTCTATTGCCAATCATACTATTTTTTTAATGTTAAATAATTTATTATGTATCATAGGATCTTCTAACTGAATAAAAATATATATTATAGAACTGCTTCCTGGATGATATAATTACACAAATTATTCTTCAAATCATTTGGATAATTTCCAAATAATTCATTGATTTTAGAGGGGTTCCCCCATGATTATTTGTTTCTTGTGACTGTTTCTAGGTGCATGATGCTCTGTTTCTTCCATAGTTTAACATAGGGAACAGCAACAACTTTGCCAACAAACTTCCTATTAAATTGGTAGTCATTAGGTTGCTTGTGAACTAATCACTATGGATTTTATCTTGACATAATCAATACTGGTTTGGGGGCTTTTTTTCAATCTTACTCTTTTTTTGCTTTAGGAAGATTGGCCCTGAGCTAACATCTGTGCCAGTCTTCCTCTATTTTGTATGTGGGTCGCTGCCACAGCATGGCTGATGAGTGGTGTAGGTCCTCACCTGGAATCCAAACTTGCCAACCCTAGGCACTGAACCTAACCGCTATGCCATGGGGCCAGCCCCCAAAATAATTCTTTAACAACATCTGACACTCAGTTTGTACTGTTTTCCCCAATTGTCTTGAAAATGTCTTTTTACTGTTTTTGAACCAATCGAGATCAAAGGAAGGGCACATATTGCCTGTGGTTGATAAATTTTTTCTAGTCTCGATCTAACAGTAACCCCCTCCTTTTTTTTCCCGTGCTGTGTTGAAGAATAGGGGTCATTTGAAGGCTATCTTATGTTTTGACTATATTCTTCTAATCCACCCATTTCTTATTAAGTGCTAGTTAGAAGTAGAGGCTTGATCCTAGTGCCTTTTAATCAGACTTTATAAAATATAGAATTCTTATGATCTTTTAGCACATGGAATTTTTTTAATGGTCTTCAGAATTTTAAAAGGCATCAATAAATTTATCATTTTTAGATAATTAAGATAAGCCATCAGTTAATAAACAATAAAATTTCTAGATTAAGAATCCAATTGCCCAGACCGGCTCACCATATTATACTTTTTTCAGTTATTGGTGGGCATTAGCCAAACTTATCACAAACTAAGCACTATTTAGAAAGTACAGTTACTAGAGCAATAGCTAGAGACAGCTGTCTTAACAATTAACACGAGAAAGTATTGGAGTTTTGACTCATATATAGAATAATAGCCAAAATTGAACTTGAATGAGCTTTTTCCTACGTGCTGGAGATTATGCTAAGCTCTTCACGGGTGTGCTTTCACTTTTTGTACCTGGTGTGCTGAGCAGGCTGCATTTGACGGGAAACAAAAGGAAATGGCTTTATAGGCTCCTTCCATTGTCTTCAAACAGGATTTGTCTTTCCCTTCTCTGTTGCCCTGTGACATTTCCTGCAAATTCTGTTGTTTCCCTGTCACGTGATTATAAAAATAAATCACATTTGGGTCATTATGATCCACTTCCAAGCATTTCCCTCTCGCCTGTAGTGGGGAAAGGAGGTGGGCCATTGAATTGCTCTTTCTCCACCTCCTCCTCTTCTCACTGTTTCTGCTCTCCTTCCTTCCCCAATGTGCTTTTCCATGACTAGTGCTGCTGTGACCCATCCATTGGTGCCCTCTGGGTGCGGGGTTCATCTGTGTGCTCTCTTTCTCAGAGTATGTTTGTCGGTTGTTTGGAAGACCTGCAAGGCTTTCTGCACTGCACAGTTCCCTTCCAAAGGTGGCTGACCTCCCTCCCCTAGCTCTTGCATTTAGCATAGCATCCTACTTTTTTTTTTCTGTAGGGTCCCCAGCAATCTCTTGTAGCATCTGCTTGGCCCAAAGGAAATTCACAATGGGAATATTGCTTTCACTGCTGCCCTTTTTCCTTGCACAGCCATCGTGGCTGCTCTAGCCAATCTCCTGTCTTCCAAATTCCCAAAGTGGGAATAAGCATCAGTCTCTGTATTCACATGCATCCCTAAACACCAAGCAACGCGTTTCAGACTTACCAAGAGCTCTCACCCTCCTACCAGCTCTGCTCTGATGCATCAGGGTAGACTTGTGAGTTTCCGCTCAGGGTGTCTTTAGCAGAAGAGTGACACATCAGTATCTCCTTCTTGGGGGTCACACCCCATCTCTATGACTAATTCCCTTGCAGGACTCCTTACTTGGTTTGGGGGCAGAGTTGGCCCCTCATCAGGAGGAAGGGAGTCATGTCTACTAGACTGAAAACTGACAACTTACCCTCCCCAACAAAGATCTCCTGTCTTTCTTATGAAGACTGGGGAGGGGAGGCTCAAAAGTCCACTTTGGCTTTCCTTAGCTGACCCTTGAGTTTAGATGGCATCTGTTTGCTCTCTTGCTATACTCTTTAGAATTCAGAGGCACTTATTGCCTATTGTCCTCAATTTTGAGGCTTAAACTAAACTTCTGAGACTACAGGAAAAGACATCATCCATTTCTTGATAGACTTGGAACTCAAACCTGGGTCGAGTTGACACCCAAGCCTGTGCTCTTAACTGATACGCTAAACTGCCTCCTGGTTGCAGTGTGCTCCCAGGCCTGTGAACTAGTGCAGAATTGGCCAAATGTTCATTTTTTTTGTTCAATCTGAAGTCCTTTTGGTCTTCAGATAACTAGGTACAGGATAAACAGAGTGTTGAAGACAGGGTTGTTGATTTATTGTTTTAAAACATGAGCCAATTACAGTTCTTTTTGCGTTATACTAGAAATTTCTAGCCAAGAAGTTCGTGGCAAAAAAAAAAGTTTACCTAAATAGAATTGAATATAATGAATGATGTGTTTCTGTTTTCCAGTGAAAGCTGGGAGGAATGTGCTCAAAGGGAAACCTGGGAAGAAGCAGCTCTTCATCTGAAAAATGTTCGCTTTGCCTCGGTTGTGAATTCTTTCGTTGAGGAAGAGAATTACCATTATGTCACTATACTAATGAAAGGAGAGGTGGATGTGACTCAGGATTCAGAACCAAAAAATGTAGAGCCTGAGAAAAATGAAAGTAAGGGAATTATATATAATATGCATTTTCTCTGAGGGGAGCATATCGTCTGAAGCAGTATTACATTATGTCACCACATGAAGAGGATTAGATTCTCTTCCTATAGAAATGTACATATACTTAAATCCTGGAGACAAAGGACACAGCAGAAAGAGAACTGGCTGTGGGGCCAGACCACCTGGCTTACGTCCTGGTGCTTCCACTTAGAGGTCTGTAACCCTGGGCAAGTTATTTACCATCTCTGGGCCTCTTTCCATCTGTGGTAATAGTAACCACCTCAGATGGGTTGATATAAGGATAATATGGGTTAACCCACATAAACAACCTAGTGAACACAGTAAGTACTCAGTGTAAATATTAGTTTTATTTTTAGTGTTTAATTTTGTTTCACACTTGGTTTTTAAAGAAAACATTTGATGAGCCTTCCTCAGTTTTCTCACCTGTACAAGAGAGGCAATAAATTCCTTTTTTAGAGAATGACTAATCTAACAAAACAATGACTGTTACCTTCCAGGTTGAATTGAGTGCTCCGAAAGCTTTAATGGCAGTAACTGCTATCATCTACTGCATGCTAAGCATTGTTTTAAGGGCTTTGCATGTATCATCTCTCTTCAAATTTCATAAAACTCCATGAGAAAAGGAACTAAAGAGAAAAATATCAAACTTGCTGAGTATATTATTTGCTATATGAGGGCTTATCCCAGTGATCTCGTGTGCTGGCCCTTCCCTCTCAACATTTAATTTCTCCTCCAATATGGAAGAGTCTTTTCATTTAACAAATACTTCTTGAGTACTGTGTGTCAGACACTGTTCCAGGCACTAAAGAATCAGTGGTGTATGGAACAAAGTCCCTGCCCTCCTGGACTTTACATTTTATTGGGGAGAAAGGCAACAAATTAGCAAATATTTTATGATAGCAATGGTAAGGAATAAGAATAAAAATAAGCTGTGTAAGGATAGTGGTACATGGGTGCTGTGGTCAGGGCAGGTTTCTGACAAGGGGACATATATGCAGAGGCCTGGAGGAAGTGATATTTCTAGAATGAATAAATCACATCTAGAGTGTTTTACAGATTGATTTGCTTGAATGAACAGAAGGGTGTGTTCCACCTGAAGGCCTGTTGAGTCATAAGAGATTTTTTATAAAATAAGTAACTACTTGGAAACATCTAAAATGAGCTAGTAAAATGTGAGCTGTTTTTACTCACAACACTCTGACACAAATGTGTGGGTTTTCTGCTCACACCAAATAGTTCTCCAACTCCCCAGACAGCAGCAGTGCCCTACAATCAGTTCAGTCCTGGAGTTAGCGTCAGATTCCAACACTTCAAGAGCTCAGTCCCACAAGACTGCCCCCACTTCAAACGCCAGTCTCAAGTCCTGGCCTCCTGTACTTCTGACCGCCAGGCTATCGGGGGTCCCCACAATCCCCTCCTCAGGTTCATCCATTTGCTAGAATGGCCCAGAGAACTCAGAAAAATACTATGTTACCAGTTTATTAGAAAGGATACAACTCAGGAGCAGCCAGTGGAAGAGATGCACAGGGCAAGGTATGGGGCAGGGTTATGGAGCTATCTCACTCTCTCCAGCCTGCCACCCTCCCAGCGCTTCGCTGTGTTCAACTCCAAAGTTCTCCGAACCCAGTTGTGTAGGGTTTTCATGGAGCTTCCTGTGTAATGGAGGTTCCCGTGATTGATTAAATCATTGTCCGCTGGCGATTAAGTCAATCTCCAGCCCCTCTCCCCTCCCCTAAGGTGGGGAGGTGGGGCTGAAAGTGCCAACCCTAAAAGTTCCAAGTTAGTGTTTCTGGTCACCCTGCCCCATCCTGAAGCTATCTAGGGGCCCCCCAGCCACCTGTTGTCATATTAGCATAAACTCAGGTGTGGTTAAAGAGGGCTTATTCTGGATAATAAAAGATGCTTCTCTCAGCCCTATCACTGGGGAAATTACCAAAGTTTTAGGAACTCTGCTGGGAAAGCAAGATAAAGACCAAATATATATGTCTTAGTTCACAATATCACAGAAAGAAACACCCAAAAATTATCCAAAGGCCTTCAGTTGTCCTAGGGTACAAATAAAATTATTCAGGCCTCAAGAAGTGGAAGGCAGAAGAGGTAGATAAGAACTGTGCCAGGTTCATTGGGGGAGTTTTCTACAAGTCTGTCCTGTCTCTCTCATCCCTAATTATCCAGAAAAAATGAGGACTAGGAGAGAGGAGAGCCCAGGACAATAACGATGGAAAAATCAATAGTTTTGACATTCCGAAGCTGGGGGGAGGAGCAGCTGATTGCTTGGCATTTTAATATTAAATTGAAGTTTAGATATGCATATTTCCATTTCAATACTTTTTGTAGGACTCAATTTACTTTTTTCTTTCCAAAGCAAAATATATTACATATAACTGAATTTTTTTTAATTTAGTTTTGAGATATAATTTATTCTGGTAATAAGCACAGATTGTTGTTATTTTAAAATAGAGCCCTAAACTTGAAAGGAATGAACACATCCTTATTTTTATCTTTTCTTCGGGCAAAAAAAATCTGAGGCTAGGTAAGACAAATATGATGAAATAGTTAAGTTTTTTGTACTTAGTCCCCTTCACAAGAAGCAAGGAATAGAGAAGGTGCTGAGGAGAAAAGAACAGAGTCACTGACTGGACCACGGGCTTTCACAGTCTCACTCGCCGAGCGGGCCCTTTGTTTCTTCAGAGCTCCTGCCCTGCCTAGTCTCTGGAGGGATTTGAGCTGGTGAACTCTGGCGCACATCACAACTTCTCATCTTGCTCTTCTGAGCTG
Organism: Equus quagga; assembly: GCF_021613505.1. Lineage (NCBI taxonomy): Eukaryota > Metazoa > Chordata > Mammalia > Perissodactyla > Equidae > Equus > Equus quagga. Next base: position 59,494,734 of record NC_060272.1, read on the forward strand.
CAGGCCTGTGTTTCTAGTTATCCCGTAATATTCACAAGGCACCTCACATTCAGCTCAGCAATTCAGCTTCAGACCGTACTTACTATTTTCCTTTACTGAACTTTGAATACATAAGGAGCAGAAATTTTGGCTTCTTCATCTTTGACTCGCCCCTGCCTGACACTGTGCCTGGCTCGTAATCAGTGTTCGGAAGATGTTGAAGGAAGGACGCTTCCAGGGAATGAATATACCAGCAAACCTCTTGCTGTGAGCTTCTCAAATGTGGTACCTACATTGGCCTGCTTTTCAATAACTTCTAAAAGGTCCTTATTCAGCTTTCTGAAGTTCTTCTAAAAGGTTATTACCCTACTTTATGAAGTTCTTTATTAGAGTTTTTGTTACTATATTATTGTATATATTGTTTTTACCTCCTGGAATATAGTAGTTTTGAGTAGTTTTTACATGCTTTGTGATTTTTTAATTCATTTATGTAACTTTTTTTGTTTGCCTACCTTCGCTCTGTTGACCCTCTGACGTTGCTAGTCATCTCACATCAAGCAGTGTGATTTTACAAAGCCCAAGGTTAAAGCCCCAAGTCAGATTTGATCAGAAACACTTGTTCCTCTCTATCTCTTAGAAACAGTGTAGCAGGAATTATTTTCACTTTTTTCCCAGTTGGAGCCCTTGCTGGTAACCACCTGCAGCCTGGCCAAGATGCAACGGCTCGGTGGGGCTTTGTTTTACTTATAGTATAGAGATGCCGTCTCTGTCCCATGTTCATCAGGTCCTGGATCTGGATAGCCTGCTTCAGTTTACTAGTTACTGCATCTTTCCTCCCACCATCTGATTATAATGAGGGGGATCATCCGGATGCTTCATATTCTAGGAGATGGGGGATAAACTTTACAGACAGCTCTTGAGATTCAGTTAATTCAGCATCTTGCAGCACACTGTTGGGCAATCTGTCTCTCTCTGTCTCTCTCTCTCTTTCTCACTCTCTCACTCTGTTAGCACATGGCAATAGTTGCTGATCACCCCTTCCTGAACTTGTTCCAATTTCATGGATTCTTTGTCCCCTGCCTTCCCAGAATGAAACTACATGCCTGTATTTTATAGGCAGAGAAATAATGGAAGAAACAGTCCTCACACATAGGTATTGATTATGTGTAATCATAAAGAAACATTTAGAACATGGAGTATATGTCTTAATATAGTATTTATATGTTCACCTGTCATGAGCATCTCAGCTTTCGTGTTGTTTACATTTAAATCATCCAAAAAAATACTATTGCCTAGAATATTTTTCTAGGATTTCATGTATTTTACAACTAATAGGCTGTTAAATCTTTCTTGTGTCAGTGGATTTTGTTTACATCACTTCCTCCATATTTGTCATTCTATCTAAAATATACCACAGCACAGAGAATATTTTTTATTCTCTGCACAGCTTCCATTACTTTTTTAAGAGATAGAGGTTAGCTTAGAAATTTTATAACCTACCTAGTTTTATAGGTGAGGAAACTGGTTTATTTTACTGTAGTGTAACCTGCTGTATATAAAGTTCTGTGTGTTTTGTTTAGCCAAATATTTAAATCAAAATTTAATGGTACTAAATCTGGGTTTTGCCACAAGGTTGCTGCTGTAAACTTGGCTTCATGTTCAAACAACAGCATGCGTTAAACCATCACTGTTCTCTTCTTAAGATCATTATTCTAAACGGTAATTCTGTTTATATAGCTGAGCTAATGCATAGCATCACTGTTGTGCTTTATTTTATTAACAGCAAATCATTTTTAAATTTATTTCATTTTTTTTAAGTATAGGTTAACTTGCCAAAATAAATATCCTTTGTTTCCTTTCAGCTAAATAAATGGACTTGGTGTCTTTCTGTTCTAGGTTGGGAGTGGGTTCCTTGGGAGGAATTTCCTCCCCTGGACCAACTTTTCTGGGCACTGCGTTGTTTAAAGGAACAAGGCTACGATCCATTTAAAGAAGACTTGAATCATCTGGTAGGATACAAAGGAAATCATCTCTGGTGAACAAGAAAATTCCCTGATTTCCCTAAAAAAAAAACAAAATAAGGTCTGGTTAGAGAATGAAAAATATTTACATTTCGGAACAACTCCACTTTATCTGAAAAGTTCCGTATGACTGCCAGTGTGTTTGCACTCTCTTAATATATCCACCACCTTTTCAGCTCGCACTTGTGAAAAATTTTCTGGGATTTTGTCATGAATTGTACTTCAGACTGAGAAAATGTGATAAATGGTGATACTGTGGTAATTCCGCTTTCTGTATTTCTCTGTGATATTGACTGCAGTTTGTCATTGGCAGCGTGCATGGAGTCGGGTGCAATAGACTGCCTTTGTGTTTCAGTTGAAACAAAGATCCTGACTGAAATGCTAACGCCTGTTGCCTGTTGCAGAATTTATCATGTTTGTTGGTTTTCCTCTTCTGTTTTATTTAAAACAAAAATTTTTCGGTAATATATTGTGACAGTCCTTGCAACTAGAGCGAACAGGACAGATCATTAGGGTATATTTTCCAGATTTCTGATCGAGAACCTAAACCAAGAAAAGTGAGACACACAGTCTCGGTTCTGTATCTCATCCTTAAGAGGCCATGTTGGGTTTCTTACCTAATCTCTATCAGATCCAGCTTCCTTATATGTAAAATGAGATTAGACTAGGGCACTGGTTCTCAAAGTGTGGTCTGAGGTTTTTTGTTATGGGTTTTTGTTATTTGTAAATGAATTAATAAAAGAGTTCTTGAAAGTTCTCAATTTTAATTCCTAGAGTCTGAAATGGAAACAGAGGAGTTGCCCTGGCTAAAGATGGGCACAAAGTCCAAGACTAGGAGGGAAGCTGAAAACTCCAAATGCCAGTTTACTAGTGGTGAGGAATAACGAGGAAGGCAAGTTATTGTATTGTAGGGAGAAATCACTACATAACATGTATGTGAAATGTACCTTAAAATGCGTTCTGTATTTTAAAAGATATATAATTATGTGGTTGTGCACATTTGAGAATACTTTTTTTTAGTTGTATTACTCTTATTTTTTTATTGAGGTACAACTCACGTATACTATTATATTAATTTCAGGTGTGCAACATAATGATTTGATATTTGTATATATTGCAAAATGACCGCCACAGTAAGTCTGCTTAACATCCATCACTTTTACAAGTATTCACAAAAGAATACTTTTAAGTTATGTTTTGTTGTTGAGAATAAAGTGTATCAAATCAGTAGAATTAGAAAAACTCAACTCACACAGTAAGAAGTTTCAATCAACAAGACATTGGGATGCAGAGAAAGAGGCTGTTTAGATAAGATATTCTTGCAACACCAAGAGAGGTAAGCCAGGAGCACAGCTGGAAGTCCAGCGAGTGGGAGCCATGGTCTGGCGAGGCCTGCCCTGGGGGAGCAGCTGGGGGGACTTTGGGAGGCACTTGATCAGAGGAAAATGTTGAAGATTATGAGGAAGGGCTTGAAACATCCACAGAAAGGGATGCCTGAAGGCTCCAAGTTTCAGAACTGCTGGGCACACACACGCCTGCCTTTTGTTTCTCCCTCTGCTGTGGGTGCCACCAGTGAACACAGACCAAGCGCTCTTGACTGCACATTGCTGCATGCGTCTGTCTTATCATCATTGCTACATAGAAGGAATCCTGGGCTGGGAGAGTTTTCATTTTCTTAATGGCTTTTGAATAGGCTGGGTTTATAAGTACTTATGGCAGCCCGCTGCCTTAAGAGTTGAATTCAAATGGAAGAGAAAGAATAGGTGGTCAACAGGCTCACTAATGAAGGATGCCACATTGGGCAAGGGGCAAGGAAATGGTCAGAATAGAGGAGTGTCGTAAGGTCCTGAGTGGTCATCCCCACACCCCAGCTACTACTGTGCATGGCTTTGCTTCCATGGGCCATCCCAGGTGAAGTGTGTGGGAGTCTGGCTGACTGACCCAAAGGTCTGGAAGTGTGGCAGCCAGGAGCCATAGTTTAAGAACTGGTGGTGAGAACCGTATAGAAACACGAGTAGCTTGGTAGCTAATTCTACCCACTAAGAGCTTGTCCTACTTGGCATCTAGCAAAACAGGCAAGCAATGAAGCCTATAAGTATTTATCAAGCAATCTGCTGTGCTAAATAAAAAAGGCTTTTTGAGTATCCTTAATGCCTAGCATAGCACATGGCATATTAGTAAGGGTCCATTAATATTTGAATCAATTTGAAAGATAAAATTAGGGAAATGAGATGATAGCAAATTAAAGTGATAGCATGTTTTTTAAAACGTTTTACATTTGACATATAGTATTTATATAGGATCTCAATAAATTATTACAAAATGAACACACCTAGGTAACCACCACCTAGATCAAGAAAGAACATTTTACAGCACTCGGAAAGTGCCCCCTCCCAAAGGTACACTATGACCACCATCTCATCATAGATGAGTTTATTTTGGAGTTAGCTACGTAGAAGAATCATACAGTATGCATTTTTGTGACTGGCATCTTTCAATTAACATCATTTTTGAGCTATTTATCCATGTTGTGTAGCTGTGGTTTATGAGTTTTCATTGTGTATAGTAGTCCATTGGTTAAATGTACCAAAATTTGTCTAGTCTAATGTTGATGGTCGTTTGGATTGTTTCCAGTGTGGAGTTATTCCAGATAAAGCTGCTGTGAGCTTGTGCACATGCTTTTTCTTTGCACGTGTGTCCTTATTTCTGTTGGATATAAACCTAGGAGTGAAAAGGCCGGGTCATAGAGTATATATATCTTTGCTAAGAAATTTAATGTGCTTAATTTACAAGGTGACTCTTCAGACTTTGCTGGGGGTATTATATAACATATGATATATAAATCTATTAAGTTTCTAGAGTATTAAAAAATATCCAAATCCTGAAATACGTTTATACCCAGGGGTTTGGGATGAGGGGTCGTAGAGCTATATATATAAATGCATAGTGAACATGTACACAGCAATTTGATTCCTTTGAGGTACATGTGAAATTTCTATTTGTTTTTCCAATTTATTGCCCTATCACTGCCCATAAGAAAGAATCTATCTATTCATTAGTCCTGTCTGTTTTTCTGCATGGCTTTATTTGTTGTTATGTTCTTTGTCTCTGTTGGTTTATAAGTGAAAAGCCATGGAGGGAAGAGGTGCTAAAATTCTTGGGTGGTGAATAGCAGTGACTCAGAAGGGTCCTTAAAAGCTTTAGGGCCCTGGTGCTCAAACTTGGTTCCTGTTCAGCTGGTAAGGAGCAGGTTCTTGAATCTGCCTCCCAGCAGCTACCCCAGTGATTCTGATACACACATAGCTTGTGGCCACACTTTGAGAAATGCCATTTTCAAGACAGTTTGAAGTGTAACTGATATGGCCATTGTACTTGGCACAAGTCTAACATCCTTAATATGGGGGATGCTTTTCCTAGAGGCAACTGTAGGCTACTGAAGCACGTTATTTTAGACTTTAGACACTTTGAATGGAATCCTATTGTAATAAATTTGACAAAATATCAACATTACTATTTACATTTCATCAAAATGAAACCCTATTGTTACACAGTAGAGAGAGGCACAGTACTGTCTTTGTGTACAGAAAGCCTACCCAGGTTAGGAAAAAAATGAGCAGAGGGGATTTTGAAAAAGCCCATTCTTATATTGATGCCTAAAGATGTTTTTGTACCAAACCTGCAGCTACTGTGTTTTTGATGACAGAGAAATGAGTAATGTTGGGTCAGTGACTTTATGGATAATTTGGTTGTGAGAAAATAAAGGCCCTTTGTCTGTGAACCATAATATTGGACCCATTTTCTTTTTTTCTTTCAGATAGCCTTTCTGTTCTCAAACTTGCACACAATGGCATCAAAGACAGGTCAGGCGAGCTCATTTTAATAAATGTACAGTGTAAGTGAGTCTCAGGCTTTTCCTTTCAGTACTCCAGGATCAAAGAACAAACTTTCCACTTTGGGAAAAACAGCAGTCCAAAAGCACGACATTTCTTGTTTTTGTTGAAAATGTATGCAAACTTTGGCTTACACTTCATGAGAGACCCATGTGTTTGACTATAACTTTTTTGTTGTAATATCTTGGATTAATCCTAATATCTTTAACCCTCCTATGTGTGTCTGTTTGTCTGAATACCCTCCGGTCCCTGCCACAACTCTAGGGAGCTGTTTTTTACCTTCTCTGGAGAAGGAAGGGTCTTGCAGTAAGTTTTGAATTTGGAACTCGGTTCCTTATGCTTTATTTCTTTATCCTTACCACTATCTGGATTTGTCTTATTCATTTGCTTATGTGCTTATTATCTGTCTCTCCCCTGCCCCTCTGCCTCAAAGTCCAGGAAGGCACGCTCTCCCTGTCTTATTCATTGCTGGATCCTCAGCACCTAGAAGGTGCTCAAACCTAGGAGAAAGGAAAGGAAAGAAAAGGACAGGAGAGAAGGGAGAAGGGGAGGGGAGAGAGCTATGGGGGGTCTAGACCACATTGGGAATGGCAAATATTCCTTCTCTCTGACTCCAGATCAGCCCAGGAAGCTTCCTCAATACAGCAACCAGCACCAGTCAATGGGAGATGATGTGTAATTGAAACCCATTTGTTACTGAACCAGGTTCATTTTTGCCCGCCTCCCAGAAAGCCAAACACTGAGACGATGAGATTGCAGCAGAGACAGAGTTTACTCACAAGGCAGCCATGCGAGGAAGTGAGAGCATGAGCCTCAAATTTGCTTCCCTGAAAATAGGGACTCAGGGATATTTATGGGGTAGGGGGCAAGGTGGTCTGAAATGTGGAGAGAGGTGATTGGAGGTGAGGAGAGATGAGGTAATTGATGATCTGCGCAAGTGTAGTCAGACTTCATTCCTCTTCATAGGACTCATGCTCACAAAATGGTGGTGTTACCATGATCTGAGGGTGGAGTTTTTAGCCTCTTGAGGTCAAAAGGTCACCTATCGGACATCTGTGTGGGCCCAGTTGATGAGTTGGTGGTCTCAACCTGCCTGAAGTGGACAAGGAGTTCTAATTCCTGAAGAACAGCTCACACACCCATTACCATGGTGACCCAGGTTCCAGAGAGATGTTATCTGTAGGACCCTAGTGGGAGTCAGATGGCATATCGCCTAAACAGCACAGTTAACAATGGGCGGGTTAAACAGCTAAAAGCTATACGCAGTAATTGCAAAAAGGAAAAACTTTAGTACCTAGATACTTAATCATCAATGGCTGTTTGCTGGTTTCACATTCCATATGACCTCTAATGCTAATATTCCTTGATTCTACCTATCAAAGGGAAGGCAGCTAAGACATTTAAAAGGGAAGTTTCAGCAAAAGATTTAGGGGACGGTATACCTTACGTAAGGAAAAGAAGTACCCACTTTGTGGCAACGAAATTCCTTTAAATTGCCGTAAATTCAATTGCTACAAAGAAAATAATTTTCCCATACAAACATTATGATTAGGGAAATACATCATGACCAAAGATTTGGTCTCATAAAAATTGCTGAAAAAACTGTTAAAATGGACATACAATAAAAATACTGGTTAATTGAAACATTGATTAACCAAGTTTAGTAAAATGGTCTTAAGTGTATTATATGTATTAGTTATACAAGGGACCTTAATATGCAAATGTATATACCAAATTCAATCTAAAATAAAAAACAAATATCTCACTAGGATAAACATTCATTAAACATTTAGTTAATAGAGTTTATACAGACTTTTGGCTAATGTTATAGGCTGAGTTGTGTCCCCCTGCGATATTGTGACTTATAAGAAATATGTATTTGGTCATTCAGATGACCAAAATATATTTCTCATATATGTTAGGTCTTTGTCCACAGTTCCTGGCTCACAGGTCCCAAAACCCTTGGAATTTCCTAAGAGTTGAAAGTGATAAACGTGTCTTTTGTTAGGTTAATGGGGTGGCTTTTGGGAAATCTCCTAAGGATGGGGGCTGGTTGCCAATGGAGCCAACCTTGTGTTTAGAGGGTTGGAACTTTCAGCCCCACCCCCAATCTCTGGGGAGGGGAGAAGTGTTCGAGGTTGAATCAATCACCAATAGCCAGTGATTTAACAATCAGCCTATGTAATGAAGCCTCTATGAAAACCCAAAAGGATGGGGTTCAGACAGCTTACGTGTTGGTCAACAAGTGGAGATTTGGGGAGAGTGGTGAGTCTGGAGAGGGCATGGAAGCTCCACACCCTTTTTCCATACCTTTCCCTATGTATCTCTTAGGATCTGGATGTTCCTGAGCTGTATCTTTTTATAATAGATTGGTAATCTAGTGAGTAAACAGTTTCCTGAGTTCTTTGAGCCCTTCTAGCAAATTAATTGAAACCATGGAGCGTGTTGTGGGAAGCTCTGATTTATAGCCAGTCAGTCAGAGGTACAGGTGACAACCTGGACGTGCGATTGACATCGTGAGTTGGAGAGGGGCATTGGAACCTCCAATCTATAGCTATTCGGTCAGAAGCACAGGTAATAACCTGGTCTTGTGATGGGCAGCTGATGTGGAAGGCGGTCTTGTGGGACTGAGCCCTTTACCTGTGGAATCTGATTCTGTCTCAGAGTGGATAGTGTTAGAATTGAGTTGAAGTCTTGGACACCCTTCTGGCATCCAAGAACTGCTTGTTGGTTGGGGTAACTACCATCCACATTGGAACTGGAACCAGTTTAACCCCAACAAAATTCATACGTTGAAGCCCTAAACCCTCAGTACCTCAGAGTGTGACTATAAAAGGCCTTTAAAGGGATAATTAAGTTAAAGTGAGGCCGTTAAGGTGAGCCCTATCCAAACTGACTGGTGTCCTTTTGAGAAGAGGAAATTTGGACACAGAGACATCAGGGCTGTGAGCAAAGAGAAAAGGCCATGTGAGGACACAGCGAGAAGGCAAGCCAAGACGACCTGCCAAACCTCCTGACACCTTGATCTTGGACATCTAGCCTCCATAAATATGTGAAAATAAATTTCTGTTGTTTGAGCCACAAGCGTATTATTTTGTTATGGTGGCCCCAGCAAACTAACAAATCTTACAGCTAAATCTCACAGCTTGAAGAACCGATGTTTGCTATCATGGGTTCCCACACATTCTTTCCATGCCGCCATCTTTGGATTGGAGCTTTGGCAACGTCAAAACCATCTTTAGTCCAAACTTTCCATTCCTTGGCATTTTAAAACAGGGTATAAGGGGACACTTTAATGTTGAAAAGAAAATAATTTTTTTTAACTCGAAAATTTTCAAACACACCAGAAGTAGAAAATAGTACAATGAACTTCCATATACCTACACCCAGATTCAACAAATACCAAGATTTTGCCTTATTTGCTTCAGCTATCTCTTTTCCAGCCCCTTCCTTTTCCTTGGCTGTAGTATCTATTTTTTTTTATTAGTCAGCCAATATTTTCTTATATTGACTGTGTAATACCTACTGTGGAATGACTTTATGTATATCAGCATACCATTAAAGTTAATTCACATTGATTAATACAAAAGTAAAGAAATTGAACTGAAATAAAATATTTATACTTTTAGAATTCCAAACTAGGATAGACCTTGCATGCCGTGTATTATTCAAGATACCAATCTAAAAAACAATTTTGTTCCTGGGAAATTGCAAAAGTTGGAAAACAAATGTTTTTCTACAGGGATCATGTTTCATTTAAATAATCAAAAAGTTGGAAAAATTGAAGTCAGTTCACTGAAAGGATTTGGAGATTACTAACAATTTAAAAATACAGCATGCAACAAAAAGAATAAATCATGTAGGAATAAACTTAACCAAAGAGGTGAAAGATCTGTACACTGAAAACTATAAAATATTGTTGAAATTGAAGACACAAAGAAATGGAAAGATATTCTGTGCTCTTGGATTGCAAGAATTAACATAGTTAAAATGTCCATACGTCCTAAAGCAATCTACAGATTCAGTGCAGTCCCTATCAAAGTTGCAACATTTTTCACAGAAATAGAACAAAGAATCCTAAAATTTATATGGAACAACAAAAGACCCTGAATAGCCAAAGTAATCCTGAGAGAAAAGAATAAAGCTGGAGGTATCACACTCCCTGATTTCAAAATATACTACAAAGCTATAGTAACCAAAGCAGCGTGGTACTGGCACAAAAACAGACACACAGATCAATGGAACACAATCAAGAGCCAAGAAATAAACCCACACATATATGGACAGCTAATTTTCAAGAAGGGAGCCAAGAACATACAATAGAGAAAGGAGAGTCTCTTCAAGAAATGCTATTGAGAAAACTGGACAGCCATATGCAACAGAATGAAACTGGACCACTATCTTACACCATACACAAAAATTAACTCAAAATAGATTAAAGACTTGAAGATAAGACCTGGAACCGTTAAGCTTCTAGAAGACAACATAGGCAGTATGCTCTTTGACATCAGTCTTAGCATATTTTCAAGTACCATGTCTGAGTGAGCAAGGGAGACAATAGAAAAAATAAACAAATGAGACTACACCAAACTAAAAAGCTTCTGCACAGCAAAGGAAACCATCAACAAGACAAAAAGACAACCTAACAACTGGGAGACTATATTTGCAAACCATGTATCTGATAAGGGGTTCATATCCAAAATATATAAAGAACTCACACATCTCAACAACAAAAAAACCAACAACCCAATTAAAAAATGGGCAAGAAATCTGAACAGACTTTTTTCCAAAGAAGATATACAGATGGGCAACAGGCACATGAAGAGTTGTTCAACATCACTATCAGGGAAATGCAGATAAAAACTACAATGAGATATCACCTCACGCCCATTAGAATGGCTATAATTAACAGGACAGAAAACAAGTGTTGGAGAGGATGCGGAGAGAAGGGAACCCTCGTACACGGCTGGTGGGAGTGCAAACTGGTGCAGCCACTGTGGAAAACAGTATGGAGGTTCCTCAAAAAATTAAAACTAGATCTACCACATGATCCAGCTATTCCACTGCTGGGTGTTTATCCAAAGAACCTGAAAACACAAATGCATAAAGATATATGCACCCCTATGGTCATCACAGCATTATTCACAATAGCCAAGACTTGGAAGCAACCTAGGTGCCCATCAAGGGACGAGTGGATAAAGATGTGGTACATGTACACAATGGACTACTACTCAGCCATAAGAAATGATGAAATCCGGACATTTGAGACAACCTGGATGGACCTTGAGGGTATTATGCTAAGTGAAATAAGTCAGAGGAAGAAAGTCAAATACCGTATGATCTCACTCCTAAATACAAGATAAAAATGACAAACACATAGAGATTGGATATTATCAGAGGGTAAGGGAGGAAGGTGAAAGGGGTGATTAGGCACACATGTGTGGTGACGGATTGTAATTACTCTTTGAGTGGTCAACAGGATGTAATCTACACAGAAATCAAAATACATAACAATGTACACCTGGAATTTAAATGTTATAAACCACTGTTACAGCAATTCAAAAAAAAAAAAGATGTTCAGATGATGACTCCTGACCGGGATCAGACACATTAAATCACATCCAAAAAAATACAGCAGCATCTCAGGAAATACACATTTTCTCCTTTTTTTTAACATATATATGTGGATTTTTTAAAAAGATGAATCTACACCAAAATGTTAATTAATATGATCTCTGGGTAGAATGCTACTAATTTTATTTTCTCCTTTGTGCTTTACTATATTTGCTAACATTCCACAATAGATGTTGTATTACTTTTGCAATCAGAAAAAAAAAATGTAAAAGGTACAACATTGTCTAAAACTGATAAATCAAAATGTAGCTGTATAAGCATATTATGTAAATGTGGAGGTTAACCACCAGAAGCTCAAAGTGGTTAAAAGTGATTCCTTCTGAGAACTGCAGGAAGAGGGATGGTGAAGGTAAGAGACAGTGTTTTCCATTCTAAAAGCTTTCATACAGTTTTCCTTAAGATCAGACACTACTATGGTAAGTTTTTTCAATTTTTTTAAAAAACTACTTCATTTTATTTCTCCTAAGAAGAATGGTAGCTTGGGTCTTTGAGAAACCTGCCAGTTGTGATTACTAATTCAGATGTGTGCATTACACCACGTTCATTCACACTCCAGAATTCTACTTAAGTACACGTAAAATGCAACTGGATTACAGAAATTTCCTGCCAACACTGAAGGTATATTTAAACAAAAAAATAAAGGCACAGAGAGTACAAACAAAAGTGACTTTATTTACAAAAATTACAATAATTACAAATAGTACAAATTGAGACAATTTCTCCTGTTTCTATGACAGAAGTTAACAGCCTTCACTTTCAAATGAGGGTTTTTATTATTTTGAGCTATGACGTACATTCAGTGAGCCGCTGCCTTTTTTTAATGCTTTTCTAAATAATTCCAGGAGGCCTATTAGTGATATGTACATGGTCATTTCCCTCCAATCTTACTTCCAGAACTACGTACAAATCCAACACAACTGGACAAGAACAGGGTGAGATGGCACCAAACTGAATAATCTTTTTTTCCAACAGTAAATTTTGATTTTTCTTTACATATTCACCTAGTGGTTTAGAACTGAAACTATGATTTTTGGCTTTAAAAAGAAAGTCCACTGTGATTTTAATGGGCTGCACAATTCCACTATAGCCAATATTACCTGGCTATTTTCAGAGGTTTGCCATCGTTTAAGAAACAGAATTCTACAGTACTCAATTCTGTATGCTTTTTATCTTATGTTTTTTTAATCAGAGTCACTGCTACTGCTCGAGGAGTCTGTTGACATAACCTCTACGTCATCTTCATTTTCTTTATTGTGCCCTGGAGGTTCCAACAGAAAGTCATTACTGTGATTGGGTGGTAGCATGTTCATCGACATCTCATTTGACTGCCATGGATACTGTGGAGCAAGGACATCTGGAGAAAGGAAAGAAGCACATATAAGAACTGTTCTACTAGTAATTCATTTACTTCTTAAGTACTCTTCCCTTCATGCAAATAATCTGAAGTAAATATTGTTTTAAGGCTAGAAATCAAAATACACATTTGGCCAAATTGAAGAAGATCAAATTTATTAAGGACAAGCATGATGTTTTAGTAACTAGAACCTGTGTTTCATTTTTTAAAAAACACACTTTCCTGTAAGTAACTATTCATATAGTCAGTTGATGCAATATTTCTTTTGCAAAACATAGTTACAAATCAGATGTTTCCTCTCTCTATATATATTATGTGTACATATAATATAACTAGGTCATATTACTCTGTATATTATAAACAGCTAATATATGGTATACTCAGTATTACAAGATTGAAGCCTCTTAAGCTTCAAATCCACCCTTCCTTGGACCCTGAAAACCTTCTCTTTGCCAGCAGCCATACTGTTAAGCTTTGTCAGTAGAGGGCACTGGAGGGACTCCACAGGGGGAACAGGCTTCTCTTCCTGGAGGCAGTGTTTTCCTTCTGACTGCTGTGGTGCCTGGCTGGTGTGCAGGATTTCAAGCGGTGCTCATCCCCTGGCAAGTTTCAGGGGCATCCCAGAGGGTGGTTTCCCAGTAAGTTGCACCATTACCCCAAAGGTGCCTTCCCAGCAAATCTCCCCGGGACCCTAGTGGATAATTTCCTGCTTGCCAGCTCTGGCCTGTCACACCTCATCTAACATCTCTCCCACACAATGGGCCACAGCTACTCCCTCTCCACCAAGGGCACCATGCTATGAACATCGGCCTTGGGATGGGGGTGGGGGGAGCCTCTTCTCAGGCGGTCCCTTCCCTGGGTACTCTGCCTTGGTCACAGATGCAGTAGCTGCTCCCCATATCTGTTATTACTGTATTTAAAAAAAACCAGTTCTCTTTAGTAGTTAGTATCTTGTTACTAGTTAATAATTCCTTCAGTTTTCCTTGTTCATATTGCTGGTGTGGTTTCTGCCTCCTGACTGGACCATGACTGGCATATGACAGGGCACAACCACAATGAGAAAAATGAGGAGATATCCAGGGAAACCAATACACAGCGAGTTCCCAGTTTGTACTTTAGACAGTTACAAAAATGATGCTTACAAAGTATTTTTAATAACACAGGAACATCCTTACAATAAAATGCTAAGGAAAAAATATTATCTAGAGCATGTTTTTAACAATGTAAAACAAATAGGGGAAAAAATGAAATAGGTAAAATATTGTGATTGCTCAAAAAAGGGTAATGTTTTTCCTTTTTTATGCCTTTTTTTTACTTTTTAAATGTTCTACCAAATCAAAACAAGTCACCTACAAAAGATAAAAGATGGGGAACATAAATAAATGTAAGAATGGCAAAAACCTACATGTAAATCTTGAGGGGGCTGGAGCTCAAAATTAACTGGGCTTCACAAGGCTGTTTTATTTAGTTATTAAAAAGCCCATAAACAGCTTTCTTATTTATTTTGTTAATCTGGGGGTTTTCCAGGAGTGTGTACTTCGTATTTTTTAAAAGTGATGTTTTTCTTATTCTGCTTATACACACTATGTTTCACAATTTTAAAAAAGTTATGTTGAGAGCTTAATAATAAGAGAGGCCTAATAATGCCCGAAAATGGCATGTTAACAAATGAGAGAGAGAAGTCAGTTTATTCTAATTTCATAACCTCCATCTAGAACAGTCTTTAAACTAGAGTAAGTAGGGAGCAGAGAACCTGGCTTATTTAAATTAGGTGGGTCTGGACCCTCAAAATTCCATCATCATGTCCAAAACAGCTTGGTCTACTGGAAAGCATCCTTCTAATGAACATTACCTGGCAATCTGCCTGCTGCAAGAGCGTCCCCTGGTAAATGACCATTCACACCATTAGTGGAAGGATTGTTCATTTGACCCAATAATCCACTTCTCATCTCTAAATCAGTTGGGTATGGTCTCCTTGGGTCCCCTAAAATATAAAGACTGCTTTTAATTCAATCATATACAAAATGAACATTAATACCTTCTCTGAAGTATTGATTTTCCTTGTTTCACTTTGAAAAACTCAAGCTACATTTTCACTTTTGGAATATGAAGGTCATCTTATCAACTGTTATTCAGAGCATAATATATTAAATTTTAAAATAGAGGCATTTGGGGCCAGCCCCGTGGCGGAGTGGTTAAGTTCACGTGCTCCGCTTCGGCGGCCCAGGGTTCGGATCCTGGGCGTGGACATGGCACCACTCATTCGGCCATGTTGAGGTGGCGTCCCACATGCCACAACTGGAAGGACCCACAACTAAAAAATATACAACTATGTACTGGGGGGATTGAGGGAGGAAAAAAAATACAGGCATCTTTATTTCTTCTCTGAATCTTCACAATAATACACTATTCTCTGTAAGAAAACAAATGAGAGAAGTCTGCCATTTTAGCAAACTTTCCAAATGACAAATTAAGAAAATTCTAACAATCTTGATTCTTCTAACTTACCTGTATTTTCTAGTAAGAAAATAACAATGATATATACTCTGAGGGAGAATACATACTCTGAGGGAGAAGAGATCATACATACTTTTTTATAAAACAGACAACACTAGAATGCTTATTGGAAAGATTGTCTAAATTAAAAGCTTTTTCTAACCAACCTCTTTGATCTTGTCATTTAAAGACCAATTCCTGTAACTCTCCAGTGGAGTTTTCAGGAGCCAATAATGTTCATTTCCAATCATGAAAGCATACTATTTAGTTTCGGGTTGATGAAAACTTGGCCAGGTCTGGACCAACTTTTTGGTAATATTTCTTACCAACTCCAGGTTACTTACTCCCAAAACTGTAGTTACCCTTAGTGTTTTCAGTATGATCAAAGACCACCATCAGGAGTCACTGAAGTTGAGATAACTGTCTCCCACTGCTCCCAGATTGCTGCTCTTGCTCAGGTCTCTGTCTTACAAATGCTTTACACACTATCAACATATGCTGCAGCTTGTTACTCTTTCTGTTGTTTAATTACTCCAGATCTTTCCAGTCCTGTGTGTTTGCCGCTGGGTGGTCAGTGCTTCATCTTTATCGCCTAACGATTGGGATTGTCTGTTTCCCAGGCTGGAACCCTTGGGGAAATCCTAATAGGGCTAAAAAGTTGACTTCTGGCCAGCCTGGGTTTTACAGGCATATAAATCTACAGCTTTAGAATCATCACATATTATCTTGTACTTTTAAAATTATTATTTTTTAAAAAGGAAAGAAACACAGTCTTTAGTGGCAGCAGCTTTGTAGAAAATCAAAGTGATAAAACCCATGGCCTATATTATTATTTATAGGACATTAAAGATATGAAATATGTAACAGATGTTTCTAAGGATAAATACATTCTCTATTTAAATCGTTTTTCCTATTTTTGTGTACAGTCACCTAAGAATTTTCAAAACCACATATATGTAAAAAGAGAAGTATTTTTACCTGGAACCCACGTCAGTGGGGCACACACAGCATTACTTGCGCTAATCCTATGTGCATACTTAATAATTTCTTCAGAGGAGATAGCACCTGAGAGTCAAGAGGAGAGTGTAACATTTTAGTCTAATAAACATTTAAGTTTATAAAGGCATACATCATACTTAAAATTATCTGAAATTAAGATAATCTGAGTTACCTGCCTTCCCTAATATACCCAATAATATGTATATGGTCAAACTTAAATCATATATATTTCCAAACCAAAGAACAAGACATTCAGAAAAATCAGCTGTCACAGTTAAGGTATCAAATTTGGGACACTAATGTGATAATGTTCAATAATCTCAGTTATTAACTACCATTAAATACTCTTCCTGAAAGCAACAGTGAACACAAATAGAACAGAACAGATTGTTTCATCTCCCAATGACATCAAGCTATTAAATCCGAGCAGTGGTTCACATGATACCATTCAACTGTTCACTCAATGTGACCCCAAGGCTATAAGTAGCCCTAAGGAGAAAGATGTCCACAATATATTCATTAGGTGAAAAAAAGTAAGCTGCTAAACAATATGTATAACATGACCTGGTTTTTATTTATTTATTTATTTATTTTTGAGGAAGATAAGCCCTGAGCTAACTACTGCCAGTCCTCCTCTTTTTTTGCTGAGGAAGACTGGCCCTGAGCTAACATCTGTGCCCATCTTCCTCTACTTTATACATGAGATGCCTACCACAGCATGGCGTGCCAAGCAGTGCCATGTCTGCACCTGGGATCTGAACTGGCGAAACCCGGGCCACCGAGAAGTGGAATGTGCGAACTTAACCGCTGTGCCACCAGGCCGGCCCCTGATTTTTATTTTAGAAGACATATACATATATGTATTTGTATTGTTCTTGTTATATATGTACTACAGAGCTAAAAAAAATCTGGAAGGACACCCACCAAACAAACATTAACAGTAGTTATCTGAAACAGGAAAAGAAGAGGAAAATTAGACAAGTCAGAGATGACTGAATGTAAACCATATCTACAAATCGTTAAAAGCAAGTAAACAAAGTTTTTGTTATAATTCTGAGTTTTAATATGCAAACTAAAAGGTCCAAAATGGAAGCCTTTTAAAGAGAGAAGCAGGACGGGCCAAGAAGGTGTGCCAGGCTTCTGCACCACTAAAGGGGCATATGTCCCAAAGCCACAGCTAGTTCTGACCTCACATTCTAGTCCCGTTCTAGCTGTTCAATGGACCTTCTCTTTGACTCTGTCCTATTTTTCAAGATCCAACTCAAATCCCACTTGCTTCCAGCCTATAGTTCTCTTCCCTTCTCCCAGCAATTTTATAAACTCACTGTCTTAATGGCACATTCGAGTACAAGTGCTGTAACTTGCTTCATATTATTACTTCTCATGACCTGAAGAAGGATGTGATACCTCCCTAACAATACCCAGCACAGTGCTAGAACACAGCAGGCACTTCACAATGAAAATGTGTTACAACCTTCCCAACAGCAGCAAATGGTTACCAATAACACTCTCACCAGTTTCTTGAAACCAAAACTTGGATTTTTCAGACAGTCACTCAGTATTCCCACAGTACTAACCTTTTCTTGCTTTTTCTATCGATTTGAGTTTTTCTTTTGCTTGGTAAACAGCTGTTGCCTAATTTAAACAACATTAAAAAAAAGAAATAGGGTTTATTCTTAACTATAACAAGCACAGATTTGGGCTTAATTCACAAAACCATTTATCCCATAGGAACAATATGCAAAATTTGGAAATCCCCACAATTTATTTATCATGTTCTGAAACACCCCTTGGGTGTCACTTACATCAGTCATAGTTAATCAAAGAAAGAAATATTATATTCATGAATCAGCCTCCATTCACAAATTAGTTAGAAACAAAGTATAAATTCAATTCTTTACTAAGACTTTTTCTTTATGTCTTCTATAATAAACATGCGGAAGAGATCCAGACCACGGACCACTCCCAAAGCATCCTATTCCTGCATCTAGTGAAGGATAAAATCTTTTTCTACTTTACAAGATAGATTCTGGGTTGACAGTCTTCTTCATTTATACATGACCATTACTCCATGCCCAGTGACTGTTCTAATGACTGCTATAACTGCCCCCATCCCCCTGCAAAGGAACACTGAAGGGGAAAATGAAGTTAACCCAGTATACGCAGCCTCAACTATAAAACAGTGGTTAAGAGTATGGAGCCAGAGAAATCTAGGTTTAAATTCCATCTATCTACTTTTTACCCTCCTTGGGCAAGGTAGTCCTTCATTTAAAATCTTGGCTTCTTCATCTGTGAAATGGAATAATGGTATTGACCTCATATGATTGTTAAGAAGATTGGGATAATACATGTAAAGTGCAGAACACAGGGGCCGGTGCACAAGTGCTCAATAAATGTTAGTTGCTATTATGTAAAACATAAATTTCAGTCTTTTTATAGTCCTGTGGTCACTGTTTTTAACTCAATGATTACATTTTTGGAAATCTAAAGAATAAAATCCAAAATGCAGAAGAAAAAAAGCTTTTGTGCAAGGATATTCATCAAAACATTATTTATAATAGAAAGCTGGAAAACTAAACAAAGATGATATAATTATATGAAAAACGCTTAAGTTTTAATAAATAGTAACAAAGTTAGTTAGTGTCCTGCTAATTACAACAAAGTAAAAAATGAATACATCTAAGACTGAAAGGAAATACACCAAAGCATAAATAGCGACAATCTTTGAGCAGTGGGACTAAAGACAATTTTTCCCTCTTCTTTCTACTTTTCTGTATTTTCTGAATATCTTTTGATAAGCAAGTATTATTTTATTAATAGAAAATATATTTTATTACATATTTTTGAAAAGCTTTTACTTGGGGTCATTTCTTCAGTCGGAGTGGTTAAGTTACCCTGAACCACTCAGGCTTCTAGTTAATGGAGCCCATGTGGACACATTTCTGAAGAGATTCATTAGGGATAAGGATGCCAGCAATGTCTGGTCCATATGACAATCAAACTCAGTTGTTTCTGCAATGCCACCATATAACAATTACATTAGTTACTGTTCAGTGAAATAACTGGGCAAATAATAGCCAATAAATTGCCTCTTTGAAACAGCAGCTAAGAACAAGAAAGGAATAACTAGAGTCCTTGCCATATATCACAATCTCACTTAGTTTAGGATGGAAGGCTGAACAAAATAATGTAAACTTTAATCAATTTATAAAATTGGTACATATTTGTATTGATTCAAAAATATTTTTTAAATTGAAGTAAAGATTTAGACTATTAATAACTGAAAACTTATATCAGGACAGGAAAAAGGTAAAACTTCCTATTTCTATTAATTCAATCCTGTGAAATCTTTAAATTAATAAAAATATGGTTCAAAAGTAAAGCAGACTGTTTGAAAACCATAACTAAAAAAGGGAAGGACAATGGCTTTTCATTTAACCAAAATGACAAGTTGTCCCTTTTAGATTTGGAAAGTTTTCTGCCACTTCAAAATAGACTGTCCCCAGTTTACAATGCTTTGACTTATGATTTTTCAACTTAACGATGGTGGGAAGGCAATATACACTCAGTAAAAACTGAACTTCGAAATCTGAATTTTGTTCTTTCCCGAGGCTAGCAATAGGTGGTGGTACAACCCTCTCTCGTGATGCTGAGCAGTGGAGGGAGCTGCGGCTCCCGGCCAGCCACAAGCTCATGAGGGTACACAGTCGATACGCTTACAACTGTTCTGCACCCATTCAACCATTCTGTTTTTCCTTTTCAGTACAGTATTCAATAAATTACATGAGATACTCCATACTTTATGATAAAATAGGCTTTGTGTTATGACTTTGCCCAAGTGTAGGCTAGTGTAAGTGTTCTGAGCATGTTTAAGGTAGGCGAGGCTAAGCTATGAGGTTTGGTAGGTTAGGTGCATTAAACACATTTTCAACTTAATATTTTCAACTTATGATGGGTTTACCAGGATGTAATCCCATCATTTTTTTCCAACTTCTGCTAGGTTTGTTGGTAGGTAACCCCATCATAAGTGGAGGAAGATCTGTACTGATAATAGATTTAATTTTCAGAAACAGATTAAACAATATTCTTTTTACCTTAAGAACCAGCCTGTTAACTTACCAGTATTTGTTCCGCTTCCTTTAGCTGTTTTTGTAGTTGCTGAATATCACTGTCTCTTTTCTCTACTTCTTTTTCTAAAACTTGCATTTCATGATGGATTTTTCCCTGATTAAGTGCCAATTTCATTAGTTCTTGAAATTCTCCATCTCTGTGAATTAACAACTCCAGGACCTGTCAGATAATAGTCGAATAAAGCAGATAATAACAGCATATTGAAAAACTACATTCCAATGAAACAAAGAATCCACATGCCAATTGGCTAAGCTACAAAATTTTAACACATTTAA
This sequence comes from Equus quagga, assembly GCF_021613505.1. NCBI lineage: Eukaryota > Metazoa > Chordata > Mammalia > Perissodactyla > Equidae > Equus > Equus quagga. The sequence continues at coordinate 59,515,513 of NC_060272.1, forward strand.
AGTATTATTTCCAATCACTGTTAAGAATAAAAATAGCCTATGATTATTTTGGAAAACAGAATACTATCAAGATTTTCTACTTTTTCTACTTATAGGCTGTTCTTTCATACAAAACAAAACAAGACTTTCAGAACTAGCAATATGCCAAAATGTGCAGGTTCATTCATTTCCCAGGGAAGATAAAATTTTAAAGTTTATCTTTAAAAATATAATGTAATAGAGGTTCCCCCACAACTTGGTAATTGAGATGACTTTAGTTGGCACCAAGAACTTAAAAAAACTTTTACAAAACAATCCAATTTAAAAATGAGCAGAGGAAAGACATTTTTCCAAAGACATATAAATGGTCAAAGGTACATGAGAAAATGCTCAACACCACTAATCATCAGGGAAATGCAAATCAAAACCACAATTGGATACCACCTCACACCTGTTAGAATGGCTATCAAAAGGACAAGAGAGAACAATGTCAGTGAGGATGTGGAGAAAAGGTAACCCTTGTGCACTGTTGGTGGGAATATAAATTGGTGCAACCACCTCTGGAAGACAGTATGGAGGTTACTTTAAAAATTAAAAATAGAACTACCATATGATCCAGCAATTCCACTTCTGGGTATTTATCTGAAGGAAATAAAATCACTATCTCAAAGAGACATCTAGACCCCCATGTTCATTGCAGCGTTACTGCCAATAGCCAAGACATGGAAGCAACCTAAGTGTCCATCAATGGCTGAATGGGTAAAGAAAATATGTTTGACATACATATTACATACATGTACATATATAAGTATACATACATACATGCAATGGAATATTATTCAGCCATAAAAGAGAAGGAAATCTTGCCATTTGTGACAATATGGATGAACCCTGAGGGCATTATTCTAAGTGAAATAAGTCAGTCAGAGAAAGACAAATACTGCATGATCTCACTTATATGTGAAATCTAAAAAAGCCAAACTCATAGAAAAAGAGATCAAGTTGGTGGCTGCCAGAGGTGGAGGGTGAGAGGGCAAAATGGGTGAAAGTGACCGAAAGCTACAAACCCCTAGTTCTAAGACAAATAAGTTCTGAGGATGTAATGTACAGCATGGTGACTATAGTTAACCATGCTGTATTGCATATTTGAAAGTTGCTAAGAGAATAAATCTTAGCAACTTAAAAAAAGTCCTTAAAATATGTGCAGAGGAACTGAATAGACATTTTCCAATGACACACAAATTGTCAACAGGTACATCAAAAGGTGCTACTTTCCTTGCCATTATCTTAAAAGTTCTTAACACAAGAAAAAAAAATTTGTAACTTTGTGAGCTGATGGATGCTAACTAAACTTACTGTGGTAATCATTTCACAATATACACGTATATCAAATCATTATGTTGTACATCTTAAACTAATACAATGTTATGTGTCAATTATATCTCAATTAAACCAGAAAAAAATTAAAACAAAAAAAACCCTAAAGCACTACATAGCATGCAACGACATTTTATAACAAAATGCAGTTTTTTCAAAAGCCACAAAATTGTATGTAACCAACTATGATAGCAAATAAATGAATAAAATAAAACTATAATGTAAGGAAACTTGATAAATACAATTACAGTAAATGCTTCATTACGTGTCTCAGAACTGAACTGATCTAAGAAATACTATCTTTTATGATAAATATTTATACAAATGCTTAAAAAAACTTTTATACATTTGTGCTAATATGTTTTAGAAAAAATATAACTCACATTAAACCTGTGATTTCATGCACAATATTGCTTTAGGATGAAGATGGTTTAAAAAGGAGCAACTTCAAAAAATAGTAAATAAATTGGTGGTATGCAAATGTGGCAAAAACTGTGAAGGTTAAAAAGCATAAAATAGAAAGTCTGGGTTCAAATCTCTAGTCCTTCCTTACTAGGGATATAATAACAGCACCTTATCACATAAGGCTGTTGTGAGGATTTATGATATAATACACAGTAAGTACAGACAGGAAGAGCTCAATAAAGGCTGGTTGTTGTCACCACCTCACTGCACAATTAAGATGCAATCTTACCTAATACCCTTACTGGAATGTGCTAAGTAGGGAACACTACTTCAGAAAGAAAATGGTATCAAAATTCAAAATCAATTTTAAAACGATTAATAAAAATTTGTTAAAAAGTATAGACATGCCTCTTCAAGTTCCTTTGATCTTGAGTTCCTCTGATTTTTACACAACTTCTCCTGATTCAATAGACAAAAGACAGCTGCATCCTCCGTCCAGGTACTAAGAGTATTTGTTTTAAATAACAGAAAGCTTTTTCTGTAAAAGTATATTCTATTTAAAGGACCTGTAATTCCCATTCTTCTCAAGTCACAGGAGGAGAAGGTTACTTTTCCATTTTTATAAAAGCTATATTTAAAAAGTTATTAACCAAAGTGAGTAGAGTACACATTAGTGCCATGACAACTTTTTTTTTTAAAGATTGGCATGTGAGCTAACATCTGTTCCCAATCTTTTTTTTCCCTTTCTTCTTCTTCTCCCCATAGCCCCCCAGTACATAGCTGTATATTCTAGTTGTAGGTCCCCCTGGTTGTGCTATGTGGGACGCTGCCTCAAATGGCCTGATGAGTGGTGCCATGTCCGTGTCCAGGATCTGAACTGGTGAAACCCTGGGCCGCCGAAGTGGAGCGCGCGAACTTAACCACTGGGCCACGGGGCTGGCCCCTCCATGACAGCTTTTAAGAAGTTTACACAGTTTGACCTATTCTGTATAGTACCAGAGAGTAGTAACGATTCTTTTTAGGTTTTATTGTTGAGTAGAGAAAAAGTATTCAACTGCAGTCTCGGTTCTAGTTCCACTCATCCAGTAACCTCTAGCTCACTTATCCATCCTGGAGCTCAATCTCACAGGAGGTTACATGGAAGACCATTAAAGTCCCTTCTAACTCCAAAGTTCTACATACACGAAAATATGAATATTCAAACAAAATGGTGGCTAGAAAACTTTCAAATGGGCATATCCCACTAATATTTAAGTTTCCATGAAAATTATACAGAAATTCACACACTAAGTACAAGGTGTAAATCTAGTGGGGTGGCGACGATGATAACTAGCCTTTATCGAGCTCTTCCTGTGTGTACTTAACTGCATTATATCATAAATCCTCACAACAACCTTACGTGATAAAATACTGTTATGTTAAAGACAGAATTGCTAGTGCTGAAAAAGTATAAGAAAGGTTAGTGCTGATTACGCAGGTCTTAGTTATGGCCTGCTGAATAATCTGTGTGCCTGGCTCATAGCAAGCAGTTAGTAAGTGTCTAGGCAATAAAGTCAAACCTTGCATTTCACCTTTTGCTCATTTGTTAAACGTTCCTATTTAATTAGGTAGATATTTATTTATTTAGATTGGCCCTGAGCTAACATCTGTTGCCAATCTTTTTTTTTTCCCTTCTTCTCCCCAAAGCTCCCCAGTACATAGTTGTATATTCTCGTTGTGAGTGCCTCTGTTGTGCTATGTGGGACGCCGCCTCAGCGTGGCCTGATGAGCGGTGCCATGTCCACACCCAGGATCTGAACCGGGGAAACCCTGGGCCACCAAAGTGGAGTGCATGAACCCAACCACTTAGCCACGGGGCTGGCCCCCTACAGGTATTTATTAATAAAATATCTGAGGCTGGGATTCTTCTATTAACACATTTCTCTGTAGGCTCTTTCTTTTTCTAAAAACAAAATAAACAAAAAACAACCCTAATATCTCCAAAATTAGCATTTTTTTCAACTTGTAGCCTTATCTGATTCCCTCTCTCCTGAGCAGATTAATCCCTGAAGAAAACAAGTTCTTTGTCACTTCTCTATTGTGAGTTCATCAAATTTCTCTGCCCTCAAAACACATATTAGATAAACTTAGCTACAGACGGGGTGGAGGGAGAAGAGGTCTATTAAGACTGTCTCCTCTTCTGTCTCACATCTTTAAAAAGGTTAATCCTTCCCATCTGCTTTCTCTTCTAAAAAAATGTTTTTAATTGTGGTAAAAAAAAAACCCACATAATATAAAATTTACCCTCTTAACCTCTTTAAAAACTTTTTCAGAAAAAGAAAAATCTGTCCCCTGTAGAAAATCAGAAAGCACAGAAAGGCATAAAGAAAAGAAAAACAACTTGTAAACTCAAACCCACAAAACAACCTCTATTAACACTGTACGCTCTTTTATGTCCACTCATTTCTTTTTTTTTTAACTTTTTATTGAGATTATGATAGTTTACAACCTTGTGAGATTTCAGTTGTACATTACTGTTTGTCAGTCATGTTGTAGGTGCACCCCTTCATCCTTTGTGCCCACCCCCTACCCCCTCTTTCCCCTGGTAACCACTAATCTGTTCTCTTTGTCTACATGTTTAACTTCCACATATGAGTGGAGTCATAGAGAGATTGTCTTTCACTATCCGGCTTATTTCATGTCCACTCATTTTTAAGTTGAATTAGGGGAACCAAGCCCACAATAAAGGGCTAGTTTATGACAGCACTGACTTTTTTGATTCCAAATAATGTTCTAATCTCCATTTAACAAGACTTTGTTGGTTAATTCAAAAGACAAAAATAAATAAATGTGTAACTAGAACTATAAGAGAAAATAATAAAATACTGCTAAAATAAAAATACTGTATTATTATCTTATGTAAATGACGGAAAGAAAATATCAATTTAAAAGTTGCAATTAATAATTTAATAGGATTCGATCTTCCTGTTCTCACACAAAGTAAATACATAAGAGGAAAATTACAGAAATGATGGGGGTTTTTCGTTTTTAATTAAAAAAGAAACCAGTTACCTGGTTTTCCTCTCCAGCCTGTAACAACTTTTGGTTCCTTGAAATTGCCAGCATTTCTATAAGTTCTCTAGAAAAGAAAAACAAAAAATTAAAAGCCTTTGCAAAATAAATACAATTGAGGCTTTCTTAACTGATCTCTCACTGACTGGCCGGCTGGATTCAGGCACCCACAGCACGCCGAGGACTCACAGCTCCGGTCCCCAGCCCACCATGACCCTGGACTTCAGCTCTCACTGGCTGCACTGCACTCTCTCTAGGCCTCAGCTGTGCTTGTTATCAGACCCCCACTAGGGAAGTTTTACTTACTACTATAATTATAGAAATTAATATCCATTACATAAATACCAATGAAATATCATGAATAGAAAGAGGTGTTTCTGTAAAACCTAAGCTGAATAATTGGAAAGACTCAACAGACAACTGTGAAAAACCCAGGGAAAGTCATAAAAACCCAGCAAGAGTCTGCCCCCACTGCTTGAGCAGCATCTAAGTTTTCATTTTACTTTAAAGAAACCAAACTGTAGACAACGCATTATAGGTAGTTTACGCAAGAAAAACTCCTACATTTGGGGTCTGCAGGCCAAATAAAGCACATCTGCGGTTTTTGTAAATAAGGTTTTCTTGGAAGATAGCTTCGTCCCTTCATTTACATACTGTCTTTCCCCCCACAACAGCAGAGCTGAGTAGATGCAGCAGAGAACTTAGGGACTGCAAAAACTAAAAATAATTACCCTCTGGCCCTTTACAGAAAAAGTTCCCTGACCCCCATCTTATAGGAAAAGATTAGTGAAAATCTAAGTTTGTATGTCTTAAGGTAGAATAAAACAATTAAGGAATGGAAGAATGATTTTCTACTTTAATTGAATTTTTAAATTAACCAAACAGGTGTCAATTAAGAGGGATTCTTAGGCATAATAAAATTCTATCTTTCTAGAATGCTCATTTACTAGATATGCCAATTTTCCTATAAGAAAATTGGCATAAATATCAGGAAAAAAATGTATAGCAGGTAATAGGTATATATTAGTTTCCAACTTGTTGATAGATGGGACTTTCCAGAAATTATGCAGGAGGGGACGGCCCCACAATTAGCTACCTGACACTACTAGTTAGCCCCAGTGTTTGCACCTTCTCCCTGGCTGCCAGGCTATTTCTACCTTCATTTTTCCACCTTCCTCCCTGCTAGCTTCATACTATTTTTCTGGATGGCGCCAAGTGGACCCAACCTTCCTCACTACTACTTCCCCATACCATTATGTATGAATTAGCTAATTAATGAAAAAAGTGGATATGGGAATGGAAAGTCTTCATTCCCTCATTCATCAAGTATTTTCTGAGTGCCTATTATAAGTGAGGCACTTTCTAGATTCTGGGGCTGTAAAAATGAACAATGGCACTTAAATTCTAATAGAGGAGACAAGAATAACCAAGAAAATACATAAATAAAACCAGAGTGATAAGGGTTAGAAAGAAAATAAAGCAGAGTGTTATATTAGAGTGTCAGTGAGGCAATCAGGGAAGGCCTCTCTAAGGGAATATCTTTGAGGTAGGACATGAATTAAATGAGAGAAGCTAGCCAAGGGATCTGGGAAGAACACTCAGTAAAAAAATAGAGCTAGTTCAGGGGCCCAAGGATGGGTTTGAGGAAGTGTGGCCAGAAAGCAGCAGGCACTGGGGAGCAGGACACAAAGTGAGGACAAGGGGAGGGAAGGGAGGCCAGATGGCATAGGGCCTTGCAGGTCATGATAAAGGATTAGTATTTCATTCGAAGTGCAATGAGAAGCCTCTGGACCACTTTACACTGGGAAGTGACATGAGCTGGTTTATGTTCTTAAATAACTGCTGAGCGATCTGGAGGACAGACTGTTAGAGGGCTAGAAGGAGGATCAAGTCAGGTGGTTTCCACAGCGTTCCAGGCAAAAGATGACGCTGCTCTGACTAGCTCCTAGCCACTAGGATTGAGCCATGGAAATGGGAGAAACATGGAAAGATTTAGGATCTACTTTGGCAGTAGCGCTGACAGGACTTGCTGATGGATTAGACATTTTATGAAAATAGCATGTTATATCAACCTTTTTCAGTACCCCAGAGATGAGCTATAGACAGTTGAGAATCTCTGGTCTAAATAAAAGCTGGTTTCTGCGGGGAAGGGATGGTAGTGAGGGACTGGGAGTATGGTGGGAGATGTGAAATGAGCATTTTTCTGCCTTTCTTGCAAATCTGGGACTATAAATCCACAGGAAACCTTACAAAGGCTTGCCTTAGGCACCAGAGAACAGGGAGGGAGCAGTCTGTGAGACTCAGTGCTGTCCTGTAACAGTCTAGGACAGAGTGAAAACCCTGACAGAACCCCAGCGCCCACTCTCTGGTTACGGGTGTGGGAGAGAGAGCCCTGTCATGCCACAGAAGCAGCAGCTGTATTCCTGGCACAGCAAATTAGAGTCCATCTACATTCCCCCATAGAAATATAACTTACATAGGGGTTAATCCTATGTTATTAGTGGTACTACACTTCAGGTAAATGATAGGCAAACAGAATTAACAGGCTGGTGTGGAAGCCTCCAGACCCCTATCAACATCGCTTCTGTAGAACAATGAGTTCTGTAGAGTACAATCTATCTGTATGTTTCTATTTTTAAAATTCCTCCAAAGACTACCTCATTCTATCACATTTTACAAAGTAATAAATATACTGAAAGGCCATACACTCAGGTAACAGTAAAAAATACATCCCAAGTTGCAAACCCACTATTTTCTGAAGTCAAGAGATTACATTAGTGAGGAGTTTTTCTTTTCATTGTTCATACAAAATGCAAACAAGAGAAAAATTCCATTTAGAGGATAACACCAAACTTCACAGATCCCAGAACCAGTATATGTAGCCATGTTTGGGCACAAAAGGGGACTTTTGTGAAAGCCACTCACTGGAGCAGCCTCATTTTGTGGAAAAGTTCCAATGAGTCTTAAGTGACAAACCACAAAGTGACACCTCTTCCACTACCACCAACTATCCCCAGGATGGTAACAGAGATAAATTTCACTTACCTACTGTCGTATAGTCTTTAGAGATGAACAAATAAAATAAATAAAATGTGGCAGATAAGTCATGAGAAAACCAGAGAAAAAGAAAAATGAACTTCTAAGACAAGGGCTGTTACCACACGCTGCAGAGTACCTCAAGAAGGAAGCAGCCTATCACCAATTTGTCAACAGATTTAGTGAGGGGGACTACAAATTAATGAGAAATCAGTCTTTTTGGAACTCTCGGAGAAAGGGCAACAGAAAAACCATGCTTGTTTTAGAGGAAGTAAAAGAGAACTCAGTACCTCAACTGATCGCGTACAACTGGAAGGCTGAAGGAGAGAGTTTCAGAACCATTGAGGTTCTCGAGGAAAATTTAAATGATTCACCACTACTTTAGTAGGTAAATACATTTCATCAGACAGAAAATGCTATACTTGGTAATCAAGGAAAGAATCAAATATGGAGAGGCATAAATTGGTCAAATGTAGATACAAGAGAATTTCAATTTAGTTTCAAATTTAACATAACTGCTGAGATTACTTAATTATGCTATCTCAAGTGAACAGTACATGGATAGCAAGTGTATGTACTCCTACAGGTACCAACAGCATCAGGAAAACACAGCTCAGACACACAACCCAGGAGCCAAAAGATCCAGAGGCAAGATCTCAAGATGGATGTCTGCACTGTCTAACGTCAAAAGAAATTCTCAAAGACCATTACCCTGGATGAGTAGGCTCAGAAACACAACTCCTGAACTTGGTGATATGAAAGATATACTAGGGTTACTCAGCAAAAACAGACAAACCAAAAATGTTACAGCTTTGTTAACAGCTAACAAAGAATAAGAACTCACCGTGAACTAAATGAAACTTCAATTAGCCGTCCCAAAGAGTCATGTCACACAGAGCAGAGACACGAATAATTTAGCTGCAAAATTCATACCACGAACACTGTCTTGCTGGGGTCTTTTTACTAAAAAATCATGCTGGTATTCACTGGATAGGATTAATTAAAGATACAGACAAGTTCTCCACCACAAACTACAAAGCCAACAAAGACAAAGAAGGAAGCAAAGCACCACTTGCATTAACCTGCGTAAACATGTACACAGCGGCAACACACAAAGACAGGCGCCTTGTGCCTTTGAGTGTTGGCTGCTGGCTGGCTGAAAATTCCATGGGCCCTATTTATTGTCAGGCAGTATTTGAGACTAATACCATCTAAACAGTGGTTTACACACATAAAACTACTTAACTTCTGCTGTCCGTGCGTTTTTAGGTTTTTATTATGTCATTTACTATTGTGCTAACCTAGTAATCTGGTAAGTAATGCTTGCTATAGCAAGGACTAAATTCACAGCAAAGATAAATAAATGGTAATAAATTATTAGAAGGTCAGGGAATACAATATGTAACATTTATTCTAAAGCTGTCAAAGAATGTGGCTACAGAACAGGTAACATTTGAGCTGGATACTGCAGGATGAATGAATGATTCATCAAGTTGAAGGTGGCGTGGAAATGGCACTGAAGATGAGGAAGTACAGCTGGCTTTAGAATGAGGAGCATTCACACAGGCTGGCGGGAAGGGTCTGGGAGGGAGGAGGGGTGTGGCAGCAAATGAGGATAATAGGATGGATTAAGAGGAGATGCAGAAAGGCCTTATCGCACACTAAGCTAAAGAGTTTGGACTTAATTTCATTGAGTAATGGGAACCTACCAAATATTTTAAAGCAGAAAAGTGACACAAGATGCCTTTTAAAAAGATGGCTCTGGGGTTACCCCATGGCGTAGTGGTTACGTTCGGAGGGGTGGCCAGGGTTCACAGGTTAGGATCCCTGGCGAACATACACCACTGTCAACCATGCTGTGGCAGTGACCCACAAATAAAGTGGAGGAAGACTGGCACAAATGTTAGCTCAGGGCTAATCTTCCTCAGCAAAAGCAAAAAGAAAAAAGATAGCTCTGCTCTTGGACAATATGAAAGTATAAAGTGCAGAAGCATTAGTGCTAGTAAAACTGTTGAGGCTGCATTAATAAAAGTTATGAGAATGCAGATGGGAACGAGAGGTCAAATATGAGCAACATTTTAAAAGAAGCAAAGCAATTTTAACATGCAACTGAATGTGAAGGAGTTAAGGGAAGGCTCCAACTTGACAGACTGCCATGAAAGATGACAGAATAAGGAGAATGACATGTACCCCTGCCACACACGCCTCACTCCAGCCATCCCAAACTTGCAATTCCACCACCCAGTAGTGGTTGCTCATGTTTCCAGGCCCTTGCACATGCTGTTCCAACCACCTGCCGCCTAGGGAGTCTGATGAATTCATTCCTCCCGTGCAGTCCTTCCTCCAGGAAGCCCGCCCCAAGTACAACCGGGACAGGCGCCTGGTCCCCGGGCTCCCGGAGCCCGCAGGGCACGCCTCTGATAAAAACAGGCTCCGCGCCACAGCCACTGTTGACACCTCTGTCTCTCCCCCCTGCACCGGCTCCTCCAAGTCGGCAACCAGTCCCCCTCACTACCGACCGTCTCCCAGCGCTCGGCCTCCAGGGGGTGTTCCTTAAATGTCTGGGGAGTGTCGTGGACGAAAAGACTCACACCAGGCAACCTCTAAGATCCGCTCCGGTTCTGACAGTCTTGGAGTTCCGGCGTCACTGTCATTACTGAAATGTCCTCGAATGGGGAAAAACGCCATCTCGGAGTCCCGGAAGGTCGCAGACCCTCGGGCACTGTCTTTGGGACCGAACGCCACCGTCTCCCGAGCGCGGCCGTCCCCACCGGACCAGCGCCAACGCAGGGCCGGCGGTCCCAGGTCAGTCCTCCCGGCCCAGCCCCAGCCAGGCCCCTGGGCCGACAGCATTACCTCGACAAGACCTCCAGATCTTCCAGCGCGGACAGCAGCCGCTCTCGCGTGCTGTTCCCGCCCACCGCTGCCGAGCCGCCTCCCGGCCGCTCCTTCTCCTTCTCGCCACTCGAAGACGCCGCCATGCTTCCTACCGGCTGGCAGCCGGCGCCAGCGCAGCTGCGCGCTGGCGAGGAGAGGCGGGTTTGGGAGGCGGAAGGAGGGGCCACCGAGGCAGGGGAGGAGAGGCCGGGCCAGAGCGCCCCCCGTGCGCCTGGAGGTGCACTGCGGGAGCGGGCGCCATCTGCTGGCCCAGCGAGGGCTTCTCGGGTCCAAGCCTGAAGCCAGAGCCAAACCTGGGTCAGGTTCTCCCGCGCCTTCGGGTCTTCAAGCAGGAATGGGAGGCTTCTGCTCCACGGAATTTAAACATTTGAGGGAATTACATAATGACCTACCTCTCATGGCAGTTTCTTCGTGAAATGGGCTGGAGTCTTCTCAGTATTGACCTCTCTTTAGTCTGCATTCCCGTAACGCTATTCCCACCCTCCTGTTTGGCCTCTTCTAGAGGGTGTAAGCACCTTAGGACTGAAACCATGATCCATCTTTTGTTCTTCAGTTTTCCTTTATTGTGGTAAAATACACATAACATAAATTTACCTTGTTAACCACGTTTAAATATATAGTTCGGTGTCAGTACTTTTCTATTATTAAGCTACCATCACCATCCATCTTCATAACTCTTTTCATCTTGCAAAACTGAAACTGTACCATTAAACAACTCCCCATTCCCGCCTCCCCCAACCCTTGGCAACCACCATTCTACTTTCTGTCTGTATGAGTTTGACTACTTTAGGCACCTCATAAAAATGGAATCATACAGTATCTGTCTTTTTGTGACTGGCTTATTTCACTTAGCACAATTCCTCAAGGCTGACCCATGTTTTAGCATGTGTCAGAATTTTCTTCCTTTTTAAGGCTGAATAATATTGCATTGTATGTGTAGACCACATTTTGCTTATCCATTCATCTGTTGGTGGACCCTTGGGTCGCTTCCTCATTTTCATAATCCATCTTTATAATCCTATATCTCCCAATGAAATGTGTTGTCCAGTGCTCAACATGACTGCCGAATTGGATGAATCAATTTGGTATGTAAGTGGTAGTTAATGAAATTGATGTAGCACACATTCCAAATCAGAACTCAGTGTCAAAGCCAAAAATGCACCTTAGCCTACTTTTCCTGGGGAGAACAATATAGTAGGGGACTTTCCTTACGAGGAAAACCCAAAGTTACAGCAGTATTGGGAATGGCGGATTCTATGTTGGGCCAAGTTGGGCTATAAAAGATGAGTCGAAGAGATGTCACCTACAGACAACAGCTAGGAGTGGGGCAGAAGTACTTGTGGTCCCCTCATTCCAGCGTCCTGTGCCTCAGGTCCGTCCTTCTGCTGGGCACCTAGTATTGAGGATTCCGTCGGGAATGCATGCTGAATAAATTCATTCACAGCAACTGCTGCATAATCCAGAATGCTGATTTATTCACTTACAGTGAAAAATAATAGTGCCAAGCACAATTTTACTCATAGACAAACCTACACAAGAAGCCAAATTATCACCAGAATGTTGTTTGGTAAACCTGGATCAGAACAAACGAAGATAATAAAAAATTAATTAATGCAATCATGAGGATTTGTATCTCCATAATGTAGCGATATTTGTGTTATAGAGATTGGAATATTTGTGTTCACAGATCAGGGTACCTTCTCCCCTAGAGAGTGCAAAGACGCACAGAAACCTTTTATTTTCTAACCATCCCCCACTTCTGCTCCTGACCAACCCTTTCTATTAATACAGTCAATTCTCAGGCAACGGAATAAATTAGATGTAAGTTTTCTTAACTACAATTGCATTCTAAGCATGCCTCCCAGGAGCAATAGTCAATAATCTCTTATATTAAGTTTCCAAGGGACAAAACTCTTACACTCTGTGTGGGTTTTTTTCCCTCAGCTCTCACAGGTTCATCTTGGGATGTGATTCTGGTGGGGGGAGGGGGGAGATCATATTAGTGTAGCTTCCACACAAATATTCTGGCAGGATTCTAATCAATTTAAGACGACCAATTATCGGTCCTAGTTTACAGATGTTGAGGGTCAATGTGTGGGCACTATATGTGTGCTGCGAACTCCAGAACTCCTCAAATTTATTGCAAATCCATATGCACATCGAACGTTGTCTATAGACTGAGCATTATCCACAGATATACTCTTTTGCTAACTGTGCAGATCCAGGAGTGATAAACAAAATACGAACTATTTTATAATATATGTTAAAATTAAATTGGAATATTTTATATATATTTTATAGTTATTATAATAACTGAATTCATGGTAACTTTGAGTGTAAAGTATTTTCTCAATCTACAGATTCAAAAAGGATAAGTACCACCTTCTTGTGAAATTTTATGTATTTAACTTGCTAGGTACTGTTCTTTAAAAAAATGAAAACTCATTTAATTTTCGTAACAGTACCAGAAGTAAATACTGTTATTATGGCTACATTACAGATAATGAAGTTGGGAGGCAAAGAAGTTCAGAGACTTGCCTAAAGTTGTACAGCTGGTAAAGAGGCAAAGCTGGGATCTGAACCCAGAGTCTGGCTCCAAGGTCCGTGTTCTTAACCCCTGGTTATCTCGCCTTTCTTTTCAAAGAAAGAGGTGCCTTTGTGGACTGAAAAAGGGTTGGTTAGGGCTAGTCAAAAATACAAATAGTGTCAAATGCACAGTTTGGAATTCTGAGTAAAAAGCAACTATAAACCTTTGGGGTGGTGGTGTGGGCATCCCGCAAGAAACTCAGCCAGACCAGTCCCTAAGAGTCCGCAGACTAGGCGGCCACATACACCATGTGTGGTTTTTTAAAATTATTTTTTATTTTTGTCAAGCAATGTATATACATGGTTCAAAAGTCAAATAGTGCTCAAAAGCTAACAAAAACAAAAAAAGTTCTCAGTCACCACCTCCCCAACCCCCACATCCCGCCATATCCCTCTCCCTAGCAGCAGCCACTCTCAATATTTCTAACTGTTTCTTCTATGCGTTGCTTCCATGTTTTTAAATAATATGCATATACTCTATGTCTCTGTTCAACTTTTGAGAAATTTATTGCTTTCCTATTCTAATGAATGAGAATTTTCTCTCTCTTACATGTAGACTCCAATTTTATTTAAATCATTCCTCAGCGCTTACATTACTACACTATTATTTGCACATAACTATGTAATTATTATTCGTTTGAGATGCCTTACAGAGATCTCTGCAGAGATTTTTAAAAAACAGAATAGAGCCGAAAATTTCTAAACCATCAAAGTGCATTGCACTGCTTTGTGGAAACTGTTTTCAGTTACGTATTTATGTATGTGTGTACTGGGTCAAAGACAGCGTATGTTTTTTACTGTGGATCAAAAATGTTTGCAAGCATTGGAGAGTAAGGAGTAGAAAAACAACACGTGCTGCCTGAAGGGCCCTGAAGGGAGAGTCTGTATACCTTTTGCATTCCAGGGGCAGAAAATTACAGCAAACGTATACAAATAAAGTGGCCTGTTGACATGATTACCTGGGGTGAATAGCACAGAGGGAGGGTGTTATGGGCTAAACCATATACCCTCAAAATTCATATGTTGAAGCCCTAACCCCCAATACCTCCGTGTGTGACTGTATTTAGAGACAGGGCTTTTAAAGAAGTGATTAAGTTAAAATGAGGCCGTTAGACTCGACCTAATCAAATCTGACTGGTATTCTTATAAGAAGTGGAAATTTGAACACGCTGAGACGTGTGTATGCAGAGAAAAGACCATATGAGGACACAGTGAGAAGGTGGCCATCTGGAGGCCAAGGAGATAAACCTCAGAGGAAACCAAACCAACAGCTCGATCTTGAACTCTAGAACTGTGAGAAAACAAATACCTGTTGTTTAAGCCATCCAGTCTGTGGTATTCTGTTATGGCAGCCCCAGAAAACTAATACAGAGGGCTTGCAAGCCAATGCGTATTTGGAGATTTCTAAATACTGACTGGCATAGACCTTGGACTTCCCTGCCCCTGTCTTGACTTGTCTTACTCCCTTGGCAAGACCACACACTGGGCTAAATGCAGCTGTGCCTACTGCATGCCCGCACCGATGCAGCTGAAGTGGCTGGAGAAAAATACACAAGCTAGTCAACTGGTTGTACTTGAAATTCATGATGCCAAACCCCAAACTTCCAGTGGGCCCTTGACACTACTGGGCAATCAGAACAGGGACTGTGCATCCCTATTCAGACTTTCTCCACTGTTCTCAACATAATTTCACACCATTTCCTCGCTCTCCAAACCTCCAATAACTCCTTCTCCCCCTTCCCACTCTCAGCTTAAGACTTTGCTTTCTAATTCACTGAGAAAAGAGGAGAAGTCAGAAGAGAGGACTTCCATACACTGCTGGCACCGCGTCTGCCCACCTGTCGGCATTGCACCCACAGATCCACCAGCTACTGCACATGAACTGTGTCTGCTCCTGGACAGAATACAT
Source organism: Equus quagga (assembly GCF_021613505.1). NCBI lineage: Eukaryota > Metazoa > Chordata > Mammalia > Perissodactyla > Equidae > Equus > Equus quagga. The sequence continues at coordinate 59,530,754 of NC_060272.1, forward strand.
TCTCCCACCAGCTCTATTCCCTTCCAAGGGCATTGAACCAGCAGTTCACCCATCTCCCACTTTGTCAATTTTTCGTCCTCTACTTATCATCATATCTGCTGCTATTTCTCCTATTTTAAAATCTTCTCTCGACCCTAGTTTCCTCACTAGTGACTGCTCCACTTCTTTGCTCCCCTAAGCAGCAAAGCGCTTCCAAAGAATGGGATCTAAATATTTTGTTTCTAATTCCATTCCTTCCTCATGCTGATTTCAACTGGTTTTTCACCCTCACTTCCCCACCCAAGCTCAGCTTGCAAAGGTCATCGAAGGCCTCCACGCTCTAGATGCGACGGTCAGCGCTCACTATGTTTGCTCTCTCAGCAGCCCTAGAGACGTCAATCACCCCCTTCTCCTTGATAACTTTCTTCACTTGGTTTCTAGGATGCCAGATTCTCTTCCTTTATCTCTTTCCTCACTAGTCCGTCCTCTCAGTCTCTCTGGTTGCTTCCTCCTCTCAACCCTGATCTCTAAACAAGAGAGTGTTTTAGGGCCACTTCTTAGTCTTCATTTCTGTCTACACTCACTTTGGGTCATCTCACCAAGTTTAGGGGCTTTAAATACTATCTATAAACTGACTCCCAAATTTATGTTTCCTACCCAGACCTGTCCTCTGAATTCAAACTTGTAAACCAACTCCTGCTAGATACTTCTGCTTGAGTGTCTAAAAGATAGAAGTAAAACCAAATTCCTCATCGACACCTCCCACCCACCCACAGCACACTGCCTGCAGCCTCCCCCAACTCAGTTGACGGCAACTTCTTCATTTCCATTCTTGAAGCAAAAAATATGGGGTTATCCTTGACTTTTCTGCTTGTTTCTCATACACCACGTCCAACCCATCAGGAAATCAAGATAGTTCTGCCTTCAGACATGCCCAGAACTTGCCCACTCCTCACTTTTCCGCATCTAATTGCAGATTCACATCTCCATCATCTCTCACCTGCATTTACTGAAACTGCCTTCTAACTGTTTTCTCTGCTTCTCCCCTGACATCTGCAGAGTATTCCCAACACAGTGGTCAGTGATCCTCTTTAAAACTCAAGTTAGATCGTGTTATTCCTCTGCTCAAAGCACTGCAGAGGCTCCCCATTCCACTCAGAGTAAAAACCAAATCTCATGAGCTATGAGGCCTGACGTAATCTGGCCTGGCATGACTTCTCTGACCTTTCTTTCTTCACCTCCCTTGGTTCCCACCATTCTGGTCCTCAGGCACACCAGAACACTCCTGTCTTAAGGCCCTCGTTGCACTGCCCATTCTCCCTGCCTTCATCCATTGGCCCCTGACAGTCACATAGCTAACCTCTCACTTCCTGCACAAATCTCCCTTTCTCAAGGAGGCCCACCCCAGCCACCCTATTTACTGCTGCAACCTGACCCCCACTTTCCATCACCTTTACGCTGCTCTACTTTTTTCCATAGCACTTACCATTTTCTAACATTCCATATAATTTAGTTGATGTGTGTTTTGCTAATTGTCTCTCCCACTAGAATGTAAGCTCCATGAAGGCAGAATTTCTTGTCTCTTCTGCTTGATGATATGGCTTCATTGCCAGAACACTCTCTGACACAGAGTGGGCACCAGGAACTATGATTAGATTTGCTGTTGACTGAGGTGCTTAAATCACCAAAAACACTGAAGACAAACTGTACTTTATAGTTTTGCCTGTAAAAGGTAAAACTACATTATCAATATTTTCTGTCCATATTCTCCTTGAGGATTCTCAAAAGCAGCTCTAAATATCTATAACATCCTCAAATAAAAGTGGAATATTCTGCAGTGTGGTGGTGCATACTGTCCCGGGTACTTTGCAACTCAAGAAACACTAGTTCATCCAGGCCTCTTCTGTACTGAAGCTCTTTTCCCCAGCCAGTTCACAAAGTAAGTCTGAAGGCTCGTGTTCCACGTTAAACTCACCAAGGGTGGAGTGGAAAGTCAGACTCAGGCATTTCTCTCCCAGAAGTCAGGCAGTGAGAGAAGGCGAACAGGCTCACTACACTCATTAACTCTCTTCCCCAAGAAGCAAAATCCTTGAGACGTATCTCAAAGCATGGGCCTCAGAGACTCTAATCCCGGGTAAAAAATAACACTCAATTCAGGATCAAGCTCTGACGTCAAATGTCACACTGTTTATGGTTTCTGAAACCATGCCTCACCTCTCAAAAAGCTACTGAGGGGGAAAGGTAGGTTTCCAACAAGTGGCTGAGCTTTCAGGCAGCAACTTCAATTTTTAAATCAATTACAAAGCCTCAAAATGTGCCATTTTAACCACTTTTAATAAGCCAAGTTATCTCTGGTAAACACAGCTGGGGCTGCCCTCAGGAAGACAAGTTTCCTAGTCTGAACAACGCCCCTTATCTGCTTCACTCTCCTGCCCCAGTTACACTGTGACGCCTCCGTCAGAAGAAACCTATTCTCCTCATTTCAAAAACACAACACACACACACAAAACCTCCCACTGTCCAGAACTGCTCAATGTTAATTAAAGTGGAAAGTGTGGCATTTGTCTTTAACGCCCTACATTCTTGTGCCTTAAGAATGAAAAACAGTCTAGGTTAAACGTCTCATTCTCTTTAAATATCTGTGCTGTGGTTTCAATAGAAAGGTTTTCTAGAATTAACATACTTTCTAAAACTAACGTCTCATCTTCTCCCTGAAGTTCTCATGAAAAACTGACCACTTCTCAGTAACTCAAAAGAAAGGTGGGCATTATCATTGGCCTCCTCTGATAGGTTCATTTATTCTTTCTTTTTTTTTGGTTTAATCTACTCAACAGGCTTTTTAAAATTTTTTATTTTATTCTATTTTTTAAAGTTATTTTATTGGGGTCATATTGGTTTATAACATTGTGAAATTTCTGGTGTACATTATTATATATCAGTTTCTGTATAAACTGCACCTTGCTCACTCTCAATAGTCTAGTTTTTATGTGTCACCATACATATGTGCTCCTTTACCCCTTCACCCCCCCCCCCCCCCCCCCGCCATCCCCTTCCCTTCTGGTAACCACCAATCTGTTCTCCTTATCCATGTGTTTATCTTCCACATATGACTGGAATCATATGGTGTTTATCTTTCTCTGTTTGACTTATTTTGCTTAACATAATACCCTGAAGCTCCATCCATGTTTTTGCAAATGGGATGATTTTGTGTTTTTTACAGCTGAGTAGTATTCCATTGTGTGTGTGTATATATATATAAAAATCACATCTTCTTCATCCATTCATCAGTTGATGGACACTTGTGTTGCTTCCATGTCTTGGCTATTGTGAATAGTGCTGCAATGAACATAGGGGTGCATAAGTCTCTTTGAATTGTTGACTTCAAGTTCTTTGGATAAATACCCAGTAGTGGGTTAGCTGGATGGTATGGTATTTCTATTTTTAATGTTTTGAGAAATCTTCTTGCTGGTTTCCATTGTGGCTGTGCCAGTTTGTATTCCCACCAGCAGTGTACGAGGGTTCCCTTTCTCCACGTCCTCTCCAACATTTGTTATTTCTTGTCTTGTTAATTATAGCCATTCCGACAGGTGTAAGGTGATATCTCATTGTACTTTTGATTTGCATTTCCCTAAGTTGGTGATATTGAACATCTTTTCATATGCCTGTTGGCCATCTGTATATCTTCTTTGGAAAAATCTCTGTTCATATCCTCTGCCCTTTATTTATTTATTTATTTTTTTATTTTTTTTGGTGAGAAAGATTCGCTCTGAGCTAACATCTGTTGCCAATCTCCCTCTTTTTTTGCTTGAGGAAAATTAGTCCTTAGCTAATATCTGTGCCAATCTTCCTCTATTTTGTACATAGGTCACCACCACAGCATGGCTTGATGAGTGATGTAGGTCCTCACCTGGGATCTGAACCTGTGAACTTGGGCCACCAAAGTGGAGCATGCCGTGATTAACTACTATGCCACAGGGCTGGCCAGCTCTGCCCATTTTTTGATCAGGTTCTTTGTTTTTTTGTTGTTGAGTTGTTTGAGTTCTTCATATATTTTGGAAATTAATCTCTTGTCAGATATATGATTTACAAAAATTTTCTCCCAGTTGGTGGGTTGTTTTTTTTGTATTTCTCATAGCTTCCTTTGCCTTGCAGAAGCTTTTTAGTCTGATGTAGTTCCATTTGTTTATTTTTTCTTTTGTTTCTCTTTCCCGAGTAGACATGGTATTCAAAAAGATACTGCTGGGGCCAGCTCCATGACATAGTGGTTAAGTTCGGCATGCTCTGCTTCAGGAACCAGGTTTGCAGGTTCTGATCCCAGGCATGGATCTACACCACTCATCAGCCATTCTGTGGCAGTGACCCACATATAAAGTGGAGGAAAATTGGCACAGATATTGGTTCAGGCCTAGTCTTCCTCAGAAACAAACAAACAAACAAACAAACGGATACTGCTAAGACCAATGTCAGAGTGCACTGCCTATATTTTCTTCTAGGAGTTTTATGGTTTCAGGTCTTATATTCAATTCTTTAATCCATTCTGAGTATGGTGTAAGATAATGGTCTACCTTCATTCTTTTGCATATGGCTGTCCAGTTGTCCCTATACCATTTCTTGAAGACACTGTCCTTTCTCCTTTGTCAAAGATTAGCTGTCCATAGATGTGTGGTTTTATTTCTGGGCTTTCAATTCTTTTGTTTTTTAATTAATTAATTTGTTTGGTTTTTGAGGAAGATTAGCCCTGAGCTAACATCTGCTGCCAATCCTCCTCTTTTTGCTGAGGAAGACTGGCCCTGAGCTAACATCCATGCCCATCTTCCTCCACTTTATATGTGGGACACCTGCCACAGCATGGCTTGACAAGCGGTGTGTAGGTCCATACCTGGGATCTGAACCAGCGAACGCTGGGCCGCCAAAGCCGAATGTGCAAACTTAACTGCTGCACCACCGGGCTGGCCCTTGAGCTTTCAATTCTGTTCCACTGATCTCTGTGTCTGTTTTTCTGCCAGTACCATGCCGTTTTGATCACTATGGCTTTGTAGTATATTTTGAAGTCAGGGATTGTGATGCCTCCAGCTTTGTTCTTTTTTCTCAAGATTGCTTCAGCTATTCGGGTTCTTTTGTTGTTTCATACAAATTTTAGAATTCTTTGTCCTATTTCCACAAAGAAGGTCATCAAGATTCTGATCAGGATTGCACTGAATCTGTAGATTGCTTTGGATAATATGGACATTTTCACTACGCTTATTCTTCCAATCCATGAGCATGGAATGTCTTTCCATTTCTTTATATCTTCTTCAACTTCTTTCAACAATAGTTGATAATTCAACAATAATCATAGTTTTCAGTATAGGTCTATAGTTATAGTATAGGTTTTTCACCTCCTTGGTTAAATTTATTCCTAAATATTTTATTCTTTTTGTTGGGATTGTATTCTTGAGCTCTCTTTCTGCTAGTTCATTATTAATGTATAGAAATGCAACTGATTTTTGTAAGTTGATTTTGTACCCTGTAACTTTGCTGTAGTTCATGATTATTTCTAATAGTTTTCTTGTAGATTCTTTAGGGTTTTCTATATATAGAATCATGTCATTTGCAGACAGTGAGAGTTTTACTTCTTCTTTTCCAATTTGGATTCCTTTTAATTCTTTTTCTTGCCTAATTGCTCTGGCCAAAACCTCCAGTACCATGTTGAATACGAGTGGTGAAAGTGTGCACTTTTGTCTTGTTCCTGTTCTCAGAGGGATGGCTTTCAGTTTTTCACCATTAAGTATGGGGTTGGCTGTGGGTTTGTCATATATGGCTTTTAGTATATTGAGGCACTTTCCTTCTATACCCATTTTATTGAGAGTTTTTATCATAAATGGATGTTGGACCTTGTCAAATGCTTTCTCTGCATCCATTGACATGATCATGGGATTTTTTATTCCTTATTTTGCTAATGTGGTGTATCAGATTGATTGATTTGCAGATGTTGAACCATCTCTGGTATAAATCCCACTTTATCATGGTGTATGATCATTTTAATGAAATGCTATATTCGATTTGCTAATATTTTTTCAACAAACACTTATTAAGCTCTTTTTATGTAGCAGAGACCACACTAAATGCCAGGCCTATGGGGTGAACAAGACAACAGCAATCATGGAAGACTTCCTAGAGGAGGTGAAAGCAGAAACTCTTAAGAAGGTAGGAGTTGGCTGGACTAAGTGTTGGAGATGGAGCAGGAAGATTGGCAGGGATAGAAGCAGGAAGAACTAGAATAAGGAATTAATGTCAAAAGGACAATGATTAAAATATCTCACCAACTATTGGTGGACCTCCAAAAAGATATGTCCACATCCCAAAACCTGTAAATGTGACCTTATTTGGAGAAAGAGTTTTTGGAGAATTAACTAAGGATCTTGAGATGAGATGACTCTGGATTATCCAAGTGGGCCCTAAATCCAATGACAAATGTCTTTGTATGAGACACATAGAGGAGAGACACACTAAGAAGAGGAGAAGGCCACGTGAAGACAGAGACACAGATTGGAGTTATACAGCCACAAAGAATGCCTACAGTCACCAGAAGCTGGGAGAGCCAAAGAAGGATTCTTCCCTAGGGCCTTCAAGGGAGCTTGGCCAACACCTTGATTTTGGCCTTCTGGCCTCCAGAACTATGAGAGAATAAGTTGTTTTTAGCCACCCAGTCTGTGCTAATTTATTACAGCAGCCCTATGAAACTAATACAAGATGGAAGAAGTCTAGTCTGCAGAAGTAAAAATTCTAAATTCAATTCTAAAGAAATACAGGTTCACTTCTTCTCAGTACATAAAACAAATTGCTAAGTGTTTCTTAGGTAGCTGAATAGGTTAATAAACTAAATGCACTTATATTGACATAAATTTGTACATCATGAGCTAAAGCAATTAAAAACACTCTGAGCTCATAACTAGAAGCCCTGGTTATAGAATAAAAGTTGAAAGAGATTTCAGAGGTCAACTGGTCTATCCTGACCCCAGCCTATGATTAAGCTCTTTCTGGTAGAGGGAAGTTGGCCGCCTCACACATTAGCCAATTCCATTTATATTGAGCCCAAATGTGCCTGTAGCTAATTTTCACACATTGGGCCCAAACTCTATCATAAGCAAAACATTTAATCTGTCTTTCACAAAGCAGACTATCAAGTGCTTCTTTCTTTCTTTTTTTTTCTTTGTGCTCAATGTGAACTGTATTTATAGAATTCACAAGGAAAATAACAGTTATATTTTCAAACATACATTTCAAATCTCAGTCTTAGACTTCAAAATAAAACCTGAACAATTATTTTTTTGAAAAGGGCCTAAATGTTGTGCTGGATATTTATATATAGCTTTTTTTCCTGTTTTATTGTGATATATTTGACATATCACATTGTATATGTTCAAGGTGTATAAATATTTGATACATGTATATATTTTGAAATGATTACCACAGTAAATTTAGTTAACATCCATCACTCAAGTTTTACTTTTAACTATGATTTATTAAAATGTTCTTTCTTATTATAAAAGTAATTATAAAAAATACATAAAACAAAAAAAGAAACATATATTCATCTTTAAAAATCTAAAAAGTGCAAAGAAGAAAAGTAAATCACAAAAGACCATGAATAGCCAAAGCAATCTGGAGAAAAAGAAAAAGGCTGGAAGCATCACATTTCCCGATTTCAAACCATATTACAAAGCTGTAGTCACCAAAACAGTATGATGTTGGCATAAAAACAGATACATAGATGAATGGAACAGAATAGAGAGCCCAGAAACAAACCCACATCTTTAAGGTTAATTAATTTATGACAAAGGAGCCAAAAATAAACAATGGGGAAAGGACAATCTCTTCAATAAATGGTCTTGGGAAAACAGAACAGCCACATGCGTAAGAATGAAACTCGACCACTATCTTATACCATACACAAAAATTAACTCAAAATGGATTAAAGACTTGAATGTAAGACTTGAAACCATAAAATTCCTAGAAGGAAACATAAGTGGTAAGCTCCTTGACAATGGTCTTGGCAATTAGTTTTTGAATCTGACTCCAAAAGTAAAGCCAACAAGAGCAAAAATAACCAGGTGAGACTACATCGAACTAAAAAGCTTCTACATGGCAAAGGAAATCATCAACAAAACAAAAAGGCAACCTACTGAATGGGAGAAAATATTTGCAAATCATGTACTATCTGAGAAGGGGTCGATATCCAAAGTATGTAAAGAACTCATACAACTCAATAGCAAAAAACACAAAGAATCCAATTAAAAAATGGTGAAGGATCTGAATAGCCTTTTTTCCAAAGAAGACATACAGACAACCAACAGGTACATGAAAAGATGCTCAACATCACGAATCATCAAGGAAATACAAATCAAACTACAATGAGATATCACCTCACACCGGTTAGAATGGCTATTATCACAAAGACAAGAGATAACAAGTGTTGGTGAAGATGTGGAGAAAAGGGAACCCTTGTGTACTGTTGGTGGGAATGTGAACTGCTGTAGCCACTATGGAAAACAGTATGGAGACTCCTCAAAAAATTGAAAGTAGAACTACCATACAACCCAGCTATTCCACTGCTGGATATTTATCCAGAGAAAATGAAAACACTAATTTGAAAAGATGTATGCATCCTCATGTTCACTGCAGCATTATTTTCAATAGCCAAGATATAGAAACACCATGAAGTGTCCATCAGTGGACGAATGGATAAAGAAGATGTGGTATATATATACAATAGAATATTATTCAGCCATAAAAAAGAATGAAATCTTGCCATTTGAGAAAACATGAAAGGACCTCGGGGACAATATGAAATACATGGAATGAAAGGGCTTTAAGTGAAATAAGTCAAACAGAAAAAGACAAATACCATATGATCTCAGTTACATGTGGAACTAAAAAACAAGAACAACAAATCAAGCTCATGGCTACAGAGAACAGATTGGTGTTTGCCGGGGACAGGGGGTAGAAGAAATGGGTGAAGGTAGTCAAAAGGTACAAACTTCCAGAAATAAAGCAATTAAGTTGGGGATATAATGTACAGCCTGGTGACTATAGTTAATACTACTGTATTGCATATTTGAAAGTTGCTAAGAGAGTAGATCTTAAAAGTCCTCATCACAAGAAAATAAAATTTTTATGTAACTATGTATGGTGACAGATGTTAACTAGACCTATTGTGATGATCATCTTGCAATATATACAAATATTGAATCATTATGTTGTACAGCAGAAATTAGTATAATGTTATATGTCAATTACACCTCATAACCAAAAGCAAAAACAGCAAAAAGAAATATATGTTCATCTTTTAAAATCTAAAAAATATAAAGAAGAAAAGAAAATTATGTGTCATCCCACCGTTGAGATACACGTTGTTAACATTTTGCTATATTTCCTTCCCAACTTTTTTTTTTAAACCAACCATCCCTAGTTCCTTTAGTAGCCCCTCTTTTCAAAGGTTTTCCAGATCTTTCACCACTCTGATTGTCATCTATTTCTCTCTTTCTAGTTGGTCCTTCATAAAAAGTGACAACTCAAAGTGAAGATGATGTTCCAGATGCAATTTGTCTAGGGCTGAATAAAAGGGAACTTCTCTCGTGCTCTTGAGAATCACCATAGTAAAGTTAAAAGATCAGGGCCTTTGTACTATGATAGGCCTGGGTTCAAGTCCTGATCCCATTGATTTACGGTTTCTGCATTTCAGGGTCTCCATCTATAAAATGGGGATAGTCATACTTCTTTGAAAGTTTCTTGGAAGGCATAAAAGAATGTCTACAAAGTGCTTGCAATATTATATGTAAAATATTATAATAAATTATAATAACAGCTAATGTCTATTGAGCCAGGTGCTGCTTGATACTTTATAGATACATTTACTATTCCTGTTTACAAACAAAGACACTGGGGCCCAGGAAGTCTGGGTAACCTAGCCCAGCTCACACATCCTGGGAGGTCGCAGCACCCAGGTGGTCTGAATTCCGAGCCTGTGTTCTTCACTACACCATGTTGTACAACTAACATTATAATTGCCCTACTGCTGTTAAGCCATGCAATGACAAGGAAGAATCTTAAATGCATACTGCTAAGTGAAAAAAGCTAGTCTGAAAAAACTAAATGCTGTATGATTCCATTTTATATTACATTCTGAAAAAGGCAAAATTATAGAGAAGGAAAACAGATCTGTGATTGCCAGGGGCTCAGGAAGAAGGGACGCTTGAAAAGATGAAGTACAGAGGATTTTTTTTAGGCTGGTGAAACTATTCAGTATGATATTTTAACGGTAGATACATGACACAATGCATTTGTAAAAACTCATAGAACTTTACAGTACAATCAGTGAATCTTAATATAGGCAAATTTTAAAACTCATTTAGGAGGTTGGGAGATCCCAGGATGAAATGTAGAATGTGGCAAAAGAATCTAACTATATTATAAAACAACCTCACTGAAGGAAGTGAGTATAAAATGTGCTGACCTCAGTAATTTCCAACTGTAAGACTAAAGGCAAAATAAATGGTACATAAACACTATAGTCTAGTTGGTAAAGTTGTTTCTCAAGGGAGTACAGGTTAGCAATTCTGAAACCACTCTACACATGTATTGGAATTGAACAATGAAGTAAATAGATGGCAGATGTGGGAGTCGGGTTTCTCATTGTTGGAGTAGGAGGTTACAGAGAAGCAAGATGAGAAGGCTAGAATGATCCTTGTGGTAACAGATTAGAATTGGATACATCAGTATGAACCCATGTTTACTCAACAGAGATACAGATGGTTAAAATAGAAATATTTATGTGAGTGTGTGTATACACTAGTTAGTATACACACATATCTTTCCTTGGTCTGTCAGCTAAGAAGGCCTAGAAGCAATGGCCCCTGCCCTCTGATAGCAACAAGCACACTAGGGTCTAGATTGTGGTTTTTAGTTTCCAATACCATTCTTCATTAAAAGAAACTAGGGCTCCTTGGAGAAATGGCTGCATCTAGCACTGGGACAGGAAATATGTAAGATGAGCCTGAAGCCTCTTAGAGTGCCAGCAAGCAAGGAAGTGCTGAAAAAGAAAAGAGAAGAAAAACTTACAATGAGGTGGGTATGTTGAAGAGTCACGGGAGCCAACTGAAAGAGTCCCACGGTGAGAGCTGGGACAATCTGAGTAACAAGATAAGTAAGATAGTATTGGGTTATAGCCTAAAATATAAAATAAATATCCATTAGTCCATAATGATGTAAATAAATGATTGGATAAGTAAACAAATTGGGGAGAATAGACAAATCTCCCAAGCAGAATTCCAAGTAATTTATGCAGATATTCCACCCTCAAGGAGGTAGGGTGTAACTCCCCACTCCTTAAGTATATGCTGCTCATAGAAATTTGCTTTCAAAGAGTACAGTATGGAAAGGGGTAGGGGGAGTAACCTTACAGTGGAGAAACCTGACAAACACAACCTCAGCCAGGTGACCAAGGTCAACATCATCAGTGATAAGTCCTGTTGATAGCAAGAACCCTTGATAGAATGTGATAAGAATGGCACTTTACCTCTGTGATCTTCCTACAAACCCAAAACGTCATCAGACAAATCCCAACTGAGGGACATTCTACAAAATGGCTGACTCCTCAAAAATGTCAAGATCATCTAAGCCAAGAAAAGTCCGAGAAAATGTCACAGTCAAGAGGAGCCTGAGGAGGCATGACAACCAAATATAAGGTGGTATCCTTGATGGATTCTGGAACAGAAAAAGAATGCTAGGCAAAAACTAAGGAACTCTGAATAAAATATGGGCTTTAGTTAATAATAACATATCAAAATTTGTTTATTGATTGTGACAAATGTGCCTTACTGATATAAGATAATAATAGAGGAAACTGACGTGGAGTGGATCAGAATTCTCTCTACTATTTCCACAATTTTTTCTGTAAATCCAAAACAATTCTAAAATAAAAGTTTATTTTTAAAATTCTTGATGTTTTTCAGATGGAGAAGGCCATTTTATGAGAGGCTAATTTAATGCGACCCAGAAGCCACCATAAGACCATATATCCGGACTTCTGATGATCTGACCTCATTTAAGGATAGAGTTTAAGGTAGCTGGAAGAGAGAATGAATTGCAAACACTCTGAATGTCCTTTCCTGCTTTTCTTATCTGGTGTTTGCTGAATGAATTTCATGTAATTCTTTTTTTTTTTAAAGTTTGGCACCTGGACTACCATCTGTTGCCAATCTTTTTGTTTTTTTTCCTTCTTCTCTCCAAAGCCCCCCAGTACATAGTTGTAAATTCTAGTTGTAGGTCTTTCTGGTTCTGCTATGTGGGACGCTGCCTCAGCATGACTTGAGCAGTGCTAGGTCCACGCCCAGGATCCAAACAGACGAAATTCTGGGTCTCCGAAGCGGGAGGCAGTGAAATTAACCACTTGGCCACCAGGTGGCCCCAAAATTGATGTAATTCTAATCTGAAGCAAAGATATGTGATATTTCAGTTAGCCCCAATAGTCTTGACGCTTTCAAGAACCTCCTGGGATGCAGCAGACATCAATCAATAAATCAATGCTGCTGGGGTACGGCCAATTAACCAAATACAAATCCACCTAATTATCCCATCACGCAGTCACACTTTCTCATTTGATGCACAAGGAATCCATGATGGACTTTGTCAAATTGATGAACTTCAGATACAACGATTTTTTTATTCTTCTCCATATAACATCCCTAAACAGCAACAACAACAAGAAAAGTTTTGAGGACAAAGGAACATTTTTTTACACAGTATAATGTTCATTTTGCACAGAATAATATTCGTTTAAATTTGTCCTCAAGATGTCAGCTGTATCTTTTTAACTTCATATAACCAGTACTGACAACATAGTAAGTGTTCAGTATTTTATTGAAGTTGTTTGACTTACCTAACATCTTAATGTGAAGATCAGTTTTACATTCATTTTAATTTTCGCTTTCTCCCACATCAAAATATTTGTCTTGGCTATTTAGAGGGAGATTTCCCAGAAAAAGTTTCCTTTTTGGCTGTTAGTTTACTTCCTGTCTCTAAGTCTGCAGAGACAATCCAGAAAAGATTAGCTATAATCTTCACGCTGCCAGTTTGTTTTTCATTTCCTCGCGTTTCAAGTTCTGTTCATTTTCGTGCATTAGCCTCTCGTCTGATAGACAGATGCTTGACAAATGTTTACTGATTTGACTTAATTTAGAGAAACACCTTATGAGCTAAACAATATAGTTCAGTTGGCAAAATTGACCTCAGCTTGCCTTAGCTCTGAGTGCTTATCACAATCAGAAAGAACTGCATGACCCTGCATGCACATGAGTCACCGTATCCCCCAAAAGCACAGAGATAAACATCCAAGTGCCAGGAAATGAAGAACTGAATCCACCTCAAAACCACCAAAGTCCCAGCCCATTTAGCCTTCTTGATAGAACTACATCATCATTATTTCCCATTTTTCCCATTTACTTTCAAATACATCCAAACTCATGTTATCTGATTCTGATCCTGGATAGAAGATTTCTACCCTTAGAAGCACAAGGATGCGTTTACTGCTAAATGTTTGAGGGAGAGCAATGAGGTTAAAGGAGGTTTCTTGGCGCTCACCAGGGCAGAACACTGGCTTCTTTGTCTTCTCAGATTCTCTGGGGCTCAGCCATTGCCTCTTCTTGGATAACTCGGTGCTCTTCCACATGCTGGGCGGCGGCCAGGTCGGGTCCTCAAACCTCCCCACAAGTTATTCCCTTCGGGCAGCCCCAAGCCAGCTGTGAGCACAGTGACTCCCTGTCCTCAGCAGTCAGGCTTCCAGAAAGTGGCCTGCTCATTTTGTGAATCTAACACCTGATATAAAATTTCTCATTACAGACACGAAATTCTCTCTCCTAGGAGATCTGAAACTGCAAGCTGCTCTGTGTTAAAGATCTTTTCTTTTCATTGGAAAGCCCTTGCCAAATGTTGGCCACATTTCACTCCATCTGACCCATGTTTTTTTATCTCTTCTCAACCAGACAAATGCATAATGCCTCATTTGTTGGATGACCAGGCAATCCATTTCCAAGATCGACGTGTACACAATGCTCCTGCCGGGCCAATGTGCTGTGCAAAGTGCCCCAAAGGTATTTCTCAGGTTCTGGCAGGACTGCCCGAAGTTCCTCAACAAAAGCCTCAAAGGCGATTTAGAGTTAGATCATTCGATTTTAGCAGCATCAGTGGTTCTCTGAGTCTTCAGACACCAAACGCACAGTGCGTTTAACTCTGGATTTAGATGTGAAGTGGTGGAATTAAGGAAGACAAACGTCGCTTGGCAAGTGACCATTCTGGCAGATGCATATTTAAATCTCTTTGCAAAACTGTGCCTTTTTGGCTTGTTTGTGTCCTAAGGTGTTAGTCAGTCAACTTTACGTCCCCAGCACGAGTGAAGAGCCTGGCCTGTGTCTGTGCATCAAGGACAGCGAGGTGGGGAGAAGTCCAGGGATTGTAAAGCTCTAATTAGGTCTCTTCCTTATTCCAAATAATACTTGATATACATGCAGTCTCTGTTTGGAATGCACCCCAGGGACCTGGGTTGGCTCGGGATAGCCCCAGGCAACAGGGAAGAAAAAAGGCCTCTGAGGTCCAGACAGCCCTGGGCTGTCAGGATAAGGGGTCGAGGTCAGCAACCAATGGTGGTGGGGGGGGATGAGGGATCCTGGAGGAGTCTGCACAACAGGAACGGACAACAGCAGAGGCCTGTGTCAGGGATAGTTGTCATACATTTGGCTAGACTGTCTTCTTTTTGTACTTCTCTCAGAAAACAGTATAGCAGTAAAAAACTGAAGAGGGGTCAGAGAGAAAAAAGTCTTATGCCAACTCTGGGCACAGCCTTCCTGTTCATTCATTCATTCACCAAATTATTGAGCAACTATGATCTACTGTTCTACATTCTGATGATACAGCAGAGGATGAGCCAAACAAATTCCCTGCCCTCCTAGAGTTTACCTTCTGGTGGGAAGGTAGAGAGTTAACAGACAAGCATATCAGAACATTTTGGTTTAGATGTTATGGTTTAGATGGTTTAAATGTTATGAAGGAGTGGGAGCCATTTTACATAGGGTGGCCAGGGAAGGCCTCTCTGAGGAAAGTGATGTTTCAGCTAAGAAGTAAAGGATGAAAAGGAGGATCTTAGTGTGCGAGGATCTAGGGAATAGAGTTAGGGACCAGAACATGAGGCTAGAGCATGAAGAGTCTTCGAAGGGTGTTAAAATATCTGTACTTTATCATGAAGGCAATGGGAAATCTCTGAAGGGTATGGAAAATGGATTGGGAGTAGGGGAAGGTGGTGGTAGGAAAAGTCATCGTACTAATTCAGGTGAGAGATGATAGCAATTTGGCCAAAATAGTAGATGGAGCAAAGTTGACTGATTATAGCTACATTTTTCCACAGCCTAAAGAGATTACCTGAAGCCAACCCTCTCTCTCAGCAAATTAAGTCAAAATATGCAGAGAAAAGCTGAAAAGGCCATGATGGGCTGTGAAAGCCAAATTTACAAAGGCGTAAATCCCAAGAATATGTAGACACTATGAGGAAGAGGAAAGATATGCAGAGTGCAGGGAAAGAAAAGGGTATTAGGAAGAGAGTGTGCGCCCTGTGGGAGAGGGAGGGGAGCCAGTGGCAGTCTCTAGGGCCAGCCCAGTTCCTGGCAACTTTCTAGGTTCGGTTCCCACAAGGTTTACCTTCCTTGTGTGTTCTATGCCTGGATTCTGATGATCCCTGTCTCCCTTATTGCTCCACATAAGGGAGCCTCGCCCCCTCCACACACAAGCTAGCTTGATTGAGTTTTGTTTTTTGCAACTTAAAAAAATCTGGATAAAATAGTAATTATGTTATGCAAACTAATTCTTCAGGAAACTAATTAAAACAGAATGCAAATTGATGTAATTATAATGAGCAATACAACTTCTGAGTGATCATAGACGCCCAGGTCCATGGACCAACTTCTTTTCAATATGGTGAGCCCAACCACAAACAAAAAGTGGCTTGGAGAGCACAGATGCAGAACAAAACGTATTGAATGGCCACAACGTTTCATAGCCCCGGTTCTCTCCAACTCCTTCTCCAGGGGGTGGTGCTGAATCACCAGAAACCACTTCTGAGGCCAGAGAGTGCAGATGCAGGGGCAGTTACTCCAGGAAACATGAGGCAAAAAGAAACCAGGGAGAGAAGCTGACTCTTGGTCAAGAAGCACTCCAGCATATCCTGGAGAATTCAGGTCAAACAGCAAGGGGGGAGTGAAGGGTTGACAGAAACCCAAGATGATCAATCACATTGGACATCAGGAGGATGGGGCAGAATGGGATAAGGCCCAAAGAGAGGTGGCAGTTGGAAGTTCAGTTTGGTTTGTGTAGTACAAGAAAATTAAGCAAGCTATCATGTTCCAGGCTTTGTTCTGGGGGAAAAAAGATGAATATCTGGTCCATATTCTTAGGGACTTATGGTCCGGTGAGAGACACAGACATCTATGCGGATGACACACTGTGGTGAAGAGACAGGTAAAGACAGGTGCTTTGAGTTTACGAAGAGCGTTTAGATCAATCTGAGGCTTCACGATCCGACAGCTGAGCTCAGTGTAAAGGCGGAGCCATACTTACGCAGGGAAGCTCAGGAAGAGCAACATTTCGAGTGGATTTTGGAGGAGCTGAAGCCCCATGAGCAGGCCGTATTATTAGCATGTAAAGTGAGAGGTAGGAATGGCCTAGAAGAGGCTGGAGAGATAAAGAGAAGCCATATCAAAAGAGGCATTTTCATTTCCAAAATAAAAGTCTTGGAGTTTTAAAACTAAGTCACAGTAAAAGTTTTACTCAATAAAGAGTATATCCGAGTTGCAAAAATTTGTGCATCCAACATCATATCTTCCAAATAAAAAGTTATAAATATAAGAAAACTTTAACAGAACGTCATTCTAATATAGCTATTGATAAGTAGCTTTTTGAATTCCAAATATCACATTAAAAAATAATATATTGATGGATATAGTCAACAAACTCAATTTAATAGAAACATGTTAGGATGTGGACACTATAGATCGTGAATATAGACTTTTTGTAAACTAGAAACAGAAAACACACATTCTCTCCTATTTTGATTGAGCATCGACTAATGTTGATCATATGTTTAGCCACAAAGAAAATCTTAAGAAAATATCCTAAATAGAGATTTTATAAGATATATTCTCCAATTGGACTCAAGCTAGAAATCAGCAATAAAATTGGAATTGGTTTTATAAAAAGTCACTGAAAGATTTTTTAGTAAAAGGGTGACACAACCCTGCAGCAAATGGGTTGGAGATGAGTTTAGCGAGTCAGGAGGAGAGAAGCTAGTTAAGGAGATATTGCTCCAGTCCAGGAGATCTTGCCACAAGTCCAAGAAAACAATAATAATGTCTTGTGTGAACCAAGGCAGGAGTAGTGGGGAATGAAAGGAGTAGACAATTTCAGAAATATTTAGTAGAAAGAGTAACAAGAACTGGCTGACTGAATCTAGGAGAGAGAGAGAAATAGAGATGATGGGTGGTAGAGAAGAGTTAAATGATTAGATTAAGTGGTGGCTTGGTGGAGGCAGTGTCATTAAGTGAGGTGAGGAATAGACAAGAAGTGGCAGGTCTTAGGGGAAACGGGAAGTTCAACTTTGGGCTAATTGGACTCGAGCAACACAGCCTGTAGTCCAATTTATGGAGAGAAATAAAAGTGTATAAATTGCCATTACCAGCCAGATTCTCCTTCTTTGTAGAAGAAATTTAGAACTTAGGCCATGAAAGGTGAGAGAGCATCAGGGTTCCTCCTCTCTCTGGTGCCCAGTAGGGGCAAGAGTGCCTTATCAAAAGTATTTAGGGGCCGGCCCAGTGGCGCAGTGGTTAAGTTTCCACCTTCTGCTTTGGTGGCCCAGGTTTGCTTGCTGGTTTGGATGCCGGGTGCTGACTGATGCACCGCTTACCAAGCCATGCTGTGGCAGGTGTCCCACATAGAAAAAAAAGTAGAGGAAGATGGGCACGGATGTTAGCTCAGAGCCAATCTTCCTCAGCATAAAGAGGAGGATTGGCAGCAGATGTTAGCTCAGGGCTAATCTTCCTCAAAAAAAAAAGTATTTAATAGAACTCCCACCTCATACACCCAGGGTTGACCTGGGAACAATTAAGATAAGTTTAGGAGAATGCTTCAGATGGGACCATAAACATCCAATCCAGCTGGAAAGACAAGACTAGGGACAACAAGTGCCACAAATGTCTGCTAACGCAACAGTAAATCAGGAAATGGGACGGGACTGTGGTGAAACCAGGAGAACGGCCTTGCTTTTAATGAGTCATGGGGAGACTTGAAAGTCTTTTAGGTGCTGAGAGGGATCACAAACAATGGGCCACAGACAGGAATAAGCTTCCAGGGGTGGAAGGATCAGGACCCAGAGCGGTGTGCAGGGTGGAGGAGGGAGGGAGACGGGTCTGCAGCCTGCACAGGAGTTAATGCTCAATAAGGGAGACAAAGGGCCATGTGGCAAAGATGGTATCAGTAAGCCACAGTTACTTCATGGGCTCTTAGGTAAATTAAAGTCATTCAAATTAATTTTGGCCTGTGAATTTTCCTGAGAGCTTCTCTACACTTCTATGGATAATTGATATCCAAGTCTGATGAGATGCAGGAGAGACTTTTATCCAATAAAGACACAAAGAGAAAGCCTTGCGTTTTGCTTTCACATTTGAGGATTAAAGGACTCTGATTACTTGAGGGGGCTTAGTAAGTGTTGACAACAGTGATTTAGAAAAGCCTTAGGCGTCAAATGGTGATGCAGCACAAGCCTTGTCGGAGAGCGCATTTCACGTGCTCTGCAGGCACCGGGGACAGATGGCACAGATGAGAAAGAGGCAGACCCGCTTGGTCTCTGAGGGTTCTCAAGCAGACATCATGACCTCTTTCATCTGTGGTTTTCTAGTCTGTAAAATGGGAATTGCAATTTCTTCATTTATTCAACAAGCGTTTTATGTGTGTCTACTGTGCCCCAGGCACAGTTCCACCTGCCTTATAGAGTTATTTTGAGAATTACATGAAAGAACGTAAGTGAAAGTGCTTAGGATAGTGTCTAGAATCAATTAGGTGTGAATCGTATTCACTTTTCTATCCAAGAGGATTTTTTTTTTTTTCCTGGAACAAGATGGGCATTTGAGCCATTATTGGATCAGGCCAAGAATGGACCAAGATGCTCAGAGAGTTTGTTGCAAATGTTAGAGTGTTTGCAGAGGGAAAGAATTGACTGAATCAGGCGTTCAAGAATGAAAAGACCTTTAATTTAATGATACATTTTTAAAGCAGGAGGACGAAGGGCAAAATGTTGCCCTTGGGAAAGTGAACAGGCCTAAGTCAAGGTTATTCTGGGAAGTCTGCAGAGGGTGCAATGAAGCAGCAGCGGTGTTCCAAGTTAAGACCCTTTGGAAATACCAATGTCCTACTGGGTCTAGAACATTAAGAAAGAACTACAAGGTAGCTGGCTTCATCAACCTGTTCAGAGTTAAGATGCATGACAAAATAATCGTTCTTCTGAGACATCTTTAACTGTAAACACCGCAATGCACCCACCGAAGCCTGGAGAGGAAATTTGCAATTCAGAATAAATATTTTGAATTGACTGGATAAGGGCCCTGATAATTCAGATATTAGCATTTTCCAGTACTCCAAGCAATTCATTTTTAAAAGGAAAAGAAGAAAAGCTGACTCAAGCTGGAAAACATGTTTTCTCCCAGTATTACTTTTGATTCTGAAGTAAGTTGGTTCATTATCAAAGGGTGTGGCATTTTCCACTTCCCTTTTTATAAACTGAACCTTAGCCCAGACCCTGAAGAGCCTAATGCGATTGGTCAGAAGTCACAATGGAATGGGATATGCCTGATCCCCAAAGAACAAGGGGAAGATCAAGGCCGTTTACATGTGCCTCTCAGTGCTGGGAAAGGCAATAACATGACTTTTTACAGTGTGCGATAAGTATAATCGCTTATCTATTTTTCAGTCTTTTCCAATAGACTATAAGCTCCTCGAGGGCAGGGACTACGTACTATTAATCATTGTAACCCCAACTGCTTGAAAAGCCCCTTATAGGAGAGGCTTAGTAAATGCTTTATAGTAAGTGGATAGAATAGAGGGAGGGATGGATGGATGGATGGATCCTGGGTTCCTGGCCTTAAGGGAAAATGGCTATAACAAGTCAGGAAATGGTGTTCGAGTGAAGGGAGGACAAAATAAACTAATTGGCTTGTACCCAGAAAAGTCACTGAGAAGGAATATAATTTTAGAGTCTTTGGGAAGAAGAAAACTTGCATCGGTTTTTAACATAATTTCTCCTAATCCATCCTCCCAGGAGTCTTGTCTGTACCTCCAGTAGAGAAAGCTGCTATTGGATAGATAAGGCTACCTGTGGAGCCCAAGAACAAGTAAGAGCTCCAGACTTTCTGAGAAGGACATAAGGCCTGTCTACCTCATTCCTGTCTGTGGGGTAGTAACCCGGAGAGGCAAGGGCTCCATCTGCCTGAAGGAGAATGGGTTGTGGGTTTCTTGGGCCACCGAACAGTCATCGTGATGACAACCTCATAATGGTCTCTTCCTGGGGCCACCCCCATGGCCCAGTGGTTAAGTTCATGTGCTCCTCTTTGGTGGCCCAGGCTTTGCTGCTCCAGATCCTGGGCACGGCCCTCCATACTGCTCATCAAGCCACGCTGTGGCAGCATCTCACATAGAAGAACTAGAATGACCTACAACTAGGATATACAACTATGCACTGGGGCTTTGGGGAGAAAAAAGAAAAAAAAAAAGAGGAGGATTGGCAACAGATGTTAGCTCAAAGCCAGTCTTCCTCACCAAAAACAAAAAAAAGGCCACTTCCCATCATGCATGGACTATAGGGGAGTGAAAGGTAGAGGAGCTTTGGAAGTGGAGTCAGTGTGGACTTGTTTGCAGACTTTAGAGTGGCAGTGGTGAGTTCCAGGGGAGTGTATTCGGTAGCAAGAGATTTTGTCAGGTCAGCAGCCATAAGGCCCCCCACAGTCCAAATCCTTCACCCCCAGGGCATCTTAGACTGAGACTGACAACACAGAACAGTAAGAGAACAGCAAGCCATCAACCCCTCCAGTGAAAGCCGCTGCAGACCTGCAAGCAGCCAGGAGACAGCGGCCCCCAGGGACAGCTCACTGGTCTGTAGAGCAGCTGGGAACGGAAAGAGCTGGGCATGGAGGAGACTGCAGGCCCCCTCCCTGAGCAACGCTGACCCAAGGGCCTCTGAGAGGAGGTTGTGCCATGAGAGTGATCATCAGAAAACCTCTCTGCCATTCTACTGGCCTGTGGAACTTGGGAATATCAATAGGCTCTCAACTAACTGCATGGAAAACAGCCCTGGGGCTCACTTGTTTCAGGGTACCCCTGGTACATGATTTACACAGATGCCTGAAATTCCAGGCTTCTAATTCGTACATGGGCCAAGGTGAGTATGTTGGAGGGGAGGGGCCAAACATACTGTACAAAAGGAAAGCTTGATTTGTAGAAGATTATTCCACCACGGTTGCCTCTCTTAAGGAGGCAGCCGAACGTGGGGTTTAGGAGTGTGGACTTGGGAGCCACATGCTAGGGCTTCAATCCAGGCCTAGTTTCTTTCAACTCTGCCACCTTGAGCCAGTCTCTTTCCCTCCTAAGTCTCTGCTTCTTCCTCTGTACAAGGGCCTAATAAAAGCCTACGTCACAGAGTTGTTAAGGAGACTAATACAAGTAATCCAAGCAAATGCTGACACACATTAAATACTCAATAAATATTAGCACACATTTAAAATATGACTTGAATTATAAAATTTGAGTCATATCACATTTCTCCAAACATACACAAGATTCCTCCTTAATTGCCCATAGATAGTGGTTTGTTATAGAATAGCGATTAGAGAGGCTGAACTGGGACACAAATCAGAAACGTAGATTATGACACACTCTTTCTTTCTAAGATACTCAAAAATCACTATTGAGCCTCTGAAGTTTTTATGGAACATTGTTTGGAAACCATTGCATTATTGGACCAAAAATAAAAGCTCTATGTCCTAAACTGTTTATGATGGTGTCAAGTACTTTACATCTGGCCCACTCATGCTAGAATAACCATAGGTAACTTTTAAAGTTGACTCCATTGAGGGCATTCCTTCTAACATTTGGTGCCTATGCAAATAGGTATGATCCTGATCCTATTTGAAGGGTATATGATTGACACTGCCAAGGAAAATAGTTAGCAGGAGACACTAGGTTAGAGGAAATAAAAATCCATTATTTAGGGTTACCATGAATAGACACAGAAGCTTTGAAAACATATATAATAGAACGTTAGTAAGATACCGAGTAAAAAATTTAAGTGCCTGTGAATTTCATATAAAAATACAAAGTTTTAACAAAGGACACAAAAAGATAAAGTAATGAGCAGGTTAGAAAACAAAGACTAAGAAATAAGCAACCACCACAAATTTGCACAGAGCTGTAAGAAAAACTGGCCAGTGTTTCTATCGAGTCAGGTTGCTTACGTCATTTGAAACTACAACATGAACTATAACTCTACTTCTGTGAAAAGAAAAAAAAGGCTTTGAAGGGTAGATCGCCAGGCAAAGATGACTAGAACTTAAATCTGAGTATCACTGATTTTTAAGCTTTGTGTTTTTAAAATATTACCTCTGGGGGTGGAAGTTGAGGGAAACGCCCTGGGGAAAAGTAATCGCAGGGCTTTGGGAGTTTTTCCTTCACATCTATCCTCCCCTTGGGTCCCTTCTCCTCTCCATACCTCACCTTCGTCTCCCCCACGTAGCAAAGCATTAGGAGGTGAATTTCATGTATTTAATTATATGAAATAATTACATGAATTACCTGTTTTGCCTGGAAGCAAAAAGACGATGGACAAGGCTATAATCAACTGGTAATGCTACGACAGCAACTCATTAAGTCAGCCCAGCATACGTGCACAGAGATTTGCTGTTTCCAAATAAGGACTAATAAAGTTAATATCTTATATACTTAATAATATAGACTCTGTATTATTATGCTGGAAGACAATTAGGCTTAATTGGTAAGCCCTCGTGTACGTAGCCTGTCGCTTTCATATATGCAAATTATACCTTTATGGCTTAGATCTTCTCACTTTCGGTCCACACAACAGTACCATCGTGGCAAAGCAGGGTTGGGGTGAGGAGAACCTAGGCCAGAAAGAGCTGACAGAGCAGAGGACACATGAAAACAGGCCCTGCTTTCCTGGCATTTGGAGGTCTTGGTTTAGAGTGAAAGAAGAGAAAACACTAAAGGTTACTAATGGGAAAGTGGCTCATGTTGAGACAGAAAGGGACAGGATGGGGGTGGAGAAGAGATTTTAAAAATAGGAGGGGGTTCTGGTGAGGTAGGTTGACCTGTTTTTTGACGGAAGAGGAACCTTGAAAACACTTAAGCAGGTTCCTTTGGATATTTTCAAGGGTAATTGAAATTTTTCGTGTTCTCGTCTCCCACCTTCTGCCGCTCCCTCAAAACATTTTCAGTACCCAAAATTCCTTAGATGGGGACTAAAGTTTTTTATTCCACAATTAGAGACAAAGCTTAATAAGCAAACCGACTGGCAGAAGTAATGTGAAACTCTTTCTTGCTAAAATGTTAATGGCTGACACTGGATCCTTTGCTATTTTGATAGGAAGAGGAAGTAAGAGAAGGGGAGGGCCTGGCAGGAGAAGTCTTCCCAGGGAAGGAAAGGAAGCATATTAAAGGATAACAACAGAAACAAGTAATATTTATTGAGTACCCATGTGCCACATTCTGCTCTGAGTGCTTTATGTGAATTAACTCACTCAATCCCCACAGCATTTTGTCTGGGGTAGGCACTGTTACTAATCCCCACTTTACAGATGAGGAAACTGAGTCACAGAGAGGTTAGGTAACCGGTCCAGGGTCACAGGAGTAGGGCCAAGGTCTGAATTCTGGCATTTCTGGCCCTCGAGTCCATTCTTTTGACCATAGCCGAAAGAAAATTGCCTCAGAGAGAAGATGGCCCACAGAACTTCCCTGCATGGATGCTGTTGCCTGAAGCCAGGCTGCCTGCTTCCGAGGGCTCAACACAGGAATCAGTCCTGGGCAGAAGCGTCTTATCTTGCCGCGCGCTGTGTCTCTGCTACTTAAAGCGACACCAGTGCTGGAGAGGTTATTGCATTCAGTCCTGTGGAACATTTTATACCTTCTGGGTCCCATGTGTGTCCTGCTTTGCTGCCTGAACTAGCGATCCTGTTGCAGTTATTTAAGCTCTCTGTGCCTCTGAGTCCACATTTGGAAACTGGGTTGTTTCCACTTGTCAGCTCCCTGACTCAGAGGAATGCCGACGGCTAATGGGCTGATACGTGCAAAGTGCTTAGAGGACTAACTGAACTTTTAGAGAACAGCGTGACTTGGCAGTGGGATTTAAACCGACAGAAGCGGTAGAATATTCTCCCAGGAGCTTCTTTAGATGTTCATGGTTCAGCCGCTACGGCTGCCAGAATTCTTCTCTAGACTTTTAAACTGTGCAGCTCGAATGGAAGAAGCCTGTCTGGTAGACCTGGGAGAGGCCCACATAGTCTGGGATCCTTCAAATTAGGTAGAGATAAGAACTCCTAATTCTAAATAAGAATCTTCAAGCCAGGACTTTGAAAGCCATTGCTTATCAAATAAAGATAAAAAGACCTGGACCCACTCCAAGGAAACTTTTAATCTAATAACAAACACCATACCTTAGCATTCAATTCAAATGATAGTGATCTAATTGACACCACCAAGGGCAGAGCAGATTGCAAAGCTTTTAAAAATATAATGATTTACAAAGAGATGTGGGTAAGAAGTTGCCCAAGACAAAGAGAGTGAGGCAAGAAGGAGTCTCAGCTGCGGCTCTGATTAAGGGCGAACGTGCACAAAAAGAAGTATGAAGCGAGGTTTTTTTTTTTTAAAGAAAAATGTGTTTGATTAATCCACACTGTCTATTGGGACTTTCCTCCAGTTTTTTAAAGCATAGAAATATTAGTTACCACCCCATGTCTTCAAATAAAACAAATGAAAGCAGAAGGGTGATCACAATATTTTTAATAGATGCATTTATCAACTCGATGATTTTGCCTTCTATTCATGTCTTCTCAAGGATAGAAGCATATTTGGGGGCAGGCATGCGTCTCCAGACCTGAGAAAGGAAGCAATCATTATCAGCTAATAAATAAACATGACCAGTGGGAACCAAGTTGGAAGTTCAGGAGCAGAAATAGGGCAGATTAAAATAGTTTAGAGGGGCCAGCCTGAGGGCATAGTGGTTAAGTTCGCTGCTCTGCTTCAGTGGCCCAGGGTTCTGGGGTTCAGATCCTGGGTGCGGACCTACACACGGTTCATCAAGCCATGCTGTGGTGGCATCCCACATACAAAATAGAGGAAGATTGGCACAGATGTTAGCTCAAGGCCAATCTTCCTCACCAACAAAAAGGTTTACAAAAAGAGTTTGCGAGTGACGAAAGGAAATCATATGACATGAGCAGACAGTAGATGGTCATGACCACAAGATATGAAAGAACTACAAATCCAAAACAAGGAAAATGAGAGACAGTTTTTCAGAGTGCTATCACGATTCAAACTGTTTCAAATAAAAGCTATGACAAATTTCAGAAAAATTTAGATGTAAGAGATTGGGTTTTAAGATGCTAAGCCTCCTTTTTGGCAGCGTTTTCTCATATTTGCAGACTCTTCTCTGTAAGCACTCAAGGCCCTATCTGTTCCTCACCAAAGGGAAAATAGTGATGCCGACTGCCTGGTGTGACAGCAGGCAAGGCACGGTCTTCCCGGGAGTGTTTGCCGATGAGAGCTTCACCTCCACAAGGGCAGGAACTTTCAGTGGACAGCAGGTGGGAAAGGTTTGAGAACCTTCCCGATGCCCCTTCTCCAAACTCTCACCGAAGGCACTTTCTGCATTTGCGTCTGTCTTCCTTGGTCCCATTTACGAGGCTGGTTATCTATTTTACAAACACGTCTTCGCGTGGTCTTTGCCCGGATTGAAAAAGATTCCTTTCACTAAAGAACAATGGGATTTGTGTAAAGACAAGGTCATTTAGGTGAAACCGTGCTGTGATATTTTGCTGTGTCCAATCTACGTTAAGGTCGTTGAAGGCTGACTATCGAAAGCATCAGGGAGACCGGTAGTCATTCAATTGTCCCATTTCGCTGAGGAACGTTCATTGCCTTTGCTGTGAGAACTGGGGCGTAGGGGCTGGTGCTCCAAGTCTCTGTGCCACAGCTTGTTTACACAGACGTAAAGGATAGCTTCCTCGCCCACATTCTGCGGGCCACCCCACCCTGCACTGGACTCAATAGGAGGAAGGGTGGAGTAGGCACACAGAGTTTTGACAGTGCTCCAGGTCTTTGCACCCCAAATATTTACTGAGACAGGCAGGTAATTCTTTAGAGAGGCTCAGCCTAACCTACAAGAGCTGGCAGAGGGGCAGGAGAAGAAAGAAGTGCTCCTTCTGTTTGGTAAAGGTGTGCTCAGGGCGCCTATAATAAATGTGAAAGCAGCAATACAGAAATACAGGGTGGTCCCGGACCCTCTTCAAACTGACACCCCATTGCAAACTCAGCTTCAGGGCCACCGGCCTGTGCCGCTCCCACCCAGGCATTCCTGGGTCTACAGGCAGCTGCTTCCTGCTGGGAATAGTCTCTTCTCCTCCTCTCAGGTCTACCTTTGCTTCTTGAATTCCTCTCCAGCCCTCTCCACATCCCACTTCCTGTGTTAAGCCTCTCCCAGTTGTCCCAGCCCACAGTAATCACTTTGTTCTTTGGCCTCCTACACCACTCGCCTAGCACTTGGTAATTTCTGTGGCGTTTGTCTGTTTATCCGTTCAGCTCCCCACCCCCACCACAGGACTTTGCACATTAACAGTCAACCGTCACTCCCTGCCTATAAAGCATGGTCTATATATAAGAGAGTTGCTTAGGCACGTCGGCCTCAAGTTCACATTTGCGTAATTTTTAACCCCGAGTGAAACATTTTCCACAGTTAACGTTTTTGAAATGTAGCAAATACTTAACATGTAATCGTTTTCACATATTACAGATTTTATTAGGAGGTATAAGGAACAGCCCTGGGCAGATCTGGGGTAAAAGAAAGAACAATTAAGTGAGGAGACTGAGAGCAGTAAAGAATGGGTTCACACAGTCCTCAATACATACTGGTGTGACCAGCTGGGCCCGTTTACCTGGGACGTTGCTGGTTTTAGCACTGAAAGTCCTGTGTCCTGGGCAATCCTCAGGCTCAGGCAAACCAGCACAACTGGTCACCTACCAGGTGGCCAGTGAGTAGTTTTGACAAACAGCAAATGCAAGTTTTAAATAATGGACTGAGCCCTCTTTTTCTTCTCTCTCCTCAAATCCTGGTGCCACAAGCGTCTCCCAGGACACTTCACTCTCCAATGACAAGTGGAGGAGCAGGTACTAACGTCCTATCTCCAAGAAGGAGCCCTGGGTTCTTTGACTCTCTCCACTGCAGAAGCAATCTCAGGCCTGGGAGGACAAACGGTCAAGGGAAAAAGCTTTAAGCAGAGTTCTCACAAAACAGAAACTAAAAGGAATATTCAGGACAGGAAGCAGTGACCTTGATGGCATTATTCCCAAAGGGAAGGTCAAAGGCGGAGCTGGAGGAAGGCACATGTCCAGGGTCCCTGGGAAGTCCAGCCCACACTGAGGCCCGCTCAGTGCGTTGCCAGAGCATCTGTTTTGATAATGTTCCCATGCAGTCAACCCAACTGTGACAATTCGAGTGGACAGATTAACAAGAAAGCTAGACTCTGTGGCTCTGAACACATCTGAATGGTGTAGCGTGTAGCAGAATGTAGTCATACATTCTGAACACCAAAAATCGCCTCTACCACAGAGTCGATGCAATTTGAAAACCAAAATGGACCTGGAAGAAGGATAACAACACAATCATTAATAAGGGTACACACTGAAATCAATTTGAGCTCTGTAGTTTGTGTAATGGTGGGGATTTTTTCCCACAATAAAATGATAACAAAGTTAAGAATTTTAATCTGCGTAAGGTTTAACCGGGTAAACCAGACAATAAAAGCATAATTGGGAAATGAGAATGTTACTGCCTGTCTATCACTCAAGATTAGGATGGAGTTGATTTCTTTAAGTAAATATTTCTGTGACCAAAATGCTCCCATGTCCCCTGGTCCCAGTGCAGTTAAGGCAACTCGGCCAGGAGCTGAAATTGAGGGTACACGGTGCACGGATTCGATCTCACCACCAGAGGGTATTCTCTTCTCTTCCGGATTGCTGGCAAGTTTATGTAACCATAAACTAACCCTAAACCAGCCCCAGCTAAAAATGGGCCAGGTCAGATCACAGCAAAATGGATTCATTTAAAATACTTACACAAATTCCCTCTTGCCCTCCCATTTTAGAGTGCTCAGTTTCCTTCAGTTGAGAGAACCATGCTGGCTGCCAGCCAACCTACACAAACTGTAGAAAACAAATTACACCCCTACCGCCGGTCAAAACAAGAGACATTAGCCCAGGTGGCTATTTCTGATTATCCCCGGTGGAGCACAAATTTTCAGTAAGCGAGAACGCAGAGGGCTGGAAAGGGAGAGTAGAGGGGATTTGGGGGTAGAGATGCCTCCTGCTTAAATTTTGATCCAAACTGATTTACAACTGAAAAAGGTCCACGTCGCATTAGAGACCAGAAAGCCCAGGAAAGTTACCAGAGAGATTTTGACAACTTCCAAAGTCAGCCAGGGAGTCTGTCCCAGCCCATTCGGATACCAAGTTTAGAAAGCAAGGCCCTGGAAAGCTGCCCCAGGGAGATGCCCAAGGGAGTCAGTTTGAATCCGGCCAAATGCTAACTCTTGAAAAAGGAAGACTTTGTCCCCTCGGGCTCGCTCAGTGCCAGGAGCTCTGTCAGGGAGAAAGGCTGTGAAGTTGGGAAATATGGGATATTAGGTCATCTGCCTGAATGAAGGCAACACAAATCCACACTTCATCAACAAATAGTTTCCTTTTTTTAAAAAATGACCAAAAGTTATACTTGTTCCTTGCTAAAACTTCAAACAATACAGAGATTAAAGCAAAAAGTGAAAGACTTTCCTCCCACAGCCAGCCCACTCCCCTCAACCCCACTCCCCAGAAATACTCGCTGTTGATAATTTGCTCATTCAGGGCTTCCAATTTCCATGAATGATTAAAAAATTGATCAGGCTATCTGCCTAGCTCTCCATTTATTCATCCTATGCATCTCGCTATTGCTCATTCGGTTTGGTTTTGTTTTCATAAATAATGAGATCCTAAAATATAAATTCTTCTACTTGAGTTGTTCATTCAGTATATCATTGAATTTTTTCCAAGTCTAACTCATTCTTTTTAATAGTGACACAGCGTTCCATTGTACAGATATCCCATAATTTTATTTACCCCATGCCCTGTTGGTGGACATTCATGTTGTTTCCAGTTTCTTTTTCCGTTACAAAAATGTTATAATAAAATTCTTAAGTAAAAGAAATAGTTATTGAGCTAGCCCTAATGGCCTGATTGTTGAAATCCAGCACTCTCACCACTTGGGCAGCTTGTGTTAGTTTCCCAGTTGCAGAACCACACCACCCATCTATCAGTGGCCATGCTGTGGTGGCAGCTTATGTAGAAGAACTAGAAGGACTTACAAGTGGAATATACAATCAGGCACTGGGGCTTTGGGGAGAAAAAAAAAAAAAGAGGAAGATTGGCAACAGATGTTAGCTGAGGGCAAAATTTTCCCTACAAAAGAAGAAGAAATAATTATTAATGAATATGTTATGTTAGGGATCAGGCACTGTGCTAAGCCCTCTACAGGATATTAAGATGAATAAAATACATTTTTTGCCTACTTGGAGTTTACTCTCTAACGGGAGAGAACTATAAACATTTAACTGACGTAAGAAAAAAATGACTTAAATACTAAGTAGTTGGACAAATAACATATTCAAATAAACATCATGTTCCCTGTGCAGGGAGCAGAGAGAAAGGAGCTATCCAAGTCGGACAGTGGAGATTAGGGAAGGTTTCATGACTTGACTTCATCTACACAGAGACTTGCTTTAGTACGTCTGATGGAGGAAAGGTGAGGTGGAAGCTTGTGCTCTTAAAGTCATTCTGTTCACCATGCACCGGGGTAAAGGTCCCTACGATTTTTGCTCTCTGAATTTCCTTTAACAAATAGAATTTCAGAAAGGTCTGGGAATGCTCTGTCCTCCTTCTAAGCTTGTTCTGCTGGGGTTAGTCTACAACTTTGTCTGATAACCTGAAAACACACTACCAATATTCAACCTGGTACTGCTTTTTGCTCTATCCGAATATTTTCTGGATAAAGGCGTGATCTCCAGTTCAAGTACGTCATAGCTGTTGAATTATTCTTGTCACAACTGGTGTGACCGCCCAGAGAAAGACATTTTGTCAGTACGCTAAATCCAACAGTCTGTTTTTAAGAGAGAACATACGAAATAACTCGCCAGTGATAACAAATCTCTGTAAGTCAGAACCTTCCCAGTAATCATGTAAACATGCTGAAAGGAGGGTTTTTATTTTTAAGCAATCTTAATTAGCAGGTCTTTTTCTTATTAACGTCTTCAAAGTGCTTTGAGCTCCTCCCAGATGAAAGGTACTGGGTGAGTACAAATTATTATTATGCTCACAAAATACACAGACGAAATGCAGGAAACGTGCAAATGGTTTAACTCCATAGCCTGCAATGCCCTTGAGACACTTTGATCTGCCAATATAGCCATCAATTATTCTACATCCCTTACTCTCAAAATGCATGCATCAAAGCATTCTCATGCACACCCTTGTAAATCCAGCTGTTTATTCCAAAATAGTTCCTCTTAATTAACCCTTGTTTCCTTTCTCCTTTGTGGGTAGCTGCTGATTCAGCTTTTCTTCTGCTGAGGAGAAGTCGTAGGCAACCATGGCGTTGGAATGGAAAATAACTCCATTTTTTCTCTACAAAGATGGCCATGACATAAAAGATGTCTATTGATAAAGATTCTTTGATAACCTGGGAAAATGCATATGATACAATAAGTGAAAAAAGCATGCTACAAAAATTATAGAATATTATCGCAACTGTTAATACTAATAATTGCTAACATGAGTTGAATACAACCATGAAGGACACTGACCTGAATGCTTTACCTATGTCAGTCATATACTTTAATCTTCACTATGTGGTGAGTCCTCTCATCTCTTTTAAAGATAAAGACGCTGAGGCTCAGACAGGCTAAGTGATGGGGTTCTGTCTGGCACTGTCTGGCTCCAAGGCTCATTCGCTTAGAGAGGGTCATACTGCCTTTTAACAGTGATTGTCCCAAGGGGGAGAATTTGGGGATGATTTTTTTCTCCAACATTTTTATACTTACAGATTTTTAAGAAGAAACACAACTAACATACTAACTACGTGAAATAATCAAATGAAAATAAAGGGGTTAAGTTGCCCTTTCATTTCTGGGCATGGTGACTTGGGATATATATATAGCTAACATGTCATTAAGCTCAGCATTCTCTGGGTCTCTGCTTCCTTATCTTTAAAAGAAGAGAATCGAACTAACAGATCTCAGAGGCACCTTTCAGTTCTAATGTTACTTGAGTCCTTTCATTTCTGATTATGCTTCAGAGATGACACTTTTCGTGAACAGTAATTAAAGTCTAGTTCCCTAAATTTCCTCAAAAAGCTCTGTTAAGTGCCAAAGGAAGAACCATAGAGCTGAGTGTTAAAGGAACCCAGTTTGCAATTCATTTTTGAACATCAGAGAAGAATAAAGACTACTTTTGCTAATAATGAATATTGAATAAGGATTAATGAATGTAAAATTATTATATAATTATTAAATTATAATTGTGAATCAAGAACAAGCATATTTTTCTCATCTAATTCTGGAGTAAAAAGACAACAAGTTGCACTGGAAATCAGGACCAGGTCTTTTTCTGACCAGAGTTTAGTTTGGACATGTCTGGAATGCAGGAGTGAGAAGCCCTTTGAAACAACGCAGAGAGTGGGCGTTTCCAACTGAGAGGAGGATTTGATCTTTTCTTGGAAAATAAGTACCTATACTACAAAGGAAGCTTGCCCATGCCCTAGAAGGACGAGTTCCTCCACGGGAAGCATGTGGCACCAACCATGAAGAGAGGACAGAATCATCTGTAATGCTATAAATATTAAGATGTCTTGGAAGCATGAAGAATTTTTATTTCTGGCCACCGAGCATTACATTTATTTATTATTTCTGGTTCTGAGAGTAGCCTGGTCATTGTTTGGACCTTTTTCATGTCCAGCATTGCATTTTTCAACAGAGGGAAATGTAATGATTCAGCACATAGTAGATTTTCAATAAATATCAGCTCAATGAAGAAAACATATGAATAATTCAGCTTTGATTAGAATAGTTTTTTAAGGTAGGGCTTAGGTACAGTACCTTTTCCTTGATGAATATCTAGAATTCCATCTTCCACAGAACCTAAAATCTTCATATGAACCACCATTTTTTTAAAAACTTTCCATACCACGTGGATCAACAGTTCAAATATAACAAATAAAATCATGATAAAGTTAACAATATAATAATTTAAAATTTCAGTCTGGCAAAAACAACAAAAACATGCACACATAATAAGAAACAATGGGTAAAGGTGTTAAAAAGGTAGAAACTTCTAGTTATAAAATAACTCATGGGGATGTAATGTACAATATGATGACTATAGGTAATAATATTGCAATGCATATTTGAAAGTTGCTAAGAGAGTAGATCTTAAAAGTCCTCATCACAGGAAAACAAAATTTCTATAACTATGTATGGTAATGGATTTAACTAGACATTGTGGTGATCATTTCTCAATGTATACAAATATCAAATCATTATGTTTACACTTGAAGCTAATATAAGGCTATATGTCAATTGTACCTTAATAAAAAATAACAGAGACTAAGAGATTAAAAAATAAATTGAGATTAACAACAAACAGATAAGAAAAGGTTTGCAATTTGTATTGAGATAAAAAGCTAGTCTACCAATGTATAAAGAGTTCCTAGCAATCAGTAAGAAAAGGACCAACAGCCCAATAGAAAAAAGAGCAAAGAAAATGAACTGAGAATTCACAGAAAAAAAAAAAATATATGGCTCTTAAACCTAAGAAAAGATGCTCAACTTAACTCATAATTCAAGAAATGCCAGATACAACTATTTTAAGTCTTTCTGTCTTACCTATCAGATTGGCTAAAATCTACAAATTTGATAACACATTCTGCAGTCAAGACCTTGGGAAGGAAAGCCTTTGCACTGTGGGTTGAAGAGTAAACTGGTACAAACTCTGTGGAGGGCCATTTGGCAATATCTATCAAAATCACAGATACACATGGCCCAAGGCAGATTTACCAGGGAACTAATGAAGCATAAGCTTCAGGGCCCATCACTCACACAGGCCCCTTTTGAAGCCCTGGGAAGAGTGCCAACAATTTTTCAACATGTTATGTTCTTTTTCAAAATTTTGCAAAATAAGGTATTTTACTCACGATTGATTAAGACCACAGTTCTCTTTCCACTTAGGCTTCCTCTCCATCACACTTCCCCTTGTGAAGTGTGGCACTGGAGTGGCATCAGGAACTTTTGGGATCAGGGTGAAAGGAAGTTGACTTGGAGATACATTAATTTGGATTTAGTAATATATACTTACATGGTGTGCGGTCACTTACATTATAGCCAGGCTATTGCCATGTGTTCTGGTATAGGAATGGTTTCCACCACACACTTGACCAATCGCCTGCCATTCTGATTAGAAGTCGCAGGACCAGAAGTCACATTGAAACATGAACATGCTGAACATATGAACATATGAAATAAGAACATAGTCTTACGGTGCCTAATACCAGAATTGTGCAGGTGGTGGGAAAGAAACAAAGCTTGAAATATATGGAGCCAGAAGCCAATCTGTGGAAAATTGTTTTAATAATCAGCTATGTAAAATTACAAGCAGAATGTTTAGTTTTTAACAGATATCTGGTCAAAATGGACACCAAATCAGGATATACTTGATAATGTGGCAGTTATAAATGCACAATATATTTATAACTTTTTAATGGGAATCATGTAAAATAGAATTTATCAGAATTTCTGGATTGTAGGGCACAAAAGTTATAGCAGCACTGCAAATAGCAAGCATGTTTGTGTGAAACTGAATGCTTTATGCATTCCAAATGTCAAAAATAAAAAATAAGAATTTCAATCAATCAAGCTAAAGAAGAGCCTGAGTTATTGTTCTGCTTTCTTTCTTTAAAGTGATATTACAGGGGCTGGCCCTGTGGCTGGGTGGTTGGGTTCATGCGCTCTGCTTCGGCAGCCCAGGGTTTCGACGATTTGGATCCTGGGTGTGGACATGGCACCGCTCATCAGGCCATGCTGAGGCGGCGTCCCACATGCCACAACTAGAAGGACCCACAACTAAAATACACAACTATGTGCTGGGGGGCTTTGGGGAGAAAAAGGAAAAATAAAATCTTTAAAGTGATATTACAAAATTGTGGCCATATGAAGGGGTAATCAAAGTGTGTGAAGCCAAAAAAGATAAAGAAAAAAGCATTATAGAGATACTTCAGGTCATTAGTAAAAATATTTTTCAGAATATTCATGGTATTTTTTAGCTTTTTAAAATTAGTAATCTATTGTGATTTCCTTTCATATTCTATTACATATTCCTTTTCGTACCTACTTTGAATTGGATAATTTTGTATTCTTTTTCTTAATGAAAGCCCATAAAGTTACACTATTCAGGCTCCATACAACCTGAATCAAGCTTTGTAATTACCCAATGCCCTAGAAAATCTCAAATATGGGAATTGATCTTGGAGTTGTTCTTGCAGCTATGTGAAATGATGTGCGTACAAGGTTATTCAGTCCTAAATTGTAATAGGAAAAGGTTGAACTCAGTGGATTGAACAGATTATGGGTACACTCACACAATGGAATACTATACAGCTTTAAAAAGTGAGGACACAGTCTATGTTCTGAGTCAGAAAGGACTACAAGATATATTGTTCAGTGAATAAACCATGATATAAAACAATATGTACAGTAGACTACTTTATATTTTAAAAATAAGCAGGAAGAATAGGAATGTGTATTAATATTTGTTCATTTTTGCACAAGGGATTTTGAAAATGAATAAAAGTGATTGCAGGAGGGAGCACTGAACGGGGTGGAGGCAGAGGTGGGAATGAGATTGTTCACTGCATATCCTTACAGAAGAGATGTACATTCACTATTCAAAAACTAAATTGAAAAATACTGGCCTTCCTTTTGACAACACTCATGGGTGGGGAGTGGTGTTTCCAGACTCTTTTTGACACTTTTTTGAAATGATAATTTAGTTGCTCGTTAGCTATGGGCCTTATATACATAGTTATTCATTTCAGCATTATTTACATAGTCAGCCTTCAATCAAAAGAATTTTGAAAATAATCTGCGTGAACTTAACATAATAGTACAAAAAGATTGCATAACACCAATGAAAATATTTAATTATAGGAAAATTTAACAATTTCTGCACTTCAAAAGAAATAAAGGTAAACAATCTTGGGATTTATTATCTTTAATATTTCATTCTTACAGAACAAAAGGAAACTCTTAAAACTACTCAACAAATAATGAGCAATGAATATCAATTAGGTGGCCAAAAAGGAAAAAAATACTAAACTTAGGGAGCCAGCCTGGTGGTGCAGCAGTTAAGTTCGCACGTTCCGATTCTCGGTGGCCCAGGGTTTGCTCGTTCTGATCCCCCGTGCGGACACGGCACCACTTGGCAAAAAGCCATGCTGTGGTAGGCGTCCCACATATAAAGTAGAGGAAGATGGGTATGGATGTTAGCTCAGGGCCAGTCTTCCTCAGCAAAAAGGGGAGGATTGGCAGTAGTTAGCTCAGGGCTGATCTTCCTCAAAAAAAACAATACTAAACTTGGAAATCATCATTAGCTTCACCCTCTGCTATACCCTCAAATCCAATATATTGCAAGGTGCTGTCAATTTTACTTCCTAAGTATCTTTGCCATTGTCACTGTTATCATTCTAGTCCAAGCCATCGTTTTCTCTCATCAAGACTAGCCCCATACTCAGTAAGTAGCCTCCTTGCACTTTCTTGCTGTCCCTCATTGCATTCTCTACACACGGAGAGCGTATTTAAAAGACTAATCTAATTATATCCCAAATACGCACACTCTTAAGACCCTTCACTCACCTTCCATTGCTTATAAGATAAAGTTCAAAATCTTTTAGGGCTCCTTCTCATTTGGGAGGCTTTAAACACTGGCATACCCTCCGCCTATCATGCTTACCCCATCCCCACTCAACCCTCCACTCTTGTGACCTAGCCAACTCCTACTCACCCTTCAGATCTTGCCTAAAAGCTCACTTTCTCAGGGAGACCTCCCAGACCAGGCCAGGACCCCCATTACAAATTCGTGAAGCGCCCATGCAGATCCTTCATGGAGCTTAGTACAGGCATCATTCTAATTCACTATGTGAAAAGTGGGAGCGGGTAGAGACTGCCTCTCCCAGGGACTCCACCAGGGCAGGGGCTGTCCTGTGTACCTCCATATCCCCAGCACCCAGCACGATGTCTGACATTGGGATGACACTTAAATATTTGTTGAACAAATAAATGAACATTGCTAAAAATAAAGATATAGAACTTAGAACAATCAGATACCCATTTAGCTCATCAAACTTCAAAAATTAAAAAGGAAGGCAAGTGTCTACCTTTCATTAGCAGGTCCAGCACCCTTCTACCTTTTAAAAAAAAATAGTGGTAAAAAACATGTAACATAAAATTTACCATTGTAACCATTTTTAAGTGCATAGTCCAGTAGTCTTAAGTATACTCGGATTATTGTGCAACAATATTTTGAAATTTTTCAGCTTGCAACGCTGAAACTCTATGCCCATTAAACAACAGCTCCTCAGTTCTCCCTCCCCTCCTGGCCTCTGGCACCCAGCATTCTACTTTCTGTTTCTATGAATTTGACTACTTTAGATACTTCATATAGGTAGAATCATACGGTATTTGTCTTTCTGTGACTAATTTATTTCACTTAATGTAATGTCCTCAAGATTCATCCATGTTGTAGCATGTAACAGAATTTTCTTCCTTTTTAAGGCTGAATAATATTCCATTGTATGTATAAACCATATTTTGCTTACCCATTCCTCCATCAATCAATATTTGGATTGCTTCCACCTCTTGGCTATTGTGAATAATGTTGCTATGAATATAGGTGTGCAAATACCTCTTTGAGACCCTGATTTCAATTCTTTTGGATATACACTCAGAAGTGGGATTGCTGAATATCTTTTTTTTAGGTGAAATTTTTTTTTAGGTGAAATTCACATACTATCAAATTAACCATTTTCAGGTGAACAATTCAGTGGCATTTAGCATGTTCACAATGTGGTACAACCACCGTCTATCCAGCTGCAAAACATTTTCATCGCTCCAAAAATAGGTCCCTACACGTTAAGCAGTTATTCCCCATTTTCTCTTCCCCCAGCCTATAGGAACCAACAGTCTGCTGTCTGTCTCTACAGACTTACCGGTTCCAGATACTTCATATAAATGGAATCACACAATGTGTGGTCTTTGGTGATTGGCTTCTTTCACTTAATATAATATTTTCAAGTCTCAACCACATTGTATCAATACCTCAATTGAAACCAATTGCATCAATTTCAAGGTTTATCCAGGTTGTATCAATACTCCATTCCTTTCGGTGGTAGAATACTGTTCCACTAGAAGGATATGCCACCTTTTGATTAGCTCACTCATCTGTTGCTTGTTTGGGTTGTTTTCACCTTTTGGCTACTGTGAATGGTGTTGCTATGATCACCTACCTTTTTGACAGGCGTGTAAATTGGTACTCAACGGACTGAACACCAAGCCTGCTGCGCCCTCATCCAGAGATGGTATCCGGCAGGGACACTCCAGTATGGCACACTGGCTGGGACTGACTGGTTGGTGCTTCTGCCATTGGTGGTTAAACATTTTGACTAATTATGAGTAGATTACCATAAATTCAACATGGGGGGCCATGTTCTGCTCCCCATAAACCCACAAGGGATTGAGATAAAGATGGGCACTTAACCAAGAGCAGCCAAATATAATGTGTCCAAGTGACCGATGGCGTAGCCTGCAGTAAAAATTCAATCTAAATAGGCGTGATGACTATTAGCTGAGCTGATCAGATTGCTTCTGTGGGGAAAGTGAATCGAAAATATGAAAAGAAGTTGAGGAGTTGGTAATAGAAGCAGAAGATGAAACAGACCAGTTGTTTAATGGTGGATCTTTAGGGCACAGCTTCCTGGGCTGTGACTGCTGATGGATGACAAGCTGACAAGCTGGTCCCCAGAGCTCCCCTACATCCTGAATGACCTTCAGTTGCAGCCTATGTGGCTCAGCCAGTTCTTATTTACTGTGTGAAGTTACACGAGGCCTGGCTTCATGGCCTGGATGCCTACCCTGAATATTTCTACAACCGTCATTCCTACAAACTTCCCAATGACTGAGGTAACCTGAGTGAATCCTTGCAGCCAAAGAAGCTTAAGGAGAAAACCTCTGACAAGAAGTTAGTTTGTAGATATTGAGCTTTATAATCATTCATACTTTTTGATTCAGTAATTTCTCTCTGGAACCTCAGTCTAAAACAATAATCCCAATGTCAGGAAAGCTATATGCACAAAGAAGTTAATCTTGATTTTAGTTTAATGCAAGAAATTGGAAATATGTTTCCAAATATAGGAGAATAACAAAAAAAAAGTTACCTAAATTAGATTAAATATTTATTTATTCGGAATTATATATATGAAGAGTTTTATATTAACATTGGCATATTATTATATTATAATCTTAACTGGAAAAAAGCAAGAACTATATGTTCATGTGAAAAATATTCATAGAAAGAAACAGCAAAATATGAATACTGATTATCTTTGGGTGATTTTTTTCCCTATATTTAAAACTTTTTAATAAAGCATGTATGTGTTGTCTTTATAATGGAAAATTGCCTTAAAAAAATAAAAGCAGAATATAGCATGGCTTTTAGATGGAAATTAATCATCCTAAAGTGATACTTAGAAAAGAGGGAGGGACAAGGGCTTCAGTGTGAGTAGAAAACTAAAAGAGAAAGACCATGGAGCCTTGAAGGATTCAGGCTCCAGCATATTCCTGGAGGAAGCAGATGGGACTCTGACTTTCCAGAAGGTACAGGATATTGCTTTTTGTGGCAAGGACAAAGAACGGTTGGGGTAGCTGAGAACAACACCACCCTGACAAGTCTAAGCTCTTAATAGCCAAGAAGGTCCAAGACACAGCTTATTAGAAAAAGCTCCTGCCAGATGGCAGTTCCAAATGGCCAGACTTGTAATTTTTCCACACGGGGTCAGAAACATCTGCCCTTGATGCAGTGTTGTAGCAAGGCTACAAGAGTGGCAGGCTATGGGAACTATCTGAATATTTATTTTATATGAATGTTATTTACTTTTCAAACATGCTGCTAAGGAGTGTCCCTCAGCTGCTGAGCAAGCATTTATTGTTTACACAATGGCAGAATGCGCCAAAAGCTTAGCGTTGTGACCTATTTTAAAAATAAAATATCTTGAAATAATTTAAAAAGAAAAAAGGCCAGCCCCGGTGGCCTAGTGGTTACATTCAGCACGTTCCACTTCAGCAGATCCTGTTTAGTTCCCAGGCACGGACCCTGCACCACTCATCTGTCAGTGGCCATGGTGCAGCAACGGCTCACTTACAAAAAGAGGAAGATTGGCAACAGATTTTAGCTCAGGGAGAATCTTCCTCAGCAAAAAAGAAAAAATCAGCAGCAATGGTAGGAGGAAGAGATTGAGCAGTTAACTAATTAATTAAACACATATTTATTACATGTTTACTATGTCCAGGCACTATTGTGAGCTCTTAGGGGAAACATTCCCGCCCCCATGGTGTACACATTCTATGATGTGGGGTTGCAAGGTGAGGAGACGGGGATACAGTAAATAAAAGGAGTAAGTAAATTATAGATCATGTTAGACAGCTCTGGAGAAAATAAAACGGTGAAGAAGTTAAGGAGAGTCAGTTGTCAGCTTCTTAGAGTTCAAATAAGGTGATTAGAAAAGATGGCACAAGGATATTTGAGCAAAGATATGAAGTAGATGAGGATCAGAGCTCAAGAAAAGCATTTCAGGCAAAGGGAACAGCAGATGCAAAAGTTCTGGGGCAGGATGGTGTCTGGCCTGTTCAAAGAATGGCAAGGAGGTCAATGTGGCCAGAAGCAGAGTAAGCAAGGGGAGGGGATCAAGGGAGGGAGAGTTACGGGGGAGGGCCAGGTCACATATAGTCTTGAAGGCCATTGTAAGGAGAACAAAGAGGACAAATGCGTCAGGAGATGCTGATTCGCTGTGGAAGGTGATAAAGACGGATGTGGCAAAGATCACTCCAAGATCTCTAATCTCTAACCCAAGTGAGTGGAAGCAGGCAGTGTCATTAATGGAGACAGGGAACACAAGAGGAGGGGCAGATTTGTGCCAGGGAGGGCATGAGAGGAGAGAAAGGGGAGAATCATGAGTTTATTTGGAAGATTGCTCTTTTGAGGCGCCAGTGGGGCCCCAGAAGTTAGAGCTGGTATCTCAGGAAACAGGACGGGATGGAGATGCAATCGGTGGATTACCAGCAGAGAGAGGACAGCTCAAGTTACGGGAGTGAATGAGTGGGTGACCAATAATGCAAATAAATGGTTGTTGAATCAACCTAGTGAAACCACTCAGGGAGTGCGTTGGTTAGGTTCTCGTGCCATGCAAGGAACAGATACGTGACCTAGGATTTTGAGGTTATCCTGAAGCTGCACAGGAAGCTAGAAGACATTCTTAAATAGCAGTAGGACTCACGGAGTCTGAAAGCTCATCAGAATACAGCGCAGTTCTTGTGACCAGGCTGCATGTTCGTCACAGATGAACCCAGCCCAGACCTCTTTGTAGTCACTGAGCTACTCTCTGCCCCTGTTTCTACTGCTCCTGCTATAGTGTCTCTCTCTCGTGCTCCCTCTCTCACTCTTGCTCACTGTCCACACTCCTCAGGAGAAATGATCTAATTTATTTGGGTAGTTATCACCCATCATAGAGAAGCTTGGGCTGGAGCCCTTGAACCCAGGCAGCTCTTAGGCCAACCCATAGATGCTGCCTTTGGATCAGGTGCCCCTCCCTTGTCCAGGCAGGTGTGACCAAGCAACACATGATACCAGGCCTGGAAAGAAGGATTAGGGAATCATCAAATAGGGGTTGTGCCATGGCAGGTGCTCTGGGGCATTCCAGGGCTAACACAACTAGAAGTCTTCACCATCAAGAAGAACAGAAGAGAGTCTTAAGGAGACAGTGTTCACAAGGATCAAATGCAGCAGAGAGATGTAATAATTAATAGCAGCTATAATATTTTGAGAGCTTACTATGTATCAAATGCTACACTAAGTGCTTTACATAATTCTCCTCCTTAATTTTTCGAGTAGTCCTGTGACATATCCTAATGCCAGTCTAATGCCATTTTGAAGAAAGTGAGGCCCAGACAAATTAAATAACTTACCCATTACATCTGGTGAGTAGTGAAGCTGAAATTCAAAGCAAAGTCTGTCAATA
The DNA here is from genome assembly GCF_021613505.1 of Equus quagga. Classification (NCBI taxonomy): domain Eukaryota; kingdom Metazoa; phylum Chordata; class Mammalia; order Perissodactyla; family Equidae; genus Equus; species Equus quagga. The sequence continues at coordinate 59,572,500 of NC_060272.1, forward strand.
TCCAGAGACCAGTTTATTGATTTATTCTCCAACATTATTTATTGATTGTGTATTTTGCACCATGCAAACTCGTGGAGCTTACATTCATGAGAGGAAGACAGGCACAAATAAGTAAACAAAAAAAATATAATTTCAAATAGCAATAACGGCCACATGAAATAAAACAATATGTTAGGAAAAAACAAAACAATATGTTAGACTATGAACTGATTGAAGATGGATGGGGTCACTGTTCTAGAAAAGATGGGCAGAGGAAGCCTCCCTGAGGAGGTGACCTTTGCGGTAAGACTTGAGTGATGAGATGGAACCAGCCATACAAAGATCTGGGGAAATACTCCAGGAAGAAAGGATAGCAAGTGCAAGAGCCAGGCAGGCATGACTCCGGGGTTCAAAGAAAAAGAATGAGGCAGGAGTTGGGGAGAGAAGAAGAACTGCTTAGAAAAGTAGGCAGGAGTCAAATCAAGTAGGTCTTAAGGAAGTCTGGATTCTATTCTAATCACAAAAGACATCACTGGAGAGTTTTAATTGAGGAGGTGATACGACATGGTTTAAGTTTTTAAAAGAAAGGTTTGGTACTGTGTGCAAAATAGAAAGAGGGAAGAATCTAGAGCAGAAGTCTAGGTAAGGGGTGGGGTAGCATTGGAGAGAACGAGGAGTGAGTGGATGGGGAGCTGTCATCATTTGTTGATTCATTAGCAGGGGGGATGAAGAAAAGAGGAGTCAAGAATTGCTCATTTTGATAAGAGCGATAATAGTGTTATAAATACGTACAAAATACCTTTATGTTTTAGAGATACAAACTGAAGAATTTCAGAGTTAAATGTCACAATAACTGTACTTTACTTTAAAATACATCAGCATAAACAAATAGGTGAAACAAGCATGGTAGATGATGGACGTATCCATATTCATTAGACTATTTGCTTTACTCTTCGGTATGTTTGAGTTTTCATAACAAAAGTTTTTAAAGAAATGACTTTAGGTTTTTAGTCTGGGCAATGAGAGGAAGCCATCTGCTGAAACAGAAACAGTGTGGTAGGAGCAGGTTGGAGGGTGGGGAGAATCAAGAGGTTTGTCCAAGTTTAATTTGAAATGCCCATTATACATCCAAGTGGAGATATTATGGGCATTGAGATGTGTAAGTCTACAGCTCAGGGAAAGTTCATGGCTAGTGTGGCAGAGACTGCTAGATCCCTACCTGATAGCCACTCTCTTCTTCTTCCTTAGTAAGAGAACCCTGATATTTAGCTAGGTATAGTGCTATCTGAAATAAAGACTACTTTTCCCAGCCTTCCTTGCTGCTGGGTGTGGCTTTATGACTAAGTGCTGGACAATGAGATGTAAGTGAAAGTTTTGCGAAGAAACTGGACAGGTTACTTAAAGGGAATTGATTCCACTGGGAACTGAACCCTTTCGTCCTCCCTTTTTTCTTGTATCTGCAGTCTGGAATGTGGATGATATGGCTGGCACTCCAGCAGCTATCTTGAAAAAATGAGATGCCCTTGAGGATGGAAGCCAAGGACTAGAATAACAAAGCAGATAAAGAGAAGTTCCCTGGGTCTCTGATAACTATCAAGCCACCATACAAGTCCTAGTCAGCTTTCCTTCAAATTTCTCATATATTGAGGTAAAAAAAAAAAAACTTTTATTTTATTTAAGCCACTATTATTTGGGGTTGTTCTGATACACTCAACCTAAACTAATCTTAGTGACTATAACTAGAGATGTAGATTTGAGAACCAATATCATATAGATGGTATTTAAAACAATGGGTTCAGTGAGCTTACTAAGTAGAGATTGTAGAGAGGAGAAAGCCTGCGATTAAGCCCTGGAATCAACCAAGATTTAGAAGTCAGCCATAGAAGATGGGACCAGAAAAGAAGACTGAAAGGGAAGAGTAAAATAAATGGAAAATCAGGAGAGTGTGACGCGAACAGAGGCCTAACGCAGAAATTATTTTTGGAAGGAAAGAGGAGTGAACTATATCAAATACTACTGGGAAGTGAAGATGAAGACAGAGAATTGATCATTAGATTTAACAAAATAAAAGTCATGAATGACCTAGGTAAGAGTCATTTCAGTGGAGTGATGAAGACAAGCCCTACCGGGGCAAATGGAAGAGAACTGGAGGTAAAAAAGGAGAAAGCAAATACAGATATCTGTTTTGAGATGCTTTACTATGAAGAGGAGCAGAGAAGAGGTAATGGGGTCAAAGGAGAGTTTACGATGAGCAATACTAAGACAGGTTTGCAGACTGATGGGAGTGGTCCAATAACAGGGAGAAACTGATAACGCAGGAAAAGGTGAATAATCGCAGAAATAAAATGCTTGAAAAGGAAGACTAGATAGAGACCAAAGTCTACCAGGAGGGTTGCCTCTGACAGACACCGACCTATGGGAGAGCAGTTCCCAGGAAAAATGATGGAGGCAAAATCCAATTATGTGAGGTTCAGGAGCAAATACAGGGTTAAAAATGACACAAGTAAAATGACATTAGTGTTTGCCTTTGGGTAATATAGGATTTGGGATTATTTTTTTTCTGGTCTTCTTCATGCATTTCTGTGACTTGCAAATTTTCTAGAAGGAGTTCTTACTGCTATCATAATTAGAAAAAAACTTGAAAAAAGTGAAAGACAAGTGCAGTCAGCGAGTGCATTCATTTTCATCTGTCTTGGAACTAGGCCCACCCTTCGGAATAGAGGAAATATAGCAAGAGCAGCTAGACGCAGATGTGACCCTGCAGGAAGGCCTTGTTCATGATGAAACCATTTCTTCTTTTTTAATCCCTAGTCCCCTCTTTATTGGGAGCTACCAACCCAATGTGCTCCAGATAAAGGAGGAAGTCTAATCTAGCAGGCAGAACACAATGGCTACAGTCATTGTAGTGTTTCAGGATTGTGACTGCCCCAGGCAGATTCCTGGTGCTCACTGGGGGGACAGAGGCTAGGAATAGGACATCCCAAGCAGGTGAGGCTTGGAAGTCTAGGTAGATAGGCAGTGAGCAATAGAAATGTCTTCCTGCAGGCAGCCACGCAACTCAAGTTCAAGAGCAGAACTGGTGGAGCCGGAGGTGGGCTTGGAAGATCAAAGCTAAGCCCCAGTAGGGCCCATCATGGAACTACATTTAACAGAGGCCTGACATTCACGAAGGGGCTCTGAGCTGGTCATTGCCAAGTGAAGTTTCATACACATTACAGAGATGCACCAAGAGGATTGAAGGAAGACAGCTCTCATCATACAGCGTGAACATGCCTCCCATCACCACGCCATTCATCTGTCACGCACTATGAATTATGATATTTATAATCCCGCAATTACCTTATGAGCAGCACAATTACATTGCATTGGTTTTTTGTTTGTTTTAAAAGCACTGAATTTTTCAATGGACATATTTAAAATACACTAAATTTAAAGCGAACCCTGTTTTAGTATTTCTTTATTTTTTTAATGAATAGACTACTTTTTAGAACAGTTCTAGATTTACAGAAAAATTGAACAGATAGTCCAGTTCTTATATCCTTCCCTCCCCCACTCCTACACACAGTTTCTCTCATTATTAACACTTTGTGTTAGTGAGGTGTATTTGCACAATTTTGTTATAATTGATGAACTAGCACTGATACATGATTATTAACTGAAGTCCATAACTTACATTAAGATTCACTCTTTGTACATATCCTGGGTCTTGACAAATGCATAGGCCACACCTCCACAATTACAGTATCATACAGACTAGTTTTGTTGCTCTAAAACTCCCCTGTGTTTTACCTATTCAGCCCTCAACCCTCTCCCTGGACCCTTGGCAACCACTGATCTTTTTACTGTCTCCATAGTTTTGCCCTTCCCAGGACGTCATACAGTTGGAATCACACAGCGTGTAGCCTTTTCAGATTGGCTTCTTTCACTTAGTAATAGGCATTTAAGTTTCCTCCATGTCTTTCTGTGGCTTGATGGCTCCTTTCTTTTTACTGCTGAGTAATATTCCCTTGTCTGGATGTCCCACAGTTTATCTATCCATTCATCTAATGGAGGGTACCTTGGTTGCTTCCAAGTTTTGGCAATTAAAAACAAAACTGTTGCAAACATCCATGGGCAGGTTTTTGTGTGAACACAAGTTTTCAATCCATGTAGGTGAAATCAAGGAGTGCAAATGCTGGATCATATGGTAAGAGTATGTTTAATTTTGTAAGAAACCACCAAAGTGTCTTGCAAAGTGGCTGTACCAGCCTACATCCCCACCAGCAACGAAGGGGAGCTTCTGTGGCTCCACATCCTCTCCAGCATTTGGTGTTGCCAGTGTTTTGGATCTTAGCTATTCTAATAGGTGCGTAGTGGTATATCTTGTTTCAATTTGGGATTTCCTAATGACATATGATGTTAAGCATCTTTTCATACGAGTGTTTGCCATGTATATCTTCTTTGATGAGGTGTCTGTTCAAATCTTTTGCCCGTTTTTTGAGTTGTTTGTTTTCTTATTTTGAGTTTTAAGAGTTTTTTGTATATTTTGGACACAAGTCCTCTATCACACGTGTGTTTTGCAAATATTTTGTCTTGGTCTGTGTCTTGCTTTTTCATTCTTTTAGCATTTATTTAATATACTAAAAGCCTCAAAAATTGCAAGTGACTCAGGCCTTTCTTCACTTCCGAGGAAGCAGAGATGAGGTTGGTTATCCAGATAAGAATTTCTGGACCTGTGTGGCCATGAGATGTGTGGGACTCTTAGCCTCTCAGACTAGCAGTCACTGGGGAGCAAGTTAAGAAAAAAGAGATAATAATATCATATGACAAACACTGGGCATTTTACATACATTATTTCACAGCTATCTTATGAAGTAGATCAGGTCATTTATATGGGAAGAAATCTATCGAGTCTACCAAGAATCAAACAAGTTAAGCAAACCGTCCAGGGTCTCATGTCTATTACATGGTGGCTTTGGGACTCAAATAACCACATGACACCACAGGACCAGATGGAAGGCTAACCTATCTCAGGGTAGGTCTCACGAGGGACGGACCACAGAGTAAACCACTGCATCCAGAGGTGCTGAAGCTGAGGCTCACTCTGGGCCAGTGTTGAGATCTAAGGGGCTCCCATCTGAGGGGGAGAACTGCTCACATAAGATGGATCCAGAGGGTCTGTTTGGTTTGAAGCAGGATCTCAATGAGCAGCTGGGGATATAGGAAGCAGGGTCTGATCCTTGAGGGAGAAGAAATGCAGAAATGAATAGAGAATTAAGGCTCCAGACAAGTACACTGGGGCCCAGTACAAGGCTGCAAACAGAGCTGGGAGACTGGAGCCAAAGGAAGACAGCCCAGGCACAAGCTATGCACAGCAATATCGTGGGCATTCTAGAGATCCTAGAGGGAAGGGGATGAGGGTTGTCGGGCCATCACAGGGTCATGGAACAAGGCCACTTTGTACCACGGGTTGATGGGTCTGAGCCTGTCTTCTCAGGGACAAGCTCAGGGTCTGTATATGGCTAAGGTTTCAAGTTAAACATCCTCAGAGCCTACCTTTGAGGGAGCGTTAAGGAAACACCAAGGAAGGCAGAAACCCCAAGTGATGCTCAAGCTCTAGGCTAGCATTTGGGGAGGAAAGCTGAGAGCTCAGTTATCAGAAGAGAGCACCGCAGGCTGTCCGATGCCTGTTCTCAGTGCTGAGCAGATCCTGAAACTCCTGTGACCTCAGGACTCATCCCAGGGCTGAGCCTAAAGGCGGGGCCACGTGGGCCCCACTGCAGAAATGAGGGCGTGGCCAAGACAGCACACCTGTGCGAGGCTGGTGGCTGGGACACTGTGGGAAGAAGACTCGGGCAACAGACTCTACAGACCAATCAAATTCTACAAACCGAAAGCCCAGCTCCTTCAGGATTCGGGTCCTGAAAGCAACACATAAACCGAAGTTTTGTAAATTGATACTTAAAGGGACCTAAGGGGATTTTTTGTTTAAAAGGAATAATACGGTGAATTCTTTTTATAATGTGAATTATGACCCCCTAATTATTATTATTATTATTATTGAAAATCTGTGTATTGAAAATCCGGTTTCGATCCATTGGATTTTCTTAAATAGCGCACCCTTTTAATCTGATTTCTTTCTATTAGAGAGTAATATATACATATACATAACTGATATTTCTGAAAAAGCAATAGATGTTACTAGTACTTCTTGATTCTAGCAAGGTTTAAATTTTAATCCCTACAATATATTCGTTAAACTAAAAACTATGGTCTAAACCAGTAGCTCCCAAACCTGACTGCACACAGAATTAAACTGAGAGTTTTAGAGAACACAGATTTCAGGCCCCGCCTCTTGAGTTTCCGATTCAATGGAAAACACAGGAAGGCACCAGGCACTCCCCAATGGGAGTTTATGGCTTAGAATCCTTTGTGCAGCCACAGAGATTGAGAGCAGATTAACCCATAGCTGATTTTATTGCTACTGTCCCAGGCTCTCCCTCCCCCAGTGCCAATGAGAAAGAGATTTCCAGCTTACATTAAACATAGTGATTCCACAATGTGGGGCTACTGGTCTAATGAGATGGTCTCCAGAGCCAAGGAGTGGGCAACTGCTCTGCAGCCGGATGTGCGGGCAGACCCTGGTCACAGCAGGTCCTTTGGCTCCCAGTGTAGACCTGTAGGTACGAGGCAGAGTGTGTCACTGTGCCCAAGGGGCTGTGAATTTTACCTGTAATTTTAGCAGGGGAGTTTGTATCCACTCATTTCATACCTAAAAATGATTAGAAGAAAACGGAACACGCTCCTGTGGTTAGCAGAATAACGTTCCCCCACCCCTAATGATGTCCGTGTCCTGTTTCCCGAAACTGTGGATATGTTAGGTTGTGTGGGAAAAACAAGTGGTTGCTAATCAGCTGACTTGGAGATGGGGAGATTATCTGGATTATCTGGGTGGGTCCAGTGTAATCACAAGGGCCCTTAAAAATAGAAAAGGGAGGGAGGAGAGAGAGCCTAAGAGATAACAGCGTGAGAAGGACTCCACATTGCTAGAGAAATGAAGCCACAAGCCAATGAATGTGAGTGTCCTCTAGAAGCTGGAAAAAGCAAGAAACTGAGATAGAAAGAGCACAGCTCTGCTGACACCTTGATTTTAGCTCGGTGAGACCCGAGTCAGACCTCTAACCTCTAGAACTGGACAACAATAAATGTGTGTTGTTTTAAGCCACTAAATTTGTGGTAATTTTTTTACAGCAGGAATAGGAAATTAATATAACACCCATGACCAAGTTCTCAAAATTTTTTTTCCTTTAAAATGCAAGAAAAAAAAAACTAGAACTTAAAATCTGACAGCCTGTCACTTCTCCTTTTTATTATTGCAAGGCCCTGCAAGCCATCTCTAATATTTTACTGTTTTTCTCTTGGAAGATTCTGTATCTAAGATAACCAGGCTTATTTATTGGGCCAAGTTTTGAACATAGTATGATGAGATTGTTGTAAGATCCAGGATCCATATTTTTAAAACCTCCCTTGGTGTCTCCAGGTTTGAAAATCACTGGTCTAAAATTTAAATTCTAGACCACATAATTACGAGTGGCTGCATGCCTGGAGAATGAGCACAGTGGATTATTATTAACCTAGGAGGACATAACAAATGTGGGGTCCACAGAGACTGGGTCTGGTGATGTAACATTTCATCAGCGACCTGAATAATGGAATGGTGAGCATGCTCATTAGCTACGAATGTGGTACCACAATGGAAAACAGGCGGAGGAGGGCATTTTAATTAACTAATGAGGGTTGTTAGGATGGGGAGAATATTGATTCAAAGGACAGGTGACAGCAGGGTGAGGAAGTGCCGGAGGAGTTGCTGGGAACTGAATGAAGTTCAGTGACGGTGAGGGCAAACGCAGAATAATGCATGTTCTGTAGAAGGGAAGGAAACAGCACAATAACAGGCGGGGCGGGGGAAGACTGCAAAATCAGAGAAAGATCCTGAGGTAAGTCTGATCACGGAGTTGGGCGGGCGCTGGGGGGTGGTGCAGGAAGGCCACTTGGCCTGGGCCTCACATTCACATGGGCCCTGAAATTTAGAATTCTGGCATCATTTTGGCATCTGATAAAGGTGTTCATTTGTTCGTGTAAACCTGTAAAGCTCACCACGGTTTTGTAATCCCATTTTTGCAACTTTTCCTTTTTTAATGCACTGGGAGCCTCAAAAACGGAACGTGGCCTGGATGTCTCAGTTCGAGAGTCCTGACTGGAGATCACGGTGGAACACAAGATTTAATGGGTACTGCAGTTGGTGAAGCAAGCATCACTGTGCAGCCACAGGGTGTTTGTGGGAGGATTCACAACGAGCAGCGAGGGCCTCTAGCAAGCAAGGCTGGGGGAATTCGAATCCAGGGAGGAAAGGAGATTTACTTTGTTCCTGAAGAAACTATTAATAGGTACTTTGTTGTTTTCTGCCCCCCCCCCCCCCCCCGAGTTACACAAGCACAGAATCCAAGATGTCGGGTAGTCCTATGAGGCTTGCCACGAAAAACAGCAGCCCCCCAGGCCCTCCTCACCGTTTTCCACACTCTTACCTCTTTCGGATGATTCTTTTGGTATTTACCTCCAGGTCTCTAAATTAAGGCGCTTCAAATACTATTCCTTGTTTTTCAGAGTCAACCGTTATCTGGTTTGTCCCCACAATAGAAGGCAATGATTTGGTGTCCTTCCGCCGGGTGCTCCCACCAGACCTCATTCTTCTGCATCCCCATTTCTTCCAAGCCAGTTGTGTTGTAATCTTGGTCAGGTGAATATTCATTGTTTGCGTTGTTGAGACTGTAAAACACCCTTCACAGCTAGACTAGAGTAAATTATAACTCCTCCTTTCCTGCACACCTCTTTGTTGTCCTTGGAGCTAATAACTGTCTTGGTTTTCATTTGCTCCATTTTCTGTGTATTTGTATCTGCCATTTGTCTACATCTGCTCCCGAGACATTCAGAATCTTTGGATGTTCTAAGCATCTCCCAATCTCTCCCAAAGCCTTCCAACGTGCTGCAACCTGGACCTGAGGCACAGCTCTCGTCTTGGGACCTCCCTTCACTGTCATCCCAGTGATTGTCTTGCCTCCCTCCTGGGTGAACTCTGGTCCCCTTTTTCTTGATTTGCTCCATGTTTTGACGCATATTCTGGAGACTTCCTGAGGCAGGGGAATGAAATGTAAAGTTTTGAGATCTTGCATGTGTGAAAATGTTCTTAATCTACCCTGACACTTGAAATAACAGCAATCGTTTGGGCAGGGTATAGAATTCTAAATTAGAAATAATTTTCCTTGAGAAATTTGAAGGCCGTCACCATCTGGCCTCCAGGGTTGCTGTGGAGAAGTCTGAAACCATTCGGACTCATCATCCTTCATGTAAGACCTCGTTTCCCAGCCTCTTTGTAAGCTTGCAGTATCTTCTCTTTGTCCTCTTTGTTCTGAGATTTCATGCTGGCCTGCCTTGGGGTGGGTGTATTTTCAATCCTTGTGCCTGCATTTGGTGGTCCTTTTATTCCAGAAACACATGCTCCTCTGTTGTGGGAAATATTTTGGAATTATGTCTTTAATGACTTCCTGTCCTCTGGTTTCTCTGTTTTTCCTCTTTGAAAATCCTATTTTCATATATTAGATCTCCTGTTCTGGGCTCCTCATCGTTCTTATCTTTCCTTTCGTTTGTCCATTTTGCTCTAATTTCAGGGAGATTTACTCTTCTTTATTCTCTAACCCTTTTATTGAATTTTCACTTTTATTGTCATATTTCTAATTTCCAAGAGGTCTGATTTGTCCTCTGAATGCTGCTTTTTCTAGTTTGATGGTTATGTATCTCAGCCCCGAGAATATTAATCAGAGGGTTTTGGACATTTTCTTGAACGTGCATGGTCTCTCTTTCCTCCAATTCCTTTTTTCTGTTCATTTTGTTCTCTGTACTTCATGTGAGAGGTTTCCCTCAATGGCTAGTACTCCTTGATCGTCTGCTCCTCTTTAAGAATGGGGGTTGAGAAGCTGAGTGGAAGGTCTGCATCCATAGGGGCTTGTTGACCAGAGACTGCACTAGGTATTCTGGCTGGGCTGTGTGGTTGGAGGGCCCCCACATTAGTACCTTTAAGTTTGTCCTCTTTGGGAGACCAAATTCTCCAGAGAGGACTCTTTCAGGCTCATGCCTGGAGGATAGAATTCTGGCTACAGGCATCGTGGGAGCCCAGTGGGGAAAGAGCTGTGGTCTCCATTTATTCGCTTAACCCCTCTGTTTTCGGTACGTCACCCACTTCTCAACTCTGCACCATGTCCTCCAGTCTAGACACCTTCTGTTCTAGTCGCTCTGCAGTGGGGGGGGGGGGGGGGGGTGGGCACAGGCCGGGCTGTGTGGAGTGCGGAGTAGGTCTGGGAGTCTAACCGATTCCTAAATAGGCTTGGAACCGCTCCTTCTGGTTTTAGCGTGTCCACCTCTTTGCCACAGGTATCTGGTGCTGCCAATTCCAGAGCCTTTAGGGATTCTGCTCAATTTCTCAAATTTCCCCAGTGCTGGCCTAGGATTCAATGTTCCCATGTCTGCTGCATCATTGGTCACATTTCTTATTTTCCAGCTGTTAAAATTTTGTTGCTATGGGGAGTTAAAAAAAAAACTTTTTGTTGCTATTTTTCCTTCCCTTTAAAAAAATTCACTTACAGGGCCAGCCCTGTGGCTAAGTTCACACGCTCCGCTTTGGAAGCCCAGGGTTTTGCCAGTTCAGATCCTGGGTGGAGACCTAGCACCACTCATCAGGCCATGCTGAGGCGGCGTCCCACACAGCACAAGCAGAGGCACTCACAACTGCAATATACACCTATTTACTGGGGGGCTTTGGGAAAAAGAAGGAAAAATTTTAAAAAAATAATAATGATTTTAAAAGTTATCTTCCTTGTTAAAAAAATTCATTTACCATCATTTTAGTGAGATTTCAGGAAAAGAGAAAAGAAGAGATGTGTGCATGCTGAATCCTCTCTGTTTACCCGGAAGGTTTACTTCTCACATTTACCTTTTTCTATTATTTCATTTTTTTAATCCATGTTTGCTTACTAGTTATTATTCATTGTTTTCCTTTCCAAGTTACGACAATTTAGTTGCTTTTTTCAAAGCAGCTGTAAGAGGATAGCGCATAGGAACAATGAAATAATCATCAGCCTTTTTAAGGCTTTGCGAGCTTCCCCAGTGCTGATCTGTGTAGTAGGGGCATGTACATGCATGTGTATTTGCCAAGAGACAGCCGCAGCCTACCTGGGGGAGATCATATACCCACAAATGATGACGCAAGACCGGGAAATAGCAATACCCCTCCAAGAAGGAGATAAAGTTGGTCAAAATGAGTCATGGTCAGGAGTGTGAAATTTCCCCAGTCGTTACTTCTGCCTGGAGAAGAATTTCCAAGTTGCTTAAATACTTGACTTATCCCGCTCATGAAGAATTCTCTGAAGCAGCCGTCTCCAAATTGTTTGATTGACCTTCTTATAAGAAAAACGTTTTTAACACACTCTCAAATAGGTAAATTTATTTACTTGCAAATTATACATGTCTTACTCTATCAATATTATCCATGGTATTAATACACATACAAGTAGAGATTTTTAAAGGATGCAATAGAAAATAAATAGAATTAGAAGTTCTAATATTTTCCTTCAGCACCCCAGCAAATCACCTTGCACATCACAGAACTCTCAAGCAGGCTGAGTATCAGAGCACCTGCGAAGGTTTTTCAAAGTCCTGCTCCAGGCCTACCTGGCATATGAATCAGAACTTCTGAGGGTGGGACCCTGGCAAGGGCATTTTGAAAAAGTTTCCCCACTGAGTCCCATGTGCACCTCTGGTTAAGAAATACAACTCCAAAGATTTCAAAATTAGAGCCCTTGAAAAAGAATAAATAGTAGTCAAATGGCTACCCAAGTGCAAAAAGCAGGCTAATGATACTGGGAGATTCTGAGCTTGATTAAATATCTGGAATGTCACGTACCTCAAAAAATTCTGTCTCCTTCCCACAACTCCATATTTTTCTTCCTCTATATCTGTCCTTTCTCTTTACTTCTTAGGATAACTTTAACTTTTCTGTTATAACAAATAGGTATTCAATGTAGAAAATATAGATAAGCAAAAAGAAGAAAATAAAAGCTCATCTATAATTCTACCATTCCAAGAAAACACTTAAAGTTTTTATTTATAGCCTTCCAGATATTTATGGCAACACATGCTTAAAATGGGATCATAGGGGCCAGCCCGGTGGCGCAGGGGTTAAGTGCACACATTCCGCTTCAGCGGCCGAGGGTTGGCTAGTTCGGATCCCGCGTGCGGACAAGGCACCACTTGGCAAGCCATGCTGTGGCAGGCATCCCACATAGAAAGTAGAGGAAGATAGGCATGGATGTGAGCTCAGGGCCAGTCTTCCTCAGCAAAAAGAGGAGGATTGGCAGCAGATGTTAGCTCAGGACTAATCTTCCTCAAAAAGTAAGGGGGGGAGGATCATACTGTACATGCTCTTTTAAACATTTTCACTCGGTAATTTTTTTTTTTCCAGGACAACAAGAATGAAAGCTCCAACAGAGCAGTGGACAGTGGTGGGACAGCTGATCCGCGTGCACAGAGCAGGTAGTCAGAAGCCCCCTGAGTGCAGCTGAACAGCTGGGTCCTCCAACTAATATTCTCTCCCTTCCCCTTCTGATCCTTCCTTATTTTGCGTCTCTTGTTCTGATTGCTTTCTACATGCCCTTTCTCTTTTCTTTTACTTTCTCCCCTCATCTCTCTTCACTAAAGCAACCGAGCAAGGCTTTCAGGACAAGGGTTAATATCTGACAGAATGAAACTTCCCGATAATTTGACAAGGGATGCCTAACCAGGAAGCTGAAGAGACAGCTGCACCCTTCTCTGCAAAGAGGATCTTCTGAGCAAGCCCAGGCAAGAGCCCTCTGTTCTTGATGACTATCTGTTATTTCCACTTGGGAGCCCAAATTAAAGTTGCTTATTTGCCTTAGAAGCAAAGTTCAGCCAGAGGCAGCCTGGGGTGCCCAGGTTGTCCGAGAAGAGCCATTTGAGGGAAATTGCATTTCTGGAATTGAAACCAAGGGAGGTGGAACTGCAGTCGACACAAGGCAAGGACTGAGAAGGAGGCAGGGATGACAATCCAGAACAAACCAGCCACAGCACTGCCACTTGGAGAATAATCAGTTTCCCCAGTGGTGTTATAAAACCGGTTGCAAAAAACCAGTTCCTCTTGCTTTAGGTGGCAAGGATCTTCCGAGTGCTGGTTACCCTCTCACAGCTTTTCAACCTGCTGCCAAAGAAATTTCCATCTGTAGTTATTAATCCACTGGTATTGAGGAAAGTTCCTGAACTTTGAAAGCTTGTTTGGGCTGGTATGAAAGAAAATAAGCACTTTCCACCACAGCAGAGCCAAACTGTGCTTTCTAGAGGCTGTGGAAAATTGTTTTCATTAAACGCAAATCATTGCCCCCCAAACCAATGTTCTTGGGGATGAAATTGTCTTTGGCTCCATTAACTCTGAGAGGCTACATTAGCCAGTTCTCTAACGGCACTCTGCTATGGAAGGTTCTAGAAAATGAATAGAAAGTGAATCACTTTCCACTCGCACCCCCAGTACCAACCCCCCACCCCAGCAGCAGCTTACCCCTTATCAGTTGGAAAGGGGGTGGGGTGGGGGATGTAGCATGACTGTGCTTATACTATGAAGATGCTGGGGTGGGGTTGGGGGGACAGCAATTAAATGCTGCAACTGGGGTGTTAGTCACAGTGGGTGGGACTCTCCCTGTCATCCTGCAGAAGCAGAGCCAGAGAAGCTGATGATAGCTGAAGAGAGGGAGGGCCCCCCAAGCAACCTCTCTCTTTTCCCAGCAACAGCTGCTTCATAAGCAGCACTTAGCATATGTACAAGGTCGTAAAAGAGGTGAGAAACAGGGAAACAGTATTTTGACACAAACTTGTCCAGAGAAGATCTCTTATAGGAAGAACATCTCTGGCCTATAGCAGAATTGAAACTAAAAAAAAAAAATTTTTTTTTTTCTTCTTTGAGAAAGACTGGAAAATTCTTTGCTTCCTCCAGGGAAACAAATCTTTACTTGAGGTGGCACCTGAAATTTCACCATTAATGATACAGTCCTTTGTGTATTGCAGGCAACCTGGCATCTAAGAGACCTATATAAAAATGCAGATACGTCATATAAGGCCAGCCAGCGATTCTCACTGAAATCAGAATCCTTCAGAAGACCTTTGCATGCAGACTGCTGGCGTACACACACATACTCCATCCCCTGAGCCCTACTGCAACCTCGACCTTTAGTCACTAGGTGGGTCTCCAGTTCTCTGATGTGTTAGTCATCACAGGCTGATATAGCAAAATACCATGGACTGGGTGACTTAAACAACTAACATTTAATTCTATAGTTCTGAAGGGTGGAAGTCCAAGATCCAGGTGCCAGGAGCTTCGGCTTCTGGTGAGAGCCCTTTCTGGCTTTCAAATGACCACCTTCTTGCTGTATCCTCATACAACCTTTCCTTGGTGCATGCACGGGAAGAGAGCAGCATCTCTCAGCCTTCCTCCTCCTGTAAAGACACTTTTCCCATCAAGAAGGTCCCATCCTCACGACCTCATCTACACCTAATTACATCCCAAAGGCCCCATGTCCAAATACCATCACACTGGGGTTAGGGCTGCAACATACGAATTTGAGGAGGGGACACAAACCTTCAGACCATAACATCTGGCTTCTGACAGGACCTTGGCGTAGTTAACTTTAGATCTTACTTTCGCAGGTTAGAAATTGATTTCCACTGTGGATGATGATTTGATTGCCTCAATCAGAACTGACCCTCTATCGTTAAGGAAGAAATCAATGGAAAATTGGAAATAGTTTTTTTTTTTAATTTTGACACTTCAAAGGGGAGTATATAGAAGAGTCAACACTGTCACTTTCCTCCCCTGAATCCGCGGCCCCCTCCAGTATCCTGTCTCTTTCTTTTCTCCCTACTTTCTCTATTGGTACATTCCCTTTCTTCTCCTCCTCTTTAAGAAGGAAACATATTAGGAATGTGGGTTGTGTTTGTGTTACCCTTACTTAATCATTTCGTACTTTCTTTACATAACATGGGCTTAATATTTTACTTCGGGATGTGGTTATTTCAGTGTGTTGACCTTCTTTACTTGATGCATCAGTGGCTGTGATGGGAAAAAAGGTCCTTACACCTGTCTCATGACCTTAAGAGTGGAGGAATCATTCATCAGGTGCTGAGGCCACAGGACCACTTAGAAAGTGTGAGAGGGGAGTAGGGGGTGAGCTGGGAGTTTGAAAAAACAAGACCAAGGACAAGATTTCCCTACCTCCCAGATTTGCAAAGAACAAACTTCTGTTATGCTAAAGTCAGTCCTAGTCAATAATCCACTGTGAGGAAGCAGCAACCAAAGATCCCACGGGTTGCTCTGACTTGTACCTTACCTAAGATTTCTCTTGAGTGGGTATGTACATGGAGCCCAGAGACACTCCATAGGGTTGGGACAACACAACGTGCCTCTCCTACCTGTTGGCCTCCTTTTCCCCATCTCATTACATATAGGGGAAATCAGATTGAAATTAACACCGAGGACCCCACAAAAGTTAAAGCAGAAACTATAGGGTCGTGTAGGCAGAGTATGTGGACAGAAGAAGGCAGAAAGCCATTCCAGTTTGTCCTGGTGTTTAGGAGTACCTTGGATGATTAAGTTACTTTATTTTCAAGGCTTCACTGGCCAAGCCCTCTTCTCCTCTATGTGGGGGTGCTGCCATGAACTATCCAATACGCTGCCTGTCGCACCCCTCCCAGCTCCACTCAGCAGCTCAGCCCTCTATTCTGTGGAGAAGGTGCAGTGCAGAATGAGAGAACTGCCTGGCCACTCAGCTGCCTAGACCAACAAGGCTGTTGTGTGCTGGTCCCAGACCATTTCCGGAGACCAACATATGACAGAGCCACAACCTCCGGCCCCTCTGTCAGCTATCTGCAGTTCCTCCTTTTTCTTTTCTTCTCCTAACCTCATAAACAACGATCGTTGAAGGTCCCACTATCTACAGATTCTGAGCCAAGATTGGCTTTGGTTAAGAGGAAATTCTCCGTTTTCTACAACAGTGGACAAAGGGTTTTATTTTATGAGTAGGAACTTTGCTTTCTCTAATATGGATTATTTAATGTATTTTTACTGTTCCTGCTTTTGTTCTCTATAATTATAGTTCACAGCAAAATTGATGTTACCCAAGAAATAGACAAGGAACTTCTTGGTAAAGGAAGTAACCGAGGAGTTGAAAGCAGAGGCCCAAAAAGTAGTTCAGTTCTGCATTCGATTCCTTCCCTCATTTGTATGACCTCCCCCTCTAGAAAAAAAGAACAATAGGAACAACAAAATCAACAAATTGTGTAACTCTGTTTCCCAACTTTCCTAAGAACATTCATGTTCCCTGTGCCACCCTTATGACACACACAATTCTTCACGGGAAACGTAAGCAAACATAGAAATCTGTTGTTACAAGCAGGTAGCTGTAGGCATCTGCTGTCACCTCCCAAAGACAGGAAGAGCCCTCCTTTTTTTTGTTTTTTGTTTTTTTTGCTCAGGAAGATTCACCCTGAGCTAACACGCATTATCAATCTTCCTCTTTTTTTGCTTGAGGAAGATTAGCCCTGAGCTCACATCTGTGCCAATCCTCCTCTATTGTTTTATATGTGTGACACCTACACAGCATCGTTGGTAACTGGAGTAGGTCTGTGCCCAGGATCTGAACCCATGAACCCAGGCTGCTGAAGCAGATCATGTGGAACTTTAACCATTTGTCCACGGGGCCAGGCCCAGGAAGAGCTCTCTTTTGTCTAAATGGCAGGTCCTAACCCTTCCCACTTTCTCCTCAGTAAGTTAATGTCTAAAGGTGGTATTTGGAAACAGTGGAGGAAAAGATGGATGATCCAATACATGATATTGAGGCACCCATATAACCATGTGGAAAAAAATGCATATGAAGCAAAGATTTAAACGTAAAAATGAAAACATAAAAGTACTAGGGGAGGGCTGGCCCAATGGCGAAGCAGCTATGTTCGCACGTTCCGCTTTGGCGGCCCGGGGTTCACTGGTTTGGATCCTGGTTGCAGACATGGCACCACTTGGCAAGCCATGCTGTGGCAGGCATCCCACATATAAAGCAGAGGAAGATGGGCACAGATGTTAGCTCAGGGCCAGCCTTCCTCAGCAAAAAGAGGAGGATTGACAGCAGATGTTAGCTCACGGCTAATCTTCCTTGAAAAAAAAAAAAGGTTTTTAAACGTGCTAGGGGAAAAGAATAGGTTAAAATTTTTAATAGATTTTTAAAGTAGTTTTTGGAGTGAGGAAGTACTACGTAAAACCAAGAAGTCATAAAAGATACAACTGTGTAAAACTGGCAGATTCATCTATACAAAAAATTTTCATAAATGCATGGGAAAAACACCAAAAACAAAGCCAAAAGACAAATGACAAATGGGAGAAAGTGTTTGCACACTTACCACAAAAGAATCATTTCCTTCAGACAAAAAGATCTCATAAAATTTAATAAGAAAAATACCAAAAACCCAATAGAAGAAATAGAAACAGATTACAAGCAGACAGTTTACAAAAAAAGATATGGAAATGGCTCGAAGTCATATAAAAAGATGTTCAGCCTCTCTCAAAATAAAAGGAAAGGAAATTGAAATTACACTGACATATCGTTTTTTTCCTATCAGACAAAGAGCAAAAAGTTTGATAACATACTTTCTGGGCAGGGCTATGAGGAAACAAGCTTGCTACCCATTGCTAATGAGAGTATAAATTGGTACAATCTCAACAGAAGAGAATCTAACATCATTCAACACCATTTGACCTTTGACTAGCAATTCTACTTGTAGGAATTGATCCTACAGATATATCCACACATATGCAAAACGAAGTATGTTCAAGGTCATTCACAACAGCTGTCTACGTGTAAATGGATTACCAAGCAGCGGTAAAAGGTAATAAGGAAGTTCTGTATGTACTGGTATGGAACCAACTCTAAGACGTTTTATTGAATGAAGAAAAGCAGTTTCAGAGTGGTGTGTGTATGTGCGCACGTTTAAAAATATTCTAAGAATTTATTTAAGAATTTCCAGAAAGTACACCAAAAACTCCATTAATATTGGTTTTGGAAGGCAATTAGACAGCTGGGGGACAGAAGTGGGAGGGAGACTTTTTTTAAAGATTGGCATCTGGGCTAACAACTGTTGCACATTTTTTTTTCCTGCTTTATCTCCCCAAATCCCCGCTGTACATAGTTGTATATCTTAGTTGCCAGTCCCTCTAGTTGTGGGATGTGGAACACCACCTCAATGTGGCCTGACAAGCGGTGCCATGTCCGTGCCCAGGATCCAAACCCTGGGCCGCCAAAGAGGAGCAAGCGAACTTAACCACTTGGCCATGGAGCCGGCCCCGACTTTTTGCTAGATATTCTTTTGTCCCTTCTGAATTTTGAACCAGGTAAATTTGTTACCTTCTCAAAAATAAAATAAAATATTATAATGAAAATAAATAAAGAAGAGATAATCCATGAGCTTGAATGAACTTCAACAAAGGTGAATAGGATAGTGAATTTTGTGTTATGTGAATTTCATCTCAACTTAAAAAAAAATGAGCATGATCCCAACAGAGAAATAAAGACCAAGCCTGTTCTTCCTCCAGCCTTCCTCCGTCCTGAGGCATACTACCCCCATGTGCTGTAAAGGGTTAACAACTAACTCCCCAGAAAAAAATCCTGATTTGTAGCATTTGCCAATTTCTGTGGTATAAATAGACCCACCACTGAATATAGAATTAGATCAAGTTTGCTCTTGTGAGCCAGCACAATCCAGCTCCAGTACACCCTGCGCATCTACCCAGTAGATGAAACCAGAACCTCAGGAAACAACCTTGATTCCTAGACCTTTCCTGTCCCCTCTCCTTACTACCCAATTGTATCTTCAGTAACCATTCCACTCCTCCCCCATTGAGTAGAAGCCTCATAGTTTAGGAATGGATTCTATCCCCAGTGGGTGGGTCCTAATTGTCCAACCGACAAACACGTTGCTACCCATTGGTGTGCAAAGATATTTATCCCTTGGGACAGCCAGATGGACCCTGGGTGGTCTGGAGCCCAAGCTGCTTGCTTTGAGCCATTCCACTCTGCCAGCCATACAAGCATTATTTGCCAAAAAGGTTAGGAGGCCCTGGCCTAAGCCAATCATAGCCAACCATTCCCCTCACTGCTGACTGACTCAAGACGTCAAAACTAAGTAAGCCTATTAGTGCACGGCATTCCTCAGTCCAAACATGGATTCGTGACCCAATTCAGGTCAATGATTGCGCCAGGAGGGTTGCTGGTGGTATCTAAAAAATCTCCGACTCTTCAGAGAGTGACAGGAAGAGATGCTCTCTCTCTTCCTCATGCAGATGAGGCCTAGAACTACTGCAGCCATCTTGTCAAGCAGCCAGAGCACGGAGCCGTCAAAGGAGGGAGGGCCACGCAGACAGCCAGAGCCAAAGCACCGCCCCCTATTTCTGGTTTTCCTGCACTGTAAACAATAAATTCATCATTTAAGACGCTTTGATTTGGATTTTCTGTTTCTTCTACTGAATGCATCTTAAGCAACATATTTTTAACCCTCTTGTGCTGGTTTATTTTGTGTCAACATGGCTAGGCTATCATACCCAGTTAGTCAACCAGACACAAGTCTCTGTGTTGCCATGAAGGTATTTTGTAGATGCGATCAACATCTACTTAAACTGACTACTAGGAAAGGAGATCATCTCTGATAATCTAGGTGGGTTTCATCTAATCAGTTGCAAAGCCTTAAGCGCAAAACTGAAGTTTCCTTGAGGGAGAAGAAATTCCACCTGTGAACAGAAGAGTCAGCCCTTGCCCAAGAGTTTCCACCGTGCTCTTCCTGATGGCCTGCCCTACAGATTTCAGACTTGCCTAGACAGCACTACAGTCTCATTAGCCAACCTCTTGTGATAAATACCTCACCCTCTCTCCCATGTATATGTAAAATCTCCTGGTTCTGTTTCTCTGGCAGAACTTTGAATGATACACTTATTCTCCTTTATAGTACTTACCTCAATTTGGGATTATATACTTTGCATTTATTTAAATGTTTGTCAATAGTCCTAGTTAGGCTGTAGGCTTAATGCACGTAGGTAAGTAGTTTCTAAAGGAGAATAGCTGGTCAAAGGTTTGCACATTTGGAAGATGAAAAATATTGTTAAATTACCTTCTCTAGAGGTTGTACCAATTTATACTCTTACTAGCCTATAGACTTTATGTCTTTGTATTACTATGTGTTTTCAGTACATAGTAGGTGCTCAGTAAAGATGAACAGATGGAATTCTAGGAGGAGAAACATGAATTAAGGCAGAAAGACACAAAGGTATGCTAGATCAGGGAGTCCAGTCAGAACAACATATCTATCTGGCTGTCCAAACTTAATGCCATTCAACTTTTGAATCACATAAGTGGCTCTTTTTGTTCTGTTTCCATGCTGACCCAAACTTTTCTGATAGTTTGGGTTCCTCTATGGCCTGTCTACAGGGAATGGTCTCTGGTCAGGCCCACCTGGCCAGCCAGCTCTCCCAAAACCAGCATCCCACTCAAATACCTGTGTTCTTTTTCACTCTGGGGGTTAGGCAAGACAGTCTGACCCAGATGGGGGAGGAAAGAGCAATCACATTTGTGTCTAATTTACAGCTCTAATTAAGGGGAGAAAAGAAAAAGAGCATGAAAAGAAATTGTCCAGGAGTTGGAAAAGTGTTAAAGCACTCACATATCTATGGGCATGGCACCCTGTGAGTCAGCCTGTGCAGCTAAGCTGATCTCACACCAGCTCTGCTGGGAAGACAGTGCAAGCGCTTGTCCTGCATGTTCCCGAAAAGACTTAAGGCAGGCATTAATGGCCATACTCCTTGACTAGTGATAAAACCAAAGTGGTAAAAGGAAGAGGTTTGTCCAGGATCACACAAATTTTATCTAGAAGTCCAGAGACCAAACCTTGGCTTTCTCAGTCTGAGTACAAAGCTCTTGCCAAAGAACCAAACTGAAGACGAGACAGGAAGGGCATTTGCTCCAGACAGATTGCCAAGTCCAAAAGGCTTGAGGATGGTCTTCGATTAGATGGGAGTTCTGCAATCTGTAACTCAGTTTTTATGCTTTTGTAATTTCCTTATTTCAGTTTCTTGACTTCCTTTAGATTTTTTATTTATAATAGAGAGTGTACCAAACTGTAAAAGAAGAAAACTTTATTTTTAAGGTGATATCTTTTCTTTATTTCATTACTTTTTAAACTGATATACAATTGACATATATTAGTTTCAGGTGTTTGACAGAATGATTCAATATTTGTATAAAAAGAGAGGAAAACTTTAGATTTCAGTCATAATAGAATAGCTTATATTGAACCAATTGTCCCACTGAAAACAACTGTTAGCAGTTGGACAAAATACAGAAGCATTCGAGGGCACTGGAGAGTAACCACTGCAAATGACCCTAAGAGAAGCGAGGCACATCACGGTGAGCTCCATACTCACCCTGGCCCAATTCAAAGGGCAGAGAGTAGAGTAAGTGGCAGTTAATCCATTACTCTACTGGGCCAAGGAGACAGATCGGAGTTCAAAGCTGCCAAAGTGGCTGGGACTTGGGTGGTAAAATCCTGGAGAGGAGGGAATTGCAGAGAAGTGAAGCCAGAAGGCTACATGCGATCTCCCCTTGCGTGTTTGCCAGCTCCCAAGCTGAGCAAGCATGGCAGAAACTGCAAGACAGCCAACAGGAAGCAGCAGCTGGGAGGCTAAAGTGCTGTGCAAAGGTTTCGCAAAGCGTGATACTGAAGAGTTAGTGGTTGGAGCGCAAGGCCCACCAAGGTGGAGTAACAACCCCGAAACTTCCAACTGAGACCCTAGAAAGACCACAGCCTGGTTACGAAAGCAAAACCAAAACAGACCCACCTCAACAAAGTCTGAAACCAGCCCTTGAGAGGATCGAGGCGATTAGCCTGCACTGTCTGCCTCCTTTTCAGAAGGAACATAAAGTAGTGCAGACCCTCTAAAAACTAATAGCTAGTGAGCTAAAATAGGAGAAAAAGGGAATAATAAAAATACTTGATTCTTCCCCCCCAAAAAAACAAAAAGGGAGAAATAAAGGAATAAAGAATAGAAATAAAAACAAATAACAGTAGATAGAAACATAAACATTTTAATAATCACATTAAATGTTGATAGATTATTACTCCAATTAAAAGGCCAAATTTGTTTTTGGATAAAAAAGCAAAATCCACATGCTGTTTATAAAAGACTCAACTTAAATATAAGGACACAAAATTTTAAGGAAAAAAGAATGGAAAAAATATGTCACACAAATGCTAACCAAAAGAAAGCTGATGTAGCTATATTAATAAGAGACAATATGGACTATAGGGGAGGAATATTTCTAGAGGTAAAAAGTCACATGTCATAATGGGGAAATGGTCAGTTATCAGTAAGATAAAACAGTCTAAATTTATATATACCAAAGAATTTATAATGTAAAAATAATTTGTAAAAAATGCAGCATAGTTTTGATATATATTAAGCAAAGTTGACAGAACCAAAAGGAGAAATAAACAAATCCACAATCATTATTGGAGATTTTAAACCTCTTTCAATAGCTAATAGAACAAGCAGAGAAAAAAATCATAAGGCTATAGAAGCTTTAAACAGCACAGGTAACCAGATTGACCTAACCAACATGTATAGAACATTACACTTAATAACTGCAGCATACATGTTGTTTTCAAGAGCACATGAACACTTATCAAAATGGACCATGTGCTAGACCATAAAGTGTCAAAAAATTTCAAAGGATTGTAATCGTACAAAGTGTGCTCTCTGACTGCAGTGGAATCAAACTGGAAATCAATAACAGGAAGCTAACTAGAAACCCCCAAACGTTTGGAAATCCCAGTGAAACTAGAAAATATTTTAAACCAAATAATAATGAAAATATGACATATCAAAACATTTGGGGGCCAGCCCTGGTGGCCTAGTGGTTAAGTTCAGCATGCTCCACTTTGGCAGCCTGGGTTCAGTTCCCGGGCATGGACCTGCATCACTCTGTTAGTGGGCATGCTGTGTTGGTGGCCCACATACTAAAAAAAATAGACGAAGATTGGTACAGATGTTAGCACAGGGCAAATCTTCCTCAGTAAAGAAAAAAAAATTGGCATACAGATAAGGCAGAGCTAGAAGGGAAATTTATAGCTTTAAATGTATATATTTGAGAAGATGAAAGCAAAAATCCCCATGATCTAAGCTTCTATCTTAAGAAGCTAGAAAAAGAATAGCAAATTAAATACAAAAGAATTAGAAGGGGGGCAATAATAAAGATGAGAGTAGAACTCTTTGAAATAGGAAACAAATACGCAATAAAGAAAGTCTACAACTTCTGGGGCCAGCCCAGTGGCACAGCGGTTAAGTGTGCACATTCTGCTTCAGCAGCCCGAGTTCGCCGATTCGGATGCTGGGTGCGGACATGGCACTGCGTGGCAAGCCATGCTGTGGTAGGCATCCCACATCTAAAGTAGAGGAAAATGGGGACGGATGTTAGCTCAGGGCCAGTCTTCCTCAGGAAAAAAAAAAAAAGAGGAGGATTGGCAGATGTTAGCTCAGGGCTAATCTTCCACACAAAAAAAAGAAAGTCTACAACTTCTAAAAGGGACTTGAGGTACCTACCTTTGTTTCTCGTTAAATGTTTGTTTTAGTTCTTCCTCTCAATCTGTTTACTTTTTATTTCCTTTTCTTATTTTATTGCACCAGCTAGGACTTTCAGGATGTTGTTGAATAGGAGTGATGAGAGAGCACATCTTTGCCCTTTTCCCAATCTTAAGGGAAAATATAGGGTTTCTCACAATTAAGTAGAATGTTAGATGTAGGTTTATCAAGTTGATAAAATTCTTCTCTATTTCTAGTTTCCTGAGAGTTTTTTTTTTATCATGAATAGGTGTTGGATTTTGTCAAATGCTTTTTCTGCATCAATTAATATGATTTTTCTTCTTTCATCTATTGATGTGGTATATTACACTGACTGATTTTCAAATGTTGAACCAGCCTTGCATATCTGGAATAAATTCAACTTGGTCACCATGTATAATCCTTTTTATACATTGTTGGATTTGATTTGCTAATATTTTGTTGAGGATTTTTGCAGCTACGTTCATGAGAAATATTGGTCTGTGGTTTTCTTCCTCAAAATGTCTTTATCTGGTTTTGTTATTAGGTATTAGGGTAAAGCTGGCCTCATAGAACAAGTTAGGAAGTACAGGTTTGTTTTTAAAAGTTTCCTTGAGAGACAGATGGTGGTGATTGTTCTACAACATTATGAATCTATTTAATACCACTGAGCTGTAGGCTTAAAAATGGTAAGGATGAGGGTGGGCCCAGTGGCTAGTGGTTAGGCTCATGCACACTGCTTTGGTGATTCCAAGTTCACTGGTTCAGATCCCAGGCACGGACCCATGCACCACTTCTCAAGCCATGCTATGGCAGGCATCCCACATATAAAATGGAGGAAGATGGGCACAGATGTTAGCTCAGGGCCAATCTTCCTCAGCAAAAAGAGGATTAGTGGCAGATGTTAGCTCAGGGCTAATCTTCCTCAAAAAAAAAAAAAGTTAGGATGGTAAATTTTATGTTATGTATATTTTACAACAATAAAAAAAGTTTGTTTATGTTTCCTTGAACTTTGGCTATATTAAGAGGCGATCTATGTGAGACCGGACGGGCCTTTGTTGAGAGATCCAGGAAGCTCTGGAAGAAATGGAGCTGAAAGCCAGGCAAAGACCTGGGAGCCAAGAATTGTAGGGAGTGGCTATAGTTGTTTGCTCCCCTGCTAGGTTAAAATCTACTTGGGAAGGTTATAGACACATTTATGAATATTAAATTAATAATGGAAGATAGTACATTGACCAAAAAACACTTTAGAGACAGTATGCTGTGTAGGATTTGAGAAAGGGAGGTCTGGAAGTCTTTTTCTTCTTCTAAACTAAGTGTACTCTTTCTTTAACTCTTCTCCCAGCTGGATGGCTAAGCATGAGGGGCGAGGGTATGTGAAACACTGCCACAATTACATGCAAAGATTCAGCATTTTACACTCAGGGAAAAGGTAAACACACCACATTAAAACCCTATTAGTTTAAGTTCCTATAATTCAAAGGCACATTATTCTATCCAAGGTTGACAAAGCATACTTTTGTAATGTGGACACAGAGACCGCTAATCAAGTTAATGGTGTAGGCAAAATTGTGTTGGAGGGAGAAACAGAGGAAGGAATGACTTGGACTTACTTAAAAAGAACAAACACTTCAAGCTTGCTAACCATTATGGTAAAGCCTCATTAAGTTGAACTTTACTAGTTCGGCATTTATGCCAAAATTCAGTGCTAGTGCTGAATTTTACCTTCACTAAATATAATCTTTCTTCAAGATAAAAGGCATTTTAAAGGCTTTCCTTCTCTGATTTCTCAAAATGCCATTAAACATAGATCAGTTAAATTTTTACAGAATATTCTTATTTCACAGAATATCGTCTATTTTAAGACACTATCAATTACAGTTCACCATTAAAACACTATTTTAATACATAAACTGTTTTTAAGACCCATTCTAATTTTAGAAATAGTAAACCTGAAAAATATCCTTCTTAGAATTAAAGAAATTTCATAGCCCATTCTTCCTTCCTGAGCCTCAGACCCTTATAAGCCAACTGCCTGCTGGACACAACCCCCTCTATTTCAATCCCCCTGAAATTCAATCTATCCTCCCATCAACCCCACCCCCCCCCACCCAAATCTGCTCCCATTTCTATTTCCATTATCAAACCAATCACCAAGTTCCGTTTGTTGTACCTCCTAGGCGTGCTTTGACCCCATCCACTTCCTTTTATCCCCACTGCTCCCATCCTTGCTCACACTGCCAGCCTCTCTGTCCTGGAAGACTGCAACCTCCCAACTGATTCCTTCTTCAAATCTTCTTAATGCTTTCCCAAGACCCTTAGAATAAAATACCAAATCTTTACTGTGGGATCCGAGGCCCTTTGCAATGAGAACCCGTGCTTTGTTCTCCAGCATCGCCTCGCTCCACTTGCTTCCTTGTTCTACAAACTCCAGCCACACTGACCTCCTTGAGTTCCTCAAGCATTCATGGAAGGCTCCAAACCACTACTGATCCCCCACTCTTCCCTTTTGTCTAGCTTATATACATATCCTTCAGGCCTCAGCTAAAATGTCCCTTCCTCAAGGAGGCCTTCCCTGACCCCCAGCTCCCCCCACCCCTATTAGACTAGGTCCCTCTGTTCTGTGCTCCCACAGCACAGTGTTCCTTCATTTTCATAACACACATCATGCTAGTAATCATTTGTCCAAATCCGTCCTCCCCAATAGAGTACAAGCTGTGTTCCTGCACTGAGTTTAATGACGGGCACACAGTAAACTCTCCTTAGAATTTTGCTACATGTATTAAAGAATAATATCATTAAAGAATATATGTTATTAAAGAATAAACATTCACATCTATGCTACCTAAGAGCATGGTATCTGGAATCAGACTGCTGGGTTCATATCCCAACTTCCCCAGCTATTAGCAAAGGGACAAGTTACTTAACATTTTTATGTCTCAACTCTTGCTTTATAAATGGGTCCAACAATGCTATTTACTTCTCACAACCTGGGGCAGCTGTGAGGACTGAATAAATTAGTGTGTAAAGCACTTAGGACAAGTCTGGCACATAGTAAACACTCAGTAAACATTAGTCATTATTATGATCTCATTTATGTAGCCCAACAATCCTAGAAGAAATATAGTCAGTAAACTGGTGGGTACATAAGAGTCTCCAGAATTTGAGGAAAAGGTCACTGTCTTGAGATGCAACTACCACAATTCAACATAAAAAAGCATAAAGTCAGCCCTCAACTGGAGTAGTCCTTCCGTCACAATGGATTGGATATAAGCTGCTGCAGATAAAGCGTTGGGAGCCCTCCAAATGAATCAAGGTAGCAGGATGCATCTCCAGGCCCAGACTCCAAGATTAAACGAGATAATGCACATTAAGTGCACTTAGAAAATCATAAAGCATGATATAAATGTTTGTGGTTGTGATTACTGTTATTAGTAGTGGAGTAATTCTATTACCCAATCAACGGTATTGTAATCTGATGGTCTGAAGCAACACAATTGCTTGTAATCACAAGGGCAGAGGAACTGAAGAAGTGACAAGGAAGAAGTTGGTCCAGCACAATCCAATCAAGAGGGATGCTCATGTGAGACAAGAGAGATTTTAAAATTCATGGAACAAAGTTTCTCCCGACACCTTGCAAATACCTTGGTTCTGCTTGTCCATGCTTATCAGGCAAGTGCTTTTCCTTGATCAGTTTTGCAGGTACCAGGAAAAGAAACACCTTGGATACAAATCACTATAAAGTTCATTCATTCAGTCATCAAATACGTGTTGAGCCCCTAGTATATGGCAGGTACCATAGAGTGATAAGTTAGTAGTAAGTAGTTCCTACCCTCACATTAAAGTCCAGAGGGGAGACAGACAAACAAGTAACCACACAAATAAAAACATGACTGCATCTTGTGCTAAGTGCTCTATTAGACTAGAGGGTGAAGAAAGGCTTTTCTGATACTTTAACTGGAGCTAGGAGTTAACCAGACAATGGAATGAAGGGAAAGCTGTCAGGCAGAAGGTAGTAAAAAGCTTGGGGTGCTTGAGAGTCTGAAAGGCCAATACAGATTGGAAGGGATCAAGGGAAAGAAGGACCACATGAAATGAGCCTGGAGAAGTAGCAGGGACCAGTTCAAAAGGGCCTTAGAGGCCACTCGGAGGCAGTTTGGATTTATTTTGAGTAGAAACTATAGAGATAAGATTGGACATGATGAGCTTTGTGCTTTAAAAAGATCCTTCTGATTGCTATGTAAAGAATGGATTCGAGGGGGCATTAAAGTGGAAATGGAGAGACCAGGTAGGAGAATTTTGCAATAGTCCAGTCAAGGGATTATGGTAACTTGGACTAGAGTGGTGGCAGTAGACAGAGAGGACAGGCTTGTGATGTGTTTAGGACATAGGATTGCTAGGATTTGGTGATAGATTGGATGCAGGGGAGGAGTTTAAAGGAGCAGTTCCAGGATTCCAGCTTGAGCAATTGGGTTGAAGAGTTCCCGTCCATTCAGGAAAACGAACGAAGGTGAAGGAGGAATAGATTCAACGTGGCTCTGGGTGGGAATGTAGATGTTTCAGAATGAAGAAGAGATCAGTTGGAATATGCTATCTTTGAGAAGCATGTGAGATCTCCCAGAGGAAATGTCAAGCGGCCATTTCGATAAATGGCAATGAAGCTTAGTAGAGAGGTCTGGACTTTCCCGGACATTTGGGGTCACTGGTGTATATAAAGAATTTGAAGCCTCAGGATTAAGGAGGTCACCTAGGTAGAAAATGCAGAAAAGAAGCAAAGAGAACTACCAGTTTCAGGCTTCAGATTCCCACAACCTATCAACTCTGGATGGGTTAACAAGATGGAGTTTCTGAATCCGAACAACTTGATAACTGTTTTTTCATCCACAGTGACTCCAGGATGGTAGCCTGCCAAAACAAGCAGCAGCCCACTCCATCTATGACAACTCTATTCTAAAGCACAACAGATATTATTTTTCCCATTTTACAGAGGAAAAAGTGAAGACTATGAAAGTTTAAGCCGTTTGGTTAAACTCGCAGAATCAGTGAGTGACGGACAGGACTCAGACTAAATTCAGGGCATGTAATTGCCTTTAAGAACTCTTTCCACCCTTCAAGCACAGATCCCTACAGTCAGCACAAACTTCTGAAAGTAAGTTTGTGAGCCTGGCAAGAAGACCATAGAACAAAGAGAGCTATTAGGCAAAATTAAATTATAACCCTGTGGGAAGAAAAGATCGTCATGAACTCAGGAAGTTAATAAAGGGTCTATGCGTGTGTGGACTGTGAAGGACAAAAAAGGATTAGGGTAGGTGAAAGGGAGAAGAAGGAAGCTCTCAGATTTAAGGACATCATGAACCAAGATGCAGAGCAAACCAGAGCTACAAAAGAGCTGATGGCCAAAGGGTTTCATTTCACACGTCAACTCTAATAGATCGGTGGTGGCTCAGTGCACGGGGATTACCAAGACTTTCAAGGGCAGGGGATAAGGATGTGGGGGTGGAGCATTACAGTTACCTTTCCCAGACCAGAGGATCTGTGTGGGTGACTGGGGAAAAACTTATTTGGATAGCTAAACAGATTATTTCAGTCTGGAAAGCCAGGCTACAGTAGTTGAATTCAGTTTAACAGTCCACAAAGAGCCTTTATAGATTATTGAAGAGGGAGGAAATATCATGAAATCTTCAGGAAAATTAATATGTTGTTGATGGTGTGCTACATAAGGTAAAGAAGGAAACGACTCGAATCCCAGAGGAAAACTAGGACACCGTTAGCTTGATGTAAGTCAGTGGCTTTTCAAATCTTCCTTAGCAGGGAATTCTTTCTAAAAATTAAATCTTATACAAAATCCCAACATAAAAAGCAGAAAAAAGATTAGGATAATTTATTTTACAGCTTTAAACATATAACATATGCTTATAATAATGTCAACCAAAAAATAAAGGAAGTTGATTAAATAAACACAAAAGTTTTTACTCTGGGATGAGGAAGGAGAGTTGCATCTTGCATTACCTTTAGCATCCGAACATCTAATTTATTTCTGATTTTTGTTTTGGTCTTACAGCAGCAAGAGAATCTTAATACACATTGGTTCACACAGATAAGTACTTGTATATGGTAATCTTTGTTTTGTATTTTACAATTTGCATGCAGTCACAGGGTACTCGTCAATTAAACTAATCCAGATAGTGATGTTGTAGGATTTTTTTTCCTTAACAGAAATATGAATAGCAAGAAACCTCCGAAGCAAATAAGCACGTAGCCCTCTATAGTGTGAGATGATCGCGATGGGCCAAGATATAGGCTATTTGCTACTGTGCAATCACTGTAGTATGAGAAGAGCAAGTTCACGAAAGAAACTCTTCAGTCTGGCCAGGCTGACTCAAGTGGCTTTGAAGACCGATCGAGTGCAGTGCGCCTGTGCATGGCAGTGGATGAGTTGGCAGTTGTATGTAAGCAGATGTGCACAGTCCAGAAGTGCAAAAAGAGCAGTGTACAGTTCCAGCTTTCCCAATATCGAAGACATTAGGCTTTGAATTTGTGTTTGAATCTGCTGGTGTCACAATTCTTTATTTTACTTGGATTACCCCCAAAAAGAGAAACTAGGTGGCGAGGAGGAGAGGAAGAGGTGCTAGGTCTGAGATTTTTTTCTAGCTATAGAAGAGTTTTTGTAATGGGCTTGGATTAACACAGATCATTTACAAACCACATGAGCGAATTCCGTTTTTTAACACAAATATATACCATATTACATGCCCCATGGTTGAAGGAACTTTGTATTTAACAGGGAATTTTAAAAGTGCTAATAATTCCCTTCCTTAGATCAAAGGCTATTGTAAGTCATTTATAGTCCAGAAATTTCAGGACCATAAGGAGCAAAGACACTATTGGGTATAAGGTGTCATTTACCTTGAACCATATTTAGAGCATGTCTTCCAATATTATCGGGGTTTGCTTGTTTGTTTTTATCTGTTGGACAGGAAAGGAATCTTCTAGAGTAGGAAAAACTCTTTACAGGTACTGGGATATCAACTTGATATTCCACTTTTTAAAGTTACAAAATTAAAAACCTGCTTTTCCTGGAGTTTAAATTAGCCATCTTTTTATGCAAATTAACAATTATTCTCTCATTTTGATTAACATTTGATTCGCTCATGTTAAAGAAACAATTAAATTAAACAATGAATACAAACTTGGATAATTAAATCCCCTTAAACATTTTAAACTGTATTTATAAATTTAATAGAGTCAATTTTTTATTTTAAACATTTAAATGCCTGCAGAGCAAATTTATAACCTAGTGAGTACTTCCCCAAGTACTTAAATAACTCTTATAAATCTAATGCATTAAATGCATAAATATGACAAATTAAATTCTCTTAAACATTCCAATTACTTGGAAAAAAGAAGAATGTTAATACTGAAAGAAATGGGGACATTGGAAAGAGCAGGTGGTGTGAGAGAGGGGTGCTGATTTGAGGCCTTAACGATGTGCCTTCAGAAATTGGTACTAAGAGGTCTGGAACTGTGGTTCTCTGAAATCAGCATCACAGGAGGCCCTCAACACACACATGCCCAAAGGCCACTCTAGTCCTACTCAGTCTCAACTGCTGTGAGTACTATGAAAAGGCTCCCTGATTCCTAACGTTGCCCGAGTTTCCCCAGACTTCCCACTCCCCACCTCAACCCCACATCTTACACCCTTAGCCTGCTCGTGGATCACTGGCTGGAGTGCAAGGAAAAGCTGCTTCCAGAGATGCAGGTTTGATACTCATCGCCTAGTGTCTTCCTTCTAAGCAGCTCCATGGAGCCAGTGTGTAGAGAGAGAGCATCAAGGCTGGCAGGACTCCCCTAGTGAGGGGACAGAAAGAAGAGAAGCCTAGGAAAGAAATTATGGATTCTATATCTAACTATGTCTTGGACAAAATAAAGTCATAAAACTTACCTTTTGCAATTATCACATATGAGAAACTAAGGTCTGGGTTCCTATTCCCCTCCTCCCCCAAATATGTATATATATATTTATTATCAAATGCCTTAAAATAGAAATATGGTGTTAAAAATCTACGTTTGAATTCTGACAAGAATGGAGCGAGGGTTTCACCAGTAGCCTAATATAAATACAGCTTCATTGCAGGGTTCAGGGAGAGACTTTTTCAAAGGATTCTCTACCCTGAGTGACAAAAAACTCAATGAATCAGGCCACCCCATGGCTGAGAGGTTAAGTTCGCTTGCTCTGCTTCAGTGGCCCAGAGTTTCGCTGGTTTGGATCCTGGGTGTGGACACGGCACTGCTCATCGGGCCACACTGAGGTGGTGTCCCACATGCCATAACTAGAAGGACCCACAGCTAAAATATACAACTATGTACTGGGGGGATTTGGGGAGAAAAAGAAAAAAATATTCAGTGAATCTTTTTTCTTCTTTTTCTTTTTTTTTAACAGGGGCTGCTGTATGCCCAGAACTGAGTGGGGCACTGTGGAGGTTATAGAAGAAATTCAAGTGATATTCATTTCCTCCAGACTGTACAGTTTAGCTGAGGAGATGAGACTAGCCCATATATAACAATAAGAACAACATGAGACCACGTACAATCAAATGGTAGGTAGAGTGTAGCAATTTGCATATAGGAGGGAGAAGAAAAGTTTGTGGAGATGGTTGGAGAAGGCAGTTGGGGCTCTACAGAGGTGCAAAGACATCAGCTGACGCTCACAGAGTGGGTAGGACACATAGCCCAACCCAGATGCAGAGGCCTCTGGGTACCTTGAAGGAAAGGCCTAGTAGAGAAATACTGAAAATTATGGGTAAGCTGACCACATTTTCCATAAAAATATCAGGACACATGGTTTGACACATGGTCTAACAACAGGAAAGAATATTATTAATTGGGACTGTCCCAGAAAATCTGGAACGTATGGTCACCCTATTTACGGGCCAGGAAAATCCTAACGACAAGAGGGAGAGGACCAACCCCAGGTAGACAAGACGCGGCCACACCATCCGAGAAGCGGCTGACCTGTAATTCCCCACAGGCATCAGAGTTAACGTTCTTCGTTAAGGTTTTTGCTAAGCTTTTCAGAGAAAAGGTCAGTGCCTGAACAATAAAAGCCAAGCTGGAGAATTTATATTCAGATTTCTTAAACTGCATTCTTTAATATTCTCTCAATTCTCTCAAATAATTTTTGTGGTAGGCAGGGTATAAATAATGAATGCAGAAATATTTCTTCCAGCTGGGGTAATAAAACAAATTCCATTTTAAATTTTCCAAAGTTTCCTTCCCTATAAGAAAAAGGGAACATCCCTAACCCGTGAAGTTCCCAGGCGGGTTGTCAGAGCCCTCATTCACATTGAAAAATATCTTTTAAACTACCAAGATTGTTATACGTAGTGTTGCCCTTTGCTTCCCTGATATCTCGCTGTTTTAATAGCTGGCTGTCTGAAATAAAATACATGACAGAAACTTCCTTATCCAGTTTTGCAATTTAATAATCTTAGCAATTATTGGAAAAGAGACAGTGTTAAGGGCTTTAACTCAGGTCTTGGCAGGTTAATACATCTTCTGTTTCACCTTTCAGCCTATCCCAGAGCTCAGAGACCACTTGCCAATTCATTCACAGTACTAGCAAGGAAACACACATTTTTCTCCTTTTATGGTCAGTGAATACATTGACCGATGATGTGGTAAACAGTGCTGAAGCACAACAAAGTCGCACATTGGAGCTGCATTTTTCCTGTGCCTCTAAAACAAAATCTGAAATGCATCTTAAAATATATCATTAATATTTCTGATAAAAGCAAAACAACATGTTTTTAATGAGAGTTCCTGGGTTACTAGACTTATCTCCTTTTTTTTGGTTTTTTGGGTTTTTTTTTTTTTTGCAATCTTCCACCATTATTTCAGGCCTTGAAAAACTTGGGTACATTTAAAGACAGAGCTTGACTTTCATTAGCCAGTGTTGCTAAAAAAGGAGAAACACCTGAACACACACTAGAAAGTGCATGTTTTGCAACCATTAAAATCAAAAATTGTATTCAGCCTTAAAAGGGAATGAAATTCGGACACATACTACAACATGGATGAACTCTGAAGACATTATGCCAAATGAAATACACCAGATGCAAAAGGACAAATACTGCATGATTCCGCTTACGTAATGAAGGACCTAGTGTAGTCAGTTTCATAGAGACCGAAAGTAGAATGGTAGTTGCAAGGGGCTGGGGTGAGAAGGGAAGGAGGAGTTATTGTTTAATGGGTACAGAGTTTCAGTTTGGGAAGATGAAAAGAGTTCTAGAGATAGATAGTGGTGATGGTTGCACGACAATGTGAATGTATTTAATGTCACTGATCTGTACACTTAAAAATGGTTAAGAAGTCAATTTTAGATTATGTATATTTTTCCAAAAACTTTTTAAATTAAAAATTTAATTATGAATAAAATTCTAGATATTCATATCACCGTTATCTATCTGGATAAAAACTCTCCATCCCAATCCCTAAGTCTAGGTCCAAAGCTGACAGGTGACTATCCATGGCCTTTGGAGAATTTAGTCAAACCCTAAGTACTCAATAAATTCAGGTGGTGACAACAGTGGGACAGCTATTTTCCTTGTTCCCTTGTATAAGTAAATGTCAATACATTTTAACATCATTTTAATATAATAATAATAGCTAAATTTCTTGGGTGTTTATTATATACTAAGTACCGGTCTAAGTATTAAAATCCTAACAACAACCCTAGGAGATTTTATATATGAGGAAACTAGTCTCAGAGAGATTATTTATCCTCCATCACCAGCTGCTAAGTGGTAGTTCTGGGGTGTTAATCCCACAGTCTGGCTCCGGGGCCCATGCTTTAAAGCATTAATCTAATGTTAGACTTTGGGAAAACAAAGGAGTCTAGTGTAAGCACTACTATTTTCATATGTGAATCTCTTTGCTCAATCTTTCATTTCGTCAGTAAGCGTTTATTAAGCACTTACTGTGTTCCAGGTAATGTGCCAAGTACTAGAGATTAATCAACTAAGAGGACACGGTCTTACAGTCTCAGAAAGAGAGAAAGAGGAGTGAAAGGTACGCAAGAAAGTGTGATAAAGAATACTGTGAGGAGGAGCTCAGCAATACCTGGAGGGGCACTTTGCCTATTTTTTCCCTTTCTATGCTCCAAGAAATATTTCAACTCTTTAATTTCACTGATATGACCTGTAAATAGATCAAACTACAGAGAAAAGTAAAACAAGTATCAGAAGGTACTTGAGGACACAAGATACAAGAGCATAGAAAGCACTCTAGGTGGTGTACATCAACTCTAAAAAGACCATCTAGAAAGGCTAGGTTAAAAGGTGGAGAAGAGTAACTGGGATTAAGGGAAAAAGTAATAAAAGGACCAAAGTAAGCACTAGACAAAGCCATCCCTGGTGGTCCAGTGGTTAAGATTTGACACTCTCACCTCCACAGCCCAGGCTCGTCTCCCAGTCAGAGAACCAGCCCCCTGTCGGTTGGTTGTAATACTGTGGCAGTGGCTGCATGTTCTTCAATGCTGAAAGCTATGCCACCGGTATTTCAAAGACCAGCAGGGTCTCCCATCATGGACAGGTTTCAGTGCAGCTCTTGGACTAGGAAGCAGGACCTCGCCACCCACTTCCGAAAAAATTGGCCACGAAAACCCTGTGAATCACAGCAGAGCATTGTCTGATAGAGCGCCCTTGCAAAAAGACAGGGCATTAACAGCAACAAAAGCAATATTTAGAGTATACAGTAGGATAAACTACAAAAGAATTCAAGAATATATGCTTTCTCTCTTTTTTTGGAGGAAGATTAGCCCTGAGCTAACATCTGCTGTCAATCCTCCTCTTTTTGCTGTGGAAGGCTGGCCCTGAGCTAACATGCATGCCCATCTTCCTCTACTTTATATGTGGGACGCCTGCCACAGCATGGCTTAGTCAAGCGCTGTTTTTGTCCACACCCAGGATTGGAACCGGCGAACCCCAGGCCGCCAAAGTGGAATGTGAAGACTTTACCTCTGTGCCACCTAGCTGGCCCTGGATATATGCTTTATTGTAAAGGATCCTACAAT
Source organism: Equus quagga (assembly GCF_021613505.1). Taxonomy (NCBI): domain Eukaryota; kingdom Metazoa; phylum Chordata; class Mammalia; order Perissodactyla; family Equidae; genus Equus; species Equus quagga. Next base: position 59,608,328 of record NC_060272.1, read on the forward strand.
CTAACAAAGACGAAAGGCACATATAAGAAACACAATTTTCGAGCAATAATTCATAAAGGCAAGTCAACATAATGTAAAAGATATATAGGTGTTAATCAGGGACCAGGCAGAGGAATAAAAACAATAAGATCCCCCAGAGGTTAGGGGTCCAATTTGGGCATAAAGGAGGGAGAATGTTGGTGAAGAGGAGCGAGAGCATTGCAAACTGGGACAGCCAACAGCAAAGCCCAGGAGATTGGAACGAAGTGAGCCCGTTAAGCCTCGCGCAAGAACTTGAAGAAGAAGCGAGCAGGGAGGGTGGCTGTCCTAGAAAGGGCTATTCACAGATGACTGAAGGAATTCAGGGGAATGAGAAGTACTTACAAGTTCGTGGAAGAATGCCTAAAGATATACTTCCAAAGCTGTACAAATTTTAATTTTGCTAGTTGTAGAAAGGGGAATCACAGGAATTGTATGTATCCAGCTAGCCAAAGGCTGAACTTCAAACCGGTCAAGTATTCACCTTATTAAAATGTAATCAACAGAAGGCTCAAAGCTGTGGTACAGCCCTCGCTCTTAGCTGAACGAGATGGTGGGTAACTGACTAGAGCTAAGTCTGGACGCAGTGTGGGAAAGGGGCGAGAGCACGATCCCACCAAAATGGAAAGTCTGCCCTGCAAAGGCTAATAGTAGCTCTCACACATTGCACACGTCATGGTGCACCAGACCCTATTCTAAGGGCTCTCTGAGGGTTCACCTCCAGGAGGTAGAAAGAGGTGCTGCCGTCACCAGGGCCCAGGTCCTTAACCACTAGGCCACACCAACTTTCTACTGCTTTTCAAATGATTGTCTGTTCCTGGAACGGAGTGGCAGTGAGTTGCATATGTTTGTGCATATGACAAACATTTTCCAACTATAATCTATGCAGCCTCAAGAATCTGTTTTATTTTTAATAAAGTCACAATGAATTTACTTATAGCCTGCTACATACTGTGAAGGATTTGAGACCAAAAGAAACAACAGATTTATAGGAAGTGGATTGTGAATTAAGTAGATTCTATATGTGATATCATAAAAAAGTGTTCTTCTGAATTTTGAAAATGATTCACAGAGAAGTTAATGGACTGGATAGAGTTTATTCCCCAGACCTCTGTTTGTTTACAGCTCTAGAGACTTAGGACCAGCCAAGTCTTTCTTGGGAATCATGACATATGCTCATCTGGGAACTCAGCAGGTATCAATTCACAACCCAATCTGTTCCCTGAAAGATAATGAATGACTTTGCAATATCAGGCATCAAAGAATAAATATTCATTTTCTGACACTCTGACGAGAAAATAAATTTAAAATGTCAGTCGCATTTCATCATAACTAGATGAAAATGTGTTTCGTTCCTGTTAGTTAACCTGTTAAATAAAGAAGCTACCAGACGCACAAACACGCTGAAAATGAAGACTAAAAGCAACAATGGTTGCAGGACGGTAAACCCAACGCCATTCCCTAGGAATGACCAGTAGTGCTGGTGTGTAGTGTTTGAGCTCAGCTTTTCCGCTCCTTCCTGACGCAATTGCTTGTGACCTTGCTGTCTGCTATGGACTGAGTTGTGTCTCCCTCACATTCACATGAAGTTCGTACCCTCGTCCCTGTGACCCCTCAGAAGGTGACTGTATTTGAAGACGGGGTCTTTGAAGAAGTAATCAAATTGAAATGAGGTCATTAGGGTGAGTCTTAATCCAATATGAATCATTATAGAAGAGGAAGTTATTATAGGAATTATAAGAAGAGGAAATTCGGACACGGACGCAGTTTGATAACATGAAGACAACAGGGAGCAGATGGCTATCTACAAGTCAAGGAGAAAGACCTTTTAAGACACCAATCCTGCTGACATCTTGGTCTTGGACTTCTAGCCTCCAGAATTGTGAGAAAATAAAATTCTGTTCTTTTAAGCCACCCAGTCTGTGGTACTTTGTTTTGGCAGCCTTAGCAAACTGATGCCCTGTACCTTCCACCAGAATGTCAGCTCGGCGAGGGCTGGCCTGTATCCAGGGGTCTTATCTTCCCTTGTATCCCTAGTACATATTATGGGTTTGGTGCATAGTAGATGCTTAATAAACGTTGTTGAATGAATAGCTGACTGCAGCTGGATGTCTTGGCCCATTTTACTGGAGTACAGGGATGTGACCATGACCAAAAATGATCAAAAGGAACTTTCTCTCTTTATCAAAAAATAGCTTTATATGCAGATTTTAAAAATGATGCCCATTGACTGTGAAAAATAGCAGAATAAAGAAGGAAAAAACAATCACTTAAAACCCTGCCACTTAGAGCTAACTACTCTAAATTTTGACGCTTTCCAGTCTTTTTTTCCATACACATACATATTTTAACATAGTAGATTAATACTCTGGGCAGGCCCCATGGCCGAGTGTTTAAGTTCGGGTGCTCCGCTTTGGTGGCCCGGGGGTTTCGAGGGTTTGGATCCTGGGCGCGGACATGGCACCACTCGTCAGGCCACATTGAGACGGTGTCCCACATGCCACAACTAGAAGGACCTGCAACTAAGATATACAACTATGTACCAGAGGGATTTGGGGAGATAAAGCAGAAAAAAAAAAAAAGATTGGCAACAGTTGTTAGCTCAGGTGCCAATCTTTAAAAAAAAAAAAAGAAGACCACTCTATTACTTACCATATGTCATATTTTCTTCACATCATTAAAAATTCCTCATAAACATTTTAAATACCTATAAAATTTGTAATATCTTGTGCATCTTTCATAATTGAAATCCTCATCATTAGACATTCATGTTTCTAATTTTTCTATCATAATCAGCATTGCAGAAGCATTTATCCACTTTTCTGAATTCTTTAAAGGATAGCATCTTAGTTCTACAATTATTGATTCAAAGAGTATGGGCATTTGAATCAATTGTTAAGGCTTGGATACACATTTTTCTACTGCTTTTTGAAAAAGGTAAGCCAATTTACACTCCCACAAGCAGCCCATGAGATTTTCCAACTCTCTTTACCCTTAAGTATGATATTTACAAATCTTGTTAATAAATATGATCAGATAAAATGGCGTCTGAGTGTCATTTAAATTTTCATCCTTTGAATATTAATGAAGTTTTCCATTTTCCTCCATGCATTAGCCATTTATAATTTTGCCTTTTGAATTGTCTGTGTGCATTTTGAAAGCGGCTTTTCTGAACGCTTTTTAGAAAGTAGTTTTCTAACTAGGCCCCTACTTCAATACTGCCTGCCCTTCAACAGAGGCCTCCGCTCTGAGTTGATTAGACTGCAGTCCTAGAGCTGTCCCAGAACCTCATCACGAGCTGCTGCGCAGTCACGAAGTCCTCACTTCTCTGAATAGATAGAGAAACTTGTTCCAATCACTCATCTCCTACTAACAAAATTTTGATACATCAAGCGCATGTGGATATATTTAATTTAGCTATCTAAGTCTGAAATCAGTTTTCTTTGTGGAATGAAAAGAAAGTTCTCACTTCAAAAAAAAACATACAATGGAACTTTTGTGAGGAAAGCAGATAGCTCTCGACTTCCGATGTAATTTTGGCATAAAAGTGCCTATTTCTCCACTGCATTTATTAAATTCAGGACACAGAGGAAATTAAAAATACAAATATTTTCCAAATGGTTTATTCTAAAATTCACATCTATAGTAAAATAAATGGTTGTGCCTTAAATAAAACTTGGAGGTCTTCTAATCAAATACCTATATGTTCAGATGGGGAAAACTTCAACAGAAACATTGGTTAAAGGGGTGTTTAGGGGCAGAGCTCATTTTAGAGAGAGAAATAGACTAGGACTAAAATTAGAAATTGTAGGGATATTGATGATACTGGACAGGTTATTGAACTGAATTGTTTACTCTGCTTCCCTTCCGTGTCCTCAATTAGCTAATCCTCACCCATCCTTGCTCTTTGTCTCACAGTCATGGTGGAACGGGTGTCCTAGGCTTTTCCAAGGAAACCCTGCCCCTGCCTTCTCTTCATCCTCTCCCCTCACACCTCCGAAATCAACTGTCTCTTCTCGCTCTTGTGTTGTCATCTTTCCCTCTCCATCTGTTCCTCAAATTAAAAATACGTTCGACTTTCCTTTTCCTAAAAAAAGCTTCATTCTAGGCTTTCTTAGCTAACGTTACCCTATTTGTCCCCTTTTCAAACTCCTTGAAATGTACGCTTTGTTTCTCTTTTTCCTCCAACTTCCTTCCCACACACATAGACTACAGTGGCTGCCCTCTGACTCTATACCCATGTCCACTTAGGTTTGCCTGTTCTTGACCTTCACACATGGACTCATACAGTGTGTACTCTTTTGGGTCTGACTTTCTTTATGAATTTATTATTTTTTTTATTGTGGTAAAATATGCAAAACATAAAATTTACCACTTTAACCATTTTAAGTATACAGTTCGGTGGTGCTAAGTACATTCATGTTGTCGTGCAACCATCACCACCATCCATCTCCAGAACCTTTTCATCTTCGCAAACTGAAACTCTATACCCGTTAAACAATAACGCCTCATTTTCTCCACCACTCCGGTCCCCGGTAACCTCTATTATACTTTCCGTCTCTATGAATTTGCCTATTCTAGGTACCTTATATAAGTGTTTATTGTGAATAGAACAGTATGAACACTGATATACAAGTATCTGTTTGAGTCTCTGTATGCAATTCTTTTGAATCTATACCTAGGAACGAAGTTGCTGGATCATATGGTAATTCTATGCTTAACTTATTGAGGAATTGTCAAACTGTTTTCCACATAAGCTACACCATTTTACATTCCCACCAGCAATGCCTTTCTCCACATCCTTGCGGAAACATTTGTTTTTTGCTAACAGCCATCCTAATGAGTGTGAAGTGGTATCTCGTGGTTTTGATTCATGCATTTTTTCTTAAAATGCTCTCTGTCCTTGGTTCCTGCCTTTATATCGCTTCTTTGTTTATTTTTCATTCTCCTCCGTTGACTCTTCCTTCTCTCGGTTCCTTTGATATGGATTTCTCTGGCTTCCTCCCCAGGCTCTCCTGCTTTCTTTGCACAGTCCTTGAGGATTTCATCCACTCCCATTATGGAAGTATCACATCCATGCTGGTAACTCACAAATCTGTGTCTCTCTGGTCAAGACCTCTCTCTGAGCATAGTATTTGCCTTTAAACTTTCACCTTTTCAAAATAAAAGAGTGTGAAGTCTGAAACTTGGTTAAAATTATGGACATTATTAACGGTTTTTGTTGCCATTGAATGGGATTGGGGAGTGAGAAAGAAAGAGAAGTCTTTCATATTTAAAAAAAATTATGGTAAAAAACATATAACATAAAATTTACCATCATAACCATTTAAAAAAATACACTTTTTTTTTTTAGAGCAGTATTAGGGTCACAGCAAAATGAGTGGAAAGTACAGACATTTCCCATATATCCCACATATGCGTGGCTTCCCCCATTTCAAAATCCCCCACCAGACTGCTACATTTGTTACAATCAATGACCTGATACATCATCACCCAGAGTCCCTAGTTTACCTTAGGATTCACTAGTGGTGTTGTGCATTCCATAGGTTTGGACAAATGTACAATGACATGTATCCATCTTTATAGTATTGTTACCAATTTTACCTCACTCCAGTAGGACTCTGATCCACATTCCAGTAGGACACTGATCCACATTCAGAGGCGCACTGGGGAGGGGCCCATGGTGGACTTCATACCCACAATTCACCCCTCCCTCAGAGGGTTCTTTCCTGTTCTGTGTCACGGATTTGAAATGAAGTCAAAGATGACTGTTCAACAGCACAAGCTTTATTCAATGGTCAAAGAATGGAGAAGCGGGAACTAAGTTCACAGATCAACTTCTCAGCTCTCAGGGTGATCAAGCAGCTTTTAAAAGGGGTCTAGGTAATGAAGGGGAGGAATATTTGGGGAAATGGGCAGGCTTTTCTGGGAAGTAAGGGTGCCACCTCTTTTCTTTCCTTATGTGGTTATACCCTGCCATGGCCACGGCAGTTGTAAACTGCCACCGCGTTGGTGAGCAAGTTCTATAATATGGTGATATATTACAATGAGCACATAATGAGCTGTGGGGTCTATGTCAGGTCAAATTGGACAGCCATGTTGCCTTCAACCAGTTTAGGCTGGCCTTGACCACATGTCCCAGCCATCTGCTCCTTCCTCTCACTGTGGTTTTCTGTAAACTGAAGATAACGTGTTAGGCTGTTCTGAGCAGAGTTGTGGTTAATGTCTTATGGGGTCAGTGGGCCGGGTAACAGTATCATACCAAGTAGTTCCACTGCCCTAAAAGTCCTCTGTGCTCTCCATATTCATCCCTCTTTTCCTCCCAACCCCTGGCAACCACTGATCTTTTTACTGTCTCCATAGTTTTGCCTTTTCTAGAATGTCATATAGTTGGAATCATATAATATGTAGCCCTTTCAGATTGGCTTCTTTCACTTAGTAATATGCATTTCAGTTTCCTCCATGTCTTTTCATGGCTTGATAGCACATTTCTTGTTATCACTGAACAGTTTTCCATTGTCTGATTGTCTGGATGTACCACAATTTATATGTCCATTTACCTACTGAAGGACATCTTGGTTGCTTCCACATTTTGGCAATTATGAATAAAGCTGCTATAATCATCTGTATTCAGGTTTTTGTGTGAACATAAGTTTTCAACTTATTTGGGTAAAATCACAGAGTGCAATTGTTGAATCGTATGGTAAGAGAATGTGTAATTTTGCAAGAAACTGCCAAACTGTCTTCCAAAGTGGTTGTACCATTTTGCATTCCCACCAGCAATGAATGAGAGTTCCTATGGCTCCACATCCTTGCCAGCATTTGGTGCTGTTAGCTGGATTTCATTAAAATTTAAAAACTTCTGCTCTGCAAAAGATGCTATCAAGAGAATTAGAAGAAAAACCACAGATTAGGAGAAAATATTTGCAAAAGGTATATCTGATAAAGGACTGTTATCCAAAATGTACAAAGAACTCTTACAACTCAACAATAAGAAAGAAAGTAAACAACCCAATTAAAAAAGGGGCAAAAGACCTGAACAGACATCTCACCAAGATATACAGATAGCAAATACACATATGACAAGATGCTCCACATCATGTGTCACGAGGGAATTGCAAGTTTAAACAATGAGATACCACTATACATTTATTAAGAGGGCCAAAATCTATCCTATTTTTAAGTGTATAGTTCAGTAATAAGTATATTCACATTGTTGTGCAACCTCTCTCTAGAATTCTTTTCATCTTGCAAAACTGAAACTATATACTCATTCAACAATAACTCTGCAGTCCTTCCTCCCCCAAGCCCCTGGCAACCAGCATCTTGCTTTCTGTTTCCGTGAATTTGACTACTTTAGTAACCTCTTATAAGTAGAATCATACTGTATTTTTCTTTCTGAGTCTGGCTTATTTCCCTTAGCATAATGTCTTCGTGGTTCATCTGTATTATAACATGTGACAGCATTTCCCACTCTGTAAAACTTTACAAAAGTATTAATGTTCAATTAGGTAGTATATGCTGTGCTGGTTGTTTGCCCCCCTCTCCCACTCACCCATTCCCCATCCTTCTTTCTCTGCTCTGAGTCCCGCGAGGCTAACCTCTACGGACTGCCTCACCTTTGCCCTCTGGTTCCTGGTTGGGTTTGGCTAATGGAAAGCACCATCAGGAGACTGGAGGGCATGAGGTATCTACTTATTCCCCCACACAGCACACCTTTCCTGCCCCAGCACTGTGCAGGCCATGGCTGCTCTTCATTCTCTTGCTCAGCACTGACTCACTCAGGGCTCGCTTAACACCGTTCTTCCTCCCCACCCCACGCCCCTGGCTCCCTCAGGCCTGGGGCTAGGAACAACCTCCTGCTGTTCTAAGTCGCTGTATGCTCCACCATCCCTTTTTTTGTTACTTTATCCTCACCCGTCCCTTGGTAAACAGTCTCTTTATTAAAGTCTCCTCATTAAACCCTTTTGAGTACGCCATCTGTTCATATGATTCCTGCTGTGATCCTGAGTCAGACACATGCAGCTAAAAAAAAATTAATGGAGTAGAAGGCTAAGAAGTGAAATGTAAAAATCTGTGTCTATCCCCATAGCCCTTGACTCCCTTCCATTCCACCTACAATTGCTGTTTTGTTTGTTGTTGTTTTTTGGGGGAGGGAGGGTTGGATTGACCTTGACCTCACCTCTTGGGTGAGCCCTAATTGATCTCAGACGATCACATTAAAGTCTTCTTCCTTGCCAGTAACTGGTTCAGCAATTGAGGCCTAAGCCATCAGTGCAGGGTATTTCCCTGTCCCGGGGGTTGGGCTGAGAATGGGCTCGTGAGTCACTGCTATGATCCAGCTCCTGCCAATGAGATGGAAGGCGAAATTTGCTGGGGGGTTTCCTCTTAAGAGAACCAAGCTCGGAGGTGAGGCCCCAAACTACTGGAACCAGTTTGAGGAGTCAGCAGAGGAGGCTGAGGCAGGAGAATCGGGAAACAGAGTTGGGCCACTGGATTAAGTGACCCCTAAACCCAACTGGCCTCTACACTTCCAATTACGTAATCTGACGGATTTCGTGACTTTCTGTTTACTTGCAACAAAAGCATCCTAACCAATACTTGGATATACTGTAAAACACACATACCCAAATGGAATCATATCATAGACATTGTACTACAAATGGCTTTTTCCACTAAATCATATATCCTGAACATCTTTCCAGCCAAGCACATTTAGCTCTGCTTCTTTATTTTAAATACTGCATAGCCTTTTGTTGAAGGGAAACCTCACAGTTTATTTATCCTTTCCCCTACTGAGGAACAATTGAGTTGTTTGCAGTTTTTACCTATTACAGTGACACAAGGACATATATGTTGGTGTGTCTATATTAATATGTACATAGTATAAATTGCTACTGGAATTGCTTGGTCAATAAATCTGAGAATTTAAAATGTTCATAAATACTGCTGTATTGCGTTCCAAAAGGTTACATCAATTTACATTCCTACTAAGAATATGTGGGCATACTTATTTCTTCACACCCTTGCCAATCAAACCTTTGGTAAGCAGATGAAAATTAATATCATCAGTGTACTAATATCATTATTTCTGAGTGAGGTCAAAGTGATTTTATGGTTCCTTTTTTTTTTTTTTTGCAAACTATTCATGTCCTTTGCCCACTTTTCTATTTAATTTTATTTTTCTTATTGATTTGGAGTCGCTCTTTGTATATATTTTTAAAATAGCTATTTATTAGAGGTGTTATAAATTTTGTCCCCTGCTTTTGTTAATTATTTTAGTTGTTTATGGTGTTTTTTTCATGAGAAAGTTTTATGCACACTAATATATTGATGTTTTCCTTTATCATTTTAGGATGTTGTTTTATGCTTAGAGTTCTTCTCTCACTCCAAGATTATTGTTTAAATCCACTAATGATTTTTTCCAGTCATTTTATGAGTTCTCTTTTACATTTAAATCTCTGATCCAAGTGAAAAATTGTTGCTCTATACAAATCTATGCTCTTCAATTTTTTGGTTACAATGAGCATATATTAGTATAATTTTTTAAAAATATGGTCAGTAGCTAGTATAGTGCAGATATATCTTTCTATGAAAATCTTGACCAAAATAAAAACCAATAACAGATGTAATTTGAAAAACATCAATATGGTAAAAGAACGAAACTAGGCTCCCCATATTGTGCTTTGAAATTTGAAAGATCACCGTATGTGAGCCTCTCTCTGCTATGTCCAAACTGCTCTTCCCTGTGTACACACTGTTCAGCACATGAGGACAGCTGGCTTGTGACTGGTAGCCACTCCTCCTCAGGTGTGATATCCATTCAAAGAAAAAAAAGAAGACGTCAAGAGAAAGAGTCATAGAGTAAGACGAAAGTAATTGGTGGGAAGCAGAATCAGCATTTACCGCCAGGCAGCAATAACTCCTCTTGAAACATCTGGACTGGACTGCCCAATAGTACAAGTCATTTCTCAACTCCCACCCCATAAAAATTCTTCAAACTCCCCAACCCCTCAGGTCCATAGTCCCAAAGTGGCTCCACTGTGTGCAAAGTTTAAGAGCATGGGTGGAGCCAGACTGTTTGGTTCATGCTGGACTCTGCCACTAACCAGCCTTGGCACATTGCTTAAACATCTTGGGCCTCAGTATTCTCATCTGCAAAATGGGGATAGTAGTAATACTTCCTTGTGTAGACGTCCTGTGGATGGATCACCTAGGTTAATACATGTAATGCACTTAGCACAGTGCCTGGAATATAATAGTGCCCAATAAATATTAGCTATTATCTTTATCAGGGTCTAATTAAGTCTGAGACACAAGTCCATTGTAGAAGTCCTAGGAAGTATCAGAGAGTTCGGAATTATAGGATATTCCAATATTCCTGTCATCTGACGGGTGTGCAAAGATCATGCAACCTCTACCTTTCTACTTTGCTAAGCCGTATGTGGACAATTAGTTTCTTATTTTAATTAACTACTAATTGTAAAGTACAATATACATGCATTTTGAGGCTTACTGTTATGAAAGTGGTTCTTATTCACCCGACTTAAGACATGCTGTTTTCTCTCCAACTGACTCAGTGCTCTACTCACTATGGTTGTGCAATAAAATGAAAGAAAGTTATTGAATCATTTCAAACCTGCTTGTCGATGCTAAGATCCCACTGTGTAATGGCAACAAAAAAAAAATCTTAGCCACAGAGTAAGGCAATGCACTGTAATGGAGAGGAAAGGAAAAGTGTCTTACTTGGTAAAATGTGCAACCAAGGTGCATTTTGTGAGAACAATTCTCCCCAAAACTCTATGAAGTAAGTACTTTATAAAGTTGTCCTATGAAGTTCCCCTCTTACAGAGGAGCCAACTAGAACTGTGCAAGATTACATTACTGGCAGGGACCACTACGGCTCATTTTAGAAAACTACCTCCCACATCTCTGTAAAGGTAAAAGTGCTTTCTTTTTGGCAAAAACATACATTAATGCGATTAAAATGCATTACTTTATTATTTTGTCCCTTTCTTTGTGTAGTATGTTCTGTCTCTGTCTGGTGCTCTCTATTATGGCTGAACTCTGGCTCATTTCTTACAGTTCACTAAGTTTTACTTAGATATATTTATCTTGCTATTTGGATTATCTACTAGAACACTTGTTTCAATGATCATACTTTTTGTTTTCAAGATCACCAATTGATTTTTTTAAGGAAAAAACTCCTTGCTGTTATGGCTGCAATCTCCTCTCATATCTCTGAGGTTGTTGATTACAATAAATTTAAAATCTGATGTGCTGTAGTAACTGTTTCCTTGCTTACAACTGTTTCCTTTCCATGCTTATATTTATTAGGTTTGATGCCTGTCTTTCATGGTGCAGGTCTTCCTCACAAGCCTGGTGATTCTTGATTTGCTGCTTGTCTTTGTGTTACAGCATCTGTGTCTGTGGGAGCTGGTTCTGTTCCCCGGAGGTTGTCTCTGGTCATTCTGGATGGGCCAGGGCACTGAAGGGAGCCCTCCCCTCCTCTCCCATTCTTCCGGCAGTTCACTAGTCTCTGGAGCAATGTTTCTCAACCTTTTTCGCATTATTGTCCTCCTAAGAAGCCTTCCTAGACACTTCTTTCCCTCATCACTGCCTAAACCCAGGGAAATTTTAGTACCACACGCATGCTGTATATTTGTTTATTTCCTGTGGTCCTTTGTAGGCCCACAGACTGTTGCAATATCCAAGGCTTTTTGCTTCCCCTCCCCCCATCCTCCACCCAAAAAACAATTTTTGCTCCAGTGGGAGAGATATTGTCCACCCCCCAGCCAAAAACACACGCTCTGAAGAATGTCCCTGCCTTTCTGCACCGAGCATCCTGGAGGAAAACGCCCTTACTGCCTTCTGCTTAGCAAGCAGTTGCCCAGAGAACTCTCCTGCTCCTCCATCCAACGCTCTGAGCTTAGAACAACACTCCCTGAGCCACTCTGAGCCTACCACAAAAGTCTCTGCCGCACTGGGTTTCTTGTTGTTCCTTTTTTAATTAACAGACTTTATTTTTCAGAGCAGTTTCAGGTTCACAGCAAAACCGAGCAGGAAGTTCTTAGTTCCCACATACTCCCTCCTCACCCCACATACAGCCTCCCCCACCGTCAACATCCGCAGCAGTGGGCATCGCTTACAATCCGTGCTAGGTTTTTTCGCTTTTTTTTTTAAAGATTGGCACCTGAGCTATCATCTGTTGCCAATCTTCTTTTTTTTTTTCTTCTTCTTCTTCTTCTCCCCAAAGCCCCCCAGTACATAGTTGTATATTCTAGTTGCAGGTCCTTCTGGTTGTGCTATGTGGAACTCGGCCTCAGTGTGGCTTGATGAGCAGTGCTAGGTGGGTGCCCAGAATCTCAACTGGAGAAACCCTGACCTCACGAACTTTTAACCACTGGGCCACTGGCAGGCCCCTGCATTAGGTTTTTTTTTTTTTAAAGATTTTATTTTTTTCCTTTTTCTCCCCAAAGCCCCCCGGTACATAGTTGTATATTCTTCGTTGTGGGTCCTTCTAGTTGTGGCATGTGGGACGCTGCCTCAGCGTGGTTTGATGAGCAGTGTCATGTCCGCGCCCAGGATTCGAACCAATGAAACACTGGGCCGCCTGCAGCGGAGCGCGTGAACTTAACCACTCGGCCATGGGGCCAGCCTCCCCTGCACTAGGTTTTAAACTGAGGTTTGCTCTGCTAATCTAATGATACAAGCTTTCAATATTTCTGGACTTCTTAAAAAACTCAGATCTACTGATAGCATCTTTTGTTATTTTCAGTTAACAGTATGAATTCCTCTTCGTCTTTATATTTTTCGTAATTTTGAGGAACTAGGGCAGGTGGGGAAGGAGGCCTGTCTTCACAGTCCTCCACCTCAAGTCAATCTCCTAGGGAGAGAGTTCTCCTCGGGTTTAAAAAAAACGGTGGGTGAGAGGGTGGGAGTGAACTTCCACAGACTGTTATTTTAAGTTGTATCAGCAGTCCTCCAACTGACAGCACAATAATTTTTCTACATTCTAAAAGGCAAGCAAATTTATCCTTAACTAAATACTCAACATTTTAAACAAATAGTTTATATTAGCCTATGTACAATAAAGCAGCATGGTTCTATTTTTATGAGTTCTTTCTTTAAGGTACTATGTTTATGCTTGTTGGAGCTTGTATATATTTAAATTTATCTGGTATATTAAAACTATTTATCAGTACTATATGTTTAAGCAAGTTTGTAGAAAGACGACCACAAAGGCCAGTAAATTCAATTTCTATTGCTCTATATTCACTTTTAATCTGTCAGTATATATATATACATATTGCATAGTTCTAATATTTTATATGTACTATTTTTGTGCTGTTTCGTTACTCAGTATGTGTGTGTGTGTGTTGACTTATATTTACAAGTCTACGAAGTTGGCACTTTTACTGCTCATATAACTATTAAACAGGATGGAATCATCATGTTTACGGACATCTTCTTAGTATTAAGAATTGAGAATATTTTTATATTGTATCAAAGAGTATGAATACTATCAACCAGCTTTCAGAAAACTTAAACCAATTTACAACGCACCTTCAGTCCTGCCAAATATTGGGTTCAAAATTTTTCATTCTTTTGGAAGTTTTCAAATTGGCTTTTTTTCTTTTTTCACATTTGTGGCTGCAATTTTCCCACTTAATGACTTCCCATCTGTATTCTCGCATGCATAAAAGTGTTTGTGGCAGATTGTATTTTCCTAATTTGTCTGTGACAACCAAACCATCCCAGACCTTTGACACTCCTGCCATTGAGAGATGAGATCTGTGCTCTTCCTCTTGATTTTGAGTGGTTTTGTGACTCTGGCAGAAGTGACACTGTGCAACCTTGAAGGCTAGGTTATAATATGCAATACAGCTTCTGCTTGGGTTCAAAAGAATTGTATCAAGGGGCCAGCCCTGTCATGTAGTGGTTAAGTTCTGCGCTCTCTGCTTAGGCTGCCTGGGTTCATGGATTCGGATCCCAGGCAGGGGCCTACATCACTCGTCTGCCATGCTGTGGCAGTGACCCACATATAAAACAGAGGAAGATTGGCACAGATGTTAGTTCAGGGTGAATCTTCCTCAGCAAAAAAAAAAAAAAAAAAACGTGTATCAAAATATGCACTTGCTCTTTGAACAAAGCCACCTTGCTGTGAGAAAGGCCAAGCAGCTATGAAGAGGCCCACATGCAGCAGTATGAGGGCCTCAACCCACAGTCCTGGCTGAGCTCAGTGCAAAGCCGGCACCAACTTGCTAGCCACGTGAGTGAGTCATCTTGACTCACTAGTGCTAAAACTAGCTACCCCTGCTAATGCTGTAGGGAGGCAGAGATAAAGCATCCCTGCTGAGCTCTGCTCAAATTAAAGATTTATGACCAGAATAAATAATTGTTTTAAACCACAACATTTTGGGCTGCTTTGTTACCCAAAAATAGATAACTGATACAGTATACATCTCTCTTTTAATCACTTATCAAGTGCAATTTGGAATGTTGACATTGGTTTAACTCTTTATTTGGAAGAGCCACTTAAAAAAAATCAGAGAGAAATAAAAGAAGTATATTCTTATATTATCTTATAATATAAGAGAGGCAATGTAGCATAATGTATAAGACCATTCTGGGATTAGTTTGTCTGGGATCAAATCCTGGCTCTGCCAATTACTAGCAAATTACCAACAGACAACTTGTCATCTGTTAAATGGGGGTGATAATAGTAACCACCTCGTTAGAAGTATTATGAGGGTTAAATGAGCTAACATATGTAAAATACTTAGCCCGGTGCCCAGCCAACAGTAAATGCTGTTTAAGTGTTAGCCATTCCTAGCAGTTACATATTTTCACATATTCTCTATTTTGTTGCTTTCTTTTCTTTTCTTTTTGCATTAAGACATACACATTTTCTTTATTTTTATACTTAGTATCATTCAGGATTCTTTCCAGTACAATGACAAAAACTCAATAAAAATTGATTCAAAAAGGAACTAGCTTAACAAACTTAACAGTTCTGAGTAGGGCAGGAACTGAAGTTTGCCAGTATGTCATTTCAAGAACGTCATCAAAGACACAGGTTCTATCCAGCTCTTAGATTTGCTAGTATTGGTAGCAAAGTGGCTAAGTAATCTCAAGCATTATATCCAGATATGGGAAAGTCTAGAGGAAGAAGACAGGCCGTCTCCTCTTTCGATTATCTCATAGAAGCAAGAAAGTTTTTCTTCACAGACTTAAGTTCACTGGCAAAACCTGGGTATGTACCCCATTCAGAACTAAATCCCTTGCAATAGGATTGCAGTGGAATGGATGTTGGACCATCAACCACAATGTTCATTGAACACATTTTGTTTCTGGTAATATATCCCGTTTCATCAATAGTTCTGATTTCTTCTCTGACCCAGGTGTTCTATGCTTTCCAGGTGATTGGTTACTTTTAAACTCTACTTTTGTTATTGTATTGCAGAAAAAGTGACGAAATTGTATGGTCTTTCATGTTTATTATGCATCTTTAAATCTCGTTCTAGTTTTCTCAAGGAGAAAATCTATTCATGTCTCTCTATGTTTGTTAATTCTACTTTATGTCATTGTTAAGCTATGCAATTAATTAATTGATCTGCCATTTTGATAGCTGGATTTTAATGTCTTCAATTACAAATGTTTCTATTTATTTCTTTCTGTATTCCTGTATTAGCTTTTGTTTTAACTATTTGTTTGCTTTATTTCTTGGGACATTTAGATTTAATGCTGTTAATATTTTATATGGTAATACAGTTTTTACCATCAGATAGAATTTTATCTCTCACTTGTACTGTTTTGGTTCCAAATCTATTTTGCCTAATACCATAACAGTAACTTTGCTTCTGCTTCTCACTCTCTCTCATTTATTTTTCTTTTGTTTTTGGACAAACATGTTGAAACTCAGACCGTTCCTTAATAGCCTTCTTATTTATCATTTTGATAATAATGATGGCAATAATAACTGTTAGGTAGAAAAAGCACAAAAATAGCTATTGATTATATTTTTATTGCTATTCTAATTTCCTGGAAATTTGAGGGTCTACGAGGCCTTGAAATTTGCATTTTTAAAAAATTCATCTTTTACAAACTAATTTGTACTTATTATGGAGTATCATCAACATAGTTATGGTTAATATCAGATTTTCTTTTTTTTTTCCTTTTTAAAGATTGGCCCTGAGCTGACATCTGCTGCCTATCTTCCTCATTTTTTTTTTTTTTTAAAGATTTTATTTTTTTTCCCCTTTTTCTCCCCAAAGCCCCCCGGTACATAGTTGTATATTCTTTGTTGTGGGTCCTTCTAGTTGTGGCACGTGGGACGCTGCCTCAGCGTGGTCCGATGAGCAGTGCCATGTCTGCGCCCAGGATTCGAACCAATGAAACACTGGGCCGCCTGCAGCGGAGAGCGCGAACTTAACCACTCGGCCACGGGGCCAGCCCCTATCTTCCTCATTTTTTTGTTTTTCCTTTCCAATGCCCCCCAGTACATAGTTGTATACCCTAGTTGTAGGTACTTCTAGTTCTTCTACATGGGATGCCACCTCAGCATGGCTTGATGAGTGGTGCTAGATCTGAGGCCAGGATCCGAAATGGCAAATGTTGGGCTGCCAAAGCGGAGTGTGTGAACTTAACCACTTGGCCACAGGGCCAGTCCCTGGTTAATATCAGATTTTCTAGGAATGAAGGTGACCAGTTGGATATAAGGATACTGCTTCAAGCTTTTGCAAAAGTGAATAAGTGAAAAACATATGGATTACCTCTGAACAACTATAAACTTTTAAACTTCTTTTAAATCCTTTTAAAATAAAGATCTCCTTTATTTGAAACTTTTATAGCATTTGTAATCTACAACATTTGAAAATCCTCTGTCTTGTAGAGTTTCTATTTGTTTCACTTGTGTGTTAGTCTTGTCTTCCCAACCATATTTGTCTGTGACTCCAAGGCAGGGATCTTATTTCATACTTCTTGTTTTTGCTACTGCAACTATACATAGAGTGAGTGCTCAGTAAGTAGTTATTAATTAGAGCTCTCCAAGAGCCCAGAGATGACTCCCAGAATGGCGTGGGTATTGCATATAACCATGTGTGTGGGACAGAATGGAGTGTATGCCCATAGGATGCTGGATAATGGCCCCAAAGATATCAGGTCCTAATCTCTAGAACCTATAAATACAACCTTATTTGGAAAAATGGTCTTTGTAGACGTGATTAAGTTAAGGGTCTTAAGATAGGGGGTTATCTGGTGGGCCCTAAATGCCATCACAAGTGTCTTTATAAGAGAGAGGCAGAAGGAGATTTCAGAGAGAGAGAGAGAGAAAGAAGAAGAAGGAGGAGGAAGAGAAGAGAAGGAACAGAGAAAGATTTAACAATGTTGGCCTTGAATTGAGTGATGAGGCCACAAACCAAGGAATGTTAGTAGCCACCAGGAGCAGGAAGAGGCAATGGATGGATTCTACCCTACAGTATCTGGAGGTAGCGTGGCCCTTCCAACACCTTGATTTCAGTCTGGTGACACTGGTTTAGGATGTCTGTCCTCCAGATGTGTGAGACAATAAATTTCTGTTGTTTTAAGCCATCAAATTTGTGATAATTTGTTTGAGCAACCATATGAAATGAATACAATGCCAATCAATAATACGTTTTCAATTATTGCGAGATTTAAGAATCCTACATCTAGGGACTCCTGGAGCCCCGTTTTTCCTCCAATTCTGATCTAATGGCACCATTACCAGTCAATCACATTATAAACTGTGTAAAGGAAATCACTCTGCAACACCTTTCAATGCATATGTTATCAGCCACATTGAGTAATTTCTCAAGGAGGCTCAATAATACGTTGCTGGGCAGGCATTTCCACCCACTGCCCCCACCAGTTTCATGTAGGTTGATCTCTAAGGACCTGTCCACCTCTCAAATTCTCTGATCTATCAGGAGACTATAGCCTTTAGTGGTGTCCTCTGTGATGACAGCAGGGTTCCTGGATATAGTAGTAAGAGCCAACTTTGATATCTAATGTGAAGCCAAAGGACAGTATGGAAGTGACCCAGAGGTAAAGTAGGATGCTTTCAAACCCACAAGAAAATTCTGCTAGCTTCTTAAATAAAATTGGCTTTAATAAAGTAGTTGAGAAGAATATGGAAACACTCCAGTTTCAATAAAACCTGAGTTGAACAAACGTCCTGCCTATAAAATGCCAATTGAACGCAATCTAAAACTGGAATGCAGCTATACAGGTAAGGCATGTCATTTCTCTGCCCACAGAGATTCCCCCTTGACAGAGTGTCTTTGTGTTTGGGTTACTTTAGAACCAGCTGGAGGCCCCATGGGCACTGGAGATAGATGCAAGACCTTCACTGGTTTTCAACCACTTTTTTTAGCGGGGGTGGGGTGGAGGGGTGTTCTTTGTTTTGTTTTTAAAACCAGGAAAGTAGTCTGCATTTCCAAGATCATTAGCTCCCTCTCAGGTCTCTTCTTTTCACGACCATATTGTTTTGTTTTGTTTTAACCTAGGAAAAAACTCAGCCACAAATGTAATGTTTATCCTTCGAAAATAGCAGCTGAAAAAAGCACAGGATGTGTAAGACTAAAAACACTCTTTTGGTTTCCTCTCCTTTTTTTTTTGTGACTTTCCTGAGGTTCCTCCCAGAGGGAGCCTGCTATAAGTAATATTCTTCAGTTTGGCTTAGTGGAAAGTTTCCCCAAATAAGAGTAGCATCCCTTTAGGAACATAACCTTGTCCGTTCTGTGCATTTGGGCACGGGGTTAACTTCAGTTTAGCAAGGATTCTCCACCATCTTGTCTTCCTCCTGACATCATGACTTCAAGTGTACTCGTCTTGCCTCCCTTCTCAGTTGTTTGAAAATACCACTTGATCATGGATACCAGAGCTTCTGAAATATTGGCTTTCCTTGGTGACTCTGTAAGAAAAACTTCTTGGAAATCTGTCTTCAACCAACTGAGCTGTTGACTTTCTTTTTGGGCGCATTCCATTAGACAACGGGATTTATTAGTTCAAGTTCTTGCCTCACAGAACTACTTGTTCTTAATGACATGTGTCCTTTCTTCCACTTCTCATACCCCTCCCCCTCTTTGCTCTATTCTCTCTTCATTTCTGTATTTTTACAGTCTTCTGCAACCACCCACCTACTTGCTATTAACAAGAGACCTTTCTCACCCCCATTACTTTGGATGTGACTTTCATAAAGTGTGTAGCTACTGTGGCAAACAGTTTTTTAAAAATTGAATTGAATTGCTTTGATTAAATGCCTTTAAGACTCTTTGTCTACAGGATACATATGTTTGTTTCTGTTATATGCACTCTAATTCTTCATAAAATTAACTCTGGTGTCTCAGAATGATGCTATTTCTTGGTAATGACTATAACGCGATGTTTTGCCTCCAAAGTATCACCTTTCTCTGCAAAATGTCTACTTTCAGAAAGCAATGCATTTCAAAGTTTAACAATTGACTAACTCAAAGAAAGGAAAAAACTAGTTATCGTGTGCACGGAACAGCATGCTCCATAGGTAATGTGACCCACAGTAATGAAAGACAATGCCCTGAAAGAGTCAAGGACAAATGGTCCTCTTCCGAATAGTACATAGCCCCACTGAAATATCACCCCCCTTTCAGTGACTGAAGGGGCTTTAACTGAGGCTAGACTACTTTAGGGATGTTCCTAAGTGTGTGGGCATTTCTTGAACTACTAGCAATGTTTGTTTCTTTTCTATTGACTAGAGGTTTATTTGCAGTTCCACGCAATTTGTTCTTTCAGGGAACATCTTATTGTGTTTTTTCCTTCAATTCTCCTATGCCTAAAGAAATGGCCCTGAGTGAGCACTTAGAAAAGGGAAGAAGATAGTGCTTTTTATCTCATTGCTGTTTTCACTGATGAAACCAAAGGGAGACCACTTCCTCGGTATATCTTTTAGCATCTTATCAGATTTTCTTTCATAAATTTTTTTCTCTCTGTGTGGTCTCTTAAAGCAAACGGCAGTTAAACATGCTGTTTCTGGTTTAGGTCAGGTACTTTCTCAAGATGGATTTTATAGGCCTTTTATGTAGTGTGATCAACCAGCCTCAAGAATATCCTAACGAGAAACTTCCATGTTTAGTATACTTAACATGCCTGAATTTCCCTTGGTCTTCAAAAGGTATATCCTGGCTCTGCTCTTACTTTATCTGTCTGAAACATCCTTTAAGGGAAATTACAAAAATAAAAAAGAGTTTTTTACATAAATATTTGGGTCTTGGTTCTCTGGAGTTTTAATAAATCAAACTCCTACCCCCTCCCCCTTTTCTTAAAATAAGCCAGAAGAAAACTAGATGAAAGATTATACAGAAACAGGCTCTTTAGATGCTTTCTGACTCAAAGTACAAACAATTTTTCTCTTGGGTCTAAGTTCTCTCTGTTATGCAATGATTCAAATCACAAGGAAGTTGATTACAGCAGATTCAAAGTAAAATTCCAAGTAGATTTCTCCTGTTTTGGTGGGCTTATTTGCATTTTCCATATTCCTTTGCAATTTGGTTAAAGTGGTCTGGGACCCAGGCAGATTTGCCCAGCATGGATTGGGAAATAAAATAACTCCTTTTGTATCTGAGTGCTTTGTAGGGAGCAGTCTGTAATGTGGAGGCTCTTAAATCACTTCTTTAAGACATCTTTTAGTCCCTGGCATGGGTCACATAGTATAGTTCGTTTCTTATACTTTTATTTCACCTGGAGTTCCTTTGATAACCTCCCAATTTGCTCTACATCTCACTAAAGAGAGACATATTTTTAACAGTCTCCTCTTTGGCATCAAGACAATCTTAAAAAATTTGTAAATAGAGAGTATTGGAGCAGAACCCAGGAGAAGGAGCTAGCTCATTTCACCAGCCCAAAGATCTTGGAATTATCACCAAGTTTGAGAAGCATAGCTCTCAAGGACGTGCTCTCCCCCTGCTTGCCCTGAGAGTGGTAGCAAGGAGTCTGATCTGGGCAAAACAGGTGCCGGTTGGTTCTAAGGGTTTACTTGTCAATAATTCATTGTAAGGCCTTTCCTAAGTCTTTGTATCCTCTAAGGGCTGGCATATGGGGGACAGTTTTAGCTAGCCATAGACTGTCATGGTGATTTAGGAAATGATCTCTGAGTCAATAGGAAATAGCCTTCCCACCAGTACTACAGCTGAGTTTGGGTTGGTCTACCCCCCAAAAGTCATGAAGACTAAGTGTGGAATAAAGCCCTTACTGTTTCTATTCCATTAATTATGCTGCTTTATAAATGTTTTTCTTGCCTAATAACTATTGCCAGATGCAATGTATCTTGGGGTTCCAGATGGAAAGGTCACTTTAGTGACCTTTGACCACAGTTCCATTGACCACAGTTCTGTAGGAGACCAAAATAGTTCGTTTTTCTTTGATTTCTGAATATTTTTGCTTAGCCAGCATAAGAAAAGTAATTTTGTTGTGGCTTTAAAAAATAAGTCTGTCTAAATAAGCATGACCTTCTCATTAGACTGAATTGCAATCTGTTCTTGGACTCGGCAGAAAATGAACTATCAGAGGACTTCTTGAAGTCTTTTTCCAGGACTTTGATTCCATTAGCTAGAACATTGTTTGAACACAAGGCAAAGTCCTCCAGCTATTAAGTCTGAGAACATGAGACTTCACATTTATGGTTTCCAAAAATGTGAGTTTCCCAAGCCAGCCAAGTCTGGTTTTTGATTTCCTGCCCAGCACTTTTTTTTCTATTTGACTTAGATTTAAATTGCACATTATGCCTTAGATGTAATTAATGAGTATATATGAAAGATAAGATATAGTATACGAAAATATTTGGAGATGTGGTTTATGAAACCATGGTTAAACTCTCTCAGTCATTCTCATAAAGGTCTAAACAAATTAATTTAAAAGTTATTGGCAGTTAAGTTTATGAAAATATTTCTAGGAGATAATGTATGTTACTGTGTCCCATTAATGAATGTATCTACACTTTAAACAATATTTTTAGAATTAGGGTTAGGTGATACTCTTTTATACCATTAAAGTGTCAGAAAGTTAAATAATTCACCAGAACTCACATAAGGTCAGCATGGTTTTTGTCCCAGCTGTGGGGAAAAGTTTAAAAAAGTAAGGAAAAAAATATTTAGCAATGACATGGAGACTTTTAATTAGATCCTGAGGTAATTAACACATTTTTAAAAATCAGTGTTAGATGGACTCTGCCTTCAGTTGCTCTATATGTGTCCTACTATTTGTATTAGATTTATCTGATTTTAGAAAAGTGTAAAAAAGAAGATGGTACTAACTCCATCTGGAAATTTAATCAAGCATCTAAGAAACTCACTGAAAAAATTTCTTAGTACTAGCTTCATATTCCTCTTTTGTTATAATAAAATTGGATTTGAAATGACAAACTACCAGCTTTCTCTGTATTAATTAGAGTAATGATTTTGATAAAGATTCAAGCAGGGCAAATTCTTATATTGAAGGCTGGCCAGGATAGAGTGGAGAGAGTGCACTGGGGACCCAAGGTTTGCTTGATGATAGAGGGCCTTGAAAAGCTTAGATTATAGAGATTATACGTATACACCCTGACATACATTTTGGGGTGAGAGGGCATGCATATATGCAGTCAAGAGAGAGAATTGTTAGTGTCTCCCCCCACAATCCGTGTTGCCAAAATAATGGTTATGACAACAGCAACACTTCTACGCCACTTGCCCAGGAGTCCTGAGCCTCCCTGGATGAAGAATGGTTCAACACTTGGTGAGATTTAACTGGAGTAGGGCAGACTTTTTATGATATTTGGTCAGCCTTTGTGCACACATCTTTTACCTTGTTTGACTTGTAAACACACTCTCTCTGTATTCTACATTATAAGTAATGTTGATTTATATGGTACCCTTTCTTCTAACATAAATAAAAGAGCATTAGAAACCGCTCTCATTATCCTCATTAAAAAAAGAGGGAAGCTGTTTCGACAGTCCTGAAAATTCTCTGTCTTTGGTGTTTTCTTGTTTCTCATTCACCCAGAATGCCAGATTAATCTTTACAGAGCGACTCTTTTTTTTTTTTAAACAAGTTATTTGCAGAAACTTTCAGCAATCCCCTCAGGAAAAATTCCGCACTACTTATTCTAACTCAACATGGAGATTTATGGCTCTGTCCTCCCCATCCAGCTGTTATTCCCCACAATTATTCGGCGTATACCCTCCGCCGGAGGCTGCTCTTCTCCTTGCTTAGTCCTCTCTTGAGGTCTTGATGTTCTTTTTCACACTGTTTCCTCCACTCAGGCTGTTCTTCCTCTTCCTGTCTCTTCATCCAAATCCTTTCCATTCCTTCAACTAAAATCCTGCCTCCTCTATGATACCTTACCAGGCCACTCCAGATCATCTTAGACTCCAGTATCATACTATAAACAATTGGTTTATTTATTATTACTGATAAAAATGAGCCATGGTGAGGTTTAAGCAAGACTGGGGTTCAGGTCTTCTAAACTGACTCTGTCCACTGGACTGTCTTTTGTCTTTTCTTTGTGTCTGTCTGCCATTTCTCTCACTCTTTTTTTTTTTGATTTTTCTCATCTTTTCTCTCTTTTTCTCTCCCTCTCTTTTAAACATGAAGAGATACATCCTAAGCATGGATGCACTTGGAAGCCATGCTTTGGACAAGGGAAACCAATGGATGGCAACCACAAGACTAAAGCACCAACGTGGAGCAGATCCAGTCTTTCCACAACCAAAGCAAAACAAAACAGAAATCCCAAATGCCACAATCAGTCAAATCAAAAGAACTGCATTTATTATTAGGACAATCCCCAAAGGGTTGGTACATTATACCCCAAGATCCTGTGAGAAAAAGAAAACCTACCCAAAAATTCATTCAGCCAGTTCACCAAGTGTAATAATGACATGGTATAAAACAAAATAATTGAAAAACACATACGGTATCAAGGTGGAGGTAAAAAATATAAACTTGGGAGATAAGAAATTTAGAAACAATAAAGGATACCTAAAGTTATGAAGAAGAGAGAAAAACAGTGCTTGCTTAAGTCTAAAGAGAGGCAAGTGGAAACTTTCACTTCTTGCCTAGAAGAAACACTTCTTTTACAAAGCTGAGACAAAGCCACAAGATGCCCAGCTTCAGCCACACATCGGGTTAAGAGGGAATGCATCAAAAGTACATTTCAAAGGACATATTCAGTGATATTGTTTCACCAAGGATCCCATATTTGCAAAAGTGTTTTTCCCATCATCCTGCTAAACCTCAAGAAATTTCTCTGAAGGAGAGAGAATGAACAGAAGGAATGCAGCTGTAAAGAACCTGAAAAAAAGTCCATCTTCAAGCACATCACACAAATCTAAAAGATCTAAGATTCTTGAATTTAGTTCCCTCACTCCATTTTTTCCTCTCTCCTGGTTAAGCAGAAAAATAAAATTAGAAATCAAGGTGAAATGTAAAGCTTAGGATCACTTTAAAAATAGTCTTCTTCCTCTCAAAATCAATGTGAAAAAGCAAAGCAAAGGTCTCCTAAGATTCCCTCTACATCCAGTAGTTAATGGTAACTGAGACTCTGTTTTTAACTTCTTTTGTTGAGTCATGACTCTCCTCCCCCACTCCTTAGTTTCAAGGGTCATTGGGAAACTTTTTATAAGTCACGAGACTGGATTTGCTATGTTTGGTTTTGATCCAGCTTCTTTATTATCTCTGCTGTTGTGCATGACACAGTTCTGTAGGCACACCAGATAAAATGGAGAAACAAAACCAGGAGGTTATTCCCGGACTGTTTGCCAGCTGATTTTGCTGGTACACAAAATAATGAATGGTCTTTTATTCTGAGTCTTTTAGAATAGAAATCCTGGGGGGCAGGGGGTTGTAATTTCCAGTTCTGTCAAACTCCTTTATCCTTCCTTTGCCTCAGTTTCCTAAGTTGTTTAATAGTCTTGTTCAAGAAGAATTTGTTTTCTTTTCTTCCCTAAATCTATCTGGTGCAAAATGCCTTGAGTATTTTTCCAGCATTCCATCATAACAAAAAGAGAAGCAGGAAGGATAGATGCATAATCATTTATATAATCTTGCGTCCAGAATTCCTTAGTGTTCAATTGTAGTGTCTCAGGAAATCTATGAAACTATACGAGTTCAGAGTCCACCCCACAGAGTTGACCCCTGGACAAGTAAGGCCCAGGGGGTTTAAATAAGTTGCTGGCTAGCTACAAGTCATATGACTGGCTAGGGTCAGAATTTACGAGAACTGGAATCCAACTCTTCCTATTCTCAACTGAACACAACTCATTTTCATTGGAATTTCAGAATGCCTTAGGAGACTCAAAGTCTGGACATGGATTCTATCTCAGTCCCCGATGGCCCTTGCAAATATACGATCTGAAAGATGCTGAGATCTTGAGCTGTTCCTCAGGGATTTGTGGTCTGATTCTATGGAGAGTCCTAGAGACCTAACTCCCTCCTTGAGCAGAGCCAAGACCCCAAGGACCTCAGACTCAACCTGCTTTCTTCAGGATTCACCCAGGGCAGAGCTGACACAGCTGAAACAGTCTAGAATACATCCACATCTCTGGTTGAACCAGGACAGAGTGGGGCGGGAGAAGGGTACAAAATCAACTATTTGTCCAAAGGGCTGTCTGTTGACAGTCATTAACCCAGCAACACTGCGGCTCAGTGTCCTCTCTCCCATTGGTTGTAAGTGAAATCTCTTCAAAATATGAGAATTTCACTTTATCCTTAATTATTTATTTATTTATTTTTGCACAAAACTGCTAAGGACTTATCATCGAGTACCTTGCTTTGAAATCACAAATCTGCCTGGTGTGCGTGTGGGTTTTGCCTAAATCTGCACAAGAATGGAACATTTTGTTTTAGGAATGTGAAATGTATGAAATGCAAATCTGCCAAGAGGCTTCCTCAGAAGTGCTCTGGGACTAGGCAGGGCAATGACCTTCCAAGGGAGGGTGAGAAGACAAGGCAAGTCTGAGCCAGGTAACGCCCTTGGTTGTGGTCCAGGGAAGATAAAGAAGTCAGACCACAAGGATAGAGCACATGAAACCTTCCTGTGCTCCACTAACTCGGTTCCATAATGAAGTGAGAAAATGGAGGTGTGGACGCCCCCAAATTCCAAGGCCTTTAGACTCGGTGGGGGCAACGGGCAGGGAGGGGCCTGCCTGGTGCTGCCAGAGGATAAGACAATGCAGGCGGCGAACCCAGGAAAGTTCACCTGATTTTGCTACACCTGCAACATTGAGGCCGGAGGTAAAGTGGTTGGAAGCGAATTCAAACTGGAAAATCCAGGTGGCTCACGGGGCCGACCGGCCCTCACCCGTAAGTGCCCCTCCCTACCCTTCCCGACCGGCGTCGGACCTGGGGCGAAGGCAGGGTCTAGCGCGGAGCCAGGCCCCGCCCCTCCCGTCTGCCCGCCTCCGGCCCCGCCTCGTTCCCCGCCCCCTCCCGGCTCCGCCAGTCCCGTCTGCCCGCCTCCGGCTCCGCCCCCGCCCCCGGCTCCACCAGTCCTGTCCGTCCGCCTCCGGCCCCGCCCAGCCCTCAGGGTGCGCGAGCCGCCTCCGCCCTCGCCCCGGAGCTGGGAGGCTGCGAGAGCGGTACCGCAGTCGCTGCCTCAGCCGCTGCGGAGCTGCGGATCCTCCTCAACCGTCGCTGAGCCGCGCCGGAGCCCGGCCGAGGAGGCTGCCGCCGCAGCCAGGACCCCGCAGCCCCCGCCTCCAGCCCGCCTCCGCTCCCCGAGGGCGCCCCAGGCCCCGCCATGGTGAAGGTTACGTTCAACTCGGCTCTGGCCCAGAAGGAGGCCAAGAAGGACGACCCCAAGAGCGGCGAGGAGGCGCTCATCATCCCCCCCGACGCCGTCGCCGTGGACTGCAAGGTCCGAGGGCCGGGGCGGTCGGGGAGGGGCGCTCGGGCCGGCCGGGGCAGCTGCGCGGGGCGGGGCGGCTGTGCGCGCCGACGGCCCCCGAGAGAGCCGAGCTCTCCCTTCCCTCGGGCTGCTCCCCTTTCTTGTCCGGCCTCAGCTGCTGCTTTGTAAGGAAGTGCGTGTGCAGGAAACGGTGCCAACGCGGGATCGGGGGCTTGGGAAGCCCGGAGAGAGCAGGATTGAAGAACTGTGCCGAGTTCACGGTCCCTGGTGCAGTCGAGGGAATGTGCAGGGGACCGAGACTGGGTTCGTTCGCCCTGGGGACCTGCGGTAACATGCAAAACAACGAAAACCGCCACAGACTTTGGCACTTCCTTCCCAGTATAAATAATGTGCCTAAAATGGCTGACATCATTACAAGCCTAAACCTCTGCGCTTCCTACTTTCGTTTCTGGGCTGAACAGCGCTTGGACTAAGTCCAGCTACTGTAAGCCTCTTAATTTTAAAAGCATTTTCTTCTTTACCTCCTTTTTCCACGGGCCTTCGGTTTCGGCAGGTGAACTTCACGGTGGGGTCTGGAGAGGAGGCGAGGGAGCGGGTGAGGGGAGAAAGCGAGGTGACGGTGCCTTCAGAGTAGGTTCTGGCTGTTGATTTTATAATTAAAACGAATATTCCCGGTAAAGATCAGTAATTACTGTGTGGAAGTTAGTGTAAAACTGACAATTGGCTTTTAAGTTATATCACATCTTTATGAGGCCACCTAACGCTAAGTGAAACTAACCGTAAGAAACTTGTCCCTTATAAAATTCTCTTTTATTTTGCAAAATCCTCCTTTTAGATCTAAGTAAAAATCAAGAGTGGAACCATAATTGTGCTAACTTTAGTGGCTTACAATAATATTCGTTTAAAATATGATTGTAATTGTCTCAAGTTAAAAAGGAAAGCCTCACAGCCTTTTTCTACCTGATCTTTTAGGCTGCACAAATTCAATCCTGTAGAAATTAACTGCAGAAGTTATTTACGTTGCTTAAGTTATTTTTTCGTTAGCATTTTTCAAGACCTATTATGTAGGGTAAACTTAGTTTTAACTTAAAAAAACCCAATAATTTGTGTGCAGCTATGAGAAATAAGCATTATTTTTTATATAGTGTAATGAAAATTACTGCTGAAAAATAGGCCACTATTCTACTATAAAAATGTTTGAGAGTATAATCTTAACCTACGTGCCTGTACTTATTTTTTGGAAATGTTCTAGTTCCCTTAAGGGCGTTATGCTAAGTGAAATAAGTCAGACGGAGAAAGACAAATACCGAATGATTTCAGACAAATCTAAACAAACATACAAACAAACCAAAAACAAATTTATAAACACAGAAAACAGATTGGTGGTTACCAGAGGGGAAAGAGCTTGGGGCTGGGCAAAAGGTTCACGTGAAGGGGGTCAATCGTATGGTGATGGATGGTAACTAGACTTTTGGTGGTCATCACTTTGTAATGTATACAGATGTTGAATTATAATGTTGTACACCTGAAACTTACATAATGTTGTATTCCAGTTTTACCTCAATTAAAAAAATAAAGGGAAAAAAAGCCTTACAGACATCAGGGGTTGATTTTTAAATGACTGCCTTGTCTTGAAAGAGAAACAGTAAACTGATTCCCTAAAGGGATTAAGAGTTTGGGTATTGGTATTGTTTTCCCGAATCCATTGCAAAAGTCTTGGTCTTAAAAGAAAATGTTTGGAATGCAGAAATGATAAGTCCAGTAGCAAATTATTATCTTAGATCTGTGTTTATCTAACATTCATTGTACCTAAAATAGATTGATAGTCAAGTGCCCAGTCACAGCAATCTCAAATACATTTATATATAGAGAGAGAGAGAGATTTAATCCTATTATATATCTTTTAAAAATCTGGTGAGCAAATATAACTCCCCCAGTTAAAAAGAGAGAGGGAGAAAGCATCGGATGATGTCACTGCAGACAGCTTTTCTCTGTTCCACTGTAGTGAAGGAGATTTGAAACTCAAGACAAAAAACAATTAATTTGCTAAGCAGCTTTAAAGCTGACTTTTGACATTTTCTGTCATTTCTGAAATGGTGACCCTGTTTTCAGATTTTCAGGATTTCTCCTATTTTCACTGTATTCAAATTTTGTGCTCATAGCAGTGGTTAAAAAGTAACCATTCATAGCTCTGTGCTTTGTTTTCCATTTCTATTTTCTCGGATCCCCATATCCAAAGAAAAATACTGGAGCTAAGCTGTGAGGGCCAGAGTCTTCCTTTGTAACCACACAGCAGTCATGGATGAATTGGCAGATACAAAATGACTAATTCTTTTTCGAGCTATAGGCTCAAAGACTTCTTTTCTTCAGTGAGTGACAAAATATTGCTCTACATTAAAAGTAGCATTCTTATAATTAGTCACTTAACGCTAAATGAAAAACTTAACGATAACAGACATTTCTGAAAGAACAACTGATCTCTTCATCTTAGAGCTTAGGCAGTGATTACATAATGTTCTCTGTCTCCTTGGGGTGACTGTATGTACGGTAACCACCGAGTTTGCCTGGCTTCTGCACAGAATCAGTCTTCGTGTGTTTGCCTGGGGCATTTCCTTGCCTAGTTGGTTGAGAGAATCAAGTAAAGCTAGTTATAGAGCAGAACTCCTGAACAGGAATTTTTAATACCTTTAACGCCTCTAGACCACAATATCCCAAAGACCAATGTTTTTCAAAATGTACCCTTAAGGGTCACCTGCCCTGGTATCATCTGGGATTCTGGTTTAAATGCAGATACTACTACCTTATGCCACAAGAATTCTGATCACTCCAGTCAGCTGGCTTATGTAACACGCATTCCAGCACTTTTACACTGCTCCTGTCTTGCTGTTTCTTTAGCGCTTTTCTCACTGCAGGGTGAGAACCCTCTGGAAGCAGTTCCATTGCCCCATTTTTCAGTCGTGTCTTTTCAGTAACTGTTAATCCCAACAGCCGTGTCTGTTGATTGTATTATCTCCCCTAGCTTGCTATTTATTACTCTTTTCCTACATTTTCCCCTTAACTATTTTCACCTTCCTCCACCTGTCCCAATTGGCACAAAGCTCTTATAGGTATAGACACAGCAAAGAGTATGACCTATGTTTTGTATAACAAATTTGAAATTATGTGCACGTTTTATGTTATAGGCAGCAATTCATTCACTTATGTTTGTGTCTATAACTTTGAACTTTGGGAAATTGTTTTATATGTGCAAATGACAAAGAAAATACTTAATGGACAGAGTTGGAAGTCCCAGTTTTGTCATTACATAACTGGTTGATCTTGGGCTTAAGTTTTGAGTTTTCTTTCTCTGTAAGATGAGAGGGTAGGACCAGATGGTCTGTAAGGGCTCTTCCAGTTTTAAAATTCTGTGAAGATGCTGGGATTGCATAATTGTATTTGGCAGGAATTAAATTGTCTTAATAGTGAAAGATAACAACTACCTCCTCACCCTAACCAGATCGTTGCCTTTCTCCCTCCCCATGTTTAGCATGTTGCATTCCTTCCTCATATTAAGTGGCAGTGGGTCAAAGAGAAAGGAGATGGATAGAGGTATTATGTAATAAGCCATATTTTCATTTTGGGTTACCTCACTGTACAACAGTAGTTGTCAACAACTCTTTTTGTTGTAATGCCTAATTGTGAAACACCTTTCCCAATATCAGACCTCAAAAAAGCTTAAGTTTGCTTCGTAGGTATCCCCACAGGCTGTTTGCTGATGTGTAGTGTTGCCTCTTCTCTATCCCAAGTTGTAGTTGTAGATGTTCATAAAAGGGAGAGAAAAGTCTGATGCTTGTAAGGGGGGAAGCTGGGGCAGGATGGAAGCGAGAGAAAGTGAAGGACCCCTAACCCAGTTTAAGTTCTGAGTTACCCATCACAAAATGGCTGTTTGGACCCTAGTTCTTTACACTTTCTGGCATTTCCTGTTTGCACAAACAGGACTGAAGGGTTTGGAATTTAGCTTAGTGGTGGTGGTGGTGGTGGTGGTGGTTTTTTGGAGGGGCAGAGAGAAAGAGGAAGATAAAATATATGATGACATTTACTGAAATGTGTTGATCTTTAGAGAAAGGATTGAGAGCTTGGTTCTCTTTAACGTAAGTGCATATCGTTACCTAGTTGTGTAATTTACTGTTTGGAAACGTTGGTCAGTAAAAACTTTACAGTCATTACATTTTGGTTCTCCATGAGGGTGTTGATATCTGAAATGAGGGCTTAGTACTGGGAGATGAATTAATTGTCCCTGTGCATACCAAGTGAGTTGGCAGGACCTCCTGTGTGCACATGCCCGGTGGGATGCAGAGGGTGGACAAGGTTACCTATTATGCACTTGGATGATAAATTACCTGCATGGGGTCTTCCCAGTGTCAAAATAAACATATTTTCTTCACACTAGACAAAAGCAAGCATACTATCCTTGGCCTGTAAGATGTTAACAGAATTCGACTCTGCCATTGAGGAGGTTTAAGTAAATAAAAGTACTTTTTTAACCAGAAATATCTCTTGGAACACATGGTACAGGCCTATTTAAATTGATTTAGAATTTAACTTAAGAAGTTTTCATTATGTTTTGCTACAGGTTGACTTGCTTTATAAAGTAGTAGTTATGGGACATTGTATTTCTCTTAAGTTCTGTCATACAATAATTTAAATATCTGGAGTGTCTATTTAAAAGACATTTTCTTTTTCCTAAAAGCAATACTTCCTGAATTCATATTATAACTAAAGCTTCTTGGACTGCTTTGTATATTGTAGTGTCAGTAGAGGAAAATACTGAAAAAAATTGTGTCTTTTCAAATATGATGTTAATGAATTCATCCTCTTAAACTTTTTGGTAAACTTGGCACTTTTTATTACAGCTTAGACTGAAGGAGTTAAAGATTTTGCCATGAAAGGACGTTTTCAGGCCGTAGCTAATGCCTGTTAAAGGATTTTACAATTCTGAATTTCTGAATGAGGTGGTTTTTGTCTAAATGATGTAGAAAATAGTAACACTGGAGCTATGTTTTTAAGAAGCTTATGTGTAAAGAATTATTTCCCAGCTCTCTTATTTTCTTTGCACAAAGCTTAACAATGAAAATCTTTTACAGGGTAGACAGATGAAAGTTGAAAATTAGAAATTTTATTACAGATATGACCCTAAGAACTTCATAAAAAAATCATTTAATTGTGATTATCTCCTTTAATGAGTATTTATGATACACATTCTTAATATCTTTAAGGAAATCTTTAAACACATAAAATCTTTAATGTGTTACTGACAATTGAATGAACAAAATTATTTTAAACAGTCGACTTTTTTTTAAGCTCTTTAATTGATTAGAGGGAAAAAAGGACTTTATGAAGTATTTCTGTAGTTCGGCCATTTGGGGGAAAAATCAAGTAAGAATGAACATAGACTTTTTACTGTTAACCAGAAGAGTTTCATTCTTGAGTTACAGAAATAAAAAAAGTTTCTCTTGTTTTTATGATAGAGGAATATTCTGATTTTTCATTTCATGCTTTATGTTTAAAAGCCGATGAATTTCCAGCAGAAATTATATGACTTAGAGCTAATGTATATATGTCAGAAGAGAAATTAATGTTGAAATAAAATTTGTATAATTTATAAAGTTTACTAAACATTTTCAAGTTAAATATCTAGGGAATTTATTTGGGAAATTGACAATAAGTATGGTGTTAGGTATTTAATACTTTGAGATTTAAAAACATTTGCATATACCTTTTTTTGGCACAGTTGAATTTCATACTTTAAAAAACAAGAAAGGGCCCGGCCCGGTGGCAAGGCAGTTAAGTGCGCACGTTCCGCTTTGGCAGCCCAGGGTTCACCAGTTTGGATCCCGGGTGCGGACATGGCACCACTTGGCAAGCCATGCTGTGGTAGGCGTCCCACGTATAAAGTAGAGGAAGATGGGTGCGGATGTTAGCTCAGGGCCAGTCTTCCTCAGCAAAAAGAGGAGGACTGGCAGTAGTTAGCTCAGGGCTAATCTTCCTCAAAAAGAGTAAATAAAATAAAAAACAAGAAGTTTTGATGGATTTTTGTATATTTGAATGTTTAACTTTTAATGCCAAAATTATTTTTAAAAATATGTCTATTTTGCAGACCAAGGTAAGAGTAAAGCTTAAATGTTAAATTTTCTCTGCTTTAAATATGATTATAATGTTTAAAATTGTTTAATCTAAAAATCAAAAGGTAAGTTGCATTGTTAAGTAAATAACTTGAATCACTGCAGCATCCAAAAGAAGACCCATCTTCATGCTGAAAAACATGATTTTAAGAGGCAGTCCAAGTCTGCATTTCTTAAAATGCATTTTTTCAAGCCAACCTCTCTAGTATTTCTGTTCTGCTGTATATACTACTCTTAGCAGTTTTTATCTTTCATTTAATAGCCTTCTCCTCAATTCATTTTTTCCTTGCTTTCCTCTTAGTGCTAGGAAAAGCACTTCCTGGCCTGTCATTTTCAGCTAGGGCAGCACGAGGTGTTTTAAGCAGAGAACACTGCCTCCTGGGCCCAAGCAGATGAATTGGTGAAGCTGGGTGTTTCGCATATTTAACAGGTTAGAAGTCTCCATTTTCATTTCAAGAAAGTAGATCCAGTGTTGCTTGATCTTCTCATTTTTAAAGGCAAGCTAGAATCAGGGTTTTTATTTAAAACCTGATTTTTAAATATTAACTAATTCATACGGGAATTTCAGGCAAAAACCCTGAAGGCCTGACATGGGCCACTGTTATACAGCCTCTACGCTGTCCAGATGTGCCCGTAGCTAAGGATGATTTTTACATTTTTTAATGGTTGGGGGGGCAATCAGTCAGTTTCTCCCTGTTGTCCCCGTCCCTTCACTCAGTAGAGGAGTACAGTTCAGGAAGCAAAATTGTCTGCTTATTCAGAGCCCAGACTATGAGGTTATCCTTTAGAGTTTGTCTTGTGTATAGCACTTACTGTGACATTTGGGTAAATTACTTCAGCTCTCTGTGTCTCGATTCCTCTGTCAGCAAAATGGCAAATATGATAATCTCTAAGAAGTTTATCACAATGCCAGGAACAGATAAGAGTAAGACTCAGTAGATATTAGCTGCTATTATTATCGCTGCTACTGCTATTACTACAACCACCACTCTGTCACAGCGTTTGTCATTCATCAGATTGTTAAACAGTTAGATGATCTGGGACCAAATGGAGCATCATCTAGTTTTCCTTTTTGCTTTGGTTCAGCTTTGCAGATGTTACTTGTTTTGAGTAAATTTCTCTTAAAGATTTCTAGAAGTAGACGACTTCAAGATAGAAGTAGAAAATTAATGAAGCAGAGCAATTTTTCATTTTTGTTTTGTTTTTTATAGACTAATGCCTCAAACCTAAAGCCGTTTTCAGATAGTGTTTGATCCCACTGGCAAAAGATAATATTGTAAGCTAGACCTGATAACTTGGCAAGTCAGGAAACCTCCCAAGCCTCAGTTTCCTTATTTGTGAAGTAGTATGGTGGTACCACACCTATAGTGTTAGAGTGACAAAGTTAATGTCCCTAGTACATAGAAACTCATTAAATGTTAGTGCTTTTCCTCTATCCTCATCTGTTATAAAGCCCCATTTTCACCCCCTCATCGTTCTTCTTTTGGAATATTACTTGTGGTATTATTACTGCTTAGCCCTCCCTCACCTGTCAGTTACTTAGTAGTAGTGTTGATAAATCACCCCCCTCCAGGTTTTCTGGTGAGGGTTCGTTCCTGCAGCAGCAGGACTCTTAGCATTCAGTAACTATAGCCATTTTCATATAAAAGTCTGTATTTCTCTATTACATAATAGGTGTTGCTAGAATCTTGTAAATTTAATTTTGGGTTTTACCAAAGTAATACTTAGTCTTAAAATGCAAATAGTCCTGCCCTATCTCAGAGGAACCCACTTTTTAAAAATTGCACTATACTTATGTATAGTAAAATGCACAGATTTTGAGTGTACAGTTAGATAATTTTAAATGTATGCACCTGCACTAACTACCCAGTCAAGACAGAGTATTGCTATCAACTCAGGAAGTTCTCATATCCTTTTGCAGTCTGTCCTCCTCTCCACTTTGAGGTACCCACTTATTCTAATTTCTATCCCTGTAGATTAATTTGAGGCAATAGCACTCACTCTTTAGCTTCTTCTGGTCTTTTTTTATTAGGGTGACCACTAGGCTATGCCGTGCCTTTCTGCAAATTAGAAAAAGGTACCTTCTGTGCGGTTTTGGTGAGCAGAGCATAACTGGATTCTGGCCCCACTGATCCCCTTTGTCTGGCATCCTTGTACTCAGAACAACCTGGCCAACTGTACATGGTGATCCTAGCTTCATATTTCTGTAAATAAGTGGTTCTCAAACATTTTGGTCTTAGGACCTCTTTGCACTCTTAAAAATTGTTGAGGATCCCAAAGAGCTTTTGATTTATGTAGATTGTCTCTATTAATATTTACTGTATTAGAAATGCAAATGTATTAAGATAATAAATATATAACATGTTAACATAAATAACATTTTTATGAAAAATAAAATTTTCTGAATAACAAACTTTTAAGAAGAGTAAGAGTAACATTGTTTTACATTTTTGCAACACTCTTTATTGAATAGTTTGGTAGAAGACAGCTGGATTCTCCTGTCAGCGTCTGCAGTCAGCCTGTTGTTCTGTCACGCATTTGGCTTCTAGAAAACTCCACCGTACACTAGTCAAAGAATGAGAATGAAAAAAAAGTGTCTTAGTTTTATTACGAGCATGGTTTTGACCTTGTGGACCACCGGAAAGGGTGTCCCTGGACCATATTTGGAGAACTTCTACTCTAGATACTTGCTTATACTGCTGTTTTGTGGTTTTGTTTTTTTGCAATTTTAGATTACCTACTGGCTTCCTAATATGGAAAGGGAATGTTAGCCTTTTCTATATATTTGCATCCTACACTCATATTCTTCTGGTATAGTTACAGTAATTTCTGGTTAAATTGATAAGGCTTTTATTATAAGTGACATAAACATTATTTACACCTGAGTAATATAGTATGACTTTATTCTACTTCCTTTCTCATACAAAACCATTTTATTTTGCCTGGATTTGATGATTGCTGTTTGGTCAGAGAGGGAGAGTTGCTTAATTTTCTATATATTTATTGCTAATTCATCCTCAGACTCTCTGACAACCCTTCTGTATCTACAGACTTACCAGATAACTTATCAAGTTTCATATTTTTCTTGGCAGTATCCCACTTGTCATTCTTCATTCTTACCAGCCAGACTGGTTGCACTCTAGGCACGTTGCTATACAGATGTCCTGAGAGTAATTACCATCCTGGAATTGAATTACCTTGGCCTCCGTCCCATATTGGATTTGCAGTTTTATAAATCTGAGAAAAAGTATCTGAGATCAATTTTTTTAAAAGCTTGCCTGTGTGAGAATGTTTGTTCTGTCCTCACATGTAATTGTTAATTTATCTGGGTATAAAATTCTAAGTTAGCAGTAATTTTCTTTCAGCATTTTGATGGCATTGCTCCGTTATCTTCCAGTCTGATGCCATTCTGATTCCTGGTTCTTTGTACATAACTAGTTTTGTTTTGTTTTATTCCTCTAGAAGCTTGAGGTATTTTACTTATGTTTTTGGCTTTCAAAATTTTTATTGACAATTTATCTGTTCTCATTCATTTCCATTTTCTAACTTAAGGTTTATTTATTTGTTTATCCCTTTACTGTCTGTTGCACTTTCAGGAGGAAGTAAAGATAACCGTTTAACTGGAAATCAATAGTATGACTTTCAACTCAGCTATCTTGATAGCTTTTTAAAGATTTATTAGACTATTTGCTTTAACATTAAAAATGGACTTAATGATTAATAATAGATAAAAATGGTAACCATCTGCATTATTATTAGCACTAGTTTAAGGTCAGACAGTATGGCCTAGAAAGATCTATGAGGCCTCTTCTGTTCTCCCTCTTTAATGTTCCAGAACTGTCTCCTTCATGAGTGATTTTAGAGACAACTTACTCACTACCAACTTTATGATTTTGCCTTGTAGCTTTATTACTCTAACTTTTCTTAGGTTTCATTTTTATATTTAGTATCTTGCCTTTCTCATTTATCTTGAATTGCTTATATGCTGATGTCTCTGACTTACTTGCCTTTATTGTTTTTGCTTCATGTGCATATGATTTTAATACTTTTTGTTACTGTCCTTTGTAAGTTGATGAACAATAGAGAAAAATCCTGTTTTGTCAACATGTTAATAATAGCTGCACTACTGTTGTAATGGTTAATATATAGTGCTTATTAGGGGCTGGCCCCGTGGCCGAGTGGTTAAGTTCGCGTGCTCCGCTGCAGGTGGCCCAGTATTTTGTTGGTTCGAATCCTGGGCATGGACATGGCACTGCTCATCAACCCACGCTGAGGCAGCGTCCCACATGCCACAACTAGAAGGACCCACAACGAAGAATATACAACTATGAACTGGGGGGCTTTGGGGAGAAAAAGGAAAAAAGTAAAATCTTTAAAAAAAAATATATAGTGCTTATTATGAATGTGGCTCAATTTAAGTAAACCCATTAAGATGGCAGAATTCTGTAGAAACTCAGACTGTGTCATTTCTGGTTGGGTATGAGTATTATCCAGTTGTGACATGGTGTCACTTCACTTTCTACCAGAGTTAATTTGCCTAAGCTATCATTTATTCAGGTGGTTGATCTAATAGCTCCATGCTTTTCTTTCCCTAAGATGCACGTGGAGTCAGATGATATTCAGGCCTTATTAGTTCTATGATACTACACACATAATTTTACTTAACTTCTCTGGGCCCCATTATATTTATCTGTAAAATGATGTATTGGACTAAATGACCTTTCGTGGTCCTTCCACAGGGGATCTTTTCTTTCTGAGAACTATACTGATCACATATATGATCATTGCATGGCCAAACACTATACTAGGAATTTTAAAATTACTAAGCACCCAAACCGTCAAGAAGTACCTACTGTAGCTGAGGAAGACCAAGTATGATGTAAACCAAATTAACCACAACCTACTTAAATGTCTGTATCTATGTTCACAAGAAAACAACAGCCCTGGATCCAAGAACTAGGAGAGTGGTGGAATAAGGGAGCAAGATCACATGACTCCAGAGTATTTCTTGTCCATGCATTGGTGTTAGGCATAGGTTCAAAGCACTCTTTATATGTTTGCTATAGAGACACAAATATCTCTGATCTCAAGAACTGGAATAATAATAATTCTTATTATTATTTTTCTTTGGTGAGGAAGATTGGCCCTGAGCTAACATCTGTGACAGTTTTCCTCTGTTCTTTCTCACCACCACAGCGTGGCTTGATGAGTGTCGTGTAGGTCCGTGCCCAGGATCCGAATCCATGAACCCCGGGCTGCCGAAGCAGAGCACACTAACCTAGCCACTGTGCCACTGGGCCAGCCCCTGGAGTTATTTTTTTATTGTCATTTTGTATAACTTTCAAAATTCTAAAGTCAGACAGAAAATATAATTTTCTGGATTTAAATTATTTTGTGCTTTTAGAAAAATATACTTGGAATTTTCTTACCAAAGTTCTGCATTTTAAATGGAATTACTCATATTTGAATATGAATGTGTAATTATCTTAGTGAGTGACATTAAAATCCAAGATTTATGCAAAAATGAGTCCAGAACAGGTTTGCTTTTTTTTTCCCTCTAATCTTGACACTTGTTTTATAATGAATTGTAGAGAGGAGAACATCCCTGTTGTACTTAAAATTCTTAGGAAGACAGTTGATATTCTAATTGGGAACAATATGAAGTCGTGATTCAGCCAGTGGCAGAAGAAATCTACATTAACTAATTTATCCGTCCTTGCTAAAGGCTGTCATGAACAATAAATAACATTTGTATATAATGCTGTTGTTTACAAACATCTGCCTGTTAGTGCTAGTTTGGGCTTTTCTTTTGACTCCCAGTACTTTAAATATCACCAATTTGAATTTGAAAATCTGACATTTCACTTCATAAAATATTATCACTAGTACAGTTCTCTTCAGTGTAGATTGAATAAACGTTGTATAGAAATGATGGTCATCTTTAAAAATATATAGAAAAAAGAATAGAAGAGTTTAAGGTATTCCTGTATTCATATTCTGCTTTGCACCAGATACTCTGCTTGCCCCTAATGGTACAAAAGTGATTAAGCTATGATCCAGCACTAAAAGCCTTTACAGCCTGATTTTTCTTTTTAGTTTTGACCTATTTTTTTTTAATCTAGGCCTGTGCTTAATATTATATAATGCCAGTAATTTGGTTCAGATTTCATAAATTTTTCGCAATAGTTAAATTGTTATGCAGTGGTTTTAAAATTTTAATTTTTTTGTTCCTGTATTACTGCTTGTATATATTGTCATAGGATTTGTTAAAAAAAAGTCATTCAGAAGAAATCTCTTCTATAGACATTGTAATTTTAGATGAATTTCTCATTTTTTAAACCTCTCCCTATTCCATGTACAAAATAATGCAGTAACTTTGTTATTCATGGAATGCCAATCACTTGGAAACCTGCTTCCTTTTTGTGTGTCAGATACAACGTTTCTCATGTGAACTTTGTCACCATAGTTGAGATAGTACCAATCTTATTTGAAAAGTCAAATCAGATAGCAAAATTCAGATACTGATTTAAATGAACAAGAGAAAATGGAAACAAATGTTTGGTGCCTTGATAGATTTTAGCTTCTTAGCCGTAGATTTTGTGTTTTACATACAGCAGAATGCATTTGGTGATCAGTGTTGTTAATAACGTACAGATTGCTGGATCGTGCCTTTTTGATGCTCCCACACTGGGGAAGGAAAGCTGATGTGGACGGCAGGTGAACAGAACATGCACCAAGGGTAAATGAATAGTACTGGTATTTACATGACAGTAATCAGTTGGAGCACCACCTACATAGCTTTTGTGGTTCTGAGAATATAGTTAGGAAAGCATTTTGAAAATTTTTAAATTAGGTTTTAAATGATAACCAAGGTTTGTTTTTGTTATTTTAAAATTCTTATTGGAACAGGAAGTGATTTAATTTTCCTCTCCAGCAATGTCGTTTCCAGTTGGCCTTTTCAGTATTCTGCTGTAGATTGCTTTCTATTGGTTTCAACCCCAGCACATACTTGTTCCAGCCTACCTTTCCCAGCTGTCAGATGGTGGGGATAATAGCTGTCATTTATTAAGCACTTACTGTTTACTCTGTACCAAGCAATGATCTAAATGCTTCACATATATTCCTCATTTAATCCCCACAACAACCCTATGAGATAGGTGCTATTGTGAAGCCACATTTATGATGAGGTAATTGAGACAGAGAAGTTAAATACCACTTGTCCAACTGTTTCCCATCCTCCAAAATGTGGACATTTCTTCTCTGCTATCCATCTTTCCATCTTTGTCCTTCTTCTCTTTCTTACAGGTTTATGTCTTTCTTTTTCAGCTTCTTTAGGTCATTTGATGAGGTCTTAGAAAAAACTGTTTTAAAATGTACGTGTTTTGTGCTACTCTGAGTTGAATAAATTGTATTGGTTCTTTTCTGCATTTCTGTCTTGTTTTTCTACTTAAAGTGTTTTTATGTCATTGCTTTTTTTCTTTTCTTTTTTTTGTAATGTATTTTTTAACCCTAAGAGAGATTTTCCTCTTTAGTATTCTGGTTCCTAAAGTGTCGCTGTTGCATTTGTTATCATAATGCAAAATGGTATATCTGAGAGCTTTGAAAAAAAAGTCTCTTCTGTTTCATCGTATAAAGATGGCTCAGACAGAACTACCCGAGGATGTGAGGTGATGTGTTAGTTGGGAACAGAGTAAAAGCTATGTGAAAACCCTTGCATTTTGTCTGAGTTAAGTTTGTAATTGAACCACATTTACTGAAGCCTCTTAGGGAACTGATTGAGGTGACCTAATTCTTGACGAATTGAAGTACCAAAATTTACCCTTCATTTTGCTTAAGATATAATTGGTTAAGGAATTTTACTTTATCAGATGATGATAATATTTGTTTGAACCAGAAATTAGTGCAGTGCAGGAGCGAGAAAGCTTTTGAAAGCCATCTTTCTACACTACCGTTGAGTGATTATAAGGCCAGTGTGTCTCAGTGTCTTCATTTATAAACTGGGGTACGGA
Organism: Equus quagga; assembly: GCF_021613505.1. Lineage (NCBI taxonomy): Eukaryota > Metazoa > Chordata > Mammalia > Perissodactyla > Equidae > Equus > Equus quagga. The sequence continues at coordinate 59,649,394 of NC_060272.1, forward strand.
CTTGAGGTTTTAGCAAGATTAATGAGATGATAATTGTGCAGCCCCTGTGGGAGTTCTTTACCTTTATCAGCATAATTTAAGGTGCACCAGTTTTATTGCAGTACAAGGGGAAGAAATGTCTCTGTGGCTTGTTTCAAATTAGGCCAGGTAAGGTTATATACCCCAGTAAAGGAGCTCTTGTTGATGAGTGATTTTCTTTTTTCTTGTTCATTTTTGTTGTTGTTCTTTATGAAACAAACCAAACATACAAAACACAGAATCTGTAGTACCATTTTATATATTTTTAAAGTCTTAAACATTGCATACTGTATTATCCAACTTGCTTTTTTTTTTGGTTCAACGTTATGTTTCTGAGATTTATTTCAAAATCAACAGTACCAGTTGGTTTCATTTTAACTATTATTACATGAACCTGTAATACTTTGTTCTCCACTTGATGGACATTTAGGTTATTTCCGATTTTTTTCTTATTGACAATTCTGCAGTAATCATTTATTGGACCTATTTCTTTATGTACGTGTTCAAAAGTTTATCTAGGATTATATTCCTAGGAATGGAATTGCTGGGTCATAAGATATATATAGCTTTAATTTTATTAGATACTGCCAAATTGTTCTGCAAAGCAACTGTACTAACTCCTGTCAACTGTATGAAAGTTCCCAATTCCCATTGTCCCACACTTTTGCCAGCACTTGATGTTGTTAGACTTTCTTTTATTGCCTGGTATATAGGAACCCAGTTGATTTTTCCCTCACTCCCCATATTGAAATATAATTTACATGCAATAATATTCACCCATTTTGTGTGTATAATTTGATTGAATTTATGGTAATTGTATAAAATCGTATTTGTACCACCACAATCAAGATATGAAACATTTCTATCACCCTAAAAAGTCTCCTCGTGTCTCTTACCTCTCCCTTTTGCCAGTCCTTAGCTATGGCAAGCTGCTTCTTGTCATTAGTGTTTTTGCTTTTTCTGGAATTTCATAAAAATGGAATCATGCAGTAACTCGTCTTTTGTGTTGGACTTCTTTCACCAGCATGTTTTGGAGATTCAGTGTGAATATACCACAATTTATTTTTTCATTCCTCAGTGGATGTTTGTGGTGTTTTTAGTTTGAGGCTAGTATGAATACTGATGCTATGACTGTTCATGTATAAATCTTTGACTCAGTTGATTTTTTATCTTCAGCAGTCTTGCTGAACTGTAATTAGTTTGAATAATTTGACTTTCTCAGATTTTCTACATAGACATTATATTGTTTACACATAATGACAGTTTTGTATTCTTTTTCTAATCTTTATATCTGTTCTTGTCCTTGTCATTTGTGTGCTAGTTAGGATCTCTAGTACAATGTTGAATGGAAACAAAGAATTAGTTTTAATGGGCATCCCTCATATTCCTGACTTGAAAGGGTATAGTGTAAGTCTGAAGTTTCACCATTAAGTATGAGGTTTGCTGTAGGTTTTTGATGATTAGGCTTATTCACGTTAAAGAATTTCACCTCTTCCTAGTTTGCAAAGAGATTTTATTATGAATGGGAGTTGGAGTTTGTCAAATGCATTGTCTAAATATTTTGAGATGTCATGAGGTTTTTCTTGTTGAGTCTTATATGTATGGCTTTTTCTTTTTTTTTTTTTTTAAAGAATTTATTTTTTTCCTTTTTCTCCCCAAAGCCCCCGGGTACACAGTTGTATATTCTTTGTTGTGGGTCCTTCTAGTTGTGGCATGTGGGACGCTGCCTCAGCGTGGCTTGATGAGCAGTGCCATGTCCGCGCCCAAGATTCGAACCAACGAAACACTGGGCCGCCTGCAGCGGAGCGCACGAACTTAACCACTCGGCCACGGGGCCAGCCCCCATGTATGGCTTTTTCTTTTAAGCTTGTTCTTTCAAGTGTTAAAATCTTATCATTTAAAATTGACTTTTAATAAATCGCTTAAATTAAAAACTTTTCTGGGGCCGGCCCGGTGGTGCAGCAGTTAAGTTCACACGTTCTGCTTCGGTGGCCCAGAGTTCGCTGGTTCAGATCCCGGGTGTGGACATGGCACCGCTTGTCAAGCCATGCTGTGGCAGGCGTCCCACATATAAAGTAGAGGAAGATGGGTGCGGTTGTTAGCTCAGGGCCTGTCTTCCCCAGCAAAAAGAAGAGGATTGGCAGCAGATGTTAGCTCAGGGCTTGTCTTCCTCAAAAAAAAGAAAAAAAACTTTTCTGTCTTGAATATACTTTAATCCCTTCTCCATGACTCAGATTGTGATATGGAACATCATTTATGTCTGTCTGGCATAATGTTAATTTTGACTGTAAATTGCTTAACATGTGAGCCATGTCTTAGTCATATTTGAATTTCCCACGGGATCTAGCATAGTACATTGCAGATGACAGGCCCTTAATGAATGTTGCGCCGGGCTAAGTATGTAGGGCTGCTGTTCTTTGCTAGATGGCCTCAATCTGTTGTGCATCAAGAATTCTTATGTTGCCCCCACCCCTCATTATCATGCTGGCTGCTGAGGTAACTCTTCTGGGTCATTAAAAAAATCAGTAACTAAGCTTTTTAAGAAAATATCTAAATTTCATTCATTCATCAAATGTTTGTTGAGTGCCAACTAAGTGACAAGATTGTCCTTGAGCTACCAGTAATGCAAAATGAAAATGAATGGTTACTCACAAAAACCCTATAGCCTAGTAGGGAGAGAGAAGATCTGTATGTGAATTATTTTAACACAAGGTAGAAAGTGATTACTAGGAATTTAAAGAAGAAAGAGGTTAGATGGACTTTGAAGACCTGATAGCTCTTTTATGAAGTTCGTGACTGTGGTGCATGGACTTTGAGTCTATAATGGCTGTTCAAAGATTCATTTATTTCCTGATTCTTAAGCCATGGTTCACGTTATTAAGGTGCTGAACAAGTGACCTCTGGCTAAGTGAAATATTTTACACGTTGAATTCTTTGAGAAATTTTAATTTTTTGTTTTATTGTCATAGTCCCGAAATGTGATTTTTGAATGAACATGAGAATTCGAACTCCATGGCATGGTATACAAAGGTCCTTTGTGATCTGCCCCAGTTAGCTCTCCATCGCATCTCTTATGCCCTCCCCACCACACAGGGTATTCCAGCCATGGCACGTGTGGTTTCAGTCTGTCTTCTGCCTGAGTATTTGTCCTTCAACATTCCACTCCGGTCTTTTCTCCCCTGAGAAGTCTTCCCCAGATGCTATCATCCCTTCTTTCGTTCTCCTATTAAAGCCCATATCATACTTTTGTTCTTTTTGTATATTTATTTTCCAGGTTCATCCGAATGAGCTCTTTCTTGGCAGAGAGTGTATATACTGAGTGCCTAGCACAGCTTTTGGCACACAGTAGACATTCATAATTTATTCAGAAATTATTGTTTGTTGACCAGTTAGAAATGATATATCAAAAGACCTGGAAGCTTGTCCTCAATTTGACAGTTGGGACTGCATATTCTTCTACAAGTGCCTGCCCATGCTCTTTGGCTATTCATTTATGTGCTACTAAGGAGGAAAGCCTGCCAAACAGAGTGGGTGTTGTACGCACATTTGACTGTCTCAGCAGCTGATACCAAATGTTTAGAAATGACTATTCCATCTGTCAGTTTCATCGCCCCACCCTGCCTCCACCCTAAATAATTATGCTAGGAACTATTTCTTATCTCCTTAGATATTTATGTCAGACAAGGACTCAAACAAAACACTATATACTTTGTCATTCAAGTTTCATAATACCTTATGTCTCCATGGAATTCCTGTAACTTTCTACTCACAGATGGGATATCTTGTATGGCTTGATAAATTCCTCTAGGTGTATTCTCACTGCATACTGCTTCCTTGCAGTATGCTCCTCGCCTCATGTATACCTTCAGTGCATTGGCAAGGACGCCTGCCACAGCAGAGTGTGAGGCTCCCGTTTGAGCTAGTCCTCAGATTGAAAGGCGTTTGCTCTACAGTGTTAAATTCCGTCATTAAAACCTCAGCCAACCTAGGCACACACTATCTGGCTTTAAATTGTTCTTGGTTGGCTAGGACATTTAGGATTGGGCTTTTCCCTAATAGTAGCAATTTAAAATTCATCAGCTTAGAATTGAAAATATAACGTTAGCTTTCATTCTTTCCTAACTGAATTCTTGCTTCATATCCAGCATTGTTCATACAGTTTTTCTTCCTTTTTATTTATATCCTATTTATCTGTGGAGGCATAGGTCAAGTCTACTTTCTCCCCTAATCCATCCCATATTGAGTTTTCCAAGTAAAGGATAGAGTCATTTACTTGAGAGGCTGTAAATGCATCCTGCTAACTTTAGCATATCTTTTATTATGTTGGTTTCAAGTTAGTTGGAACCTTTCTTTTGTTGTCCGTACAATTTCTTGAGCCACTAGTTATATAATACCAGCAGCAAATCTCGTTTGTTTGATATCTCTTTTCACATGAACCCGGGCGCAAGTCAGAAATGAGCTATAATTCAGAAGTGACAGAGTAGAGGGACTGAGTTAGAAGGGCAAAGGCAGTCCCCAAGGACTGATTGTCATCACCCCGGATGACACGTGATGCTCAATTATTTCTTTGAGGAGATCGAAATTAAAATTCTACCAATTTTGTGTTAAGTTGTATGTCTCCTGACTTTATAAATGTTTTTCATATTGAATCTTTCTTCATGTTTTTCTACTGCTTCTATCTCAAAAATGAAGAACTTTGTCAGACTGGGATTCTTTGAGGTGGGACAGTGGATTTACAGGATTATTTCTGGATAAGTTTGTCCTAATTTTTTGTTTGTTTGTTTGCTTTTGTTTTGTTCTGTTTTGTTTGTTAAAGATTTTATTTTTTTTCCTTTTTCTCCCCAAATCCCCCCAGTACATAGTTGTATATTCTTAGTTGTGGGTCCTTCTAACTGTGGCATATGGGACACCGCCTCATTGTGGCTTGATGAGCGGCGCCCTGTCCGCACCCAGGATTCAAACCGGCGAAACCCTGGCCCGCAGAAGCAGAGTGCGCGAACTTAACCACTCGACCACCGGGCCAGGCCCTGTTTGTTTGTTTGAGGAAGATTACCCCTGAGCTAACTACTGCCAGTCCTCCTCTTTTTGCTGAAGACGACTGACCTTGAGCTCACATCCATGCCCAACTTCCTCTACTTTATATGTGGGACGCCTACCACAGCATGGCTTGTGAAGCAGTGCCGTGTCCGCACCTGGGATCCAAACTGGTGAACCCCACCCCACCAAAGCAGAACTTGCAAACTTAACTGCTGCGCCACCCAGGCTGGCCCCAAGTTTGTCCTATTTTTTGAGATTCTAATTGTTTAAAAAGTTTGTTTCATATTGTTTGTTCTGTCCTTTATTTTCCTCTTAACTTTTTTTTGTGTATTGTTAGGAATGGCTTTATACCTGGTATGAAATATTAACTACCTGCAGCAGGCTAACAGATAATTTTACAAATAATCTAATATACCCTGAAGTTGTAATATACAAGGCTCAGCACCATGATACTGCATGACAAAGTTGTGTTGTAGCCTTTTCTGTATTTTTAAATGTTAGAAGAAATTTTAATCACCAAAAATTGTGCACAGAAAATAGAGATTATGGAATATGTTATTGCCCCAGAGATATGGGTAGCAGGTGGGATGTTGAGAATTAAAAGGCAGAACTCTCCCAAGGGACTGATGTCTTAGCTTAAGAGGCATTGTGCTGAGTCCTGGCACCACCACTCAATCATTCCTGAGTTGATCTTTATTAGGGACCTGACTCCTTTGGTCTTTATTTCTTTGTTTATAAAATGACAATCCTTAAAGTTCCTTTCACTCCTGACCTTTCCGTGATCTTGACTGGAGATAGATACTGACCGTCAGTCTTTTTCATATTCTAGGACCCAGATGAAGTGGTACCAGTTGGCCAGAGAAGAGCCTGGTGTTGGTGCATGTGCTTTGGGCTAGCATTTATGCTTGCAGGCGTCATTCTTGGAGGGGCTTACCTGTACAAATACTTTGCACTTCAAGTAAGTGGAAAAATGCTAAGAACTTTTTTGCCTTGCCTTCGTGTGTATTAGAACATTGGCCCAACTTGTCCTAGCCTGCACTTTTTGTCTGTGGTCTTTAGCCAGACTAGCGGTCCTGTTTTAAAGCTGTGTTTAAAAATCTTCTGAATAGAAGTTTGCTGAGCCTGTTAGACAGTCAAAAAAGCAGAATAATGTAGTTTTGGAATGATGCTTACTTAAGGGTATAGATTGTTGGGTGATTTTTCAAAGTTGACTAACCTTCATTTTCCTACCATAATTAGTGGCTAAGCTATAGTGTTATCAATTGCCAGTTGAATAAATACATCAGCCACAAATGTCATGTTGATAGACTATAGCTTGCTGGCCAGGTGGGGCTCCCCAACAGTAGCCTTTTGCTTCTGGGCCCAGAGTACACTGGCACCACTTCTCTCTGCCCCTTTCCCAGTCCATGGTTTCTCCTAAGAGCTCTATGACTTCAGCAGTAATGTCGAAGTTCCTTAGGGTGAAAGTTCTTTATAACTTGAGTGTTTAATAGTAATCTCAGTGGGTTAAGACATAAGATTTTTCTTCAGATTATAATTATGATTTATGGTCTCTATTTTGTGATAGATTTCTCTTGGCAATAATTCAGTAGGTTTATTTTTTTAACATTTTGACATTTGCAGAAACTGTTGACATAGATTTATTAAAATAAGAAACACTACCAGAAGATGTATAAATTTTGTGCTTATTTTCTATATTTTTTGAGATGATGGCATGTTGATAGACATTATTAAAATACTAGTCATTTTTTTAATGCAATTTTTTACAAGAAATATATTTGATACAGAAAAAATCATTTGCAGTTCCACTGTTGCCTTAAGGTTTTGTTCTCTACTCCTAGTCTTTATTATATATGTATACTTCTTAAAAATAATTTTTATAATAATTTGCTGTAATCTGATATTTTCTACTTAGTTATGATATATTTTAAGGAAAAATCATAACTACCTCTATGCCTGTGGAAATTTCAGGAAAGCTGTCCCTCTTTTGGCTAATAAGAGAAAAATCATTTAATCGGTAAATCATATCAAAAGTTTTAAAAGTATGTTCTTTCAGAAAAAACATTAGTTTCTGAATATATTCTTTTATAGAAATAATGCCTACAGGTAGGAATAGGCCTGTGTGTTTCTTGTCACCAGATGGATAATTGCTTTTATATTCTATTTTTGTCGACCACAAAAGTAAAGAGAAAATCAACTGCTTTTCTCCTTCTGAAGCTGTTTTTTTACAATACTTCAAAACCTGATCTTAAAGAATGTATTAACTCTGTAATTAAACTGTCTGACTTGTCGTCTAAAAGTAAAAGTTTGCAAGCAAAATGCTATTTAAATAGAGGTGGCAGCTTAAGTAATGCTTACATTTAAAAACCTGTCTCCTGCTGACTTGCTGAAATGGTGTTTAAACTCTCTGTAGCCAGATGACGTGTACTACTGTGGAATAAAGTACATCAAAGATGATGTCATCTTAAATGAGCCTTCTGCAGATGCCCCAGCTGCTCAGTACCAGACAATTGAAGAAAGCATCAAGATCTTTGAGGAAGACGAGGTTGAATTCATCAGCGTGCCTGTCCCAGAGTTTGCAGATAGTGATCCTGCCAACATTGTTCATGACTTTAACAAAGTAAGCCAGGTGTCCCGAACTGTAAAAGGAATGCGAGCTCTTTAATTTATGCTTTTTGTAGTTTTAATTTCGGTATTTGCTAATTTATTCTATTTATAGTTTAGTTTTTACTTTAAGAAAAAAAGGACTTGGGTTTCTTCTGCCCTACAAGATAAACTGTCCACATTCGAAGGGCTCTTTATCTGAAGTGGACTCTCAGTGAACCTGGCCTTCCCCCATCTTACCTCTTTTTCCCTTGCCTTGGATGTCTTAAAGCCCACCTTATGGCTGTTCCTCCTTTGCTGCTAAATGGCTATTATTTCCTCTGTGCCCCCCATTTCCTTAGATAAGAGGTGATTTGTTTTCCCATTTCTATGTAGCATTCTCAGAAATCAGTAATTTTAGTTCTGCATCATTTTGTTCATCTGTTTTTAAGCTCTCATTCTGCATTTCCTCCCAGCTTTTGAAAATTGTTCGCAATGCAGAAAAGTTGAAGTAAAAATACAGTGACTACTCCAAATCCTCTGCCTGGTTCCAAAATTTTACATTCTTCATCTCTTTTTCTCTTGTTTGACACTTGATCCCTAGATACTTAAGCTGTTATCTCTTAAGAATGAAGACTTCATCCACATGACCAGGTCATTATCACATCTAAGAACATTAACATGATAATATAGTATTATTTAATATCTAGTTGATATTTAAATTCTCCCAGTAATTTTTGTCCCTTCAAACCAGGGTTTTGTTTCTTCCAATCGGGATTCAGACATTTGGAAGTTCAGATGTTACCTGTGGGTTTTACATCTGTGTATAAGTTTGCCATGTTGAACATTCAGACATATCATTGAAGTTAGCTTTGTAAACATTTCATGCCTGATACACATCTGATGAGTGTTTATAAACCTGTTTGAAAAATTACTTACCTCAAGGTAATAAACCTCATCCAAAGCAAATAGTACATTATAATAGCTAACACTTACTGAGCTCTTAGAAATCTGAGTGTTTACATGGTTTGGTTTAACTCATATTAATCCTTAAAACTCTGAGACAGACTTTCTCAACCAGCATCTCTCAGCTGAACCACAAGAACACAGAAAATCATTTAATAATTGACTGTTACTTCAATTCTCTAAGGATAGTTGTAACTAGTGCTATTCTAGATGCACAGGAGAGAAGTTAATTTTTACATAAGATGTATTGATGCCGTGGAGGGCTTTAGGGCTTACAAGTGAGGGAACTAAATCTGTTAATCGGATGATAGGTTATTTGCAGTTTATTTTAATAGTTTATTATTGTCATTTATTATAGAAACAACCCCTGATAAGAATTTTGTTTACTAGTAGCAATAATTTTCCTGTTGCATTACTACTTCCATTCCTATCCCACCAAATTCTTGATTTGTTGAAATGCCAAGTGAGTTACACTTTCTAAAGCCAGCCCGTTTTAATGGTACAAATTATTCTTAAAAATCCAGTTGATGCCTGTGTTACAAATATTAATCTAATGAAAATGTATCTTTTTCTTCCCAGAAACTCACAGCCTATTTAGATCTTAACCTGGATAAGTGCTATGTGATTCCTCTGAACACTTCCATTGTTATGCCGCCCAGAAACCTACTGGAGTTACTTATTAACATAAAGGTATAAAATTTTCAAATATTTCTTATTAATAATGCTGTTATAGCATCTTGGAATTCCCTGCTGAGAAATTAGCCTTATAGGAGCCCATCTTACTGAACATATAGCTAAAAATTTTAGGAAGAAACTAAGACTTGCAGTTTGGGTTTTTTCCTTTTAATATTCTATATTTTGAAATTAAAATACAATTTCTTAAATTATATTTGTTTTCCTAAAGGGCCAGAGAATAAATAGTAGGCTTGCAAGAAATAAGATGTCTGCTGCAACTTATTCAATTCTATGTTACAGACAGTAGGTAAACAAATGGCATGACACTCTTCCAATAAAACTTTATATATAAAAACAGATGGTGGGCAGTAGTTTACCAACCTCTGCTCTGCATTGTAGTCTCTAAGAGTTTTGTCTATTTTCTTCATCTGTTTAATGTATCTTTTGAGATATTCATGTCTATTCCTTTCCAAATGTAGGCTGGGACCTATTTGCCTCAGTCATATCTGATTCATGAGCACATGGTTATCACTGATCGCATTGAAAACGTTGATCACCTGGGCTTCTTTATTTATCGACTGTGCCATGACAAAGAAACTTACAAACTGCAACGCAGAGAAACCATTAAAGGTAATACTTTTTAATGTTAAAGTGTTGCAGAAAAGTTTGTTGTTTCATTTCATTGTGTTAAACTAGATTTAGATGTAGGCTAGTCATTGTTGCCAGTATGCTTGCCATGAGTGAGAAAATAAAACTATATTTTATCACAGTAATATCTCTAGATTTCTGAACAATCATCTGAATTCTAAATCGACTCTTTTCAGATAGAATAGGTGAATGTGAAATGGCATTGCCTGGGGATCCTGTTCCCTCATTTTCCATACAGTCGCCCAGTCCAACTTTCCATCCTAGCACCTTGGTTTGGCCATACTGTGCAAGGGTTCTTCTTATCCAGAGGGTGTCTAGAGGAGCTCTTCAGGTGAATGCTTAGAGATCTGGATTCTAAGCAGAGTTTGCCTTGAGGATCATGTTGAAGATAATCAGAGTCAGATGAGTTAGAAAGGAATTTGGCTGAAGAATTAAGAGCACTGACACAACTAATGTAGCTTTGCCAAAACACTTATCCTTTGTTTTCTCACCTAAAAATTAAGGATGAGGGTATCTCTTCATTTCCTTTCCAGATTACTGTACAAATAATGAAAGTACATGTGACAGAGCTGTAGAAAGTAAGAAGTGCCATTCTAATACACTGTGATGTGATTTCTTTGGAACTGTGGCATCCAGTACAAGTGCTTTCTTGGCTTTTTGTTAGCACTTTTAATAATGCTGTTCTCTCACCTCAGGGTGATCAGTCACCTGAAACCTACTGCTTGATTTCTTACATTTTAAAATTGTCTTTATTCTTCGTAACTTTTTAAAAAGCCAGACTTATACATATAATAAAATTCACCCTTTTAAATGTGTAGTTCTGAGTTTCAACAAATCACCACCACAGTCAAGATATAGAACATTTCCGATAGGTCATAAATTTATATGTATAGTATTGTTATTGTTAATAATATTCGTTAAGACACTTAGTTCAGAAAAGAGAAGACAATTATTTTCTCCAGTGTTAAAAAATCAAACTATAGAAGTCCACGGAATATAGAGTGAAATATTTCTATATGTCTAAATAATAACTGTGAAGATTAATATGAATGTTTATTGCTCAAGAACCAGAAATTAAAAGACTTTTCCCTCCCAAACAGGTATTCAGAAACGTGAAGTCAGCAATTGTGTTACGATTCGGCATTTTGAAAACAAATTTGCCGTGGAAACTTTAATTTGTTCTTGAACAGTCAAGAAAAACATTACAGAGAAAAGTTAAATATCACAGCATAACCCCGCCCTTTGTATTTTGTGCAGTGATTATTTTTTAAAATCTCCTTTCATGTAAGTAGCAAACAGGGCTTCACTATCTTTTCATCTCATTAAGTCAATTAAAACCATTACCTTTAAAAAAATCTTTTCTTCTTTCTAAGTGTGGTGTCTTTTATCTTGAATTAGTAGTTGTATGAAGTCCTAAACAATAGTACACTTCACCATAGATCTTAGGTATTAGGAAGAATTTAAATTTCTTTAAATCATTTAACCAGATTTTTACGTTTTAATTATGCATTTTTTAGAGAAGGGGTTATCTAAAGAATAATCACATATATGCATACGTAAAAATGGACCACAGTGACTTATTTGTAGTTGTTAGTTGCCCTGCTACTTAGTTTGTTAGAGCATTTGAGCACACATTTTAATTTTCCTCTAATTAAAATGTGCGGCATTTTCAGTGTCATATTTAACTATTTAGAGTATGATTTCCACCTTGATGTTTTAATAACCTTGGCATCTGCTGTAATAATATTTTAGAAAATGTTTGGAATTTAAGAAATAACTTGTGTTACTAATTTGTATAACCCATATCTGTGCAATGGAATATAAATGCCACAAAGTTGTTTGACTAAAGGACTGTGTGTTGTTTTTCCCATATAATAAAACCAAAGAATAATTTGGTTCTTCATATCTAAAGATAATCTATGTAAAAGAAGAAACAATTTCTTGAAAGTCCAGTTCTTTATATACTGTGGGTGAAATCAGAGATTTTTTTTAAAAAATAAAAGTAAGCTTTTAAAATAACGAACTACATTCTTCATGGATACTATTAAAGTACTCAACTTTGAAAGATGCTGTTTACGACGTTTTAAAATAATGCTTTTGTATTTAATGGAAGGGCTATTCTTAAACCTGAAGTTTCCAGGGAGCATGAAATAGAGTGCTTTCCGAGAATGTCTCCCTCACAAGTGGAACATTTTGAGTTATAGTGGTGATTCTTAGACTTCTAAGGTTGCTTGCTTTCTGAAATAATTCAGAATCCACCACCTTTAAAATGTCCAAGAGTAATTTCACTGTAAATTCCTAAGACAAAGAAAGTTCAATTCTGAATTTAGGAAGTCAGAATTTTTAAAGCTTCACAGACCCATAAAGGATTTAGTCTAGGAACCAATTCCAGTCCAAAAATATATTAGATTCCTGGCTCTAGTTTCATTTCAGTAAGACTTCAAGAGCTTTAGGCTAGCTAGTCAGATATTCAGAGATTGAGGATTTATTTTAGAAGAGAATATATTCTGATAAAATGAGAATTGCTTTTCCCTACCTTCCAGGTTCTGAAATTTCATGATTTGTCAGGGGGCTGAACATTTAGTAGCACATTATTCGTTTATTCAGCAAATACTGATACTTACTGAGCATCTTTTATCTGCCTGGCACATAGCATTAAGCGTTGAAGATACATCTGTGAAGAAGAAAGACAACTGCTGCCTTAAAGGAGACACACAATCTAGTGAAAGGGACTGATGAATAACCTACTAATTACAGTACGGTTGTGATCAGTACTGTAATGGGGAAGAATAGCTCCAAGAGCTTTGGGAGTGATTCGGAGGGACAGTGAGATTTTTAGAATGTGAAGTGCATGGGACCAGGGCATGGAGGACTTTATCTGCCATCCTGAAGACTTCATTCAATAAACCATGGGCTGCTATTGAAGGTTTGTATTTTGGAAGGAGCATTTTAGTTTCTGTTTTCCCACTGATAATAGTAATGCTGTATTCGTTAGGATAGATGAACGGCTCTAATAACCCCAACATCTCAGTGGCTTCAGACAGCGGGTGTTTGTCTGATTACATCATATTCCAATGTGGCAGGATTGCTTCAGGCTCCCAGGGACCCAGACTTTTCCATCTTGTAAGAATGCCATCTTTGAATCCTTAAACTTGCCATGGAAGGAGAGGAGCTAGAGTGGTAGATACTGCAGGAGTTTTATGACCAGCCCTGACAGGCACACAACACTTCTCCCCATTTCCACTGGGCAGAGCCCAGCCATATAACCCCAGGCCAATGGTAAGGGAGGTGGTGAAATGTATTCATCATGTGTATCTAGGAAGAGTGTCCAAATGGTTTGCTGAACGCACAGCATTGTCTTTACTACAAATGGACAATTGAATGAATGAATGCATGCATGAAAAAAATCACTAGAAAATAAAGCTCATCCACAATTCCATCACTTGGAAATAATGAAATCCTAAGATTTTCAGTGTGTGTGTTTAAAACTTGTGTTATTTTACTACGACAGCAACATGCTTTTGGTAGATTTGGAAATTATATAAAAGCACAAGGAAAATAAAAGTTGTATATTCCCTATCAAGGGCTCTCTGACTTTTTTTGTTATTTTGGTGTGTACACTTGACTACTTCTGTGTCTTTACTGTTTTACAGTCTTTTCCTCCCCTTAATATATCATAAACACTTTCCTATATCATTGAAAATTCTACATTTTAAAGGCTGTATTATATTTATCATGGTTATACCATAATTTCCTAAAAAGTTCTCTCTTGTTGGACAATTTGGTTATTTATGACATTTTTCCCATTAAAAATGCTGAGATATGTTCCTTTTAGTAAGCTTTTATGTACATATCCATGATTATTTCCATTTGTTCTTGCAATTATTTTTCCTTTTGCATTTCTCTTCAAAAAATTACCCAGTAATAAATGTAAATAGTTAGAAATCAAACAATATCAAAGGGAACTTTTCTTTTTAAAAAAAGGGCAGTGTCCTTCCCTGTGCCCAGATCTCTTTTAACTGTTAATTCTGATACTTATTTCAATATTTCTCCTCATACTTACAGTGCTATTTTTAATATCTCTTTATGTCTTCCTCCCTAATCTGTACCTTTTATTTCCGTTTCTTGCTTTTCTGCATTAGCAAGGACCTCCAGTACAGTGTTGAGAAGTGGTGAGAGGCAACGTTCCTTGCCTTATACCTGATATTAGTGGGAAAGCTTCGAGTTTCTCACCATTAAGTATCATGTTAGCTGTAGGTTTTTTGTAGATGGTCTTTATCAAATTGAGGAAGTCCCCTTTTATTTCTAGTTTACTGAGTTTTTATCATGAATGGGTGTTGGGTTTTGTCAAATGCTTTTTTCTATCTGTTGATAGATCATGTGATTTTTCTTTAGTCTGTTGATGTGATAGATTACATTAATTGATTTTCAAATGTTGAACCAACCTTGAATACCTGCAATAAATCCCACTTGATTGTGGTGCTTAATTCTTCGTATACTTTTTTGGATTTGATTTACTAATATTTTGTTGGGGATTTTTGCAGCTAGTTCATGGGTGATATTGGTCTGTTGTTTCCTTCTAATGTCTTTGTCTTGTTTTTGTATTAGGATAATGCTAGCCTCATAGAATGAGTTACAAAGTATTCCCTCTGGTTCTGTCCTCTGAAAGAGATTGTATAGAGAGAGTTGGTATAGTTTCTTCCTTAAATGTTTGCTAGAATTCAGTGAACCCATCTGGGCCATGTGTGTTTTAGAAAGTTATCATTTATTGATTGCATTTCTTTAGTAGATGTAGACCTATTCAGATCATCTCTTTCTTCTTGTGTAAGTTTTGGCAGATTTGGTTTATTTCTTCTGGGCTATCAAATTTGTGGGCATAGAGTTGTTCATGGTATTCCTTTATTCTTTTAATTTCCATGGGATCTATAGTGATGGCCCCTCTTTCATTTCTGATACTAGTAATTTGTGTCCTGTGTCTTTTTTTCTTAGTTAGCCTGGCCAGGCACTTAATGATTTTATTAATCTTTTCAAAGCACTAGCTTTTCATTTAGTTGTTTTTTCTCTATCAATTTCCTGTTTTAAATTTCATTGATTTCTGCTCTCATTCTTACTATTTCTTTTGTTCTGCTTACTTTGGATTTAATCTGCTCTTTTTCTGGTTCCTAAGGTAGAAACTTAGATTATTGCTTTTAGGTCTTTCTGCTTTTCTAATGTACGCGTTCAGTGTATACATTTCCCTCTAGACACTGCTTTTGCTGCATCATGCACATTTTCACAAGTTGTATTTACATTTAGTGCAAACTATTTTTTAATTTTTCTTAAGATTTCTTCTTTGATCCCTATATTATTTAGAAGTGTGTTGTTTAATCTCCACATATTTTGGGTTTCTCCAGTTACCTTTCTATCATTGATTTCTAGTTGAATTCCTTGTGGTCTGAGAGAACACATTGACTTCTGTTCCTTTAAATTTGTCAAGGTGTGTTTTATGGCTCAGAATGTGGTCTGTCTTGGTGAGTGTTCCATGTGAGCTTGAGAAAAATGTGTATTCTGCTGTTGTTGGATGAAGTAGTCCATAGCTGTCCATTATATCCAATCGATTGATGGTGGTGTTGTGTTTATGTCTTTACTGATTTCTGCCTCCTAGTTCTATCCATTTTTGAGAGAGGGGTATTGAAGTCTCCAACTATGATAGTGGAGTAATCTGTTTCTCCTTGCAGTTCTATCAGTTTTTGCCTCATGTAAGTTTGATGTTCTGTTGTTTGGTGCATATATGTTAAGAATTGTTATGTCTTGGAAAATTGACCTCTTTTTCATTTTGTAATGCTCTCCTTTATCCGTGATAACTTTCCTTAATTTCAGGTTGACTCTGTTTGAAATTAATAGAGCTACTCCTGCTTTCTTGTGATGACTGTTACCATGGTATATATGTAAGTGCAGATATCCACAGTCCTTGGATATTCTGTTTTGTCTTTTTTTCCCCAGTCTTTGTTCTTTTTGCTTTTCAGTTGTTGAGGATTCTCTTGGTATATCCTCTACCTCATAGATTTTTTTCCTCAGCCATTTTCCAGTCTACTAATAAGCCCATCAAAGGCATTCTTCATTACTGTTACAGTGTTTTTTATCTCTAGCATTTCTTTTCAGTTCTTTGTTAGGATTTCCATCTCTCTGCTTACATTTCCCATCTGTTCTTGCATGCTGTGTACTTTATCCATTAGAGCCCTTAGCATATTAATCATAGGTTTTAAAAAGATTCTCAGGCTGATAATTCCAACATCCCTGCCATGTCTGGTTTTAATGCTGACTCTGTCTCTTCAAATTGTGTTTTTTGCCTTTTAGTATGCTTTGTAATTTTTTCTTCATAGCCAGATGTGATGTATGCTAAAAAGGTAAAAGGAACTGCTGTAAATAGGCCTTTAGTGATGTGGTAGTGAGGTGTGGGGAGGGGAAGTGTTCTATAGTCCTGTGGTTAGGTCTCAGTCTTAGGCTGTGCCTCTGGTCTGTGAACTTCACAAGTGTTCCTCAGATTTTTTTCTC
The DNA here is from genome assembly GCF_021613505.1 of Equus quagga. Taxonomy (NCBI): domain Eukaryota; kingdom Metazoa; phylum Chordata; class Mammalia; order Perissodactyla; family Equidae; genus Equus; species Equus quagga. Next base: position 59,665,855 of record NC_060272.1, read on the forward strand.
CCTCCCTCTACTGAAACACAAGGGGATTTTTCTCTGATGTTTACTGTGGGAACCTGGTTGAACTCTGGGAGGTAAAATTCACAGGTTATAGGGGCTCACCCATAACTGGGTCCCCCTGGAGTTTCTAACTCTCAAGAGTTGTCCACACGGAGCCTCCAGCACGTCATCAATTACAGTGCAGGTTTGTCCCCCTGGCACTGGTTTCCACCGGTGAGTCTCTGCTCCAGGAAGTGGTGACTCTGCATTCACCTGTCTGACTCTGACCTTGGGGGCAGCAGTTTGTCCTGCATCCTCCCTTCTCTTATAGATCTGGGAAGAGCTGTTGATTTTTCATTCTGTTTGGCATTTTACTTGTTACTTCAGAGTGGCTACTTCCAAGCTCTATTTGTATTCGAAACACTGATATATTTTTAACAACATCATCTTCTGTTACAACAAGGTTTTATTTATACATCTACTCGTCCTTACATGCATGTATATGTACATCTATATACAGGCCTTCATCTTCTCATTTTTGCAGTGCAGTTGCAGGACAAATTTTAGTTTAATCAGTAATCACAATTTACATTACTATGACTTAATATTCAGCTCAAAGCTCAGAAGGGGTACTATGGTTACACTTCCTTTTTTTTTTTTTTTTGATTAATTGCCTTTTCCACTCATAATTTCTAATAAATCTAAGGATAAGAATTCCAATCTTCTCTATCAGATTGGCTACCCAGTAATCACTAGTTTTTATTTTTCAAAATACTGAAATATCAATGATCCCCTTTTTGGAGACCTCCCTCAGAACTCTCAGTCTTGCTTCGCTCTGAACTGAGAACTGTTGTAACTTGTCCCACGTGTCATTCTGGCACTTTATGGCTTCCCCCATGTGTTTGTTTTTCACTTTCCCTTTACTAGATCCAATATTTTCTCCTCTTGTTTTTGGTCTGGTATGTATTTTCAATTACCTTGTAAGAAAGTGTGGATGAGAAACACATCGCTGATGTTACTCAGGTTTTCAGTCTAATGGATGGAACCTATTTTTTCATTCTAGAACTTTTTGGGATCTTTACGCCTTGTGTTCTGATCCTTCACAATGATCTACCTCATAGGTCTTCCTTCATCTTTCAGTTTATAAATTATTCTTATTTCTTCAATAATTTCTTCCACTCTTCATTCTTGTTGGAATTTCTGTTAGTCTGTTGGACCTCGTAGATTGATTCTCTATGCATCTTTGCTTGCCTGTTTTCATATCTGCTTTACTGTTCTTTCCAAGAGATTTCATTCCTCAGAGCTCTTTATCCTCTGTTCTGGCCTCTGTCTCTAAATATTAGTGCATGTATTGTTGTTGAAACCCCTATTAGTATCCACAGGTCTTATTTTCTGGAGTCCTTAGATTACCAGATGCAAGTTTTTCATTCTGCCTTTTGCCGCCTGCAACTGGAATTTTATCCTCCTACCCCAACTACCTGCCCATGTAGATTTAGGCTGCCAGCCATTTGGATCACTTTTCTAACTACCTGGCCAGCATGGACATCCTTCCCTTACACCCCTGAATTATTAAGCTTTAAGGTTATCATTGCCAATAACTGAATTAACTACTTAAATTGAAAAGGCTTATACTTTTCTATAACATAGTGGTTTCCATAGAATTTTTAAAGGTTTTGGTATAATCATCTTAATAAAACACTTGACATTTCAAAACATTTACAATCATTGGTTTGACCATTTGGTTTACCATGTTACCCATGATTTTACTTCATTTCCATCACTATGAAAGGAAGAGTCTTAATTCAGAGTCAGTTGAATAGAGATGACCTGTTCACCCACACTTGGTCAGTCAGGTGTCTCCCAGGAATTTCAGAACTCCAGTTCTGGGTTGTACCCTCTGAATTCATGTGCCGTGCCTGTGACTGCAGTTTTGATGTGGCATGGACTTGGAGAAACCAGAGGGCGAAGGGTGTGAGTGAAAAGGTGGCAGAGAGGACTGCCCAGTTTCCTGGTGGGTTGCAGGAGACTCAGCTCTATTCCCTGTCCCTGAATTCCATAAGGCACTCCATCTTGTGTGTGTCTGTACCTTACCTAAGAGAGTTCTAATCTGGCTCTTTCCAGCAACATCTGTCCCTCTTGTGCTGGTTGAGAGAAGAGCACAGAAATCAGAAGATTAAAATCTTGGCAAATTGTTAGGGCTCTGATCAAGACCATTGATTTGTGACACAGCAGTGAGAATCTCTGTCTCAAAAGGAGACAAAATAGTAGATGTGAAAATGCTTTGTACAGCTTTGTACAGTTGGCAATCAATGCTTTCTGTGGACCCTGTCGCTGCTATATGTTAGCAAGTAAACAACTCATATTATTTCTTAATGTATGTTCTTTCATTTCTGCTTTTCCTGTATCCCCTTTAGATTCTCCACACCTCTGTTAATAAGTGGAATGCAAAATAATGATAATAATAATACACAGTGTTCTAAATGGTATTTATCTGAAATAGCAGAAGTAGAAGTGTAGAATGTAAAGAAACTCAAAGGCAGTTTAATAATGTAAACGAAAAGCAAATGGATTGTTGGAGTGAAAAGGTCCGGATTCCATATTTGAATGTGGTTATGAGTTGGCTGAATCTATAAGATTCTGCTAAGTGCACATTTAATAGTTTACTAGACAGCCCCTCTTCCACCCAGTGAAGAGTTTTTTGCCCAGAATTATATAAGTCCTACTCCAAGTGTTGGACACCAACCCTTGCATGTTTAATTCTTTAAGACCTAGCTTTCTAGATAAGTACTTAATGTGTATCTGTTTATAAAAAGTACAACCCTTCATCTCCACAAAACTACAGAGCTATCAGCCTGTTGATTGTTTCTTCCAAAGTCAATGCTGGCTTGCTTCTCCCTGGGTCTTTCTCATTAATGTATTACACGAGGAAGAAGCATGGTTTAGTCTCAGCTCTCTTAATATTGATCATTGTTAGGCTTTTATCTTACTGGGAAAATAATCACAATTTAAGATTTTTTGGAACTATTTCCTGTCGATCCCACACTCTTAATTCTGCCAGCCTTCTACCGTAGATTAGTCCTGAGAAGCAGAAGCGGTGGGAATGGGCTCTTGAGGCTCAAAATCAATGCCTAAGTGGCATAAAACAAGACAGTCCTAGCTCTCGCCTGCTTATATTTGTAAATAATTTGATGGGACTTTTATATTCACTTTAAACTTATATTTGTATTCACATTTTCATTGTAAAAATCACATAATATAGAAATGTTGACAGTAAAAAGTGAATGCCCTCTCTTTCTACCATCCTCCTCTCCAGTCCTATTCTCCATGGGAGACCACTGTTTACAATTTAATGTATAACGTAATTTTTAGATGACCTGGTTTTTGCCCTAGTAAGATGAAAACGCCTTCCTCTGGTCAGAGGGCTTGGTCTTACCTGTCATGAACTGAGAGTGTGTTTAAGAAGCCCAAGCCAGAAACCCTAAATACTCTGCACAGTCCCAACATCTTCCTGGTCTTCTGCAGTCATGGTTTAACCCCTCTCACCACATCCGCTTCTGCACCCCTACCATCCATTCTACACACTGTGGCCACAGTGATCTTTGCAAAACATGAATCTGATGTTTTCTTTATCACATCCCCTGCTTAAAACACTTTCAGGGCCTCCCCTGGCTCTTAGGATAAATTCCAAAATACTTAATGCTGCATGGTCCAGTTCCAACCCACCTCTCCAGCCTCATCTGAATCACACTCCCCTTTGCTCTTTGCATCCTGCCACACTGGCTACCTTATAGCTACACGGTAAGTCCTATTCTCCCTCCCTTAAAAATTATTCCCATCCGTGTCCCACCATGCCCTTTAGTTAGTTTCTAGTCAACCTTCAGAATTCAGTTCCAAGTCCCTCCCTCAAGCGAAAACTTTCCTGAAGCATTAGGAAAGGTTCTCTTGTTTCACGATTTCATAGCATCATATATTTCTCCTTTGTGGCATTAAATATGATTAAAATTTTGTATTTTGCCATCGTTTGATATATTTCCCCTGCTGGATTCCTCAGTGTCTTAATAGGGTGCCTGGCACATAGTTGGAGCTCTTAATTATTTACTGAGTGAATGAATCACCCCTCTGTACCACCCTTGTCACTCTATTCTGGATAATATCACATTTCCCAACCAGTTGTCTAGATGTCTCTTTCAAAACCTATGCCAGCTTTCTCCTCAAATCGATTCACTCTGGATCTGAGTTGCCTTAAATATAAATTTGATCGTGTCTTTCTTTTATAAAATTCTGTAATGGAGTTCTGCTGCACTTAGGCAAAAAAGCCAAACTCTTTCCAAGCCCTAAAATTGTGCCCTCACTAGACTCCTCTCACCACTTCTCTGTTTTTATCCATCCTCTTTCTGTTCTGGCCTTCCTATAAGCGGGTGGCCCGGCCGGAAACAGTTCTCTCTCTCCCTGCTCCCCCAACCCCCATTCCCTCAACCTAAATATTGTTAACTCCTACTAAACCTTCAAATCTCAGCTGAAAAGTTTCCTCACAGAGGCCACCATAGCTCTCTTTATTTCTTTTAACTTCCATGTTACTTTATTATCTGTCTCCCCGAAACCTTCCGCTAGGCTATCAACAAAGCGTACTCACCACTCTGTCCTCTCTACTTGGCGCGTAGTATGTCTTAACACTGGATAAAGGAATAAACTAACTTCTTGGTCAACTGTAGCTAGAAAAACAAAAGAGTTCAATATCAACTTCATTAAAACCAAACTATTTTTTGGCAGACAATCTCCAGCCTTCAAATGGACAATTCAACTAATATTTGTGAAATGAATGAACTACATTTTTGTGAATCAACTCATTCAGCTGCTGAGGGTTTTACTTGGAGGCTGTTTTATCCTGGGAGGCTCACTGTTCAAAGACATAGCCTTGTTCTAAATAAAATGTTCTGTGGGGGCCGTATTAAGATTTTTATATGAAAGAGGTGATTGATAATACATATCCCCAAATGTTTCAAACCAAGATGACGTCTTTTTGCACACTCTACAGAGTGGATTTGGGGCCAGATGCTCTTCCGCATTCAAAAGGATACCAACATTCTTTTAAGGCTCAGTGATTATCAAAGGGGGTGGCGGTAAGTTTTAAAATGCAGGGGGAATATTTGGTTGTCACAAGAACTGGAGATGCTATTTGTATTTAATGAGTAGGGCCAAGGATTCTAAATGTCTTGAAAGTACAGATTACTGCACAACAAAGTATTGCCCTGCCTAATTTGTCGATTAAACTCCTGCTGGGAAGCATGGACAGAGACTCAGAAGTGAGTTTCCTGAACGCCAGGGATAAAGGCATCCGTGAAACTCCCGACTAAGTAGAGCCAGGCACAGGCGTGGTTTTCCATTCGGGCATCAATATGGCAGTTTCTTGGAACATTTCTTATAACAAAATATATAGTTAGCCAAATACAAATTTAGTAGCATGTCTAGTTTTAATCAATTCTAGAGAACACTTTTGTCAACCCCTAATTATCTGATATCCAACTCATGTCACAAACCCAGCAGAGGCGTCCAAGGAAAGTGAGCCTGTAAAATCTGGAATGAGACTCTGGATTCTATCCCCATAGCCAGTTGGGACTCTTGAAAACTCCTCCACCTTGAATGCCTTCCTTTAGCTCCCCATAGAAATGCCTTCACGGAACCAGGACTTAATATTACTCTCTTGACTTTTGTTGAGGATTGATTGAAATGAAAATGAACCTTCAATTTTTAGAAAAGTGCTAGTGGAAATATTATATAATATCTAGTGTTTCTTATCTACATATTCTGAAATTTAGTGTTAGGAAAATTCTCTCTCTTCTGATACATGCTGACATTAGACAATAGGGCAAAATAACTTATTTGTTTTCTTTGTGCCTTGGCTGCCGGGAAGCTCGGAGTTAAACTTTTGTTCAATTAGATTAATTACTTTTAGTCTAGATTTTTTTGTATATAGCCCTTTAACTAGTTGGCTCACATTTTGTTGTGTATTTTAGATAGAATTTACATGCGATAAAATGCACACAAGCGTTCAATGAATTTTGACAATTTTATATGTCCGTGTTAAGAATCATCAGAACATTTTCATCACCCCACAAAGTTCCCTTGTGCCCCTTTCCAGTCGACATCCCCTCCCTCTGCTGCAACTGCGTTCTGGTTTCTATGGCTATAGATTAGTTTTTGGCTGTTCTTGAATTTTATTTGAATGGAATCATACAGTATGTAATCTTTTGGTCTGGCTTTTTTCTCTGAAGATAACATTTCTGACATTCTTCCATGTTGTTGCATGAATCAGTAGCTCTTTCTTTTCACTTGCTGAGTAGTATTTCACTTTTTTAATATGCCACAATTTGTTTATCATTTTTCCTGCATATGTACATTTTGGTTGTTTTCAGTATTTGGCTATTATGAATAAAGTTGCTAAGAACATTTGTGTACAATTCTTTGTGAACAGCTCATTTTTTGAAATCTTTGTTTAACGATTTCATTGTGAAAGCATCTTTATTGAAAACCTCCTATTTTTATGAGGTGAGGAGTGAATAAAATATAAATAATGAACACATGAAAATATAGCAGTCCCTGTGTAACTAGATATATAGTCATAACAAACACTAAAAACAACTTGCAAACTTTGGTTTCCCATTGTATTAGAATTGAAGCCCAAGCCAAATAAACGTCTGCAATTTGGATACCTTCTTCTTTAAATTCCCCCTAGGGCATAGGCTGCTAGCTTTTCAAATCTCCATTTTCCTTGTCCAACAGTCATATCAGACTTAACACATTCAAAGCCAAACTTGATTTCCAGTCTCCAAACCTGCCTTCCCATGGTTTCCTTACCTCAACTCTTTTTTCTACTCATTGTCACTTCATTAGATAGGTCTTGCCCGATCCTCTTTTCTGAAGTGAGTGCCACCTCCACCCCCAATGCTGGAAATGTCTATTTGTGTCATATTCTTACTTAGCCCGACCCAGGCCAGACCATGAAGACTGCTTCAAGTTTGAGGATGGGCAAAAATAATGACTAGAATTTGGCTCAAGATTCCTGGTAAGCAGTGCAAAGAATAACCAAATAAGAAAGTGACTGGGGGCACTTTCCCACAGGCTCCCTTGTCTTCTCATGGAGGCTCCTCTGGGATTTGGTGGTCTCCACAGCCCACCTGGAGTGAGATGTCCACCAGGATAGAGGAGCATAAAACTGTGGGCTCTGCCTCACCCCCTCCAGCCCCCAGCCATTCGACAACTAGAAACAACCTGTACTGTCTTCTCGTTCTGCTGCGGAGCGAGACGGGTCAAGGAGGCCTTGTGCCTGGGTGTTCTTGTGGCTTTGACAATATCCCCGTATCTACGCCTCCACTCCAGTAGGGCCTGTGAGGTTTCTACTCTGCCCCCTTAGGTGCTTTCCTGGCCATGACCAACCACAATGCCTTATTTTCTCCATGGTTCTTTTCATCACCTGAACTATTATGTATTTATTTTCGTACTTGTTTATTGTCTGTCACCCCAAGTAAAATGTAAGTTTCCTGAGAACAATTTACTTTTTTTTTTTGCTTTTTCTCCCCAAATCCCCCCAATGCATAGTTGTATATTTCAGTTGTGAGTCTTTCTAGCTGTGACATGGGGGACGCCACCTCAGCATGGCCTGACGAGCGGTGCCATGTGCACGCCCAGGAACCAAACCAGTGAAACCCTGAGCCGTGGAAGCGGAGCACGCGAACTTAACCACTTGGCCAAGGGCCGGTCCCAAGACTTTACTTTTTTTGTTCATGTTGTATCCCCAGTACCTAGAATAGCACCTGACACATAGTAGATATTCAATAAATATTTGCTGAATTAATTTTGTTCAATGTATTTAACATGTTTCTATGTAGTCTCCTTCTAAAAAATTGGCATTATTGTGTAGATGTCAGTGACTGCTGATGTCAAATCAAAGCAAACCTCCCTTTTTGTTTTTCTTTCCTTTTAGTTTTAGAATTTTATTTAGGGGTTAGAATGGCCATGGGAATGCAAGTTGCATATATCTCAGATTTGGTACTAATTTTGTTGCCATGTTAAGAAAGTGAGCTGGGCTTTGCATCTTTAGTAGCCAGCGTGTAAGAAAACCTGTTTTCTTATTTTAATATCTAAAGTTCAAATTACCTCTAATATAGGGATCCCCTGAATCTGATAATGATGAATCGCATTGGAGAATAAAAGATGGCAAAAAGCGTGCTGAAATTTAGACTGATTCACAAGGAAAAGGCCTCTTGGAAACAACATTCTGAGAAAGGTCCTGCTTGTCAAAAATCTGCACGTTTTGCGGTCTGGATGGGTATGAATGGTACAGAGACTCAAAATAGAAATTGTAGCTTCTTCTCATTGATTCATTCCAACAAATAATTTTATAAAGTATGTAGTATATCAGATACTCACTTCAAATATGTAATCCTAATTGTGATCTATTTTTTTTCAAAGTGAACATTGTCTCTTTAGTAAAATATTTTCTACTAGATGATCCAGAAAATCCAACTCTCTGGGGGTCAATAAGTAACATTCGATGAGCACGCATGTGTGCCAATTACAGCTAAACTCTGCCCTGAAGCAGTGTGCGATTTCTATTTGCCTGGGCGTAGCCGTTGAAAGGAGAATAATCAGCTTGACTCTCTTTCTTTCTAAGTCTCATTGCTTCCAGTAAAAGAAAATACGTTGACTCTTAAAACTGTTTTATAGATTATCCCTTTTTATAATATGGAAACAACTAAAATTTTTTGGCAGGTTTTGATAGGATATTTGATATTGACATAATATCGCTTGATATTATGTCAGCTCATTCTGGAGCCAAGGGTGGGACTCATGCCTGGGAGGGTTGTGAATCTTGTATATCTGACTCATCCTCCCCAAACGCTCAAAGACCGTGGTCAGGAAGATGGTTACTATGGCTCATGCAAGAACAAGGGCATTCCACCCGCCAAACTCTGGTCAGATTTAATAAATATGGAAAAGAGTAATCAGCTTTTTAAGAGGCCACGTATACATAAAAACTGAATCTGCAAAGTCAAAAATTCATGTGGCTCCTGTGAAGGACTGCTAAATTAACAAGTCTGGTATGGATCAACTCTAGGCAGAAGCAACTCTTCTTTAGCAACTCTTGGCTAAAGATGAAGAGGGCCAGTTCTGGCTGGTCACAGAGCCACACACACAAGGCATTGGCGGTAAGGAGAATTTAAACCAGAGCAGAAAAGTCACAGAGAGAAAGAGTTCAGATCAAAAAAATCCCTAAACAACAAAACAAAGCACACAAACAAAAAAAAACTCCACAAGAAACCTAAGGTAATTGGCAGAAACTTCCTTATTTCAGTGTTGTTGACTCTGTCAATACAGTTCCCTTAAAACAATGAGCTTAAGACAAGGTGTGACCTGTCGTTAATCTGTTATGTCACAGAGTGGATCCTTATCCAGAAAATGGAAGGTCCCTTCTCCTGTGAGTCCTACTTACCCAGAAGCTGTGGGCTTCCTGGAATGACTGTTAAAAATCCCACATCTCCTGGCAATGACTTTGAAACATAATTTTCAATATTACTTGACCCACACATGGTGTGTGACCAAAACAGAGGACCAGGCAGAGAGCACAGCAAGGAGAGAGCAGGAACAGAAGAGAACCTTGCCCATTGACCACTACCTTTTTGTTTTTTAAAGATTACATACATCTTTCACGTTTTATTATGGAAATTTTTGAACAAAGACACGAAAGTAGACATAATAGTGTAATAACTTCTCATGAGCCCATCAGTCAGCTTTACCTGTTAGCAAAATTTGTCTTTCTCATTTCATCTATCCCTTGCTTATTTTATCTTATTTTTATTTCTGCTGGAGTATTTTAAAGCAATTCTCAGATGTTATATGATTTCCCCCATAAATACTGCAGTACATATTTCTTTTTTAAACAAAATCACAATACTGTTATCTCATCCTCAACAAAATTAACATTAATTCTCTTTTTTTTCCTGAGGAAGATTAGCCCTGAGCTAACAACTGTGCCAGTCTTCCTCCACTTTATATGTGCATTGCCACCACAGCATGGCTGGTGAGTGTATGTCTGCACCCAGGATCTGAACCCGTGAACCTGGGCTGCCAAAGTGGCGTGCACTGAACTTAGCCACTACACCATGGGGCCGACCCCAAAATTAATTCTTTTTATCATCTAATACACATCTAAATCTGTGTTCAGATTTCCTCGGCTCAAAAATGGCTTTTTATAGTTGGTCTGTTTGAACTGGGATTCAAGCAAGGTCTATTCTTTGCATTTAGTTGCTATATCCCTTAAGTCTATTTAAATCTGTGAGTTCATCTCCCCTTCTCCACCCCCTGTCATTTGTTGATTGAAAAGTTGGGTCATGTGTCCTGTAGAATTTCCCAAATTTTGAAGTTTTCTGATTGGGTTTCCACGGTGTCATTTAAAATTTTTCTGAATCTTCTTAATTTTTGGTAATTGTACATTTGTAAACTCATGCATAATAAACTGCTAATTAGATCTGGAGGAGTGGTACAATTCAGCTTATTTATTTATTTTGGCAAGAAAACTTCATTGGCTGTGGCGTGATCTTCCTGCTGCATCACATAACCAGAACGACGTTCAGTTTGATGAATGGGTTCAGGTGGGTTTATATAATCTACTTAAAATTCTTAATTATAAACATAAGTCATTCATTGTGGAAAAATTAGAAACTATAGATAGCAATAAAAAACAAAATAAAAAGCAAATGTATTCCCTCAATCCCAAAAGATTACTGTTTACATTTGGTATATGCATTTCCAGGTTTTTCTATTTCGGTTGATTAATCTTGAAAATTTCTCTCCATCTCCCTTTAAATATCATCCAAGAAGTCCTTTGCTTAATGAATATTTTAGGGTGGCTTTTATTTTCTGTGATACCAGGAAGATAGAAGGAAGGGAAAGAACGCGCAGTCTGAGACCTGCTGTATAGCAGCTGTCTTTACATTATCTTTTACTTATCCTCACAATGACCTTGTCAGAGAGGTATTATATTCCCATCTTATTAAGAGGAAATTGAGACTCAGACCTCTTGGAGCCTTTAACTCTGAGTCCAAAGAGTCTTGAAGTCTTCTGATTCCAAACCCCAAATCCTAACATTCATTTCCTTCCTGAACTTTGTGGTATTGATATCAAACAGGACCATTCTGCCTACTCAGTTAAAAATGTACTTGCTGGGCATGAAAAAACTTAATAGTTGCTTAAAATGCTTGAGAGATTTTATTTGATACTTAGTAAGGTAAACTCATTTAGATGTATAAAAACAAAGTACAGAAAATTTTTTCAGAGATTAAAAAAAAGTTTTGTATGTTTTCCAAGTTCTACTTCATCTTGACTGTTTATCTTTTCTTGTGGTACTGGCAATTCATCTTTAACTTAAAGTAGATAAAAGAATGGAAAAGTGGACAAAATTCTGTGATGGAGGAGATTGGGTTTTGGTTATCTATAAATTCTGTGCCATACCAATTCTTGACTGCATGAGTTAAGTCAAAGAAGCACAGAATTTTAGAACTGGAAGGCGTCCTATAGATCTCTTCTGGAACGTATAATGAACAGCCCAAAGTCCCAATGGATTCAGTGACTTTTCTCAGGTCACTCAACTACTTTGATATCAAGGCAGGACTTGAACTCAGCATCTTTGACCTTCAGTTGTATATCACCATTGCGTGAGTTTAACCCATTTTGAGAATTTTTCCTTCCCAGAACAGAAGGAAATGCTTAAATAATCTTCTCATTACACTTAGGGTGGGTACTAGTTTTCCCAGATTCAGAAGCATGTCCTACAGTAGTAAAACATGTGCCAAGAATCACTTCCTACTATTGTAAAAGCTGAGGGCCAGGATGCAAAGAGGGACTCCAGACAGGGAGAGAAAACACATTTTAATAAGCCTATGATTATATTTTTTCTAGAGTTTCTTTAATCCTCTGCAGGAGAAGTTTAAATAAATGTGCCTTTTAGAACCATTCAACATTTTAATTCCGAAATAAAGATAGAAGCACAATAAGCTTGTTCGTAATATTACTGATCACATTTTTTAAAATAGAAATACTTGAACAGAGAAAAATACAAATATATAAAACTCATCAGGGAAAACTGAAGCAAAAATCTTTCATCATGTTTACTTTAAAATGCAAACATAAAACTTAGAAATAATGGCAGGAAACAGTGAATTGTTCAATCAGTAACAACTCTTGGGACAATGGTTTGAAGTGGCTAGATGCTGTGTTTAGTATCCAGCTTCCTACCATTTTGTGTAAACATGGCCTCTCTGTTTCCTTCATGGATAAATTTAACCTAAAAATCAGTCTCAGTGTCTCCAGTGCTGTCCTGTTTGTAGGGCAATAATCAGTCCACAGGCTTTTGACACGTTGTGGCTTACAGGATATCCTTCAGCAAACAGACATGTACATTAGTTATCCACTTTCTCATGATATTTCTGGACTCTGTACAACGACTGATGGTGCCATGTGGCCTATGGCTATTTATTCTGGCTTCTAAGCACTTGGAATGCAGGGAACTATTTAGTACTATGGTACTTGACAGAAGGGAACAGATTTGCTAGATGAGGTTGAAAACAAGCATGTCATCGTGGGCTGAGAAGAAATTGGCATAAATGTAGTAGCCTTCCTATATGCATATCTAGTAGTAAAGAATCATATCACATACCATCTATGTTCAAACCAAAGAGGTATTTTCAAAAATACATAATGGGAGAAGAAGGAACTCTGAGGTACCCATCAACTAACTTCAACAATTAACTCCAACTAACTTTAACAATTAACTTAACAATTGTCAACCACAGACAATCTAGTTTGGCCCGGTCTGCTTCCCTACCCTGACTATATTAAAGCAAATTCCAAACATCAAATTATTCTATCCAGAAATATTTTAGTATTTATCTCTAAAAGACAGGGACTCTTTTTAAAAACGACAACCACAATACCATATCACACCGAAAAAATGGACAATAATAACTTAATTATTAAACATACAGTTACTATTGAAATTTCCTGAACTGTCTTACAAATAAATGTTTTTTTATTTCTAAGTTTGTACATTTGAATCAGTATCCAGATAAAATCCATACCTCGCAATTGGCTGTTTCTTAAATTTTTTTAATTAAAATTTTAAAAAATTTTGGTAGAATATGCATAACTTTAGATTTACCATCTTAACCATTTTTAAGTGTACAGTTCAGTAGTGTCAAGTACATTCACAGTGTTGCGCCACCATCACCACCATCCATTTCCAGAACTCTTTTTTTTTTTTTTTTTAAAGATTTTATTTTTTCCTTTTTCTCCCCAAAGCCCCCAGGTACATCGTTGTGTATTCTTCTAGTTGTGGCATGTGGGACGCTGCCTCAGCGTGGTCTGATGAGCAGTGCCATGTCCGCGCCCAGGATTCGAACTAAAACACTGGGCCGCCTGCAGCGGAGCGCGCGAACTTAACCACTCGGCCACGGGGCCAGCCCCCCAGAACTCTTTTCATCTTGCAAAACTGAAAACCTATACCCATTGAACAACACCTCATTTCCCCCTCCCCCAGCCCCTTGACAACCATCACTCTATTTTCTGTCTCTGTGAATTTGACTACTCTAGGTACCTCATATAAGTGTAATCATATAGTATTTGTCTTTTTGTGACTGGCTTATTGCACTTAGCATAATGTTCTCAAGGTTCATTCATGTTGTAGTATGTGTCAGAGTTTCACTCCTTTTTAAGAGTGAATAATATTCCATTGTATGTATACCCCGAATTTTGTTTTGTTTATCTATCCATCTGTTGATGGATACTTGGGTTGCTTCCACCTCTTGGCTCTGGTGAATAATGCCTCTATTTGAACATGGGTGTACAAATATCTTTTTTTTTTTTTTGGCTGAGGAAGATTCGCCCTGAGCTAACATCTGTTACCGTCTGTCTGCATTTTGTATGTGAGCTGCCACCTCAACATGGCCACTGACAAATGGTGTAGATCAGCACCTAGGAAGAAAACCCAGGCTGCCGAAGTGGAGTGCACTGAACTTAACCACTAGGCCATAGGGCCAGCCCCTACAAATACCTTTTTGAGACTCTGCTTTCAATTTTATTTTCGATATATACCCAGAAAGGGAATTAATGGATCATATGGTAATTCTATTTTTTTTTTTTTCAGAGGAAACACCATACCATTTTCCATAGGGTTGGCACCAGTTTATATTCTCGTCAACAGTTCACAAGGGTTTCAATTTCTCCACATCTTTGACAACACTTGTTATTTTCTTGTTTTTATGCCTTTTTTTTTTTTTTTAAATAGTAGCCACCTCATGGGTGTAAGGTGGTATTTCATTGTGGTTTTGATTTGCATTTCCCTAATGATGAGAATCTTTTCATGTGTTTGTTGGCCATTTGTATACCTTCTTTGGAGAAATGTCTATTCCAGTCTTTTGCCCATTTTCTAAGCAGGTTGTTTGTTCTTTATTGTTAAGTTGTAGGAGTTCTTTATATATTCTGAATATTAACCCCTTATCAGATACATGATCTGCAAATATTTTCTCCTATTCCATGGGTTACCTTTTCATCTTTTGATGCACAGAAGTTTTAAATTTAGATGTAGTCCAATTTCTACTTTTGTTGCTTGTGCTTTTTAAAGGTATCATGTTCAAGAAATCCTTGCCAAATCCAATGACATGAAGTTTTTCCTCTATGTTTTCTCGTGAGAGTTTTATAGTTTTAGCTCTCATGTTTAGGTCTTTGATCCTTTTTTAGTTAATTTTTGTATGTGGTGTAAAGTAAAAGTCTAAAATCTCTTTTAATGAATAGGTCCCTCCCTCTCTTCTTTTTCTCTCTCTCCTCCTCACATTTTTTCTTTGCAATTTACTTGTTGAAGTAACTGGGTTATTTGTCTTACAGACTGGGTTTTGTTGTTGCATCCTTGTGGTTTCATTTAATAGGTTCCCTTGTTTCTCTTTTCCGCATTTCCTGTCAACTGGTAGCTGGCTCTAAAGGCACGATTGATTAGATTCTGGCTCAGTTATTTTTAGCAAGAATACTTCATTGGTAATATAGACACATCAGGAGGCACATAGTACCTGGTTATCTTTTTTGTTGTGATGTTTACCACCAATGAACAATAATTACTTGGATCTATTCATTCATAATGGTTACAAGAAAAGTGATAGTCTAATTCTCTCATTCCATTTTCACTTATTTATTGGAAAAATTCTGTATAAAAAAGCTTTTCCATCATCAATTAGTTAATTATCTTAATTTACAGTTCAGATAAGAAAAATAGGATAAATCCTTGATTTTTTCCTTTAATTTAACGATTTTCAAAATAATGATTCACTTCCGTAGTAGCTTCCAATAGTGACAAATGCATTTTATTTTTCAGCTTTATTATAAATACATCATGAATTCATTATAAAAAAAAGTTTGCTGTATTTGAATTCATTTCAGTTATTAATCTTATTTTTGCTCAAGTTGTCCCATCTTTTTCAGTGGGAACTTCTTCAATTTGACTCTTGACTCCTTTCGAAATAATCATATGGATTTTTGATAGCCTTCTTGCTTTCTGGAATGACTAGCTGTTCCAGGCTTGTTTTTAATATTTTATTCTGCATATCAGGAATCTGCCAATTTCTGAGGAGCCCTGATTCTTTTTAGTGAGGAATGATATTTAGAAATGACAACTTGGGGTATAAGAGGTGCTCATTGCTACTGTGTTGGCCATTATTTCTAGATTTTTTTCAATGGACTTATCATATATCTATCTATCTATATATAATATAAAAGACAAAACATTATTAATTCATCTTGATATTGGCAATACATAAATCTTACTTAATTGATCTTACATCTGTAGCCCTTTTTCCCATACTTTATTTTATCCTCATAGCGCATACACAAGCCTCAACATAAAAACAGCAACGCTACCATCAACCATATGATTATTGAAAACAGTTTACAAAATATTTTCTTAGTTCCCTTGTCCTTAAAGTATATCTAACTAGGAATGTACAGTTAAACTGCTATGCTTATCTAACTTTTAAATAACAGCTTTGGAGGGTGACGTCACCAACATGGCGACATAGGTCGTTTCTGACTTCGCTCCCCGGCACAAGAAGAACAACTAGCGACTGTTCCAGAACAACACACCACTGAGAGACTCCTAGAGCACTGGGGTGAGGCTGAAGCACCCCCTGCCCCACAGCGACCAAGACAGACTGCATTAGAAAGGTAAGAGAAGCGATTACAGATTGACCGCAGCGCCCCTCCCCCCGGGCCAGCACAGCACCACGCGCAAAGTGTCCCCCTGAGCCTCTGGCTCATCTAGCGGGAAAAGAGAACTCTGGGGGACAACCAGCACCCCCCTTAGCATTGTGGGCGCCACTACTTTGATGTTGCCCCCATGGGGATTGCAAGGGACTCTCTGGGGCTCAACCACTGGGAGTCTGACTGTGATGAGAAGGGGAACGGGGCTTGCAACAACTTGCACACGGATCTTGGCAGAGTTCATGCCTGCAGTGCCCAAGTGGTAATCCCAACCAGTGACTTTGCTTATCAGCAGAACCAAGTCAGCGACCCACTCTGATCAGGGGACTCAGCTGGATGTAGATCTGCTTTATTCAGATCCTCAGCTGAGAAGTTTTGCCAGCCCTAGGGCCTGGTTTGCACACGCCCAGACAAGGAGCTGAGTCACAGTCCTACCCGCAGTGGAGAATGTCTCCCGGCCACATCTGACCAGAGGGTCTGGCAGGAACACCTGGAGGCTGTGTAGCCCAGCAGTGCTCCAGCCAAGAGGTGGGCTGGCGGAGCAGATTGCCGCCAGAGCAAAGCCAGTTCCTGGTGTGGAGGATCCCGTTGCTATGCACAGGCAGGGGGATTAATTCAAAGCCAAGGCTGAGGGTAGCTTCTGGCGCCTTTCAACCAGAGAGAGCCTGTTTGGGAAATTGAGAGTTTCCTGGAGCAACCCCGCCCCTTCCTGCCAGGCAAGATTGCTGAGACATGGCTCCGCCCACCCACTGTGGCTCCGGCCTGTCTGACCAGAGGTTTGATGAGAACTCCTGGAAACCGTGTGGCTCACTAGTGCTCTAGCCCAGACAAGGGCATGCAAAGCAGATAGTTTGCTGAACAAAGCCAGTGGACCCATTCAGACAAGGAACTTGGGGTGTGGGTCAGCTTGAGTTAAGACAACAAAGAACTTTACTGACTTAGAGCTGCTGCTCCCACTGCACCCAGACAGGGGAACTAATTCGTAGCCCCACTCATTCCTGAATACAGCCTCCAGTGTGCCCAACCAGGGAACCTAACCAGACCACATGGGAAGCTGTGCAGCCCATCATCCAACAGCCCTGCTTACCATGGCGCTTGAACGAGAGCACAGCCTGTGGCTTTCCCCATATACAGAGCAAAACTGGTGGCCTCAGCTGACCAGGGAATACAGCGCATGCTCTTGCCTGATTCAAGTCCCCAAACAATGAGCCATTCAGGACCTGGGTCCTGTCCTGCTGCCAGGGCAGGGAAGCTAGTTCATAGCCCCATCTTTAACTGAATATAGTACCCAGTCCCAACCATCTATTAAACCTGACCAGAGAATCCAGGCAACTGTGCAGCCCATCCTAAAGCCTCACTTGGGTAGGGAACAAAGCCAGCAGTCCTATCCAACTCTTCTCAGCCATGTCCCTCCCCCATTCCCAACTTCAGACCTTGAACAGTTGCCCCACCTAAAAATAGACCGTAATAGCAGGCTCCACCTACCCAAGGACATTACCAGCAGTCACACCCCAAACCCAAACTGAACTGACTGGTGAAGATCTGTTTCTGCCAAAGCAGACTTGTAAAGTCTCGAAAAGGAGCCTAATGACTCAAATGAGCAGATATCAAAGGAAGGAATCAAGGATCATGAAAAACCAGGTAAATATGACACCAGCAAAGGCAACCCATAAAACTCTAATAACTGATCTTAAAGAAATGAAGATCTATAAACTGTCAGAAAAAAATTCAGAATAATTCTCATGAAGAAGTTTAATGAACTACAAGAACACAAACACAGACAGCTAAACAAACTTAGGAAAACAATGCATGAACAAAATGAGAAGATCGACAAAGCAATAGAAATCATTAAAAAAAAAAAAACCCAAACAGAAAGCGTAGAGGTGAAAAATACAATAACTGAACTGAAGAATTCACTAGAGTTTCGAAAGCAGGCTTGACCATGCAGAAGAATCTGTGATGTGGAAGATAGGATGTTAGAAATTATGCAGTCAGAGGAGCAAAAAGAAAAGAGAATGAAAAAAGGTGAAGAAAGCCTATGAGACTTATGGATCACAAAGAAAAGAAACAATATTCACACTATGGGAATTCCAGAAGGAGAAGAGAAAGAGAAAGGGACAGAGAGTATATTTAAAGCAATAATGACTGAATGCTTCCCAAACCTGGGGAGAGAAATGGACATCCAGATCCATGAGGCCCGAAGGCCTCCAAATAAGTTGAACCTGAATAGGACTAAACCAAGACACATTATAATTAAATCACCAAAAGTCAAAGACAAAGAAAGAATTTTGAAACCAGCAAGAGAAAAGAGAGAAGTTACATATAAGGGAACCCCTCCATGATTACTGGCAGATTTCTCAAGAGAAGCATTTCACCTAGGAGAAAATAAGATGACGTATTCAAAACATTGAAAGAAAAAAACTGCCAACCAAGAATTCTATACCTGGCAAAGCTGTCCTTTAGAAATGAAGGAGGGATAAAGACTTTCCCAAACAAACAAATGCTGAGGGAGTTCATTACCACTAGACTCGCATAACAAGAAATGCTGAAGGGAGTTCTTTGCGGGGAAATAAAAGGATGCTAATTAGCATCATAAAAACATAAAAAGGTAGTGTAAAACTCACTGGTAATGGTAAACATATAGTCAGAGTTAGATTCTGTAATTTGGTAATGGTGGTGCATAATTCACCTCGTTTAAAAATCTCTACTTTAAAAGGTAAAAAAAAGGGACAAAGTAAAAATAACCATAATTACAATAACCTGTTATTAGTTACATAATATAAAAAAAATATGTAAATTGTAACAGCAGTAACATAAAATGTGAGGAGGAGGAGAAGCAAAAGTGTAAAGTTTTGAAATTCTATTGAAGTTAAGTTATCAGCTTAAAATAGAGTATTATAATTTTAACATATGTTATGTAAGCCTCATGGTAACCACAAGGGAAAAACCTGTAGCAATTACACACATTAAAAAAAACCATGATAAAGAAGTCAAAGCATACTGATAGGGAAAGACGTCAAAACATGAAAAAGACAGCAGGATAAGAAACAAAGAACAATGGATCTACAAAACAACCAGACAACAATTAACAAAGTGGCAATAGCCAGTCCTTACCTATCAATAATTACTTGAAATGTAAATTAATTAAATTCTCCAATCAAAAGACATAGACTGGGGGCTCAATGGTTAAGTTTGCACACTCTACTTCGGCGGCCTGGGGTTCACCACTTCGGATCCCGGGTGCATACTGATGCACCGCTTGTCAAGCCATGCTGCAGCAGGCATCACACATATAAAGTAGAGGAAGATGGGCACAGATGTTAGATCAGGGCCAGTCTTCCTCAGCAAAAAGAGAAGGATTGGCGGCGGATGTTAGCTCAGGGATCATCTTTCTAAAAAAAAAGACATAGACTGACTGAATGAATGAAAAAACAATATCCAACAATACACTGCCTACAAGAAACTCACTTTAGCCTTAAAGACTACATATACTGAGAGTGAAGGGATGGAAAGTCATTTCAAGCAAATGGTAACCAAAAAAGACAAAAAAAGCAGGGGTAGCAATACTTATATAAGTAACACCTTTATGGAGATATAATTCATATATCATACAATTCACACCTTTCAAGTGTAAAATTAACAGTGGTTTTTAGCATATTTATTGAATTGTGCGACCATTGCACAATTTTAGAACATTTTCATCACCCCAAAAAGAAACCATGTACACATTAGCAGTGGTCCCCATTTTCCCCCAACTGCTCTCCTATCCCTCAGCAGAAACTAATCTACTTTCCATCTCAGTGGGTTTGCCTAATCTGGATATTTTACATAAGTGGAATTATATACTATATGATGTTGTGTCTGTCTTCTTTCACTTAGCATAATGTTTTCAAAGTTCATCCGTGTTGAAGCATGTATTAATACTTCATTTCCTTTAACAAATAATATTCCATTGTATGCTTATACCAGATTTTATTTATCCATTCATCAGTTGATGGACATTTAGATTGTTTCCACTTTTGCCTATTATGAATAATGCTTCTATGAACATTTGTGTACAAGTTTTTGCATGAACATGTTTTCATTTCCCTTGGATATATGCCTGAAAGTGGAATTGCTGGGCCATAGGGTAACTCTACAGTTAACTTTTTTTTGAAGAAGAAGATTAGCCCTGAGCTAGCATCTGCTGCCAATTCTCTTCTTTTTGCTGAGGAAGCTTAGCCCTGAGCTAACATCTCTGCCCATCTTCCTCTATTTTTATGTGGGACACCTGTCACAGCATGGCTTGATAAGTGGTGAGTAAGTCCATGCCCAGGATCCAAACTGGCAAACCCTGGGGCACCAAAGTGGAGCATACAAACTTAACCGCTATGCTACTGGGCCGGCCCCTCTATGTTTAACTTTTGAGGAACTGCCAGACTTTTCTAAAGTGACTGGGCCATTTTACATTCCCACTACCATTGTATGGGGGTTCCAATTCCTCCCCAACACTTGTTATTATCTGATTGATTACAACCATCCCAGTGATATCTCATGTGGTTTTGATTTGTATTTCCTTCATGACTAATGCTTGCCTTGGGTTTAGTTTGCTCTCTTTTTCCAATGTCTTAATGTGGAAGTTTAGTTTTTGATTTGAGATCTTTCTTCTTTTTTAATATAGGCATTTATAGCTACAAACTTCCATCTAGTCACAGCTTTTGCTGCACCCCATAAATTTTGGTATTTTGTGTTTTCATATTCATTAATGTCAAAATATTTTCTAACTTTTCTTGTGATCTTTTTCTTTGACTGGTTATAGGAGTGTGTTGTTTAATTTTCACTTTTTTTTTTTTTTTTTTTTTGCTGAGGATGACTTGCCCTGAGCTAACATCTGCTGCCAATCTTCCTCTTTTTGTACATGAGCTGCTACCACAGCATGGCCACTGACAGATGAGTGGTGTAGGTCCATGCCCGGGAACTGAACCTGGGCCACCAAAGCAGAGCGTGCCTGACTTAACCACTAGGCCACTGGGGCTGGCCCTTCACACATTTTTTAAAACCCCAAATTTCTTTCTGTATTGATTTCTACTTTCCTTCCATTCTAGTTGGAGAACATACTTTATGTGATCTCATCCTAAGTGTATTGACTTTGTATTATAGCCTAGCATATGGTCTGTTCTGGAGAACATTCCATGTGTACTTGAGAAGAATGAGTATTCTGTTGTTGTTGAGTGGAGAGTTCTATAGATGTCTGTTAGGACTAGTTGGTTTACAGAGTTCTTCAAGTCTTCTATTTTCATGCTGATCTTCTATCTAGTTGTTCTCTCTATATTGAAAGTGGGGTATTGAAGTCTCCAACTATTATTGTTGAATTGACTATTTCTCCCTTCAATTCTGGCAGTTTTTGCCTCATGCATTTTGGGTCTCTGTGTTAGAAGCATACATATTTATAATTATTATATCTTCCTGATATATTGACTGTTTTATAAAAAACAATAGAGCATAGGGGCCGGCCCCATGCCTAGTGGTTAAGTTTGGCACACTCTGCTTCAGTGGCCCAGGTTTGGTTGCCAGGTGCAGACCTACACCACTCATCGGTGGCCGTACTGTGGTGACAACAGACATAAAAAATAGAGGAAGATTGGCACAGGTGTTAGCTCAGGGCAAAAACGAAACACAAAAAAAGCAATAGAGCATATGCTACTATTTAAATTCTGTCTACTAAGATGTATTTTAAATAACAAATGTGTAATCTAAAAGTCAAACGTAGAAACATGGACTCGACAGATGTTTCCTACTATAGTACATGTACTTATTTATACTATTTGTCAAACAGTCATTGAAATCGGAAGGCACATAGCTGCAAATCAATTTATGGTCTTTGTGGAAGGGAAAATTTAAAGGTCCTTTATCTCCCTCTAGCCTCTAATTAAAATGTTGCAGGCTGGACATTTACCAAAAAAAGCAATTAGAGAGATTCTTACATTTTAGCATCGACTCGTTGGATAGAAAGCTGAATTACGTTATATACATAAATGTAAAAGCTGATTCAAATGTGGTGCATATCAGGGCATACTAAACAGCCCTGAAGGAGCCTGGGGAAGGAGTTAGGAAAGAAGCGTTCATTGTCTCATCTATTCCACGCCCCCTTCTTAATTTTAAATCTGATTGAACTCCCAATAACAAGTAGGATGACAGAAAGATGTTGATCTCTTTTCTAAATTTTGTGTTTTGTCTAAATACCAACTAAATAGATATCTTTTATTTTTCAAAATGACTGGTGTTAAAGTGCTTAATTTGGTTGAACCTAGCAGGTGGGCTATAGAAAATTGGAATAGTTTTGTGTCAATTATTGACCTTTGCTAGAGCATTCTGTAGTACCTGTCTCCTCTGCTTGTGGAACAACCGACTGCACTAGCCGCTTGTTTCCGTCTATGATACCTGCCTTCTATGCTGCCAGCTCCTGCTTCTTGCCAAGACTTACGCTATTTTCCAACTCCTAGGTTTCTCCTGGGTAAAATTGTGGAGGATCTAATCATATATCTAACTACCCTACATTTGGAAAGAGTCCCATGCTGGCACAAAGAAAAGTTTGTCTGCAGGCCCTATAGTTCTGACACAAGGCTTCCTGGCTGATCCGCCAGCAGCCAAGCCCTATGTAGAGTACTGAGCAGTTTGATACTCCCAGATTCCTTTATTTAGCTAACAGGTGGCCCTGTATCCCACAGCTGTGGCCAAAGTCTCAAATACAATCAATCTTCTGTTGGAGTGAGAGGAAGATTGCTGGCTTCCTATGAATATAACTCGAGCCTCTGACGGAGCCCGTTATATAGGTTTCTGCAGGAGTTCAGTGATCCACCAGAACTGATAAATGATCCCATTCACCAGCATTCCTTAACCTTCATCTCCTGAAACCAAACGGAAGTTGGCACAAACTTTACTATGTGACTAACGTCAGGAGTAATTCAGCAGTGGCAGCAATTCCTTCAACTTAACCAGGCAATGAAACCCACGGTGGTGGAAGTTTGACATCAGTTCACGTTTGCTTTATCCAGGACCTTGAGTACTCAAGACTGACATCTCTACCCCTCCACATCCAAGAATTCCGTCCTCCAAACCTGACCCCCAGGAGTGAGTCGGTGCAGCCCAGCACCATCGCCCACAGGAGGCCCAGCCCTAGCTCTATGGAATGGCCTCAGCTCCACCAGCAGGGGGCCCTGTCTCTCTTACTTCTAGCTGGCTGGTCTTAGGCAATGTGTTTCCTGCCATCCATATGCAGGACTCTGACGTCCCACATAGTTCATCAGAGGGACTTTGTTGTCTGGAAAGACTGACTGCCAACGAGCACAAGCACTTCCTGGTGACAGAGGGATCTCCTGATGGTCATTTTCTCCTGGTGAGGTCCACCATCCATACCTCGGGCTTGGAGGTCCAGATGAGAGAACATAAGGATGTTTTTACTGTATCAGGCAGTAATGCCATGGCTTCCTTGGGTCCATTCTTTTCCTCTTCTCAATTCTCCACACAGCAATCAGGAAATCTGATTGTGCCCTTCCTTTCTTTAAAGCTCTTTCCTGTCTCCCACACTGTGGCTGCAAGGCCCTTGCCCTTGCCAACCACTCCAGTCCCATCTCCTGTACAAAATTGTACATTCTATAATTATATTTCACATCCTCTGACAGGAAAATGAAGGCTATAGACTAGTAGGTAATCCTGTCCTCCTGTGCTGTGCTCCAGTTTTCTTTTAGTTCCTGAAATGCCATGCTCTCTCCTGCTTTGAGGCCTTTCCACGGACTCTTCAACTTCTTAATTCCCACTCATCTTTCAGAGCTCAGTTCAAAGGTCACTTCTTGGGGAAGCAGCCCTTGTGTGCCCGGAGCAGATGCACTCCATTATACACTTTTGTAGCTCTCCATCCCATTCCTTCCTAGTCTGTAATTATGAATCTGAGTAACTTTTAATGTCTGCCTCCCCACTCAGCTTGTAAACTTCATGAAGGCAGAATCTGTCTATAAAGGTTCCCCCTGGATCCTGAGTACTCACGTGGTAGGGCTTGATAAATATTTACTAGATGAATAAATTGACAAAAATAAGTATGGAAAAGTTATTAGCATAGGCTTTGCTAGCTGGTGAGTACAGATGTAGTTCTACAACCTCACGCACCTTCGATCGTGCTATCGCAGTTGTGACAGCTATGAATTTTTTCCTTCTATGTGACGTGCAGATATTAGACAGCTGTGGGAGGGGGTGACTGGCTTCTCCTCCAGTCCCTTCTCCTCAGTCTCTCTCTTCCCCATTCCAGCCCAAAATACTCACAAAGGCAAGTGTGGACGCACACACACACACATGCACACACACACAGCTTTTACCCAGCATATAAGTGGCAAAGGTAGGTTTATAACTCTGGCTTCTTGAATTTTACAAAAATGTTTTCTCTACCCTCTTTCTCTATTTACTGAGATCTGTTAATTGGCCTCATTCTGTTCAAAAAAATTAGTATCAATTGGAAAATAACATAACACTTCTTTAAAATTCACAAATTTCTCAAAAGCCTAGTTTCCCAGAGATCTTAATAAAAACTTCAGACCACTAGGAATAATTTTCTACAGTACATTTTTCACTCGCACCCTTATCTTCCCATTTAACTTCTCACTTTTGTCTAGATTTTGTTTTCTAAAAAGATTATAGCTGCTTGAAGAGAGAGTTTATGGGTGTTCTGCTTATATTCTCCCCATACCTGTGCATAAAAAGTGCTTAACAAATTTTTCCCAATTGTTTTCATAAAGAGAAATTAAATTAAAAAGAAAAAGAAAATGAACTAATGCTTAGAAGAAGTTATTACAAAATTGTACATTCTATAATTATATTTCAGATCCTCTGACAGGAAAATGAAGGCTATAGACTAGTAGGTAATCCTGCCCTGTAGCTAGTTGAAATTAAAGCCATGTTAACTGTTAAAATAAAAATTACCATTCCTAATCAGAAAGATGACAGATTCAGAAATTATCTTTTTAATGGAAAATAATTTTCACAAACTGCTCTGGATTAAAAGGTCCTTGTGACTTAAACATCCTATCATTGCCAAATTTAACTCATAAAAAAAGTGACTAACATTTTTCATATTATCTCATTGAATCTTCATAAACCCCATGAGAAGGACTCAGAGCATAAGCAATCATATAGAAGAATGTAATATGAATCAGAGAAAAGCTTCCTGACTTCAGACTAAAGATTCTCTGGGTTGAGAGAAAAGGGAGAGGTCCACATGGCAAATGGAAAGAGAGAAGAACTTACCTTGGTGGGTCACTGAAAAGGAGACTGATGTGGCCCTAGTGGGGAGGAGTGAAATGACAGAAACACCAGGTAAGGTTGTGGGAACCCAGAGGAGAGGCAATCTAGATGTGTTCTTAGATAGAGGCCAAAGAAGACCCAAGATCTCCAGGATTAAAGGGCTGTGTGGCAGGTCTGAGTCCGCGACAGCTTAGAGAGTCCCATGTGTCACAGTATGGCCTGGAAGCAGATGGACAGTTCTGTGGCCTGAGAGTGCCACAGGAGTTGATGGGGTTTTAGGTAGCATCCCACAGTTTCCGTGACTCTGCCTGGCAGCAGGATGAGTTTTTGTGTATTCTGGAGTCTGTATAGAAGTTGAAAGGATCGTTGTCAAAACTGCAGTCGCCCTTCTAATGGGATCATGGGGGTGATGCAGCAATCACTTGCATGTCCAGTAGACAAATATGAAACAGGATGATGGATGACTACAGGGAAGCCAAGGTGATAACAGACAGTCAAGGACTAGCCGCCCCATCTCCCAATGTTTTGATACTCCGCAAGCACCCTAGAAATTAGATATATCCTTCAGGTACATATTGACTAAATTTGAACTTTTACCACATAGAGGGTAGGGGCTCTAACCAGAAAATAAGTTGGAGGAAAATAAAGTTGCTGTTTGTTACACAGCTAGCTTTGTGAAACCATTATACAAACCTTTCTTTAAAAATGCTAGTGTTCCTTATTCATTTATTATTGTGTGAACAAAGTATTTATTAATAACATCCCTTGACCTAGTTTTGCTGTTGAGAAGCAGGGTCCGAGTGGGCTGTAGGTTCCTGCTAAAGTGGCAGGAGAATAGAGGATGTTTTAGGGGAAGAAGGAAGGAGACAGGAGGGGGCTGAGAAAGGATCCTCTTTCTGTTTCTTATGAATATTTCTTTCACATTTCTATGAAGATACAATATCTCCTTTGTTTTCATTATGATATTCATGCTAAATTCATGAGGTTTCCCGTTTTTCTAGCATATTCACAAAGGATATTTTAACCTAGACCACTGAAATTGGAATTTTATCTGAGGTGTAGAAAAAAGAATGCTAGCTTTAAACTCACAATCGAGGTTGAATTTCTGGCTTTGCCATTTAATAGATTTGTGACCCGGGATAATCTCTTAACCTCTTTGAATTTCAGTTTCTTCAACTGTGAAAAGCTTTTGATAACATGCCTCCCATTGAATTATTGAGAGAATTGAGTCAATATACGTGAAAGAGCTTTGTAAATAGTAAAAAACTGCATCATGTGTGGTATCATTTTGTGGTGGAAAAGAAGTGGAGAAAGAGATAATACAGGTGTAGGAGGCACTTGGGGGTGAAGGGTGCCATTCTGAGGTCTTTCTACAGAGAGTTTGACAGAAGGACATTAGGCTTACTGGAAAAAAGTGGTCCAGAAGAGGAGAAAAAGGAGGAAAGGAGTTACGTGGGCATCAGAGAGAAATCCTGGTATCCTGACTCAAAGTCTAGTCATCACAACATCAAGCTCTGTTTACTCATGCTTATCCTTCAATCTCTTGCTCATTTACCTTAGAGATCTATTTACAATTAGTATAAGGTACATTGCTCTGTGCTTAGAGCTCCAGAATAACACAATCACTTCTCATGCCTTTAATATAAGAAATTAACAGTAATTGGGGCTTTAGAAACCAATAGTTAATCTCTCAACTACTAGAAATTCTTTTTAGTTATAGTCCTTATTGTGAAAGCCCTTCACTGTTAGTTCAACTAGTCACTCTTCCTTTGTGATATCTCTGGAAGTTTGGCACTTCTGTGTGAACATCTTTGTCAGTACTCTTTGAAAGCTGGGAACTAGGAAGTAGCCTTCAATCTAGCTTCAGATGACATGCAGTAAAGTTAGAAATAGCTGCAGTCTTTCTAATTTAGTACAGTGTTGGAGTCCTCTAGCTGTGAAATGAGATGAAGAAAGTTCCATTTCTCAGAATTCTTGTGAAGTACTGTTTGGTGGGACTATTTCGTTATGCTACCTGGGGTAGCGATGATACCTCAGAAACGCTTGCTTGGCATTGTGGTCACTAGACTCTTCTCAGGAGGGTAGGCCTTATTAACTAGAGCTCCATAGGTTTAACTGAAAATTTCGATGGGTTTAGGATTGGAGTTTTGGGATAGAAGCCAAGCAGAGGGAAAGGCTTTGTACATTAGAGAGGAAATGTATTTGAAGTGGGAAAGAGAAAGAAATCTCGTGGTGGGGGCTGGCCCCATGGCTGAGTGGTTAAGATCGTGCGCTCCGCTTTGGCAGCCCAAGGTTTCGCTGGTTCGGATCCTGAGCGCGGACATGGCACCACTCGTCAGGCCATGCTGTGGCAACGTCCCACATGCCACAACTAGAAGGACCCACAACTAAAATATACAGCTATGTACTGGGGGGACTTGGGGAGAAAAAACAGAAAAAAAAAAAAAGAAGAAGATTGGCAACAGTTGTTAGCTCAGGTGCCAATCTTTAAAAAAAAAAAAAAAGAAATCTAGTGGAAAACAAAGCCATCAAAGCTGGGCAGTGTTGGGGAAGGAATATTAAAGAGACATCCCTGGGCTTGAGGAGTCAGGTGTGTATTTTTTGTTTTTTGAGGAAGGGTAGCCCTGAGCTAACATCTGCTGCCAATCCTCCTCTTTTTGCTGAGGAAGACTGGCCCTGAGCTAACATCCATGCCCATCTTCCCCTACTTTATATGTGGGATGCCTACCACGGCATGGCTTGCCAAGAGGTGCCACCTCCGCACCCGGGATCTGAACCTGCGAACCCCAGGCCGCAGAAGTGGAACATGCACACTTAACCGCTGCACCACTGGGCGGCCCCTCAAATGTGGGTTTTGAAGAATAGATATATCAAGGGAGATTCTCACAAATGTTTTATTTTGAGAAAATCAAACCTTTAGAAAAGTTGCCAGAAGAGTACAATAAACATTGGTACACCTCTTACGTGTATAGAGAGAGACAGAGAGAATATATATATATTTTTAAAGATTGTCACCTGAGCTAACAATTGTTGCCAATCTTCTTGTTTTTTTTTTCTTTTCTGCTTTTTTCTCCCCAAGTGCCCCCAGCACATAGTTGTGTATTTTTAGTTGTGGGTCCTTCTAGTTGTGGCATGTGGGATGCCGCCTCAGCATGGCCCAATGAGTGGTGCCACGTCCGCGTCCAGGATCCCAACTGGGTAAACCCTGAGCCGCCAAAGCAGAGTGGCGAACTTAACCACTCTGCCACAGGCCAGCCGAGAGTATATTTTTATAAATATGTGTATTCACATTTTGTATATAGCTGGGCAGATTAAAAAAAGTAGATATAGAGAGACATATGTATATGTACATTTTTTTCTGAACAATTTGAAAGCTGTTTGGAGACATCATGAAACTTTACCACTAAATACTTTCAGTCTTGAGAACGAGACCATTCTCCTACATGACCGCAGTGCAATGATCCCACCCAGGAACTTCAAATTGATACAACACAATATCTAAGATTCAATACGTGGTCAAATTTCCCCATTGTCCCAATCATATCCTTATAAATCTCTAATTTAAAGAGGATTTTAAACTTGTTTGCCAGGTTCAACTTAAATGCCTTCTCCGTTTTCCCTCCAAAGTCATCAAAATCAACTACATTTCTCGTTAATGTTTTTATACCAATAGTTACTTTGGGGAACTTGTAGGTGTCCCACATCCAGATTTGCAGGGGGTGAAACTAGAAACAATAGCAGCTGCCAGAGGAGAGGTTGGTTGATGCTGATTGCATTTGAAGTGGCCATTTGGAGGCAAGGAGCTTTGTAGAGACAGTATCAGAGACGGATTTAAAACTACCCATTCTGCTCGTGGGGTGCTGCCGCTTTTCTCCCAACCCCATGTTTTGAATCTGTTGTCTCTTTGTCTTTGGTATGTGAAAAATGTCTGACAGTGCTCGTTTCCCAGATCCTACTATGATATAAACAGCTTGCTCTCACAGGTCTTTTTTTTTTTCTGCTTTTTCTCTTCAAATCCCCCCAATACATAGTTGTATATTTCAGCTGTGGTCCTTGTAGTTTTTGCTGGTAAACCCTGGGCCACCGAAGTGGAGCGCACGAACTTAACCACTCCGCCACAGGGCTGGCCCCTCACAGGTCTTTTTTTAAAAAATAGATTTTATTTTTATAGCAGTTTTATATTTACAGAAAAATTAAGAAAATAGTACAGAGAGTTCCTGTATAACCCTCGCCCACAGCACACAGTTTCCGCTATTATTCACATCTTACATTTGTTACAATTAATGAATATTGACAAAGTATTGTTAAAGTCTATACTTCATTCAGATTTCTTTCCTTTTTTAACCTAATGACCTTTCTCTGTTCCAAGATCCCATTCCAGGATACCAAATTACATTTAGTTGTTATTCCTGCTTAGGTTCCTTAGACTGTGACAGTTTCTCAGATTTCTTGTTTTTGATGTCCTTGACAGTTTTGAGTTCACAGGTCTTTTGATAATTTAATCCCTACATTGCTTGGCTGAGCACCACAAGAAATATTATTTTGAATTAAGTAATGTCTCTAGTAATTGGTGAAAATAAAATCTTGTTTGAAGTAGCTGTATGATAAGGTAGCTAAAGTTACCACGTGGCTAAAGTTACTTTAGCAGCCTTGGTTATGTATAGGCCATGACCACTTATTGATTAAATATGGGATATAGAGTAGATAGCATTCATTGGGTAGGATGATCTTATTTGAGTGGATTGAGTCAATGAAGCTCCAGGCACTAAGATCAACTGAGTGGGGCAGAACCAATTTGAAGGTGCCTTTTCTTCTGGAAGCTTATGATCTTACAGACTCCACATGGCAGCAGATCTTCTATGCTTTTCTCTTTATCTTTGCAAGCGTCTTAGGCTTGAGACATATGCTACTATCCTTTACCAAACAGGTATTTTGCTTGTCCTTTATTTTTTAAATTGGAGTATAATTTCCACATAGTGATAAGCACAGATCTTATGTGTACAGTTCAAAGTGTTTTGACAAATGCATACACCTGTGTAATCCACACCTCATCAAGATAGAGAACATGTCCATCACTGCAGAAAGTTATCTCTTGCCCTTTCCAAGTCAATGCCTGCCCTCAGTCCCCAGAGGCAAACCCTGGTCCAATTTCTTTCCTCATAGATTAGGTATGCCTGTTCTAGGACTTCATATAAATGGAATCACTCTTTTGTGTCTGGCTTCTTTAGCTTAGCATAATGTTTCATTCGTGCATTGTATGTAACAAAAATTTATTACACTTTATTGCTGACTAGTATCCTGTGTATTGCATTAATTTACCACAATTTCTGTATCTACTCTTACATTGACGGAAATTTGTTTTTTCTGATTTTTGGCTACTGTGAATGAAGTTGTTATAAATATTCTTGTATATGTCTTTTTTATGGACCTGTGTTTCTCTTGAATATGGAATTTCTGGGTCATATGGTTGGTGTATATTTAATGTTATAAGAAAATGTCAAACCATTTCCCAGAGTGGTCGTACTATTTTATAGGCTGTATTAGTTATCTATTGCTGTGTAACAATATTACCACTTAACAGCTTAAACTATCACATATTTATTATCTCTCAGTCTTTGTGGGTTGGGAGTCTGAGTACAGCTTAGCTGATCCTTTGCAAGACTGCAACCAAAATGTTGACCAAGACTGGGTTCTCGTATGGAGGCTCAGCTGGGGGAGGGTTCACTTTATTTTTATTTTTTTTTGAGGAAGATTAGCCCTGAGCTAACTGCTGCCAATCCTCCTCTTTTTCCTGAGGAAGCCTGGCCCTGAGCTAACATGCGTGCCCATCTTCCTCTACTTTATATGTGGGATGCTTACCACAGCATGGTGTACCAAGCGGTGCCATGTCTGCACCCGGGATCCGGGCTGGTGACCCCTGGCCGCCGAGAAGCGGAATGTGTGAACTTAACTATTGGGCCACCGGGCAGGCCCCAGGATTCACTTCTGAACTCATGCAGTTGTTGTCAGAATTCACGTCCTTGCTGTTCTATGACTGAGGGCTTCAATTTCTGGCTGGCTGTCGGCTGGAGGTTGCCCTCAGCTTCTAGAGGTTGCCTGCAGTTCCTTACCACATGAGGTTCCTAAACACGGCCAGTTGCTTCCTCAAAGCCAGAAAAAGAGCAGGAGACTCTAGCAAAATGAGTGCTACAATCTTATAAAATGTAATCATGTCGTCATATACATGTATTTCTCATCACCTTTGCCACATTCTATTGTCGTATTCTACTGCACAGCCCACTCGTACTCAAGGGGAAGGGATCACATTGGGCATGAAACTAGGAGGCAGGGGTCACAGGGGATCACTTTAAGAGTGTGTTTACCACCTACTCCCACCATAAATAAATAAGAGTTCTGGTTGCTTCACATCTTGCTAACATTTGGTGTTGCCATCTTTGTCATTCTGGTGGTTGTATAGTATGCAAGCGTGGTTTTAATTTGCACTTCCCTGATGTCTAATAATACTGAACATTTCTTCAACTGCTTATTGGTCATTCATGTGTCTTGTTTGGGAAATTTCTTTACAAGTATTTTGACCATTTAAAATATTAGGTGGTTTGTCTTTTTATTAAGTTGGAAGAGTTCTTTATATATTCTGGATAAAAGTCTTTTGATAGATATATGTATTACAAATATTTTCTCTCCTTCTAGGACTTGCTTAGGTTTCTTCTTAGCAGTGTCGTTTGATGAGCAGATATTTTTAACTTTGATGAAGTTTAATTCACCAATTTTTCTATGATGTTTAGTGCTATCCTGGTCAGAACATTCCTCTCACAGTAATTGGTAGAACAAGTGGGTGGTACATTCCTAAATAACTCATGACACAAAGGAGAAATCACAAGGGAAATAAAACATTTTGAACTGAATGTTAATAAAAATACAACATATGAAAATTGATGCGATGCAGCCAAATTAGTGCTTAGATGGAAATTTATAGCTCTAAAATGCTTTGAGTTTGAAATAAATCATTGACGCTTCCACCTTAAGAAGCAAGAGGACAGAAAGAAGAGCAAATTGACCCAAAGAAAGTAGAAAAAAGGGAACAATAAAATTAAGAGAGAAAATCAATAAAATAGAAAATGAACCAACGACAGGGAAAATCAATGAAACCAAAATTTGGTTCTCATAAAAGAACAATGAAAGCAATAAAACTCTACTTAGACTGCTCAAGAAAAAAGAAAAGAAAGAAAAAGAAAGAAAGGAAGAATGAAAAACTTAACAATATCAAGAATGAAAGTAGGAAAATCTTTACATATCGCATAGATCTTAAAATAATAATAAGGGAAAATTATGAACAATCTTATGCCAAGAAATTTTATAAAAGATGAAATGGACACATTCTGAAAGACACAAATTACCAAAAAATGACATAAGAAAAAATGGAAAATATAGTCTAATATTTAGTAAAGAAATTGGTTTTGTAATTAAAAACCTTCCACAAAGAAAACTGTAGGCTCAGTTAGCTTCACTGATGAATTCCATCTAACATTTAAGAAGGAAATAATATGGATATGGATCTTGCAAAAGCTCTTTCAGAAAACAGAGCAGGAAGCTATACTTCCCAACTCATTTTAAGAGGTAAGCATTACTCTTATACCACAACCAGAGATGTCACAAGAGAAAACTACAGACCAGTATTTCTTATGAATATGGATACACAAATTCTTAACAAAATACTAGCAAATGGGATACAGCAACAAATACAAAGGGTTATACACCATAACCAAGGGGGATTTATCCCAGGAATGCAGGGTTGATTTAACATCTGAAAATGAATTAACATAATATACTTTATTATATTAGCATAAAGGACAAAAACCGTGTGATCATCTCTGATGCAGAAAAAGTATTTGACAAAACCCAACACTCTTTCATGATAAAAACACTCAATGAACTACAAATAGAAGGGAACTTCCCCAACCTGATAAAGGGCATCTATGAAAATTCCCCCAGAGAACATGATACTTAATAGTGAAAGACCGAATGTTCCCCCTAAGACAAGGAACAAGACAATGGTGTTTGTTCTCACCACTTCTATTCAGCGTTGTACTGGAGGTTCTAATCCGGGGAATTAGACAAGAAAATACAGTAAAAGGCATCCAGATTGGAAAGGAAGAAGTAAAATGATCTCTATTTTCAGATACATGGTCTTATAAAAAAAGTCCTAAGGAATTCATTAAAAACTGTTTGAAGTAATAAATGAGTTCAGCACAGTCACAAGACTCAAGATCCATATACAGAAATCAATTGTATTTCTGTATACTTGCAATGAACAATCTAAAAATAAAATAAATCCATTTACAATAGTATCAAAAAGGAATAAAATATTTATAAATAAATTTAACTAAATAAGCACAAAACTTACAGTTTGAAAACTATAAAACATTGCTTAAAGAAAATTTAAAAAGTTCTAAATCAATGGAAAGACATTCCGTGTTCGTGCATCATAAGACTTAATATGACAAAGTTAAGATGGTGATATTCCCTAAATTGATTACGATTCAAAGCAATTCCTATCAATATCTCAGCTAGCTTCTTTGCAGAAATTGACAAGCTGATTCTAAAATTCATATGTAAATACAAATTTCAGAATCATCAAAATAATCTTGAAAAAGAACAAAGTTGGAGCACTCACACTTACCTACTTCAAAACTTACTATAAAGCAAGAGTAATCAGGACAGTGTGGTACTAACATAAAGATAGACATATAGAGATCAATGGAATAGAACTGAGAGTCCAGAAATAAACCCTCACATCTCTGGTCAATTGGTTTCAAGAAGTGTGCCAAGACAATCCAATGGAGGAAAAATAGTTTTTTCCACAAATGGTGCTGTGGCAACTTGTATCCACATACAAAAGAATTACGTTGGACTCCTGCCTCATATCAGATATAAAAATTAGCTCAATATGGATCAAAGACTTACGTGTAATAGCTAAAACTACAAAACTCGAGAGGAACACATAAGGATAAATCTTTGTGACCTTGGATTAGGCGTTGGTTTGTTAGTATGACACCACAAACATGGGCAACAAGACAAAAAAATAGATAAGTTTGGCTTGATCAAAATTAAACTTCTGTGCTTTAAGGGATATGATCAAGAAAGTGGAAAGACAATTCACAGAATGGGAAAAAAATTTGCAAATCATATATCTATAATGGACTTGTATCTAGAATACATAAGAAACACTTACAACTTAACACAGTCATGTGCTGCATAATGATGTTTCGGTCAATGACAGACTGCATACATGACAGTGGTCCCGTAAGATTAGTACCACACAGCCTAGGTATGAAGTAGGCTATACCATGTAGGTTTGTGTAAATACACTCTGTGATGTTCACACAATGGTGAAATTGGCTAACAGTGCATTTCTCAGAATGTATCCCCATCGTTACGTGATGCATGACTGCAATAAAAAGACAATCCAATTTTAAAAGGAGCAAAAAATTTCAATAGACATTTCTCCACAGAAGATATGCAAATGGCCAATAAACTCATGAAACGATTCTCAACATCATCAGTCCTTAGGGAAACACAAATCAAAACCACAATGAAATACCACTTCACAACCACTAAGACGGCTAAAATAAAAAAGACAGTCAAAGGCAAGTGTTATTGAGGATGTGGAGAAATTGGAACCCTCACATATCACTGGTGACAATGTAAAATGGTGCAGCCACTTTGGAAAACTGGCATTTCTTCAAAAAGTTAAATGTAACAATTCCACTCCTACGTAAATACCCCAAATAATTGGAAACATATACAGTAGTCCCTCCTTATCTGCAGTTTCTCTCTCTTCGGTTTCATTTACCTGTGGTCCTAAAATATTAAATAGAAAATTCCAGAAGTAAACAATTCATAGTTTTAAATTGAGTGCCGTTCTGAGTAGTGTGATGAAATCTTGTGTGATGAAATCCTGCCCCGTTCAACTCCACCCAGGATGTGAATCATCCCTTTGTCCAGCGTTTCCACACTGTATAGCTAATCGCTTCTAGTCACATAGTAGTCACGTTGGTTATCGGATTGACTGTCACAGTATTGCAGTGCTTGTGTTCAAATTACTCTTGTTTTACTTAATAATGGCCCAAAAGCGCAAGTGTAGTGATTCTGGCAATTCGTATATGGCAAAGAGAAAGTCATAAAGTGCTTTCTTAAAGTGAAAAGGTGAAAATTCTCAACTTAATAAGAAAAGAAAAAAGCTAAGGTTGCTAACATCTATGGTAACTTTTTATTATTTATTTATGGTAATTTATTATATTTATGGTAATTTGGTATGGTATTTATGGTAATTTTAAAAATTTATTTATGATATATATTATTTTTATAGTAAATTTTATTATTAAATCATTCTTAATCTCTTTCTGTGCCTAATTTATAAATCAAACTTTATCATAGTTATGTTTGTATAGGAAAAAAGATAGTTTATATAGGGTTCAGTACTATTTGTGTTTCAGGTATCTGGTGGGGGGTCTTGGAACGTATCCCCCACAGATAAGGTGGGACTACCATATCCACGCAAAACCTTGTACATGAATGTTCATGGCAGTATTATTCATAGTAGCTCCAAAGTGGAAACAACTAAATGTCCATCAATTGATGAATGGATAAACAAAATGCGGTGTTGGAGACCAAATGCCTAAGCAACCGAAGTAGCTCATCATGAGCTGATTGTTATCCAGGGAGTCACAAGGTCTGGCAGGCACAGCCTCAATCTATTGTACAATGAGTACGGTACAGTCAGGATCAGGCTCAAGCAGGGGCCAAGAAGGCATGAGTAAGTTATGTAAACAAATGATCCAAACTCTTACATCACCAACCTCTCTTGCCCTGACATCTCTCCCTCAGTTCAGTTCTTTGGCCTAAGGGGCTTCTCCAAGACCAGCTGATGGAGGTGGAAAGACTTTGGGCCCAGTTTACATATGGGTTGGTACAAGATGTAGATGCTATCGAAAATGGGCTGCTCATGCCCAAAGGACAGTGATGATGGAAAAATCTTCTCTTGACCTCCCATAATTAGGCACTCAGTCTCCTTTTGAGCCCAGCTGTACATCCAGAGCTGATTTTTCGAGTAGAGAGTAATTATCTGTTACAGAAGGCATTGCTTTGCTCGAGAACCTCAGGGGTGTACCTCCTATTGGGACTTGCCAGAGACTCCATACGTCATTTATCTACCACAACTATCTCTCACCCCATTGGATCTGCTGGATTATACAGCTCAAGGAGCGAGGCAGCTTGCACTGCAGCCTGGACCTGATCCAGAGATGTCTTTTATTTTGGCACCCATTTGCAAATGGAAGCTTTCTAAGTCACCTGATAAATGGGTTGAAGTGGTATTCCCCAAAGCAGTATACACTACCCTCAAAATTCAAAAAGCCCCAATAAATGAGGTCTCTCTCTCAGTGGCAAGAGGTGACATGTCCAACAACTTGTTCTTTACATTAAAGGTGATATTCGCAGCATTCTCAGAATATTGGAATCCTAAAAACTTCATTGATGTAGCAAGCCCTTGGATTATTTTAGGGTCTGTCTTCTATTCTTCAGCATTAATGTGTTTTACTAGGCCATTTAGACTGTGCTATTTAAAGTGTAGTCTACAGGCTGGTGCTGGTTGATGAACTCTTGGTCCATGGTGAGATAAATTCAGAAATTGAAAATCTATGGTAACTTGACATTGCTGTGACATCCAAGCACATAATCAGGAGACTCATCTCATTGAGCAGGGTGTAGATCATTTTGGTTATTGTCAAACTCATGTGGTTATTTGCATGTGCAGCAAGGTATGCAATGGTCAAGTTCAGTAGTTTCCAAAAGCATTGCTCTAAGACAGATAAAACAAACAAAAAAAAGAACTGGTCCTTCACCACAGATAGCTTGAGAAGATTGGTCTAGAGTAATTACCCCTTCATGCTCACTAGGACAGAGGACAGAAGAGTTAAAATAGCCCTGAGGCTAGAAAGTAAATATGTACTCCAATCCTGCCTGTACAAAGGCAAACTGCTTTTGATCCTTCCTACTGATGCGAATCAAGAAAAGCACATTTACCAATTAGTAACTGTATGCCAAATGCCACATGCAGGAGGGCAGCTTCCATTGGGGCTGTCACCCGGTTAAGTTTATGGTGGTCTACTGTCATTTGCCATGATCCCATTTTTGCAGGGGTCAGACAGGAAAATTGATTGAATAGGGATATAATGGAACCTACAACTTCTGCATCCTTTTAGTCTTCGATAGTGGTATGTCTTTGCAATTCTTTCTAAGATACTGTCTTGCTTCTGAATTACTATGCTGCCTGGGGGAATTCATGGCAGTTTTGGGACCTCTCTGTGGTCCATCCTATATACTGGCTATTACTCCACAGAACAGGGAACCAATGTGAGGGTTTTGCCACCTGTTAAAATTATCTATCCTAATTATACATTCAGTGACTTAACCGTAGAAGGTGTTCATGAACCTATTGGACCACTGTAAGTTGGAGTTGAGCCAAAACCCCATTAGTTCCCATTCTAACTGGAGAATCATGATGATATCAGTATCAGCTCAGACCCTGTGTCTAACAGTTCTTGAAAACTCTGGGTATTTCCCTTTTTCCAGTGCTCAGTTACATTGGCACAAGTCCTTTTGCAGAGCCACTTTCTTCAGAAGGAGACAATGCATGATTTGCAGGAAGAGAAAACAATTCTCTGGCAAGCTGGAGGTGCCGCTCTTGCCGGCCAGAGGGTTCAGTGGACTGGTAGGTTGGAGCCAGCTCATATCAGCTTGCAGGAGCCAATTGCGTGCACCTCTTCTCAACTCTGTCTTTAGTGACATTATGTTGGTAGCTTGAAATTGACTAAGGTGGGAGTGTTTATACAACAGAAATTGGCAAATGCTACAAGTCATGGTCCTTTCCCTGCATCCTCTTCCCAAGAGCTGGTTGCTAAATTTTTTCCAGCACCCTACAGGTTCAGGTGAGAATTGGGGGATTCAATATTTTCAGGCTCATCCACTCAGATGTTCATTCCTAGGTCTTAAGTATCTTTTCCCTTTCAGGGACCAGACAAGGACATATGAGACCCTGAAAGCCTATGTATTTAGTTGCTTTTTCAGCTCTGCTGCCCTTACAATCAGATCCTGGGCCTGACTTTTAGTATAGTTTGCTGTAGGCTACAGGAAATCGTCTTTTAAAGAACTGCCAATAGAGGACTTCTGGCTTTCTCCGTGAGCCATTAAAAAAAAATTTTTTTGCTGAGGAAGTTTCGCCCTGAGCTAACATCCGCTGCCAACCTTCCTCTTTTTGTATGCAAGCCCCTGCCACAGCATGGCCACTGAGAGACAAGTGGTGTAGGGTCTGTGCCCGGGAACCAAACCCAGGCCACCGAAGCAGAGCATGCCAACCTTAATCACTAGGCCACCAGGGCTGGCCCTCAGTGAGCCTTAAGGTGACAGCTTGCTGCCCCAAGGTATCATTTTCTTTTGGAAGGTATACAATTCCATCAACAGAATCCATCCCATCCACAATCCTTACAATTATAGTCCCCATACTGTTCAAGCACCAAAGCCACCACACTTTCCAATGCCCCATCTTCTATTTGCAGTGTATCTGAATTGGCCACAGGTGGGAAGCTTTAGTAATTATGATACCACTGTATGGATCTACTTACCCTCTACTTCCCATGGCATGGGTCTTTATCGCCATAAGATCAGTGAGTAGCCCAACTCCAGTATCCCATCCTGAGAGTCTGCAGGACACTCGGGTTGCCAAGTCTTTTAGCTTGGGTTCTCTAGAAAATAGACCCTGGGTGCAATTTGAGACAAACAGAGGTGAAGACAAAGGGGACTGGGTAGGGAAGGAGGGGAACTAATCTAATTGTGAAGTACCAAACCAGTTTCTCCTTGGTATCAAACCCAACTGATTGCTCAGTGTCATGGATACATGCTAGGCATGGGGACACCCTAGTTAGCAGAACTGATATAGATCTACCTTCATGGACAGGGCTGGCTTTATGGGCCATGTGAGCTTTGCAGGTCTATGACACTCCATGTCAGAAGGGCCTTGCACTTGGTTTAGTGTTCTGCTGTCACCATCTTGAAAGTCTCAATAATTTGTTTTTCAGTTATTTTATTGAGATCATAATGGTTTATAACATTGTGTAATTCCAGGTGTACATTATTATTTATCAGTTTCTGTATAGACTGCATTGTGCTCACTACCAATAGTCTAATTTTTATCCATCACCATACGTATGTGCCCCTTTAACCCTTTTGCCCATTCCTCAACCCCTTTCCCCTCTGGTAACCATTGATCTGTTCTCTTTATCCATGTGTTTGTTTATCTTCCACATATGAGTGAAATAATGCAGTGTTTGTCTTTCTCTGGCTGGCTTATTTTGCTTAGCATCATACCCTCAAGGTCTATCCACATTGTTGCAAATGGGATGATTTTGTCTTTTTTTATGACTGAGTAGTATTCCATGGTGTGTGTGTGTGTGTGTGTGTGTGTGTGTGTGTATACTACATCTTCTCTATCCATTCATTAGTTAATGGGCACCTGGGTTGCTTCCATGTCTTGGCTATTGTAAATAATGCTGCAGTGAAAATAGTGGTGCATAAATCTCTTTGAATTGTTGATTTCAAGTTCTTTGGATATATATCCAGTAGTGGGATAACTGGATCATAAGGTATTTCTATTTTTAATTTTTTGAGAACTCTTCATACTGTTTTCCACAGTGAGTGCAGCAGTTTGCATTCCTACCAGTAGTGTATGAAGGTTCCTTTTTCTCCACATCTTCTCTAACATTTGTTACTTCTTCTCTTATTAATTATAGCCATTCTGATGGGCGTAAGGTGATATCTCATTGTAGTTTTGATTTGCATTTCCCTAAGAATTAGTGATGCTGAACATCTTTTCATGTGCCTGTTGGCCATCTGTATATCTTTTTTGGAAAAATGTCTGTTCATATCCTCTGCCCATTTTTTCATCAGGTTGTTTTTTTCTTGTTGAGTTGTATGAGTTCTTTACATATTTTGGAAATTAACCCCTTGTCAGATATATGATTTGCAAATATTTTCTCCCAGTTGGTGGGTTATCTTTTCATTTTGTTCATGGTTTCTTTTGCCTTGCAGAAGCTTTTTAGTCTGATGTAGTCCCAATTATTTATTTTTCCTTTTGTTTCCCTTGCCTGAGTAGCCATGGTGTTCGAAAAGATGCTGCTAAGACTGATGTCAAAGAAGATACTGCCTATACTTTCTCCTAGGAGTTTCATGGTTTCAGGTCTTACATTCAAGTGTTTAATCCTTTTTGAGTTAATTTTTTGTGTATGGTGTAAGATAATGGTCTACTTTGAAAGTCTCAATAATTTTTGAACAAATGGCCCTGAATTATCATTTTGCCCTGGGCCCTGCAAATTATGGTATTTGGTCCTGCTAAAATAAATTACAGTTTAGTCGGGGAATCAGTCATGTTCTCTCTCCTGAAGAGTGTGAATTGGTGGCATGGAGAGAAGGCCAGTAGGGCAGAACAGTATAAAGAGATAAAGACACAACATCCACAGTGGGGGGAAGGCGAGGAGCCTGCTTTGGAAGGATGACAGTAAACATGAGGGTAGCAGCAGGGGCTCTGGGCACATATAGGTGATTAATATAGAAAATAGACGATACTGCTACTACACCCCTAATTTTTTTGTCACTTCCACAGTCATAACAACTAAACAAAAAGTTGGTAGTGAAGTAGCAATTTCCTATATTAAATGCTATAATAAACAATATTTAATATTTTAAGTTTGTCAGTATTTAAAGCTTTTAACATTGACAAATGAGTGTGCCTCTTTCTTGATAAATCATCTAATCTAGGTTGGGTTGGTGACAATGCCACCAGCAGGAAATAATGTATATCTAAACTGTTTCTATGTTTTATTCTAATAACATTCATAGTAGAGAAACCAGTCTCCAAAGGTATGTGTAAGGGAATGGAAGGAGAGATTTCAAAGCAATTTCGGCAAGCTCAGGCTACTCATTTTTAAATTCTATCCAAAATGAAGCAAGTGATGTTTTATTTTCAAAATTCATCCCCAATTCTTCATCAGTAGCCAGTTCCAAAAGTTAGTCCTATAAAGTTAGTTACATTTAAATTCTCTTTCAATGAAAGGAATGGATTCTGAGTCCATGAATTCCCTATGTGTGGAGTTTATTTTCATGAAAAATAAAAAATGCAAAGTGTTTTTATCAAATTTATAATGAGTTTCTTTATATTTTATATGTAAATGCCACTGAAGTTTGATGTCTTTATTGCTTCATTAGTCAGTACTTGGTTTTAGCACTTCACTATGAGTTATGACTATGAACTCAACAGATGGGGTATTACACTCCTGAGCAAAATCAGTACAAACCCTTAGATCTTTAATTCTTTGGAATCACTTCTCTGATTTCTTTTTTTCTTCTTTTTTGGTGAGGAAGATTGGCCCTAAGCTAACATCTGTTGCCAACCTTCCTCTTTTTTTCTTCCTCCCCAGAGCCCCAGTACATAGCTGTATATCCTAGTTGTAAGGCATTCTAGTTCTTCTATGTGGGATGCTGCCACAGCATGGCTTGATGAGTGATGTGTAGGTCTGCGCCCAGGATCCAAACTGGTGAATCCTGGGCCGCTGAAGCAGAGCATACAAACTTAGCCACTCAGCCAAGGGGCCAACCCTGATTTTCTCTAAAAGAATAGAAATTTCTTTTTGTTTTGCAGGGAAAGATTCTCCCTGAGCTAACATCTGTTGACAAT
This sequence comes from Equus quagga, assembly GCF_021613505.1. NCBI lineage: Eukaryota > Metazoa > Chordata > Mammalia > Perissodactyla > Equidae > Equus > Equus quagga. The sequence continues at coordinate 59,708,183 of NC_060272.1, forward strand.
CTTCCTTTTCTTTTTTTCCCTTCCCAAAGCCCCAGTGCATGGTTGTATATCATAGTTGTAAGTTCTGATTGTTTTTTTTTTTTTTACTACTTTGTCATGACTAACACACTACTGATGTGTGTCTTTTCTTGACAGAACAGGACAGTGAGGTTTGTCTTGCCATTTATAATTTAGGGTTAAAAACAAATGACACAAATTTTCCTTCCCTAATTTAGCTACAAATTCCAAAAAACAGGCTTGATTAAAAGTTAAGATGACTGTAAAAATAACAAGTTATAAAAGTGAATAAATATTTACATTTTCACAGACTTTTATTCACTTTTGGGTTACAGTTGAAAAACTGCCTTTAAATTTCACTCCTTATAATCTGGTCCTACTGCACATGACAAAGACACAGACATGCTACTTGCAACTCACCATACAAGTTGGAGAACACCTGAACTGTTCTATACTCTGTTAATCAGAGGTGTCCAATGGATACTGATGAAATGTCAAATTGCTATAAATGCTGCTAAACACTTACTTTTAATTTTCGTACTCAGCTCCTTGTGGACTACACACAGGCAGTTTGCAGGCTGGCACTGGTCCAAGGACCACACTTTTTTTTTTTTAGGAAGATTAGCCCTGAGCTAACATCTGCTGCCAATCCTCCTCTTTTTGCTGAGGAAGACTGGCCCTGAGCTAATATCTATGCCCATCTTCCTCTACTTTATATGTGGGATGCCTACCACAGCATGGCATGCCAAGCAGTGCCATGTCCACACCTGGGATCCAAACCAGTGAACCCTGGGCCGCCGAAGCAGAATGTGTGCACTTAACCGCTGTGCCATGGGGCCAGTCCACCAAGGACCACACTTTCAGTAGTGCTGCCCTAGGGAAGCTGCATTGAACAGACTGGGAGAAGAAGAAGAACCAGTGGGGGGGTCTATGAAGTAACAGAAGGGAGCAGGAAAACAAGACCATGGATTTGTGGAAGACTAGGACGCATTTAAGAAAGAGGAAGTAGTTAACTGTGTTAACTGCAAGAAAGGTCAAGTAGATTGAGGACCAGAAAGAAGCCACTGAATTGACAATTAGGATATTGGTTGACCTTTGAAAGGGTGATTTCAGTGGAGTGCTTGTGATAGGAGAAGAGAGCCAAGCACAAGTAGGCTGAGGGATTGGGGAAGCAGAGGGAACAAGTGGGGCTACCCTTTCAAGAAGCTAGATGGTAAAGAAATGGAAATAGTGTGTGGTAGCTTGGAGTGCAAAACAAGAAGGCTTTTTAGACTAGGGGACACTCAAAAAAAATCTGATATCACTGAAGGGGCCTCAAGCTGAAGAGAGTTCTATCTTGGGACCTGCCCCATGGCTGAGTGGTTAAGTTTGTGCACTCTGCTTCGGCCGCCCAGGGTTTCACCAGTTCGAATCCTGGGTGCAGACATAGCACCACTTATCAAGCCATGCTGAGGCAGCATCCCACATGCCACAACTAGAAGGACCCACAACTAAAAATACACAACTATGTACCGGGGGGCTTTGGGAGAAAAAGGAAAAATAAAATCTTAAAAAACAAAAAAAAAGAGAGAGTTCTATCTTCAGACAGAAAATCTAAGAAGATTTTTTTTGTCTCATGGAAATCTTCTTAAATCTACTATGGAGGTGGAGGAAGACCAGGGGAAAGTTCTGTTAAGAATCTGCAGAATTTCTAATACTTCTTTGGTAGTGCAACAGAAAGCTGTGAAGGGGCGTAAGGATTTTGATTGACTCTATTGCTCGTGTAAGGATTTTAAATGTATTTTGGAACATAGTTAAATTGATCCATGGTAAAGATACACATCCTTTTGTCAAGTGAGAAATCTTTCTTTGATTTATCATAATTGAGCCAAGTCCAGATATTGATAAACTTACTTTAAATAGAGCAAATCATATCTACATATGAAGAGAGTTTACTTAGGTTCCCAGAACTTTCCTCCCATCTCTTGGCCTCCTCAACTTTGGCAAACAAGCATTTACTGTGCACTCAACACTGTGCTAGGCACTAAGGCCACAACGATGCCTAAGATTTAGTCTCTATCCTGAAGAGGCTCATAGGAGAAATACTATCCGTCATGATGCTTTCTGGGGCAAACAACTGAAAACTCGCACAGCTGAGGTCAGCTCCAGGGTTGGTCAAGTCAAGGGCTCAGTTATGTTACCGAGCATCCAGAATTTTTTGATATTTCTGTTGTACCATCTTTAGCATTTCTGCCTTATCCTCAGGTCACAATGGCTGCAGCAATTCCAAGTGTCACATCCTCATGATAACAGCTAAGGGGTAGAAGAACTGTGTCATCCCTGTATCTCATTTTAGCAGGCTCCCAGCAGACTATTTTCGATTTTGCAAAGATCAAAACTGCATGGTGAGCTCCTGCCTACACTAATCCCAGCCAGGCAAGGTAAATAGGATTACCACTTCGATGCTATTTGCTCTCTGTGGATGGGGCTGACAAACTTTTGGCCCTCAAGAGAGGGTTTCTGAACTTTGGCAGGACTGGCTGTTGAGTAGGCCAATGATTGCCAACCCTTTTTACATCCTTGTATGTGTCATGGTATACGTAGGGAATGATAATTGTTGGTGTTTTCTTTATCAACGTAATGTAATGAATAAGAACCTGGGTTCAAATCCGCTGCCACCCATCAGCTCTGTAATATCGGGCAAATTAATTAACTCCTCTGAGCCTGTTTTCCCCATCTGGAAGATGGTATACTACGACTAGTCAGTTTAAAGGGTTGTCTCTGGGCTTCAGCAATATAATTATGTAAAATGGCCAGCACCATCCCTGGAACATAGTAAGCCCTCCTGAAACGTTCGGTGCGCCAGGCAAACTTCTATTCAACGGCCGCCGCTCTTGTGAAGATGTGCCTTAAGACAACTGGAGGCTGCCTCCTGTTTTCGCACTATTAAAACACTTATCACACTATAATCTGTTCTTTACCCACAGGCCCCCCCTCCTCCCCTCCCCAGTGAGCTCTCAAAGGCCAGCAACTGCCCCACACTCTCTATCTTCTCGTGATCGGCAGAGCTCAGCTCCCATTAGGCGTTCCACAAATGTTTGTTTTTGTTTTGGCCGACTTGCTGAACCGATTGGGCGGGAGGAGCGTGGCGGGGCGGGAGGGCGCCGCCCACGGCGGAGAGGGGCGTGCCCGCCAGGGTGCACCGCCCGAGGTTCACGGCGGGGCGGAGCGGCAGCCCGTGCCGGGCCCCTCAAAAGGAGGGGGCCCGGGCTCGCCCACCAGACTGTGTCACGCTCCGGGACCGGCACCCCGGCCTGGAAGGGAGAGTTTCGGGTAGACCAGGCTCAGGCGGCGGCGGCGGCTCAGGGAAGGCGGCTCAGTCTCGGCCGGGGCTCCCTGCCAGCCCGCGCGACCTCGCGCCCCCAGCCGCGCCCCGCCCGGTGCCCCGGTTCCGTCCCGACGCCGCCGGGCCCGTGAGCCTCGCGGACGTGACGCCGCGGGCGGAAGTGACGTTTTCCCGCGGTTGGACGCGGCGCTCGTTGCCGGGCGGGGGAGGGCTCGTCCGGTTTTTCTCAGGGGACGTTCAAATTTTTGTAACGGGAGTCAGAGCGGACGGGGCGTGCCCGGCGCGCGCGCGTCCTCCCTGCCCGGCCCTCCTCCGCCGCCGGCCGACTCCTGCCCGGGCAAGGCGTCATGCCGCCCAAAAGCCCCCGGAGAGCAGCCGCCGCCGCCGCCGCCGAACCCCCGGCGCCGCCGCCGCCGCCGCCGCCGCCGCCGCCTGAGGAGGACCCCGAGCAGGACAGCGGCTCCGAGGACCTGCCTCTGGCCAGGTGAGCGGGCAGAGCCGCGGCGGCGGCCGGCGCGCGGGATGGGCGCCCCGAGGGTGCGCCGGGGCGGGTGCGGCGGCGTCTAGGCGGGGGCGCGTCTTCGCCGGGTCCGGGGCCCGGCGGCGGGAGGGTCCCCCCAGGTCCCCCGCCCCCGCGGAGCGCCTGGAGGACGGTGACAGGCGTGTGGGTGCGGGAGCGAGGGGAGGGCAGCCGGGAGGGGTCTCGGCGCGAGCTTGACAGGTGTCGGGCGGGTGGGGCTCGGGTCTCTGAGCGAAGTGACAGGTGCCGCCTTTTCTCCGCGGGTCGGGAGGCTCGCGGGCGGCGGGGAGCTTCGAGGCCCCGTCAAACGCAAAAAAAAAAAAAAAAAAAAAAAAAGAGACGAACTGGTGTGTGGTGGAGAGTTTTTCTCCCGTGGAGGTTTGTAGTTGGCTGGTGGTCGTTTGACTTTCTGTTTCGGTCTCCCGCGATGCAGCAGTTGGGAGTGTTTTCCTCCGGGCGCGCAGTGCATCTGAAGCCCGGTGCTGGGAGAGGCCAGCCCGAAAGCCCTGGGCGCTGCTGCGGAGACGGCCTGGGATGTGCCCGGTGGGGTCCTGGGTGTCAGTTGCCCCCAGGGGACTCGGAGGTGCTTTGTGGGATTCCCTTATAACAGTTCTTGAGGCCTTGGGGATTCAGAGCCATCGGTAGTGACTGGTGGAACATAATTCTGTAGAGGAACTCGTGTATGAGGGGAAGTTTTCTGAGACATGAGTCTAAGTGCTTAACAGTTTCTAAGCTTTTGCTTTTTTTTCCTGTTATATAAAATTCTTCTTGCGTGTTAATCTGCTCCGGCCTGTCTCATTATTTCTTCCATTTTGCCTTTTGGCTTTGAGTCGGCAAAGATCTTGGTGTCCCCTCTTCTGTTTGTTTCTTTGGGCACAAAATTAGTGGTTTTCCGTGTGCTCCCATGGCACTTCTTTTTTTCCTAAGTGGGCTCTAAATTTAAGCAAGTCCGTGATCATGCGGTAGAACACGACACGGAGATATTTATTGTATTGCAGCATCTTATTTTTCTTGATTGTGATGCTTTATGGCTAAGAAGCTAAGATTGAGAGAGTATAATTGTCATTATTGTCAGCATTGGTCCTACTTTGAGACTATACAACCATTGCAGAGGAATGAGACGCCTTTCTGTCCCTCAGCACTCCCTCCCTCGTTCTAGTCCGTCACCAAGTCCTGTTTCTTTCATCTCTCTAGACGCAGACAGAGTTGAGGCAAATTGTAAAAGGTTGGAATGGGCTTTTTGAGTTGGCCTGTGAAAGGCTATTAAAAATTAATTTATTTAAATGAGCTGTCTTATGGGTCAATTAAAAATCAAACTCACTAGTTAAAAAAAAAGTCTAGGGATGTTCTGGGAGAAGACCTTAGTTTCTGATTAAACTCTGATGTATCCAATACTTGAAAGATTTCCTTTAGAAAGAGCTGTAATGTCTACTCTAAAGAATTCCACATAGCTTTGGAAGGATTCTCGATTATTGTAGGGTAACTAGATGTTCTTGAAGTTCTGGACATCATCTGAGAATAGAAGGACTTTGTTTATTTTATTTTTTGCCAACATGTAGTTTTATATATCTTTGAATGATGGAACTATCAAAAATTGTCCTGTAAGTCATAACCATACAAGATACAGTCTGCTCTTGATTATCCATACCCACAAAAGGTTTCATTAGCATGGGCAGTCAAACTCTGTGTTAACTACTTAGCAAGGGTAGAACCACTGCCTGGCAATCTGATGTGGAGAAACTTGCTTAGGGATGGATTCTGGACCTTGTTTAATCGCACTTCCAGTAACAGTTCATTTCTACCTTGAGAGTTGAGATCTTACTTCTGTTGCATTATCTCTGGCCTCAGTGATGTAGTTGGAGGGGAAACCATCGCTAGGAACAGCACCCGACCTTCATTGTTGAGATAATCAAAAGTCAATTATATTTTGAAGGAGGGTTGGCAGTGTGGAATAGTGGTCAAGGGCCTGGGTTATGCAGATAGACTGTTGAGTTTATATCATGGTTTCCCATATGCGGGCCATTACTTCAGGTAAGTGCTTTAACTTCTCTGATTTGGTACTTATCTATAAAACAATGTTAATAAGACTACTTACCTAATAGGACTGATGTCCTATTCAATGAAACCATACATCTAAGGTGCTTTGTACAGGGTCATAGTAAATACTCAAAAATTATTAGCTATTCCTCTTATTATTATCATAATTATTAGAAGTCAGCCAGACATTAAATGAATGAAAAGGAATTTGCCTGTCTTGACTGCCTGTCTTGGTTAAGGAAGATCGAGGAGAAAAGACTGAAATAAGCATAGCAGTAATTTATGTCAGGTTAATTGTGTGAGAAATGCTAGTAGGTAGAGAGATTGTGTGAAACGCTGATAAGTGCATTTCAGCAAAGTCACTGATACTGAGTTGATTCTGTAATATTATCTGTGGGCTTTCCTCTTCTTGCTGTAATCGTTGTCCCAGTTTTCCCAAACAGCTTTAGCTACTATTGCTGCTTTGAAGTATATGTGATTCATCAGACCAGCAAACATCTTTCACTATGTGGTATCCTTATTTTGGGAAGATTATGAAAAAGATAAACATGTTTAAATTCTAAGTATAATTTTTTTCAAAGATAAATAAGATCTTAAAGTATTTAGTGATGCTGTCCTTCAGAATGCTGTTATTATACGCAAAGCATTGAAACAAATGTTTACTTAATTAGTTTGATTTATAAGTATATACCTATTATATGTGTGTTTTCATTTAGTAGGCTTGAGTTTGAAGAAACTGAAGAACCTGATTTTACTGCATTATGCCAGAAATTAAAGATACCAGATCATGTCAGAGAAAGAGCTTGGTTAACTTGGGAGAAAATCTCATCTGTGGATGGAGTATTGGTAAGGATTTTCTTAAAATTTTTTGAAAATGTTTTTCTCATTTTAACAGTAATTTTGAATCACTGTAGAAAATTTGGAAAATAGAAAAATAGAAAGAAAAGAAAAGCTAGTGATAATTCTATTACCTGAGGTAATTTACTTCTGATAACATTAAATATTAAAAAAAAATCTTTCTGCGTAAGCCTCCTACCAAAGTATTTTAAAGCAAATCTCAGATACCATATTTTGTTTATGAATACTTCACGATGATATAAAGGCTTTTTAAAAAAACAAAGTCATACCTTATAAAATAATTTTTAATATCTTATACTATGTCGTCAGTGTTCAAATTTCCTCATTGTCTCAGAATTAATTTTGTTAGACTTCCACATTTTGATAAATTTTTTCCATTTCTTTGTGCATGTATATGTGTGTATGTATAAAAATAATAACAACAGCAAATAATTTTTAGTGCTTTATATATACTGGGGGAATATTATAAGCACTTTGCAAATAACTCATTTAACAATCCATTGAGATGTGAAATACAAAATCTTCATTTTACAGATGGAGACATTGAAGTCGCGGTTAAGTAACTTGACTGAGGTCCCTGGCTAATAAGATCTGAAACACAGATTTTGGATCATACATGTAGTTATGTAGAGTTACATGTAGTTACATAATAGTTTTTTATCTTTCTTTTAAAAAACTTTCTTAACGTATGAACATTTTCTTATGTTTTAAATATTTTTTGATATTTGACACTGTAGTTTCCAGTGGTAGTATATTTTATCCATTAGGTGTATTTTAATTTGTTAACTCTTACTGTTATTGGACATTTTTTCGCCAGCTTTTGGCACTGTAAAATAACGCGATAAATGGTCTTATTCATAAGAAAAATGCCTCACACAAAGTAAATCCTCCATAATTTGTTAAATAATTTGGTAAGTGAATCTCTGATTATTAGGATAAATTCTTACAATTACTGAGTCAAAAGCTATGAACGTTTGTAAAACTTTGGGTAATTATTGCTAAATTGCACTCCAGACAGACACTTCTAATGAATTTACTGTCTCATCAGCATTGTATTAGAATATATGTCTATCTGTTTTTACTGATCAGATCAACACAGCAAAATATGTTTCTGGTGCCAGCCCTGATGGTCTATTGGTTAAAGTTCGGTGCTTTCACCACTTAGGCCATCCGGGTTCATTTCCTGGTCGTGGAATCACACCACTCGTCTGTCAGTTGCCATGTTGTGACAGTGGCTCACAAAGAACTAGAAGGACTTATAACTAGCACTGGGGCTTTGGGGAGGGGAAAAAAATATGTTTATGTACATTCCATAAAAATATTTAAAATCTCAAAAACCTTAAAAAAATTTAAAATTTAAAAACTTAAGTCTCTGATGTCTTAGTCCTTTTAGGCTACTATAACAAAATACCATAGACTGAGTGACTTATGAACAACAGAAATTTATTCCTCACAGTTCTGGAGGCTGGGAAGTCCAAGATCATGGTGCCAGCAGATTCTGTGTCTGGTGAGGGCCCACTTCCTGATTCATAGATAGCACCTTGTTGCTATCCTCACATGGGGGAATGGGCGGAAACTTTCTCAGGCCTTTTTTTATAAGGGCACTTATCCCATTCATGAGAGTTCTACCGTCATGACTTAATCACCTCCCGAAGGCCCCACCTCCTAATACCATCACAGTGGGCATTAGGTTTTCAGGATATGAATTTTGGAAGGACACAAGCATTCAGTCCATAGCATCTGGTAATAAAAAAGAGAAAATGAATCCCACAATTCCAAAGATCTGAACATATTCTAGAACTCCTCACTAAAAAAAGAGGAAGAATACTGAAGTATCTTGGATGAATGACTTTGGTATTATCATCCCGAAGCATTTAATGTATATTTTCGTTGATTTGAGTACTTTGTGTACAAAGCTGTTTTTGTGCATATGGAGTTAAAGGATTTATAATTTATAAGTGGGTTGTGTACCAAATCTCTTTGCAAGTACAATATGGTAGTTAGGTTTTCAGGCTAGTTCGCACAAAACTTTTTGTTTTTTACTAAACTATAGCAGTAGTAGTTTTAATTGTAGAGGCCCTTTTGGGCTTCATACTTGAATACATATTCAAATAAATGTTACTACTTTCTTATCCCACCCTTTTCTGCTCCTGGCTTTGTCCCTACCTTCTATGGGAACTGACACAGTTTAAATCTTATTTCCTAATGGAGCTCTTGATGGGGAGTAGGCGATGTGAAATTCCTGGTTGTGTGCTGGAGGAAGGCAAGAAAGGAATTCTGTTACCTTTGGAATTTTGGGTACCTTTTTGAGGGGTATGACAGAGGATGATGTTGTATTGTCCTGATATAATTCAACGGACTTTCCTAGAAATGTTATTTTAAGTGATAGTCAAGTTTTTGAGGGTTGGCCTGAGAATTTAACCTCTGTTTATACAATAATTTCTAAGGTAGAATGTAACAGAGTATGTGCTGGGAAGCAAATGTAATGACAAAATGAACCTGCTCTGATGCAGCTATTCTAGTTGCCATTGGCTGTGTTTGAAACAAGAAGAGGAATATGGTACCTTGGGGAGTTCTTTTTGGCATGATGTTTTTGGTTGATGTTATTGTATGATGTTTATTGGAATAGAGGATGAGTTAAGAGTAAGGATTTGTCATCAGATTGGACTGACTCAAATCTCATATCTACCAATTAGCTCTGTGATCTTGAACAAGTTACCTAAAATCTCCAAGCCTCAGTTTTCTAATCTGTAAAAGGGACTAACAGTAATTTCTGGATCTTGGAGTTATTGTGTGGATTAAATAAATTCATGCGTGTAAAGCATTTATTGGTGTAAATGAGTGGCTAATTTGGGTCGTGCAAGCAGAATAACATGACTTAAGAACTACTCCAGAAAATTTTATACTAATGTAATGTTTTTAGGAGAACTTAAGTATAAGTTAAAATGGTTGAATTTTAAATGCATATGTAGTGATTCTGCTGTGGTTTTGTTTTGCTAAAATTCAGATTTTTAAGTTCTTGAGAGTCAGAAAAGTTGTTTATGCATACATGAAAGCATATATTAATCCTTTTTATGGAAAGTTTTGTGGTTTCTTGTCTAGAAAAGTGTTTTCTCCTTTTCATATAAACATTTAATAAGTGTGTAATATGTGGTTGCTGTCATAAGATTGGATATTGTTCATGCTGCTTATAGCATATGAATAAAGGCCTTTCCATTAAGAAATTGGCCAGGAGTGCTGTTCGTATGGTGACTTACAGTGAATCAGTTATTAGAATTTTGATTTTCTTTCTGTGTCTTGAATGGCAGCATGGTAGAATGGAAAAGGCCTTGGACTTCAAGGCAGAAAACTTTGATTATAGTTGTATTTTAGCTATAAGATTTCAGGCAAATTGGTTAATTCTCTAGGTCTCAGTTGCTCATCTGTAAAGCAGAAATAATGTCTGAATGTCAACCTCATAGAGTTTTGTATGTGTATAGGTGTATATATCTATGTTTATTTCAAAGAGCTTTGAAATTTATTGCTCTTTGAATAGAGCCATTTCTTTTTGTGATATAGTTATTATAGTTAGAAAGATAATTGAAAAGAATAGTTTGGAATTGGAATAATGCTAGATGTTTCATTTAAGTTATACTACAGAAATATGAAGAGGTTTCTTAATAAGCTTAAAGCAGACTACATGTTTTTAAATTATGTGTAATGAAAGGTCTTGAGCTGTTATTTTCCAGTCCTTAGTAATATATGTAACCTTTCTGTTTGAAGATGGTGCTGGTATTCTCATTGCATGTGGATGTTACTGAGAAAAATTCATTTAAAACATGTGCATGAATGTTGTATTTTGTCTTATAGATGTGGGTTGTTTATAGCTTCTTTTATTTCTGATTCCACTTCTAAGATTAATTAATTTTTAAAAACATTTTATTATGGATAATTTCAGACATTTATAAAAGTAGAGAAAATAGTATGAACTCTCATATACCTCCTAATCAGCTTCAGCAGTTATCAACCATGGCCAGACGGTATTTCTCTCTGACCCCAGATTTTTAAAAAAGTAAATCCCAGATAAGATGTTTCATCCATAAATATTTCAGTATGTATGTGGAGAAGATAAGAACTCTAAAAAAATAACTGCAGTTCATCACACCTAACAAAATTAATGAAAATTCCTTAAATATCAAATATTCAGTGTTCAAAATTTCGTGATTGTTTCATACATTTTTTTTTCCACTATGTTCTAATCATGATTCAAATAAGGTCATACTTTGTGATTGGTTGATTTGTGTCTTGAGTCTCTCTTTTTTTCCCTCTTCCTCCCCCAAGCCCCAGTGCATGGTTCTATATCCTAGTTGTAAGTCCTTCTAGTTCTTCTATGTGGGATGCCACCACAGCATGGCAACTGACAGACACGGTAGTGTGGTTCCATGACAGGGAAGTGAACCCTGGCCACCGAATCAGTGAGAGCACCAAACTTTAACCACTAGGCCATCAGGGCTGCCTCTTAAATCTCTTTTAATCTGTAGGTTTCACCTCCTCCTTCTCTCCCCCTTTCCCTCTCTTTTCTTACAATTTATTTGTTGAAGAAAGTAGATTGTTTATCCTGTGAAGTTTCCTATATTATGTATTTTACAGATTGTATCTTCTTCATTGTTTAATATATTTGTCTGATTCTGTATTTCCTGAAAATGGATCTAAGGCTTGATCAGATCCTGATTTCATATTTTCTGGAAGAAATACTTTAGAAGTGTTGTGTATGCCTATCAGGAGGTACATAATGTCATGTTATCTCTCTTTTTTTGGTGTAAGCAATCATTGATGACCATTGACTGGATCCATTAGGGGTTACTCAGTGGTGATCTGCTAACTTTATCATTCCTTTTTCAATTATTAGTTCCTCTGTAAAGAGAAACTTTCTCCATCAGCTGTACATATTCTGAAGTATAGTTCATTCAGGGAAGGTAGGATAAGTGCTTTATTCTTTGCTTTTATTGACTAGTTTTCAAACTAATGAGTGTTCTGTAACATCCTCCAAAGGTGAACAATGACTATAATCATCTTTGCAAGCATTATTTTGACAGTACCAGTAGATCAGTTTGGCTATACATAAACATTTAATAAGATCTTTACTCAATGTGACATATTTTGTAATTTTGAGAATCCTGTATAAATGGGACCATACAGTATTTAACCTTTTGGGATTGGCTTTTTTCACACAGCATTATTCTCTGGAGAGTGATTGAAGTTGTGTATCAACAGTGTATTAGTTTCATAGAGTTGCCATAATAAAATACTACAGACTGAGTGGCTTAAGGAACAGAAATTTATTTTCTCACAATTCTGGAAGCTAGAAGTCTAAGATAAGTTGGCGGCAGGTTTGGTTTCTTCTGAGGCCTCCCTTCTTGCTTGCAGATGGCTGCCTTCTCCTCGTGTTCTCGTATAGTTTTCCTGGGTGCACATCCTGGTTGTCTTTTTCTTTGTCCAAATTTCCTGTTCTTATATGGACAATAGTCGGATTAGATTAGGGCCCACCCTACTGTCCACATTTTAATCCAATTGCTTCTTTGAGGCCCTGTCTCCAAATACAGTCACATTCTTAGGTACTTGGTTAGGGCTTCAACATATGAATGGGGGCGGGGAACAATTCAGCCCTGACAAATAATAGTATTCCATAGTATGGCTGGACCACAGTTTGTTTAACCATTCACCTGTTGAAAGATATCTGGGTTGCTTGTACTTTTAGCTGTTATGAATAAAGCTGCTATAAACATTCACATATAGGTTTTTCTGTGGACATCAGCTTTCATTCTTCTGGGAAATAAATGCCCATGAGTGCAATTGCTGGTTGTGTGGTATGGCCATATGTTTAATTGTATAAGAAACTGCCAGACTTTTCCAGAGTAGCTGTACCATTTTGTATTCCTACCATCAGTGTATGGGTGATCCAGTTTCTTTGCGTCTTTCCTAACATTTGGTGGTGTTACTATTTTTTATTTTAGCCGTTTTTATAGGTGTGTAGTGATATCTCATGGTTTTAATTTACTTTTTTTCTGATGGTGTGATATTGCTATTAAACATCTTGTTTTTAATTTTTAAATTTTTCATTGTGAGGAAGATTCACCCTGAGCTAACATCCATTGCCAATCCTCCTCCTTTTTTGCTTGAGGAAGATTAGCCCTGAGCCAACATCTGCACCAGTCCTCACCTGCTTTGCATGCAGGATGCTTCCAGAGCATGGCAGATGAGCAGAGTAGGTCCACACCCAGGGTCTGAACCCATGAACCCTGAGCCGCTGAAGCGGAGCACGCAGAACTTTAACCACTCGGCCATGGGGCTGGCTGGATATTAAACATTTTTTAATAGACTTTTTTGGGAAACAGTTTTAGGTTCACAACAAAATTGAGCAGAAAGTAGAGAGTACAGAAAGTACAGAGATTACCTGTACATGCCATGCCCGCACATGCATAGCCTTTCCCATTGTCAGCATCCCCCACATGTGCTACATTTGTTACAATTTATGAACCCACACTGACACATCATTGTCACCCAAAGTGCATAGTTGTTGAAAGTCCTCTAAATGTGCTTATTTGCCATTTGTCATCATTGGTGAAATGTCTCTTTATGTCATTTGCCCATTTTGAATTTCCATAGGGTTTTCTGCAGACACAATTATGTCATTTGTAAATAATCACAGTTTATTTATTCTTTTCTAATCTTTGTGCTTTTTTTCCTGTCTGTTACACTGGCTAACACTTCAATACAACGTAGGATAAAAATGGTGAGAATTCCTGCTGTTAAGGAGAAATCATTATGTCTTTCACCATTAAGTGTAATGTTAGGAGTAGGCTTTTCTTAGATATCCTTTATCAAATTAAGGTATTTTCTTTCTGTTCCTTTCTATAGTCATACACTGCATAATGATGTTTTGGTCAACAACAGACCACATATATGATGGTGGTTCCATAAGATTAGTACCTTATAGCCTAGGTGTATAGTAGGCTGTACCATCTAGGTTCATGTGTGTACACTCTGTGATGTTCACACAAAGACAAAATTGGCTCATGACGCATTTCTCAGAATATGTCCCTGATATTAAGTGACGCATGACTGTGTTCTGAATTTGCAGAGTTTTTTTTGTTGTATCAGAAATAAATGTTGGGTTTTGTTAAATACTTTTTATGCATCTATTGAGATGGTCACACACTTTTCCTGTTTTAGAGTGTTAATATGATTACATAGCATTGACTGATTTTCAAATGATAAAGCAACCTTGCATTCCTGGGGTAAACTCCAGTTGATTGTGATATATTATCCCTTTCATATATTGTTAGATTTGACTTGCTAAACCTTTGTTAAGAATTTTTAACAAAAATTCTTTTATAGCATGTTTTATTCTTAGTTTATATATTCATGAGGTTTATGGGTCTACAGTTTTCTTTTTTCCATAATGGATTTGTCTGGTTTTGTGACAGAATAGTGCTGGCCTCGTAGAATGAATTGAGAAATATTTTGTTCTCTTCAATTTTTTGCTAGAGTTTGTGTAAAACTGGTATTATTTCTTCCTTAAATATTTGGCAAAGCCATACGGACCTGGAATTTTCTTTGTGGGAGAGTTTTTAAGTACAAATGCAATTTGTTTAATAGATATGGGCAATTCTGGTTTGTCTATTTCTTTTTTAGTGAACTTTGATAGTTTATGTTTTTCAAGGAATTTGTCCATTTCATCTAATTTATTGAATTTATTGACATAAAATTGTTTATAATGTTCCTTTATTGTATCTTATACCTTACTATAGTTTTAATATACTTTGTTATTAACATATATTTTGTGTATCATACATTATTAATGTAATGTATGATGAAATGATCCTCTTTATCCCTCATAATGTTCTTTGCTCTTAAATTTACTTTTTCTCATATGTCTTATATTTAAAATAGTTTCTTTTAGGTAGCATATAATTGGGTCAGTCTTTGCCTTTTAATAGAAATTTTTAGACTGTTGACATTTAATGTGATTATTGAAATAGCTGGGTTTAAATCTACCATCTTGCTATTTGTTTCTATTTGTCTCATCTTTTCTTTGTTCCTTTTTCCTCTTTTTCTGCCTTTGTTTGGATTGACTATTTTTTTATGATTTATTTTTCTCATTTGTTGGCTTATTAGTTATAACCCTTCATTGTGTTATTTTAGTCATTGTTTCAGGATTTATGCTACACATTTTAAACTTTCACAGTTAACTTTCAAATGATGTTATACTGCTTCATGTATGGTATAAAAACCTTATGTCAGTATACTTCCACTTCTTCCCTCTTAGCCTTTGTTCTCTTGCTGTACATTTTAGTTTTACATGTGATATAAACCCCATAATACATTGTTATTATTTTTGCTTTAAGCAGTCAATTATTTTAAAAAGAAATTTAAATAATAAGAAAAAAAGTCTTTACATTTAGCCATGTAGCTACCATTTCCACTGCTCCTAATTCTTTTATGTAGATCCATATTTCTATCTGTATCATTTTCCTTCTGTGTAAAGGATTTTCCTTAACATTTTTAACAGTGCAGGTCTGACGATTTCTGTCAGCATTTGTATGTCTGAAAAAGTTCTTAATTTTGCCTTAGTTTTTGAAAGGTATTTTCACTGGTTAAAGAATTCTAGCTTGACTTTTTTCCCCCCGGTGTTTTAAAGATGTTTTCTGCCATGTTCTAGCTTGCATTATTTCCTAAGAGAAATTTACTGCCATCTTTTTCTTTGTTCCTCTGTATATAATATGTCATATTTTATGATCTTTTTCTCACTAGTGAGTTTAATCAATTTGATCATGATGTTTCTTGGTGTAGTTTTTAAGATTTTCATGCTTGGAGTTCATTGTACTTCTTGAATCTGTGAGTTTTCAGTTTTCATCAAATTTGGAAAAATTTCAGCCATTATCTCTTCAAAAAAAGCTTTTTTGGCCCCTTTCCTTTCTCTTCTGTCCTTCAGGATCTCCAGTTATACATATATTTAGCTACTTGATGTTTTCCTGCAGCTCATTGGTCCTCTGTTCAGTTTTTTTTGCCCCCAGTTTCCTTTGCTGTGCATTTCATTCTGGATAATTCCTTTGGGTTTTTCTTTAAATTCACCTCTCTTTTCTTTTGCAATAACCTAATTTGCCCTTAATCTCATTCAGTGTACTGTGCATCTCAGCTTTTTTGAGTTTTCATCTCTAGAAGTTCAATTTAGGGGTTTTTAAAATACATTCCATATCTCTGCTTAACATGTTCAATCTTTGTTCTAGCTCAGGGGTTGGAAATTTTTTCTATAAAGGGTCAGATAATAAATATTTTAGGCTTTGCAGCTCTGCCATTGTAGCCTGAAAACAGTTGTCAGCAAAATGTAAATGAATAAGTGTGGCTGTGTTCAAGTAAAACTTTGTTTACAAAAACAGGGGCAGGCTGGATTTGACTTAGTTTGCTGACCCTTGCACTAGCTTCTTGAGCATAGGGGGTGCAGTTATAATAACTATTTTAATGTCCTTATCTAATAATTCTATATCTGAGTTGTAAATTTTTGGTTGACTGATTATTCTCCTTATTATGGTTATTTTCCTTCTTCTTTGTGTATCTGGTAATTTTCTTTTCTTTTTTTTTTTTTAGCTGCCAGACATTGTAAATTTTACCTTGTTGTATATTGGATATTTTTGTATTCCCATAAATATTCTTGAGTTTTGTTTTGGGATTGGACCAAGTTTGTTGGAAAGAGATTGATCCTTTCAGGTTTTACTTTTAAAGTTTATTAGATGGCACTAGAGATGGGTTTAATCTGGGCCAGGGACTCTCAGCTTTGCCAGTATTGACATTTTGAGCTGAATAATTCTTCGTTGTAGGTGCTATCTTGTGCGTTACAGAATGTTTAGAGGCATCATCCCTGTCCTGAACCTACTAGATGCCAGTAGTACACCCTGCT
This sequence comes from Equus quagga, assembly GCF_021613505.1. Taxonomy (NCBI): domain Eukaryota; kingdom Metazoa; phylum Chordata; class Mammalia; order Perissodactyla; family Equidae; genus Equus; species Equus quagga. The sequence continues at coordinate 59,724,857 of NC_060272.1, forward strand.
CAGTTTTGAAAACCAAGATTGTCCCTACTCATTGCCATACGTCCACTGGGATGCAAAATCATCCCTGGTTGGTGACCACTTGTCTAGCGTTAAATCTTCACTATTGAGGTAAGACCCTTCCCTTTAATGTATACCCTCTGTATTGTCATGAGTTTTTCTCCTTTGACTGTTGGGAATAGGCACTATTCCCAGCCTGTATGAGCCATAAATAATTGTTCCTCGCCTGCATGTGCTAATTGAGGAGAGTCCTCTGCAGATTTCTGGAATTCTTTCTCTGTGTAGCTCTCTTCTCTTTGGTACTGTGCCCTGCAGATTCTAGCTGCTTTGACTTCCCTGGGCTCTTAGTTCTGTCTAGCCAATTTAGGGAGGCGGTTGAGCTCTCCCTGGTTTTCCCCTCCTTGCGCTGCTGCCTGGAATTTTCTCCAGGAAGTTAGTTGAACATTCGTAGGGCTCACTTTGTATGTTCCATGACATTTAGGGATCTCTGCTTTCTTGCCTAATCTCTAATGTCTTGAGTTGTCATCTCATACATTTTTTTTGTTTTTTATTCGTTTGTTTCAGATAGAACAGTAAATCTGGCCCCTGTTACTCCATCATAAGTTGAAGCAGAAATCCTCAGTTAAATACTTTTAATATTTTTGGAGATATTTTCTTAGTAGTTGCTCTAGGGCTTACAATATACATCTTAACTTTTCATATTTATACTGATTTAATTCTAATAAGATATAGAAACTTTTACTGCTGTATGACTCCATTCCCTTCTTCCTTTTTTGTGCTATTTTTTTTTACATGTTATGTTTATGTATTTTACAAACCCAAGAATATAAGAGAAGTAAGGAGAGCCTAGGTATATTTATAGAGATTTTTTCAAAATTTATATGTTAACTTTTAAAAAAAATTTACCATTTCTGATTCTCTTCTTTTTTTTTTTTCCTGTGGATTCCAGGTACCATCCAGTATTATTTGCTTACTGCAGTGTAGCTTCATTCTTATCACCTTCATGTTGTTATTGTCAACTTGACTACATAAATCTGTTATAGACCCACCAATACAATTATATAGATTTTTAAAAAATGCAGTTGCTTTTTAAATCAGTTAAGAAAGGAAAGAGAAAGAACTATGCAGCTATACTGTTTTTTATCATTACCTACATAATTACCTTTACCAACATTATTATTATTATTATTTTTTGTGAGGAAGATTGGCCCTCAGCTAACTTTTGCCAATCTTCCTCTTTTTGCTTGAGGAAGATTGTTGCTGAGCTAGCATCTGTGCCAGTCCTCCTCTGTTTATTGTGTGGGACACTGCCACAGCTTGGCTTGATGAGCAGTGTGTAGATCTGTGCCTGGTATCTGGACCCATGAGCTCCAGGCCACTGAATTGGAGCATACTAACTGAACCACTATACCACCAGGCCGGCCCCAACATTATTTTTTTTTCTGTGTGGATTTGAATTACTGTCTGTAGTCACTTCCTTTTAGCCTGTAGAACTTCTGTTCTCCTTGTATTTCTTAGAAGGCAGGTTTGGTAGCAGTTCGCTCAGTTTTTGTTGATCTGGGAATATCTTTATTTTGCCTTTATTTTTGAAAGCTAGCTTTACTGGATATGGGATTCTTAGTTTTATTCTTTCAGCACTCTGAATGTGTCATTCCAGTGCCTTCTGGAGTCAGTGTTTTCTAATGAAACATCAGCTGTTAATCTTATTGTGACCTCTCTTGTATTGATAAGTCTTTTTTCTCTTGATACTTTCAAGATTTTCTCTTTATCTTTGTTTTTCAACATTTTTACTGTGGTGTGTCTGGGTGTAGATCACTTTGAGTCCTTCCTACTTGGATTTGTTGATGGTCTTGGATGTTGTAGATTAGTATTCTCTCAGTTAAATATTAAGGAGACTTCAATTAACTCTTAGATTTGTTTTTAGAATAATTACTGCCAATGCAGATAGACATACATTACTCAAAAAAGATGTAGGTAAAGACTTTGTATTAGATTTTTTTTCAGTCCTTTTAAATTTACTGAGATTTGTTTTATGCCTTATCCTGTGTTCTGTCTTTGTTAACATAAAATGTTCCTTTGATAGAATTCACTAGTGAAGTTATCTGTGCCTGGAGTTTTCTTCTTTTGGGAAAATTTAAACTTTATATTCAATTTTTATAATACATATAGGATTATGTAGGTTATCTCTTTCTTCTTGAGTGTACATTAGTAGCTTGTGTCTTACATAGAGTTTCTTTATTTCATCTAAGGTGTTAAATTTGTGGGAAGGACCTTTTTTCCCTTTTTAAAAAGTTATTTTTGGGGGCCAGCCTGGTGGTGCAGCAGTTAAGTACGCACGTTCTGCTTCGGCGGCCCGGGGTTCGTCAGTTCGGATCCCAGATGTGCACATGGCACCACTTGACAAGCCATGCTGTGGTAGGCGTACCACATATAAAGCAGAGGAAGATGGGCACAAATATTAGCTCAGGGCTAGCCTTCCTCAGCAAAAAGTGGAGGATTGGCGGCAGATGTTAGCTCAGGGCTAATCTTCCTCAAAAAAAAAGAGAAAAAAGTTATTTTTTAATAGACTTTGTTTTTTTGAGCAGTTTTAGGTTCACATATAAACTATATATAAACTATAAATGAATAATTGTATATATATTGTGTGTGTGTATATATATTCACGTTTAGGGCTGTGATCTATTTTGAGGTAATTTTTGTGAAGGGTGTGAGGTCTGTGTCTAGATTCATTTTTTTTTTTTTTTGTATGTGGATATCCAGTTCTAGTACTATTTGTTGAAAAATACGTCTTTTTAAATTTGTATTACCTTTGCTCTTTTGTCAAAGATCAGTTGACTGTATTTGTGTAGGCCTATTTCTGGGCTCTTCATATGTTCCACTGATCTGTTTATTCTTTTACTGATATCACACTGTCTTGATTACTGTAGCTTTGTTGTAAATCTTCTGACTTTGTCCTTCTCCTTCAATATTGTATTGGCTATTTGGGATCTTTTGCTTCTCCATATAAACTTTAGAATCAGTGTGTTGATATTCATAGAACAACTTGCTGGGATTTTGATTGAAATTGTGTCAAATTTGTAGATCGAGTTGGGAGGAACTGACATCTTGACAATACTGAGTCTTCCTATTCGTGAACATGGAATCTCTCTCCATTTATTTAGTTCTTCTTTGATTTCATTCATCAGAGTTTTGTAGTTTTCCTCATATAGATCTTTTATATATTTTGTTAGATTCATGTCTAAGTATCTCACTTTTTGTGTGCTAATTTGAATGGCATTGTATTTTTTTATTTCAAATTCCACTTGTTCACTGTTGGTGTATAGGAAAGTGTTGGACTTATGTATACTAACCTTGTATCCTGCAACCTTATTGTAATCACTTATGACTTCCATAAGTTTTCTGTCAATTCTTTCAGATTTTCTAAGTAGACAGTCATATAATTTAGACTTTTATTTTTTCCTTCCCAATCTGTGTACCTTTTATTTCTTTTCCTTATTGCATTGTCTGAGACTTCCAGTATAATGTTGAAAGGAGTGGTAAGAGGCAACATGCTTGCCTTACTCCTCATCTTTAATGGAAAAGCTTCTAGTTTCTCATCGTTAAGTATAATGTTAGCTGTAGGTTGTTTGTAGATATTCTTTGTCAAATTGAGGAATTTCCCCTCTTCATAGTTTACTAAGAGTTTTTATGGTGAATGGTGTTGGATTTTGTGAAATGCTTTTTCTGCATCTATTAATATGATCATATTTTTCTTCTTCAGCCTATTGATGTGATAGATTATGTTAGTTGGTTTTTGAATGTTGCATACATGGGATAAATCACACTTGGTCTTGGTATATAAGTTTTTAATATGTTGTTGCATTCAATTTGCTAATATTTTGTTAATTATTTTGTCTTTTTTTTTAGTGAGGAAGATTGACCCTGAGCTAATGTCTTCTGCCAATCTTTCTCTTTTTGCTTGAGGAGGATTGTTGCTGAGCTAACACCTGTGCCCATCTTCCTCTTTTTTTGTATGTGGGACACTACCACAGCATGGCTTGACAAGCAGTGTGTAGGTCCATGCCTGGGATCTGAACTCGTGAACCCCAGGCTGCTGAAGCGGAGCACGCACACTTAACCACTGTGCCACTGGGCCAGCCCCTGTTAAAGATTTTTATAACTATGTTTAGGATAGCTACCGGTTTGTAGTTTTTTTTTTTTCTTGTAATGTCTTTGTCTGGATTTGGTATTTTGGTAATGCTTGCCTAGTAGAATGAGTTAGAAAGTATTTGTCTCTGGAAGAGATTGTAGAGAATTGGTATAATTTCTTTCTTAAATGTTGGTTAGAATTCACAATAAACCCATCTGTTCCTGGTACTTTTATTTTGGAAGGTTATTAATTATTGATTCAATTTCTTTAATAGATCATAGGTCTATTCAGATTGTCTATTTCTTGTGTGAGTTTTGGCAGATTGCGTGATTCAAGCAATTGGCCCTTTTCATGTAAGTTTTCAAATTTGTGGACACAGAATTGCTGATAATATTCTTTTATTATCCTTTTTATTTCTGTGAGCTCTGTAGTGATTCCTCTCTTTTGTTTCTGATGTGAATAATTTGTCCTTTTCTTTCTTTTATTTTTTTGAGGAAGATTAGCCCTGAGCTAACTACTGCCAGTCCTCTTTTTGCTGAGGAAGACTGGCCCTGAGCTAACATCATGCCCATCTTCCTCTACTTTATATGTGGGATGCCTACCACAGCATGGCGTGCCAAGCGGTGCCATGTCTGCACCCAGGATCCAAACTGGTGAACCCCGGGCCGCCGAGAAGTGGAACGTGTGCACTTAACCGCTGCCTCACTGAGCTGGCCCCTCTTTCTTTTTTTTTGTTAATGTGATTAGAGAGTTTTCTATCTTCTTGATCTTTTTGAAGAAGGAGCTTTGGGTTTCATTGGGTTTTCTCTGTTGATTTTCTCTTTTCACCATTTCTTTTGTGTTTAATTGGCTTTTTCTAGTGAAATGTTTAGATTCCTTTTTCGTTTCCTTTTGTGTATTTTCTTTAACTGTTTTCTTTGTAGTCACCATGGGGCAATAGCTCCATCTCTACCCTTTTCAGTTGTTAATTTCACAAAAATTACATTTTTATACATTGTGAGTCCAAAACAATAATTTTTTTAATGCATTAATCTTTTAAATTATGTAGGAAACAGAAAGTGGGGCTACACACCATTAACAATAATAACTTTTATAATTGCCCGTGTATTTACCTTTATTGAGATCTTAATTTTTTCATATGGCTTTGAGTTACTGACTTTTGTCCTTTCATTTCAACCTGCAGTACTCCCTTTAGCATTGCTTATGGGGTATGTCTAGTGGTAATGAACTCCCTAAACTTTGTTTGTTTGGGAATGTCTTCATTTCTCCTTTACTTCTGAAGAACAGTTTTGCTAGATATAGCAATCTTGGCTAACAGTTTTTTTCTTTTAGCACTTTGAAATATCAGTCTGCTGCCTTCTGGCCTTCAGAGTTTCTGATGAAAAATCTGCTGATAATCTTATTGAAGATCCCTTGTATGTGATGAGTTGCTTCTTTCTTGCTGGTTTCAAAATTCTCCCTTTGGCTTTGGCTTTTTTTTTTTTTTTTTAAGCTGATTATTTTTATTTATTTATTTATTTATTTATTTATTGGAGGAAGATTAGCCCTGAGCTAACATGTGCTGCCAATCCTCTTTTTGCTGAGGAAGACTGGCCCTGAGCTAACATCCATGCCCATCTTCCTCTACTTTTTATATGGGACGCCTTCCACAGCATAGCTTGCCAAGCGATGCCTTGCCCGCACCTGGGATTCAAACCGATGAACCCCAGGCCGCTGAAGCGGAATGTGTGCGCTTAATTGCGGTGCCACCGAAGCCTGCCCTGGCTTTGGCTTTTGACAGCTTGATTGTAATATGTCTTGGTATGGGTCTCTTTGAGTTCATCCTACTTGGAGTGTGTTGAGCTTCTTGGATGTTTATATTCATGTCTTTCATTACATTTTGGAAAACTTTTGGCCATTATTTTTTAAAATATTCTCTCTGCCCTTTTGTCTCTTTCTTCTCCTTCTGGAACTTGTGTAATGCATATGTTGTTCCACTTGACGATGTCCTACAGGTCCCTTATTCTCTGTTCCCTTTTCTTCAATTTTTTCTTTCTGTTTTTTAGACTTTATTCTTTCCATAGTCATATTATCAAGTTTGCTGTTTGTTTCTTTTGCCTGTTCAAATCTGCCTTTGAATCTCTCTAGTGAATTTTTTGTTTTAGTTATTATACTTTTCAGCTCCAGAATGTCTTTTGGTTTCTTTTTTAGGTTTTTATTGATATTTCCATTTTGTCTATACATCATTTTCTTGATTTTCTCCATGTCTTCCTTTAGTTCTTTGAAAATCTGTAAAACAGTTGTTTTAAAGTCTTCATTTAGTACATCTGCCATCAATTCTTTTTCAGGGACAGTTTCTATTGGTCTGTTTTTTCCCTTTGAATGAGCCATACTTTCCTGTTTTTTTGTATGTTTTGTGGTTTTTTTTTGGTTGAAAACTGGACATTTGAATCTGATAATCTGGTAAGTCTGGAAATCAAATTCTCCCCCTTCCCTAGGGTTTGCTGCTGTTTGTTTTTTGTTTTTTATTTATTTGTGTGTGTGTGTGTGTGTGTGTGTGTGTGTGTTTGTTGTTGTAGACTACGTCTCTGTTGGGGATTAGCCTGAGGTATAAACTTAAGGTATTTTCAGGTCTTTTTTGAGCCTGTGCCTTCCCCTGGGCGTGCACTGTGACTTTATTTCCTTCATATATGAGGTTGCTTTTGAATGTCCCAGTTGTCCATGTCTGGCTCCCAAAAGGAGAAAAAGAGAAAAATGAAGAGTGGGGGAAAGGTGCAGACTCTTTAAATCTCTTGCAAGTCACTTCAGCCAGAGGGGATGGGGCTTGCAACAATGAGGGGGAGGTGCAACAATAATAGTCCCCACCTCTTTGTTTGCGCTTCTATGATTGGAAGCAGCAATCAGCACAGATCTCTGAAATTTGGAAGACAGGGTCCTTTTTTCTCAACCTGGCTCCTGTAGACTCTGTGTCAGCTGTTCCAGGATCATGTGCACAACTGCCTGCCACAGGGCTAAGGGTTGGCATGGGTCGCTGCTACTCTGCTAACAGCTGAAATTAATGGGAATTAACTATAATTTGCTGACCATGCCTTCCCCTGGAAGTTGTAGGTCTTTAATGGACTCCATAGTTCCACAATAGTTACATCAGACAGATTCTGCCAGTTCAGTGTTGTCTAGGTGGGGAGACAGATTTCTGGTGCTTCCTACTCCACCATCTTCCAAGAATCCTCTCTTCATATGAAATTTAGGATCAATTTGTCAATTTCTGTTAGAAAGGCAGTTGGGATTTCAATAGGGATTATGTTGAATCTGTAGATTAATTTGGGGAGTATTGCCATCTTAACAATATTAAGTCTTCAGATGCATGAGCACAAAATGTCCTTCCATGTATTTGATCTTCTTTAATTTCTTTCAATAGTATTTTTAGTTTTTAGAGTACAAGTCTTACACTTAAAAATAAACTATTCCTAAGTTTTTTGTTTTTGTTGATGCTATTATAAATGGAATTTTCTTAATTTCATTGTTGGTTTATTCATTGCTGGTGCACAGAAATGCAATTGACTTTTGTGTGTTGATTTTGTACCCTGCAACCTTGCTAAATTCATTTATTCAAATAGTTTTTTAGTCTGTTCCTTATGATTTTCTGTATACAGATCATCTTGTCTGCAAAGAGAGAGTTTTACTTCTTCCTTTATAGTCTTGTTGCCTTTTATTTACTTATTTTTCCCTACTGCCCTGGCTAGAACCTCCAAAACATTGGTGAACAGGATAGCAGGAGGCGACGTTGTTGTCTTTTTCTTGATCTTAGGGGGAGAACATTCTGTCTTTTACCATTAGATGTGATGTTAAATGTGGACTGTTTATAGATCCCTTTTATCAGGTTGAGGAGGTTTCCTTTTATTCCTATTTTATATTGTGCTTTGTTAAATGGTTTTGGATTTTGTCAAATTTTTTTGGCTTCTATTGATAAAATCAGGTTTTTCCCCCTTACTAATACTGTGTATTACATTAATTGATTTTCAGATCTTAAACCAACATTGCATTTCTAGGATAAGTCTCACTTGGTCATGGTGTATAATCCTTTTTATATGTTGGTGGATTTGGTATGCTAGTACTTTGTTGAAGATTTTTATGCATATATTCATAAGAGATTTTAGTATCTAGTTTTCTTTCCTTGTAATGTCTGTCTAATTTTAGTATTTGGGTAGTACTGGCTTTTCACAGAATGGGTTGGCAAATGTTCCCTACTCTTCGGTTTTTATGGAGCAATCCACTTCTTGGCTGTGCCACTCTTGCCTTTTACTTCTTCTGAGCACATGAGAGTATGTCCTTAATACTAACTGCTGTCAGCTAGTATTATACAAGTGACAGGGGATTTTCTGGCATATTAGCATGTTATTCCTTTTGTTCCTACGTACAACCTCGGTGAGGAGGAAATCCAAGAGTATACATAAAGAAGATAAATGCAGCTATTATCCCCTCTATTTCTCTAATACGTTCCTGTAATCCATTTAACTTGTAACCTTATTATAGCTGATCAGTCATTAGTCTCATGAATCAAGTATAAGGATGTGTATCCTTTTCACCCTGAGATGCAGAGCATATTTCTTATGGCTTATTTTCATCTTGGTCGTGGCTAATATTTTAAAATGGAAGATTTGAGAAAATAGTATTTTAAAATCGTAATTTAAATTTATATTAGTTATGATACCATGAATAGTAAGGTAACCTACTTTTCTGATGTTTCCAAGATGATTTATGTCACCACTTGGTGGAGCTCTTTTATAAGTTAGTGTGTTGTAAAAAAGCAAGTACAGGTCATTACTAATTAGGGATTATCATTAAGGTGGTTCAAGTGAACTAAACTAAATATAGCTTAATAGGTAGCCTTTTCAAGTTTTGATTGTAGATTTTGATTTAAATGGTAGTATATGTAATTAAAGGTTTATTTTTAATATTTTAAAGATTTTTATAAATAGTATTCATAATTTTTCTCTCTCCTGCTTTATATAAATTTAGTACTTTTTATTGAGTTACCTTTCCCCCTATTTTATAACTGTAGGTAATTAGAAAATCTGGGATTAATGAAGAAAATGAAAACCATTTGTAATCCTACCACCTAGAGATAATAATTAACATTTTTGTATATTTTTGCCTTTCCTTTTTAAAAATTTTTCACAAAATTAGAATCAAAATATACACAGAATTTTGCATTCTGGTAGTTTTTTCTCTTAAGGTATCTTTGTTATTTTCCCATTTCCTTATAATCTTTGAAATGCTTTAAAGGTTTTGTATTATTCCATGATATAACTCTATCATAATTTATTTAACCATTCCATTTTAAGATATTTAGGCTTTTCCCACTATTTTTGCTATTATAAATAATTGTTTGAACATGTATTACACTAAATCTTGACTCAGCTCTCCAGTTATTTTTATTGGATAACTATTAGATATAAAATCAAACTCTTGAGGATCTTGATGCGTATTAATAAAATGTCCTTCAGTTGACACTGTTCTGAGTTTCAGTATTTTCAAAATATGTTTGTTGGAAAGTACTACTTTTGCAAAATGCTTATTCTTGTCTTATGCCCATTTTTTTTTTCTTTATGTTTTATTTCTTTTTGGTGATTGGCTGGATAATACTTTTCTTCTGTATTAATTTTTAAGCTGCTGTTCTGAGCCCTTTTCATAAGACTTGTCTGAATTTTCAAGAAAACACATCAGTTACAGATGTTACGTTGTACATTGCCTTTGGAAAATAAGGCCTGAATCTCGAGAGAGCAGTCGGGGCTGGAAAGCAGGATGAGCTATGTGAATCCTCTGTACGGTAGTGATGAGGGTGTTATAGAAGTGGATGAGATTGCTGAGGAAAACAGAGGGTGGTGGAAAAAGTCCTTGGAGTTAGGAAAAAATGAAAAAGTCGTGAGAGAGAAAGAAAAGAGAGTGAGGATGTTAGAGTATTTTAAAAGGTAAGGAAAAAAGTTCCGTTACCACAGCTTCAGATACTGCATAGAGATCTTTGTGAATGAAACCAAAAAACGGCCATTCAATTTAGAAAAAGAGGGATCTTTGAAGACTTAGAGAAGAGCCTCAGTAGAATAGTGCTTGTATAGTGAGCGTATGTGTCCAGTGGATGCAGTATGTGTATAATGTGAGAGTGTGTGTGTGAATAGTGAGAACAGTGAGAGGTTTGTATGTGTGGTGAGGACAGTAGCTTGTTAAGGTCCAAGGATAGAGGGATAGGTTATTATTATTTTCTTAAGGTGATAGACACTTATTTGTGAGCAAAGGGGAAGGAGCTCTTAGAAAACTGTTAGAGAAATTATAAAAGACAGGGGGAGGAATTAATAAACTAGGTCTTGAAGGAGATGAAAGGCAATGTGATCCAAAGTGGGAGGTAGGGGGCAGATTAGAGTTGTTAATTTGAGAGTGGAGGAAAATGTCCATTTGTCAAAATCAGAAGAGAAGAACAACTTATAAATGAAGATGCAGAGACATTTTAAGGAAGACTGGAAGATATGGGAATTAGAAATTATTTGATGTGGAGAAGACTGTTGAGGCTTTAGGTATTGTGATTCTTTAACCTTCTCAATAAAATAGAAAATAAAGAGTACATAATAGTAAAATAGTTAAGAGTACAGAACTCTTGGTGGGGTGATGAGAGTAAGGATTATAGTAGTGAAAATGTTAGGAACATCAATGCAGAAATTTAATAAGGAAATATTCTTAAAGAAATGTAACAATACTAAATTGAGTGTTAGGAAACTTGGGTTTTAGGTCTGTGGTGTTGACTGGCTGTGTTGAACAAGTCTCAACTCTAGTTTTTAATTTCTTAATCTGCACAGTGAGAGGTAAATCAGATGACCTTTTCAGATCGAAAAATCTTGAATCAAACTGGACTAAAAAAGAATAAAACACGTAAAGCTACAGGAATCAAGATGTTGTAGTATTGGTGAAAAGAAAGACAAGTAAGTCAATGGAACAGAACAGAGAATCCAGAAATAGAGTCCACACATATATAGTTAGTTTATACACACAGAAGTGCAAAGGTAATTCAATGGAGGAAGGATATTTCTCTCAATAAATGATGCTGGAGCAATTGGACATCCACATACAAAAAATAAACTTCAGTCTTTACCTTGCACCATTTATAAAAATTACCTCAAATGAATCATGGACGTAAACTTGTAGAAGATGATATAGGAGAAAATCTTTGTGATCTTGGGTTAGGCAAAGATTTCATAGGTAATACTATCGAAAAGAATAGAAGAATAGTATTCTTCTATCTATAAAAGAATAGTATTGAAGAGAATACTATCGAAAAGAACTAAAAGAAAAAATTAATAAATTCAGCTTCATCAAAATTAAAAACTTATACTCTTTGAAATATACCATTCAAGAAAATAATAAGCCCCAGCCTGGGTGAAAATTTTTACAAAACACGTATCTGTTAAAGATTTGAATCCAGAATGTGTAAATAACTTACTGTTCAATAAGACAAATAACTGAATAGAAAATTGGCAAAAAGATTTGAAAAGACTCTTCACTAAATAAGAAATGTGGATGTTAAGTAAGATTTGAAAAAATACTCAGTGTCATTAGTCCTTGGGAAAATGCACCACCACACACCTGCTAGAATGGCAAAAAACAAACAAAAACTAAGTGCTGGTGAGGATCTGAAGCAACTGGAACTCTTATTCATTGCTTGTAGGAATGCAAAATGGTACAGCTATATTGGAAAACAGTTTGTTAGTTTCTTGTAAATTTAAATTTACATTTAACATAGAAGTTAGCCATTCCCCAACTTGGTATTTGTCTAAGAAAAATGAAAACTTACATCCGCTTAAAGACATGTAGTTGGATAGTTAGGGCTGGGGTTAGTAGCCTTATTCATAACATTGTATTCAACTCTTGGCTTGGATAAACAAATTGTGGCATATTCATACAGTGAAATGTTACTCAACAATTAAAAGGAATAAATACTAATAGTTACAACAATATGGATGAGCCCTCAGAAGTATTATGCTAAGTGGAAGAAGCCAGATGAAAAAGGCTACAGACTGTATGATTTCATTTGTATGACATTCGGGAAGAAGAACTGAAAATATGTCAACTTCCTGGGGGCGCGGGTGGGGGGGGTCAATAAACCCTATTTCTTAAAAAACGAAAACAAAAACACAAAATTCCATTATTCCCCAGGATAGATATTTATGGTATGGAAAAGGTCAGATGATGGATAGTGTTGAGACTGATGTGGTGTAGTGGAATGAGTGCTACATTCCCTGATAATAGTAATGCTGCTGCTGCTAGTTAACTCTGATTCATTGCGTACAATGCCAGGCACCATGCTGATTACTTAAGAGCATTCTCACTGTTAATTTTCATGATGACTCTGTGCTTGGACATTGTTGTCATCCTATTTTAGTAGAAACTGAGGTTTAATTAGACTTAAGCAAGTTGCCCACAGATACACAACTAGAATATATATTCAAACTCTTGAATGTTTGACACCAAAATCCATGTTCTTAACATAAATAATAAGAGTGTAAGTCCCAGGAAGACAGGGAATTTGTTTTTGTTTCTCTTTTTACTGCCGTATCCCTGAAGTCATAACCATGGCAGTTGCATAGTGAATATTTCTTGAAAAATTACTAGAGATCTCAAATTTTGGAAGATAAAAACAAACTGGAAGATACAAAGAAACGTGTATGAAAATAAAGGTATGGTTTTTAAATAATATTAAATTTGGTGGTTAGACTGATTTTTTTCATTTAGGCGTTTATCATATCAAATGACTTTGTGTTAAATTGTCTTGTCTGTGTCCTAATAAAATCTGTTGTTTTAAAAAGCGAGCAAAATGCTTATAGAGTAGAATTTTGTAGTTGATTGTAACCTTCATGGCTTTGTAAATTTTTTCCCTCTAGCAAATCTTGGTGGCATCCAGGTATAAGATGAGACCAAATGGGATATTATTCATTACAACTAAAATGCAAGCCCTTTTCATATAAATATATATATATATAATCTTAAATACTTTAATTAGAAATTCTACTGCTAGGACTCTTCTAGTTGGAATTCATCATTTCCTTTGCATAGATACACAAAAATATTTGCATGTGAATGAATCATCCAGTTTTGTAACATTGGTCTCATCTGTAATCTAGTTTCCCCTGAAGAACAAAATCAAATATAGATGACTAAAATATTTAATATTTAATAGTCAAATTTAGAAGAAACGTTTATTTTTCTTCCATAGATAAACATGTAGGAAGAAGAAAAACCACTTTATCTAAATATAGAGTTAATTGGAATGCAGCTAGAACAACAACAATAACAACAGGCTTTATAAATCATCTGAAATAAAGAACACATTTTGCTCTTAGGAAAGTTTCTCAGGTCCTTAAAAATCAGAAACTATTTATGTAATGTTTCATTTAGGAATTTTATCACTTCAAATGAACTTGTGTTGAATTATGTTGGCTATGTCCTAATAAAGTTTGCTGTTTTAAAAAATGAGTAAACAATGTACTCAGTTTTAATAACTTTAGTTACTTCATTTCCCAACCTTTAAAAGAGTAGGAAAAAAAAAAAAAAAGACTTGAGTTGCTGAAAGCAGACACATTGAGAGCAATTAGGTTCGACAGGGATAGCCTGAGAGCAAAGAAGCAAACCAAAAACATGATGAGAAGTAAGTAAGCATAAGAATTCACAAAGCATGGTAGTTGGGGTTATTTATTATAGAGACAAACCACCTTTTTTTACATCTTAGTAGTTCCTGAGAAATTGACCATATTAGTATAAACACATATACAAAAGTTGATGTTCATTCGTTTTATTAGAATAGAATGTACTTAATACTTAGTCATTATAACACTCAAGCAATGTATACTTTGTATGTTCAGTTTCAGAAATAGTAAGTATGTAATACAGTTTCGAAATCAAATTTGTTGAGGTATAGTTTACATATGTTAAAATCACCAGTTTTAAGTGAATAATTCAGTAAGTTTAGGCAAACATGTTCAACCATGTAAATACCACCATTAATATATAGAAATTTTTGATTACTCCAGAAAATTCTCTCCTCGTTTGTAGTCATTCCCCAACACCTCCCTCCTGTCCCCAGGCAGCCACTGACTTTTCTGACATTAAAGATTAGTTTTGCCTTTTCTAGAATTTCATATGAAAGGAATCACATAATATGTACCTTTTTGTAACTGGCATATTTTTCTCAGTGTAATAATTTTGAGATTTATCTATGTTGTATTTATTAATACTTTTCCTTTTTATTTTTGAATAACATTCCATTGTATGGCTATACCACAACAATTTATCTATTCATCTGTTAGTAGATATTGGATTGTTTCTAGTTTTTGGTTTTTATGAATGAAGCTGCTATTAACATTCATGTACAAAGTTTCCATTTCTCTTCGGTGTAAATATCTGGAAGTGGAATTGCTAACTGTTATGGAAGGTATATATTTAACTTCGTAAGAACTTGCCAGGAGCCAGCCTGGTGGTGTAGTGGTTAAGTTTGCATACCCTACTTTGGCGGCCTGGGGTTCACTGGTTCAGATCCTGGGTGTGGACCTGTACACAGCTCATCAAGCCATGCTGTGGTGGTGGCGTCCTACATACAAAATAGAGGACGACTGGCGCAGATGTTAGCTCAGGGAAAATCTTCCTCACCAAAATACAAAGCAAAACAAAACTTGCCAAACTAGTCTTCCAAAATGGTTGTACCATTTTACATTTTCACCAGCAATGTTTGAGTGTTGCATTGCTTTACATCCTCATCGACCCTTGATATTGTCAGTCTTTTTAATTTTAGCCATTTTGGTGGGTATATAGCTGTAATATAAGTTTTAAAGTATTTGTTTCTCAAGTAGCTAAAAGTAAGGAAAAGTTTAGAGTTGGACAGTGATAAGCTTTTTATTATCTGTAAAATTTGATAACCCAGAACAGTTCTTTTCTGAAAGCTTTTATATAATTGAGATTTTAAAACAATGTAAAATTGCATCACATACTTTTCAGCTCTGTCGTAATCTCCAATGAAGAGTAAGCAAGTAGTTCCAGTTGTTTAACAGAATATCAGATAATTTGGTATTTCTTTTGTTTTCAATTTAATGTAATCCAAATTTTACATACAAAACTTACATTTTTAGACAGTGATATATATTTTTAGGGAAAATAAGTATTCTAATGATAATGAAAAAATATTCCAATGATAATGAAAGCCATCACTCATTGAGTACTAATTATATGCCAGGAATTATGCTAAGATCTTTCTGTATATAATCTCATTTAATTCTTACAAAGTAAGGTGTGTATTATTATTTCCGTTTCACAAAGAAGGCAAATATGGCACTGAAAGATATGAATTTCACAAGGTTAAAAAATGCTTGAAACAATAGACTCATAAAAGAATGAATGAATTAGGACCAAAGGAGGATAATAAATTTAAAAAGTGGGCTTTTTTTTTAAAACAATTTATGTTACGGACTATAAAATCTTTTAACTTGACTTTGATGACATTGGATTATTGAAAAATGAAAATATTTACTTCAAAGAACTGACCCCTAAGTTTTCCACAGTAAGTTGTAATTTAACTTTTTGATCTTCCTAGAAATTTTTTTGCCTTACAATATAAAATTTAAGTGTTTGTTATTAATGTAGAATTAAATGCTCTCAAGTGTATGTCATCATAAGGATTTAAAAGCACATTTATTTTGTTATGCTGAATAAGAAAAAAAATCACAGACAATTTTAACACAGTACCCAGTGTGTGAATGATTTAATGAAATATTTAAACCATTTTTTTTTTTGTTCCCAGGAAGGTTATATGCAAAAGAAAAAGGAACTTTGGGGAATCTGTATCTTTATTGCAGCAGTTGACCTAGATGAGATGCCCTTCACTTTTACTGAGCTACAGAAAAACATAGAAACCAGGTAAAATTTCTTACATCAGTATGGACCTCTGCCATTAAAGAAAACTGCTTGTGAACATTCTCACTAGACTTCAGAGAATTAGTGAGAAATGCTAAAATTATATAAAACATAAAGGATTTAGGTCAACTACTGAACTGTCGTTTTCTCATGGAGACCTTAATGAAAGTGTATTTATGCTGTACTTTCTTAAAAATGTAGTAGTTGTGTCCTGGGAAAAATTTTCATCATGTCTCTCACTATCTGTAACCTTCTTAATTGTAGCTGTTGATAAAGTGGACAAAAAAGGCAAGGACTTATAAAGTAGACTTATTATATATTAAAATCTTTATAAAGGTAGTGTGAGTCTATCTTAAAGGAATTTAGTTAAAATTTATTAAATTTTAAGATTTTTAAATATGTGCATTATATACTTTATGAGATTATATATTCAGTTAAGTATTCATTACAATACTTGGCCCCAGTAGTTATTTAGTTAATGTTTGTGTTTGAGCTCATATGCCTTATAACAAGAGTTTAGTAATTTATTTCCAATAACTCATGAACTTTATCTTGAGAAGCCTTCTGGAACTTAGTCATTTCGTTTGCAGCATATTTATGAACTGTAACAGTAAATAATTTTACCAAAAAGATAGTAGTATATGTTTCTTCTTGGATAAACTCATCTGGAATTGAACGTAATTGGTGTTTTATTTAAATAAGATAAATTAAATTGTTGCATTTTTTGGTAACGCTTTTTCTTACTACCTCTAAGTAAAATGTGGAAACAAGGGCCTTGTATGTTCATATTTACCTATTGAATTAGAATTGGTTTACTCTTCAGAGATTTCACAGTTTAACTTTATTAAATAAAATCACCAAATCAAAATAGTTTTTATAAGCTGAAAAGTAATATAAACATATAAGTAAATTTCTACATTAATTTATTTGTTCATTCAGAAAATGTTTTAGCGGCCTCAGAGGATTGGAAAGAATATGGATGTTTGGGTTAAGCTAGACTGAGTTTAAATCTGGGCTCTGTTGTTTTATAAGCTGTAGGACTTGGAGTAGATAGCTTAGGTTCCTCATCTGTGAAATGAAGATATTAGCTACATAGAATTATGAGAGTTAAATAACTTATAATAGAGAGGTATATAGTTCATAGCATCAAGGCCTGAAACACTGTAGGTATTGATGAGATCTTGATCTCTTACCCACCACATGGTCTCCGCTCACAAAAGAAGGAAGGAAAGAAAACAAAAAACTGTTAGGCACCATGATACTGTGCTAGGTTCTAATGGTGCAGAGGTGAGAAATAGTCTCTGACCTCAAGAAACTCAATCCTTGGGGCCGGCCCCGTGGCCGAGTGGTTAAGTTTGTGCACTCTGCTTCGGCGGCCCAGGGTTTCGCCAGTTCGGATCCTGGGCACAGACATGGCACCGCTCATCAGGCCATGCTGAGGCGGCGTCCCACATGCCACAACTAGAAGGACCCACAACTGAAAAAAAAAGTATGCAACTGTGTACCAGGGGGCTTTGGGAGAAAAAGGAAAAAAATAAAATTAAAAAAAAAAAAAAACCCAAAAACCTCAATCCAGTAGGGAAGATAAAAATTAAATAGATGACTGCAATACAGTTATATAGCTCTTCATGCAGTGCTAAATAAATTTGATAGAGAAAGGCTATTATGTCATTTATCTGTAAGATGAAAGAATTTTCCCAGCAAAGCTTTTCCTAAACTCCTTTCCTGAGTATTCATAGAGCAACGCTGATTTATAAGTTGGGCATGTCATAAATAGTCTCCCTACAATAAGTATAATAATGTATTTGGTAAAACTTTTTCTTAGAGCATCTCAGTGTTCTGATATCTATCCAGGAATGTTATCCAGACCAGTGCTGCTTAAACATGCTTTGGTGAAGGACTGGTTTCTTTTATTTCCAGAGTGTCATAAACTGATATTTTTAAAAACTATAATATAAATTCATTAATAGAAAAATGAAACAATCATACTAAACACAAGACCAAAGTTTTTATTATTTTCAGCAGGCATAAAATTGTGTCAAATTGCCGTAGAACTTTTTAACTGCTTTCTCTTAATTTCTGCATTTATTTAATTATGGTCTGGTAACAAACAGTTCACAGACCAGTTTCAATCCATGGACCACTGCTCTAGACTATGTAGTTATCTACAGATCTATGTGTCTTAATTATGGCTTTTTATGCCTATCTGCCTGCCTGCCTCCCTTTCTTCCCTCCCTTCTCTCCCTCTCACCTTCCTTCTTTCTCTTTTTCTTTCTATAGAAGGGATAGAGACTCGCTTAAGTTACCCCTAGAGAAAGAAGGCTTTGTGGTAACAATTCGCAGTTTTCATGATGCTCCATGGATAGGTATTGCCATATATCTCATAAAAACTGGAACTGAGAGTAGTTCTTGAGTAAATGCTATTGTAAGATTGATTCTTTTTCTCTGGATGTATCTGTGCATTTGCCTGATTCTCTTTTATAGTCAGCATCCTGATCATCTACTCCATATCATTTCTATTCCTTATTTATTTGCTTTTCCAGATAGCTTGTCGTGGCTACCCGAGTCCCTTTTATATCTCAGGAACTTTTAATAACCTTTGTTTTGGTTCTGTGCACTCTACTGATTATCTGAAGCTTTTATATTTCTAGTTCTTGAGACAAATGTCTTGAGTGGTTCAGCCCATTTTTTGGAAGGAAACCTATAACTCTTTGGTTCCTAGACAGCCTATATGTGGGTCCAGTGACTACCCTTTAGTTCGCTTAGCTCCTTTGGAAAAATTCATTAGACAAACTTGATTAGAAATGAGTGTGTGAGGTGCAGTTGATGATTGCTATCTTTAATCACCTATTTTTCAGTAGTGAAAAATGTATATATTGATATTTCAAATAGGTTAATTTTTATAAAAAACAGTAAAGAATGATTTAGTCATTATTTAAACAACTTAAAATTTTTAATCAGTTTTCCTTTTCCCTTCTACAATTCAGTCCTTAAGCCGTTGATGGGGTGAAGTAGATATATGTATGTCTGGTGGGGGAAAGCCACGGGACCAGAGAGGGATGTTAGAGCCAAAGTGGAGTGCGGAGGGCATCCACATAGGGGTGGGGTGGGGGGAAGCTGATGTGGGCTGCTTGGTGTGCAGTGTCAGAGACCAAGCAGGGTGTGCAGGTAGCTGGTGTAGGGAGTCATGGCACATGTGAGGTGAGGGCAGTCTAGGGTGGGAAGTCGGAGTCCTACTAGTGTGAGGAAGGTGTCCATTTGGAAGGGTGAGGGCAGGCTAGTTTGGAGAGTCAGTGCAAGCAGGAGAGGAGAGTGCCCAGGTTGGGGAATGAGTAGCTTTGGAGATGGAAGGTTGTTACATACAAGGGGATTGATTAAATGAGTAAACAGATTAAAGATAAACAGATTCCAGGTTTCTCACTGTCAAAGAAGAGTTGTAAATATGGAAAGGGAAACACCAGAATGAACCATGTGGTTTTGTGTTGGAATTGGATAAATGGATAGGAACTTATGGTTATAAAAACTTACAGATAGATGTAGAAATAAATACATATGTATGCGTCTTTCATAACTCTTCTTTTTTTCCATATTCTTGACAATAAATAGAAGTGGACGTAGGCATATAGATATAGGGGTGTAGGTTGAGGACTAGATGATGTTTTCCTCTTCAAATTCTAGTAAAATGCAAAAAGTAATTTCTTCCAAAGGATATAATAGTGATTGGGTGTAGAGTTAATAATATTTTGAATTGAAATGTCTGTGCTTTGAAAATGAAATAAAATGAATTCTTTAAGTTACTGATTCACTTTTTTCTATTTTTTTCCTTTGCAGTGTCTATAAATTCTTTGACTTACTAAAAGAAATTGATACCAGTACCAAAGTTGATAATGCTATGTCAAGACTGTTGAAGAAGTATAATGTATTATGTGCACTCTACAGCAAATTAGAAAGGTAAAGTAAAAGTTTTATTAGGATTATACCCTGGTTTTTCATGTCATTGTTCGTGATTAGAGTCCATCTAGGAACATTGACATATTTAGTAAAGTTATTAAGTATTACCCTTTAGATTTATTCACTTTGCTATTAGTTTCTTATTAATTCTTAGCTTTCTTATTTACCTAATCATGTGCATTCTGAATATTTCCTCCAAAATTGACTATTTTACTATCCTTCCATGTTTCTCATTTGTTTTAACAAACTTTAAGCTTAGTTCCCACTTTACCCTTCTCTGTCAGAAGACTTCTAGTTTAAATGGAAGAGTAACCTAAATTAAACTTCTTCCTGATGGTGTTACTTAGTTTAGAAAGAGAAAACATACTGGCAATGGAAGGTGTATGTGACCTATACTACCGAGTTATGATTTGTATTCCCAGTGGTGGTTTAGAAGACATTTCATTACTGTTCAGCTGGGGAAATGATGAAATGCAGATAAACTTGGGTTAGGTTTTTAATGTGCTTTTTATTCAAGTCCTCACTCCCAGTGGTACAGTCCGTAATTTGGCATGTGCCTGTTATGATGTTCATTTTGGGGCTCATCTCATTTAGGTAAGAGAATGTGAAAGTTAATGTTTTACTTAAATAAGCAGTTGAAAAGGGAGAATGGGAAAAGAGACTTGTTTTAAAATATTCTAGGGGGAATGAGTATGCAGATAGAGCTGGAAGGAAGCATCTTCCCAGGAGGATGCTTCTATTTTTCCTTTCCTTTTTGGTTGATATGTCACTAAAAATTCACGGGTCTGATGAAGAATGAGAAAAATGAGAATGAGAAAACTCAAAGATTGGCTTAGGGCTTTTGAAGGAATTTTTCTTGCTCCTGGTTTTTAATTGTGATATGGTAGCATTGACCATCATTATTTTCTTTGGTCCTTTCTTGAATAGAGTAGAAGCTCTTTGCAGAGGAAAAAAGGGAATTTTTTTTTATTAAAAAAAATAAGTAATTTGCATAAAGCATGTGAATTAATTGTACAGTACTTGGAAAAAAGTACAGACGGGCATAAATAAGAAAATATGGATCACCCCAAATTTTAACACTGGAGATAATCAGTTTCACATTTTAGAATGTTTCTTTGCTTTGGATATTGTATTACATAGAGTAATCTACTCTATGTAATCTTGTATATATAATTTTTTGTCTTACTTTTTATTGTTTTAATCTAACAGGGACTTTCTAAGTGCTTTTTGTCCCTTAAATTTGTTTACAACCTTTTAACTCATATCTTAAGAGCTTATCCTAAAAATACTAACCTAAATACAAGAGAGCTTTAGAGATTTTTATTGCAATATTAAGATCACTGAAAAATTGGAAACAGCCTATTTATGCATGACTGAAGTAAACAAAATATAATTTAAACATTAAATATTATAAGTATAAAATAAAATTTGATGAGGAATAATAACAACATGGGGAAAATGCTTCTAATTTAAATAAATAAAGCAGGATATACTGTGATTATAACTGCAGAATAAACCTAGACACTGACTCATTGAATAAAATGACTAGAAAGAAGAATACCAAAATGTTAACTGAGGTTTTATATGAGTAGCTTACATTTCTAAGGAGGATGTTTTACCTGTATAATAAAATAAGAAAAAACTTCTCTAAGCCAGCATTTAAGAAAAATCTAGTCTGTAAAAACTGGTGCCTCAAACTCTATAGTTATCAGGTTTTTTCTAAATATAGAATTTTAGTTTGGAGTGAAGTCTTGATTTTTTTTTCCTACAGTAATAATTTTAACTGGATACTTCTAGGTTTTTTACTCTGCTATTTGAGATCAGAAATCTGCTTGGATATTTGTTTCTGTTTTACCTCTTTTCTTTACCCATCAAACCTTCTAGTGTTGCATTGTATTTATGATTCTCCTGGCAACTAAGGGAGAATTAGAAAAGAAAGTTAGAAAGTGTGCTGTTGTGTGGACAATTCTAAGGTGCTTAGGTTCTTCCTACCTCCCATTCCCTGTGTTTTTCCTTTAGGCCGCTGTAAACACTGGTTATTTCAGGTTAGTAAATAGGACACAAGATCAGAGTTCTCAAAGAATTTTCTTCAAAACAGTAGTATGATGCCCTATCAAAAAAGGGAGGCTCTAGGAGAGCTTAATTTGAGTCAGACAGATTTGGATTCTAGTCTGGGCTCCAACATGTACTGTGTGATGTTGGACAACTTAAATTACCTAACTTTAGTGGTTAGTTTTCTAATGTGTAAATTGAGTTGATAATAGTGCCATCCTGTTAGATTTTTTAATGTATTAAATGAGATAATGCATGGATGGTGCTGAGTCCAGTGCCTGGCATAAACGTAGTAAATTTTCCATGAATGTTAGTTTTTAAAACAAAAAAATTTCTGGCCAGATTTGGGAAAACTTGCATACTGTATATCCCCCTTAAAGAGTCACAATGTACGTTGGCAACCCAAGGTTCTTAGAAGTCCTGTATAATAAAATCTGTTGAATCTGTTGAGTTCAGCATTTCCTAAATTTAATCGTCTACTAATATATGTTTATATGTATATAACATTAATTAAAATCTTCTGGAAGCAGTGTTTTGTGGAATATACTTTAAGAAACTCTAGGCTATCAGCTGTTTTATTGCAGATAAATTAAAAAACTACAGTAAGCATTAAGTAAGTAAGTGACTTAGTACCTGGCTACTTGTTAGATTTTGGGGATACAAAATCATAAGACACTATGATCATCTAGAATCTTATAGTAAATAAATAAATTATTTTTTAATAAAAATAAGTGCAACGATGCATGTGATACACTGTTGTAGAAGATTATATGTAAGAAGTAGAAATTATATAGTAGGCAAAATATTATGTATGTTTAAGGGCAAGAAGGGGGATTATGGGGTGTTTTTGATCAAGAAAAAAACTATAGAAGGAGGCAGTGTCTGAATAGAGTTTAAAGGATAAATAGAAACTCACTAAGCAAAATGTGTAGGAACTGGGACTCAGCATCCTATGCAGAGTGATTACCCTGTGTACAAAGCCAAAGCAGTAGCGTGATGTACTTTGCTATTGCTAATGGCTGAAATATAGGAAGGGATCAGATTGATAGTGAGCTTAGATTTTGCCCTGAAGGTGATGGAGAGTTATTGAATGATTTTAAGTTGGGGAGTGACATAGTCAGGTTTGGCCTTAAAAGTTTCCTCAGGCCTTTGTAAAAGGGATTTAGAATTTTTATTGACTAAGTGTATGAAATAATTTAGTGTTCACTGGCCTTGAAGTGGATCCACAGGGTTTTTTCTATCTTATTTGTACATTTTTCTGAAGAGCAATTGGGAAGATTAACTGTGGTAGCAAAGCCTGTTATTTCAAGGTAGATTGTATGTATGTATAGATATAAGTGTGTGTGTGTGTATATATATATATATATAAATGTGCTTTAGTGATTATGATAACTTTAGAAAAGCTAAACAGATCTAGATATGAATATTAATTTTGTCATTTATTGACTGTGCGAGCTAGGGAAAGATACTTTTCTAAACTCTAATTTCAATCTGTAAAATATAGCTAATAATACTTTCCTTGCAGGATAATTATAAGAATTAAGTAAGATAGTGTTACTGGTTGGCTTGTCTCCTGGCACACACTAAGTGATAATAAATGGTAGCTTTTAAAGCTGTTATTAGCTGCTGCATTAGTGCTGTCCCATAGAAATATAATAATGCAAGCCATGTATTTTAAATATTCTAGTAGCTACATGACAAAAAGTAAAAAGAAACAAGTGAAATTAATTGTAACATTTTATTAAACCCATATATCCTAGAATATCTCATTTCAACATGTATCGTTCACACAAAAATTTTTACACAAATGTTCGTAGCAGCATTATTTATAATAGCTGATAGTGAAAACAACCAAGTGTCTGTCAACTGATGAATGGATAAACAAAATGTGGTATATCCAATCATGAAATATTGTTCAGCCATAAAAGGGACTATAAATATAGTATGTGCAACAACATGGATGAACTTTGAAAACATTAACCTAAGTAAAAGAAGCCAGACAAAAAAGGCCCTGTATTCCATTATGTGAAATGTCCAGAATAGGCGTATCCATAGAGACAGAAAGTAGATTAGTAATTGCCAGGGAATGGGAAGTGAAGGGATGGGGAGTAATTGCTAATAGGTATGGGGTCTCTTTTTGGGGTGATAAAGTATTCTGGAATTAGATAGTCATGATGGTTGCATAACAAAGTGAATATAATAAAATCTACTGAATGTATACACTTCAAAATGGTGAATTTTGTGTTATGTGAATTATATTTCAATAAGAAAACATGAAACCAGTATGAATGTTATTAATGAGATATTTTCCATTCTTTTTTTTCATACTAAGTATTTTGGAATACTTCAGTGTGTACTTTACGTTTATAGCACAACTTCACTTGGACTAGCTACATTTCAGGTGTTTAGTAGCCACAGATGCTTGTGGCTAACATAAAAGACAGCACGTATTTATACTGAATAATTATCTTTATTCTATGAAGGCATTCTATTCTGGGTTCCATTAAATTACAAAATTATATAAAGCAATGCATCTGATGTTAAACATCTCTTCTATAATTACACAAATTCCTTCTTGATTACTATTGATACTAAACCTCTTAATCTCAAGTTTGTGTGCAATATGAACCAATCACTGAGACATCAGGGCTTGGAGATGGAGAAAAGTTTATGAATTGGCCAAAACGAGAAGGTGAGAGGATAGGTTCTCTCAAATCCACCTTAAGGAAAGAAGAAATCAGGGGTCTTTATAAAGCTAAGGGGCTTAAGAGGAGGAGTTTTGGAGAAACAAATGGAGAAATTGCTTTTCACTCCGGCTAAGCCCTTGGGCAATCATACTTCTGGGTGTCAGTGGCAGCTGGGGGCTGGTTATCTGGTGATCGTAACTTCCTTAAAGGCATTCTCTTTCTTCTGCAAAACAAGCTCTGTAAATCCTCGTGATCATTGAGTCACCTCTCAGATTAAAGAAGAAAAATAGCAAATTAACAAGATTAACTTCTTTTCATCTGTGTTTGTATTGAGAACAAGGTTGAAGAATAATCATGTTCTTATTGAATATGTACAGTAACCCTAAGGTATCAGGCTTCACTGTCTGCCTTTTACTATAAGATAGTAGTTTTCTCTATATAAATTTTTGATTTACATGTTTTTTGTCACTGGCTTCTCTCACTTAGAATGTTTTCATGATTCATCCATGTTATAGCATGTTTCAATAGTTCATTAATATTTATTAGGGAATAGTATTTTATTGTATGGCTAAACCACATTATATTTATCCATTCATCAGATTATAGACATTTGGGTTGTATGTCTTTTAAAGTAGTTGAGAGTATAAAGGAGAGCAAGTGTATGTTTATAGAGTTTGTCATATTAACCTTCTTGTTTACTATTTCTTGTTCTCTTCCTTTCTTCCCACAGATTTGATTTACCATCTAGTGTTACTTGTTTACTCCAATACAGCTTTGATCCCACCCATCTCCTTTGTGCTACTCTTGTCAAATACATTACATTTCTATATGTTATAGGCCCAAAAATACAATTACATACATATTGTGTTACATAGTTGCTTTTTACATCAATTAGGACAAAGGTGTAGAAATATGCAAATATACCTTCTTTTATAATAACATAATTACCTTTCCCAGTGCACTTTGTTTTTTCATGTGGATCACTTGTTTTCAGCCTGAGGAACTTCCTTTTTTTTTTTTTTTTTAAGATTGGCACCTGAGCTAACAACTGTTGCCAATCTTCTTTTTTTTTTTTTCTGCTTTTTTAATCCCCAAATCCCCCCAGCACATAGTTGTATATTTTTAGTTGTGGGTCCTTCTAGTTGTGGCATGTGGGACGCCGCCTCAACGTGGCCTGATGAGCAGTGCCATGTCCGTGCCCAGGATCCGAACCAGCAAAATCCTGGGCCACCAAAGTAGAGTGCACGATCTTAACTGCTCAGCCACGGGGCTGGCCCCAAGAACTTCTTTTAGTATTTCTTGTAAAGTGAGTCTGCTATCAACACATTCTCTGTTTTTGTTTGGGAATGTCTTTATTTTACCTTCACTTTTGAAAGATAGTTTTGCTGGGTATATGATTCTTGGTTGACGTTTTTTTCTTTCAGCAGTTTGAATGTGTAATCCCACTGCTTTATGATCTCCATTGTTTATAATGAAGAGTCAGCTGTTAACGTTATTGGGTTCCTTTGTATGTGATCATTTTTCTCTTGCTGCTTTCAAGATTTTCTCTGTCTTTCAACATTTTTGCTATGATATGTCTGTGTGTGGATCTCTTTATGTTCATCCTACTTGGAGTTTTTTGTGTTGCTTGGATGTGTAGATTAATGTTTTTCGTCAGATTTGGGAAGTTTTCAGCTGTTATTTCTTTAAATATTTTTTTCTGCTCCCTTCTCCCCTCTTCCCTGTCTTTCTGGTACTCCCATCACACATATATTAGTCTATTTTTTGGTGTCCTATATTTTTGTGAGCCTCTTTGTTTTTCTTCTCTTTTTCTCTTTGTTCTTCAGATTATTTGTACATAATCTCTTTTGATCTATCTTCAAGTTTAGTTGTTCTTTTCTCTGCCAGCTCAGATCTACTGTTGAGCCCCTCTAGTGACTTTTTAATTTTGGTTATTATACTTTTCAACTCAAATTTCTATTTGGTTCTTTTAAAATAATTTGTCTCTTTTTAGTGATATTCTCTGTTGGATGAGCCATTGTCAGCATAGCTTTCTTTCTTCTTAGGTGTGATTTTGTTTAGTTCTTTGAACATATTTATATTAGGCTGCTTTGAAGTCTTTGTTAAGCCTGAAAACTGGGCTTTGTTTAATGCAGTTTCTGTTGTCTGCTTTTTTTTCCTCCTATAAAGGGGTCACACTTTTCCTGCTTCTTTGCATATTTCATATTAATTTTTGAAAACTGGACATTTTTGATAACATTGTAGTAACCCTAGGTACTAGATTCTCCTCCCTTCTGGGATTTGCTCTTATTTTCTTGCTTATTTGTTTAGTGGCTTAGCATATTGTTTCAGTGAAGTCTATTTCTTACACAGTGTGTAGCCTCTGGTATTGCTTCTCATTGTAGCCTTGGGCATGTGCACAGTTACTCTGAGGTGACAGTGGCTTTAGCAGGGTTTTCTTTGACTTTTTCCCACATCTCTCTTGTTAAGCTGTTTCTATTGATATTCATACCTAACTGTTACTTCCACTAATTGCTGACTGATTGCTTATTGTTTTTGACAATGCCCTGGGTCACAAATTGCTTCACATTCAGATCCATTCAATTTGGCTCTCTTTGCGGGAATGGTCTTTGAGGCCAGCCTTGAGGCTTGTTCTGACCCCCGGAGAGCTCTTCCTAGCTGTTTCTTTCTCTGGTTCTCTCCTAGATGCTCTCGGATTTAGCTTGTTGCTCTCATTGAGCTACCAGCCTCCTCTTACTTGCTTACCACTGAAATCTTTTGGTTGTCACTGGTGCTCTTAACCTTGAACATCCCCATACTCCATTCCAAATGAACTTAATTCCCTTGGGGAGATCTTTAGAGCTCTCTATTCTTAAGGACTGCTTCTCCCCTGGGTGACACTACTGTGCCACTGCTCAGGAGGTCAGGGTGGGGACATGTACTCCTTTTCTTGGAATGGCACCTCTAAGAATGGGGCCACTGAGAAGAGGTGATAGCCCCTGGTCTTCTCTGATTGCATTTCTTGTCCAAAACCTCTGTCCTGTGAGCTAAATGTGGCAAGGGAAGTCAGGGCCCCAGTGTTCTTGATCTGCTGTGCCTGGAGTAGAACTCTTGCCCTATGAGTGGGTCTAAGTGGAAGAAGGTAGTCCCAGACCTCTCAGCTCCTCCTGCCTGGGATAGACCTTCTGCAACACAGAGCTGGAGGTGATGAGAAATGCTGATAGCCTACTCTTCCCAGAGAGATAGTCTTAGGCTGGGAGCTGGGGAAACAGCAGCCCTGTGTCTTGGCTGTACATGCCTGGGGTAGACCTTTGTTATCCTGAGCTGGAGAGGAAGACTAAGTGAGTTTTGCCTTGAATTCCACAGCCTGTTATTGTTCTTACCAAGATGTAGTAGATTTTCTTGAAGAAATGTTTTCTTTTTTGCTGCATGCCCTTAAGAAAATTTCCATAGAGTTTAAATGGTTTTTTCAAAAATAATTTTCACCAGTTATAGTTATTACACTGGCAAGCAGGTCTGTGGAGATCCTTACTATGCAATTCCAGAACTCATTGTTCTAAACAAGTAGGTTTTGTAGTACTTTTCAATTGTATTGTTTTAGTGAAAGTATTAAATAGGCTTTTATGACTTGATCTGGGATTCTAATGAGATCAAGATTCAATTACAAAATGTATTCTGAGTCATAAATGCACAATATGGAATCCAGTCCTTTTGTAATTAGATATTACAGTGATGAGTGAAATGTCGTAAGTTGGAAAAATCTTTAACTTTGTTTAATAATGCTATACTTTTTTGTTTTAAAATGTATACTTCTTAAAATGAGATGAATAAAACATGATAAAATTGTTTTCAGAATTATGAAAAAAATTAAAAAGTAACTTAAAAAAAACCATAATGTTAATATAATTCATTCTTTCTTTCAGGACATGTGAACGTATATATTTGACACAACCCAGCAGTTCGTAAGTAGTTCAGAGCATGTTATTTTTCACTTTCGGTTTTCTTAAAAGATTTTTTCTGGAATAATCCCAAGAATGTTGATAATGTCAGGATTAGTTTGATTGTTTATAGTGTGCTACTTCATACATTAAGGTCATAGATTTAACCTTCATGCATATTATTCATCTTATCACAAAGAAAATTGTATGAAATATGTGCCTTTTACTATAAGGGAGAACTAATAAGGTGGAAGTTGATTCAGTGCAACACCATCTCTGGGAAAAATGCAAATTCATTGTCTAAATCTTTATTGAGGGTCCATTATAGGCACTTTATTAACGAAGACGCAGAGCATAATTTTTGTGTTAATTCCAGCAAGCGAGTGAATATGGAAAAATTATCAAGGCATAGTGTTAAATTGGTAAACTAGGGTCACCCAAACCTCTGTTCTGCTGACTGTGTTGATTTTAATTAGAAAACAAAGAGCAGAAAAGTATTAAGTAATTGTAAACCAAGTACATTTGTATACTACTTGTGCATATTTTTCGGTTAGAATTGAGATAGTCAATATTTTCTTTACAGAATGTATACTTCTCTTTGGGGCTGAATGTAAATATCTTGGTAAAAACACCAACTGAACTGAGACAAATTGAGTTCATGGATAGATTGTGCATTTAAAATGGACTATATCCTATTGTGTAGTCAACTCAAGTCTAATTAAGAAAGCTACAGTTGGAAAACTGTCAGTATAAAATTTTTTTTCTGCTTTCTGTTTGTTTCTTAGGATATCTACTGAAATAAATTCTCTGTTGGTGCTAAAAGTTTCTTGGATCACATTTTTACTAGCTAAAGGTAAGTCATGATGTTTGTTATGTGCTGGTACTTCAAATGTAATAATTGATACTTCTTTTGGAGTAAGCTCAAAACTTTTTATTTAGTTTAATATTAACTCCTCCCTCCCCCCACTCAGTTCTCTCTTGTGGCTTGTGAACTGTTAGCAAGTTCCTGTATTTCTGGTACTGGAAGCAACCTTGGGAATGTCTCATTTCATTCCTGTTTCTAGTATTCTTTCATCCTCTCTTCCTTCCTTTCTTTTTTTAAGAATAATGTTACTGTTTTTATAAAAATAATATATACTCATCATAAAGAATTCAAATAATACAGCAAAATACCAAGAACTATGTAGAAAAATTGCGCAAAACTCACCCAGAAATAATCATCATTAAAATTATGTGATTGTCATTCCAGATATATTTTTGTGCATACATTTTGATAAAAAAAAGGTGGATGGAGGAGTGAATTCACAAATAGATATAATTTTCTAAAAATAAGATCATATTATAGTGCTGTGTTTAAAATATAAAAATTAATTTTACTTGAATTTTGTAGAAGAAAATAAGAGAAACGGAAGGAATTGCTTAAATTTAGATGTTTTTTCATTTAAGCAGTATTATTTCCTAAAATATTTCTCTAAGATTATGAAAAAATTAAGAGGTTAGAATTTTTTTTTAACTTTGTGTTTCATTTTAAAGCGATATATTATTAATCTGCATTGAAGAAAAAGAATGTTAGCATTCTCACTCTTCCTGTCACCTCCCCATTCCCCACTTTCAAATTTGCTCATTTTATTGTTATCATTACATTATCAAAGATTATAACATTTACATTCTCTTCTGTAATTATAATTATCACACTTGTTTAGTCTCACTTCTGTATTTAAATGGATTCTAAGCTTATCATCACTCCTGTATCATAACTTCTCCATTTCTGAGTTCTTTATTTTGATTCATCCATAGCTGGCTGGATTTTACCATGAAGGAGTTTTTCAAAAAAGTCTTTTGGTGCCATATTTCCTATGTTTGGCATGTTTATGAATCATGTGCATAGTCTTTATACTTGAAGGACAACTTGGCTGTATATCCTATTCTTGTGTTATGTTTGTTTTCCTCAAGATACTGTTTTCTGGCATCGAACATTGCTGTTGAGAAATCTGAAGCTAACCTAACTTTCCCCCCTAGTTTACTTTCTGAATACTTGAAGAATTTTTTTTTTTTTTTTAAATAATTTGAAGTTCAGTACCTTAACCAGGATATCTCTTGATTTTTAGTATTCTGTGTTAGCTTTTCTTGGAACGCTATATCCCTTTTTAAACTGAAGGTTCTGCACTTCATTTCAGAAAAAACTTAACTTACTACATTTTTGAATATCATTCTATTCAATTAGGTACTATTCTATTCTGTTAAGTTTCAGGAATATTAACCATCTTAGGTTGGATTGTTTTTGTCCTCCATATGTACTATCTTATATCATTCTAGTCTTTGGTCCTTTTCTTATGCATTGACTGTTTTTATCTCAAGCCTTTCTTCTGTTTTGAGCTAAACTACGTTTGTAATGGTGTTATTTGGTCCTCAGTGTTTTCTTAGCTTGTCTACCTCCTTATTTTTATATAATTTGTGATTTTTAAGTTCCTAGTGCAGGGGCTCACAGAGCATTTTCTTCTAATAGATTATCTTCCAGATTGGGTTCTCTATCTGATTTTTTCCCCTTCTTATGTTGTGATTTGTTTTTTTTCTTTTTTCTTTTCTGTAATATGTTTGTGTAATTACTGTGCTTTCCTCCCATGTTGCTGGGACTTTATGTGGGCAACCCTGACCTGATGGTCTGTTTTCTCTGATGTGGGGTGTGATGTTCTATTCTGTTCTGGTGTGGGATGTGATGTTATGTTTTCTCTGATGTAGTGTGTGAGTAAACCTCCACTCACTTTTCACTTGATCTGTGACTTACTGTGTTCCTTAAAGAGCTGTAATATGAGAGAAGACTTTCTTATTATACTTAATCAGAGGGTGAGGGAGAAAGTGGAGAATTCATCTGGAATATGTCTTTGTTCTGAGATTTCTGTTAGAATGAAGTCTAAAACAGAATACTTCTAATGGCAGTTGTACTCTCTTTCCATAATGGGATTGTGTTGGAATTTAGATTGTTCCCCAATTGAGCATGTACTGGAGTCTCTGTGTTTGTTAGAAAGTTAGCTATAGTTCTTTACTTCCTTCATTTTACTCTTCTCTAATCTGCAATTTCTATTCCCTCCAAGTAAAAAGAGGAAAACTCTCTGAGTCAGTCTCTCTCAAATTTGGTGTTGGTATTAGCACTTAGCCAGTACATTTTTTCCTTTCATTTTATTAGATATTGGAGGAGAGAGATTCTTTGATCTGATTTCCCTGTACTACTTTTAACTACAAGTCCTTTTTTTTTTTGCTTTTTTTCCTCCCCAAATCTCCCCAGTACATAGTTGTATATTCTAGTTGTGCGTCCTTCTAGCTGTGGCATGTGGGACGTCAACTCAACATGGCCTCATGAATGGTGCCACGTCCGCGCTCAGGATCTGAACCGGCGAAATCCTGGGCCGCCGAAAGGGAGTGCACGAACTTTACCACTCGGCCACGGGGCTGGCCCGTACAAGTCTTTGATATAATTCTTACCTCTATGGTATTTCCTCACAACTTCTAAGTATATTACCAACATATTTTTACACCATACCTATAGATATAGAAAAGCTACCTGATGCACAGTTACCTGTTTTCACACATGGTTTCTATACGTCAGTATTTGTTGGGATATTAGTGATTTAGCAGTCAGATACCAAGAAGACAGAAAATGAGTCTTTTAAACATAATGCACAACATAGAGCCATAAGCAAATATGTCATAGCTATATTTGATCATGATCTGTACATTTTGTGTAGCTACACTAATTTTTTCCTCAGGTATTTATTATATGCATTTATTTCCTCACAGCTCACTAGTTGTATATTTATTATATTAACTTTTAGAATTTTGTGCTAAATAATTACTTGTAGATGACTTTACAGTTTTATACTAATTTTGTTATTTCTTAATGGCTTTGGTTGTTGTAATATTTTGGAGGGAGGTTAAAATTGAAAATATATGAGGCTTCATAAATAAGTAGAATTAAAGATTAACATATATTTCAAAATTATTTTCAAAAGTATTAAATTCTATAGCTCTTACCAAAACTGAAAGTAGTTTTAAAAAAGCAAAAAACAAAATGAATTTAGATATAGGAACTGAATTATAGTAATACCTCAATGTAAAATTCTCCTGGTAGACTTATACTTCATTTGTAATTTTGTAACTATGTTTTTTTATTTATGTTTTTGTACATTTCAAATCTGAGTTTTTGCCAAAAAAAAAAGAAAAACATCTTTAACATGCCTCTGCCTCTAGTGATTGTTGAATAAATGAGTATATGGATATACTCATACCTACAGTTTTCCGTGACTTAAAGATCTCACTCTCTAACTTTACTTTAAATGTGAACGTTTTTTATTTTCAGGGGAAGTATTACAAATGGAAGATGATCTGGTGATCTCATTTCAGTTAATGCTGTGTGTCCTTGACTATTTTATCAAACTCTCACCTCCTGCATTGCTCAAAGAACCATATAGTAAGTATTTTAAATAATTTATGCCCCTCCTACTTCAACATTCATTTGTTTATTGAATGTTTACTAGATCCAAAATATGGTTCTAGAGCCAAGGGGATGATAAAAACTAAATCAGACATGGCCTCTGCCCTCAAGTAGTGTAAGATATAGAAGGAGAGATGAGACAAATAAGTAATGACAGCATATGGTAGAAAGTGGTCTGGGCCAAAATACAGCAAATGCTATGGAAGTTCAGGAGATGAGAAAGTTTTCCCAGCTAGGGAAGCCCAAGGAAGACCATAGAAAAGAGGTAGCATTGAATTGAGTGTTGAAGAATAGTTAGGATTAGAGTGTTGTAGGAAGTCGGGAGAGGGCATTCCCAGTAAAGAGAAAAGAGGCAAGGCACAGATAGAAATGAAATTGCTTGGGAAAGAGTGGCCCGTTCTACAGGAACAGATTAACTAAATTTTTATTATTGGATGCTATAATGATTATGTGACTACTTTTTTCTTTGCATATGAATTGTAATTGATCTCCTTCAGTGGGTAGTAAGAAGTATATTTTATATTTAAATAAAAATAACTTACTAAAATAATTAGCATTAAGCAAAGATAAGGTATATTCCTCTCAGAATGGAATTGCTTCCTTACATGGCATCAAGAGTAGGATTTCAAAATCATTTATTATACTACAGAAAAATGTGAACTTAACTAAGGCTGAACTCATTCCTTGCTCTAAAATGGTGAAATTATTAATAATACTAAAAGTAATAGAGGACAGATCAAAACATGGATGTCTCAAAGTGTTGTTGAAGTAGCTGAAAAGCTGAAGCCTAACTATACAATAACTTCAAGGAAAAATGAAGTCTAGAGCAGAATTTTGAAAATAAGTTGAGCATGCTTTGACAAAAAAAGCAGGTCGTTTAGCAGAAACCACATGCAAAACAGAGGGAGAGAAAAATAGAAAATAATATATTTCAAAATTTTCTGAATTTTAAAAAATTGCCTTTTTATGCCTTTTCCTCACTTTTTCTTGATGTTGTAATTTTAATGAGTTGATGTAGGATGTTACTTTAGGTGGAGAGTCTTTGTTCTTTTGGATAGTTCAAATGTACATTTAATTCTCTAAGTGCTGTGTTGAAAAGAAACCAGTATGAGGAGTTGAATTGACTGAGTATGGTAAATCTTTAATTAACTTTTTATTGTGGAGAATTTCACGTGAATACAGAAGTAGATAGTAAGCCTCTATGTACTTATCACCTACCTTCAGCATGTAACTTATGGTCATCCTATAGCCCCATCTATTGCCCAATTCCACCAGCTACATTATTGTGAAGCATACCAGTTCATCCTTACACATTTCAGTGTATATCTCAAAAAGATAAAGTCTCTTTTTTTTTTTTTTAACTGAGAAAGATTCACCTTGAGCTAACAGCATGGTGGCCGATGAGTGGTGTAGGTCCGCTCCCAGGAACTGAACCCGGGCTGCTGAAGTGGAGCTTGCTTAACTTAACCATTAGGCCATGGGGCCAGCCCAAGATAAAGTCTTTTTAAAAACCATAATGACAGTACCATTACCACACCTAAAAATCAATTAAGAGTGATTCCTTAATGCCACCAAATATCTAGTAAGTGTTCAGATTTTCAGTTGTCTTATAAAGGTAATTTTTAAAGTTTTTTACAGGTTGACTAAATCAGAATCTAAATAAGATGTACACTTTGTAATTGGTTAATATGCTTTTAAAAAGACTTTTTAAAAAGTTCCTCCTCTTTTTCTCTTTTTTTTCTTGTAATTTATTTATTAAATAACAAGGTGGTTTGTCCTATTGAGTTTCCCATGGTTTAATTTTTACTGATTGCATCCTGTGGTACAGTTCAACATGTTTCTCTTTCCTCTCAATTTCTTGTAAGTTGTTGGTTGGGCCTAGAGGCAGTTAATACTTTTTATACTTGATCATCTGTAATCTCTTTATAGTAGCTCAATCCATGTTCAGTTTGAATTGGGAATGCTCAAAATAATCCAGGTGATTTTTTTTTTAATTGCGGTTTATTATCATGTTATTTGTATACTTATCTTTTAAAAGCATCATAATTTACTATGATATTTGGTAAGACTTTTAAAATTTACTTATTTATTTTTATTGTATCTAGAAATTGAATCTGTAAATACTTATTATTTTTAAGATTCTTTAAAATAGAAAACAGGGGCTGGCCTGGTGGCGCGGTGGTTAAGTGCGCATGTTCCGCTTCGGTGGCCCGGGGTTTGCCAGTTCGGATCCTGGGTGCGGACATGGCACTGCTTGGCATGCCATGCTGTGGTAGGCATCCCACATATAAAGTAGAGCAAGATGGGCATGGATGTTAGCTCAGGGCCAGTCTTCCTCAGCAAAAAGAGGAGGATTGGCAGCAGTTACCTCAGGGCTAATCTTCCTCAAAAAAAATTAAAAAATAAAATAAAATAGAAAACATTTTTTCCCCTTGCAGACTAAGTAGGATACACTTAGAATTAGTTTATAAGTTGGCTTTTTCCTTGCCTTCCTCTTATTTGTCTCTGGGGCTTTAAATATTTTAGTTTCTTTTTGGGCTAGTTGGGGGCAGAAGAGAATAGAGATGGCAAAAACTATTTATCAGTACATAACTTATAATAGATATTTAATAAATAAATGAAACTGTTAGCCTTTTAATGAAGCCTAATAAATAAAGGTAGCAGAATGTTACCAAGATTATTTCTGACCTTCCGAGTTATAATTAGAATACTTCATTATTTTATACAGTGGAATGTGCAATTGTTCTTATCTAATTTACCATTTTTACAGAAACAGCTGTAATACCTATTAATGGTTCACCTCGAACACCAAGGCGAGGTCAGAACAGGAGTGCACGGATAGCAAAACAACTAGAAAATGATACAAGAATTATTGAAGTTCTCTGTAAAGAACATGAATGTAATATAGATGAGGTAATTTAACTTCATAATTTTTTTAAAATAGTTAAAGTAGATTTAGATGTAAGTTCTTCCTAACAGTATATACTTTTTTTGTGATGAGCTTGCTTTTTGTAATTAGTGCCAACTCTTTTATAGTAGCAAAATATTTAGAAAAAACTTAATTTTCATATTCAGTTACTTTGATTTTAAAGAGAGTAGCTCCCTCACTTTGGAATCACTGAAATGTACATTATTAAGGCAGTAAGTAGTTTTCAAATGTATTTGTTCTTTGATTCCTCTGTGATTATGATACCCCTAATGTTTTAAAATATCCTTCTAAGAAAACGCTAGTGTTTTGGTTTAGCAATAAATGATACCAACATTAAATTTCTGTTCAGCCTTCTGTAATTACTCTCTTTCTAAATACTACACCAGATGTTAATGGATGGTAGAGAATACACATGAACTACCCAGGAGTTGCTTATCTTGTTCATAGAATCTGGAATGTTGGAATTGGAAGGAATCTTACAAATAATCTACTCAGTTTCCTTTTAGTCATGAGTAAACAAGCTTCTAGAGACTGATAGCTAATTACTAACAGAGTCTAGACTTTGAGACATCTGCTACTGGTACCATGCTGGTTCTCTCATACGTTGTTGTAATGTCCATAATTCACTACCACCAAACAACTGTGTGAAATGTCACATCTTTGAAAGTTCTCTGTCAGCTCTGAGAAGGAATGGGGGTCTAGATCTCAAAATCTAGTTTACGAAGTTTTGAAATGATTTATCAAGATATCTGGGTTTTAGCACTGTGGCTTTTGTTAATTTCAACAAAATATAGTTACAGACATATAGGTACAGGTGTATTAACTTTATACATATGTATTTACTTTTTCACTTTTCTAGAATCACAAATTGTCTTTGCTAATAAGCTGACAAATGTAGTTGAAATACTTTTTGTTACTCTAGTCTGTTGCTTAGTCCCTCAAGATAACGAATGGGAATAAATGCAGTTTTCTAATTCCTGGTTGTTAATTCTCTGGATTTCAGAACTACTTACAAAATTTCATTTATAAAATCAAGAATAAATCATCTTTTTACTTTTCATTTTAAATAACTTTTTTATAATTTAGAATTTTTATGGTAGTGATTTTTAAAGTATAGATGATTAAAAGCTTTGGTAGTAATTGACGTTAATTAGTTAAGTGACACTTGATTATTTACATATAGCATTAATGATTGTATAACTTTGGTTAGTTATACATATGGTTATATAATTATTGGTTAGTCATACTAACTGATTAATTAGAATTACCTACCTTATAAATATTCTAGTTAAGTGCAAGTTAATTAGAAAACAAAACTAATAAGTATTACAGGGGGTTAATTCTTACAACTTATTTATGAAGTTTGAAGATAGGAACTCAAATGATTTCCGCCTTAATAAATGTAGACTCCAAGTTCGGAAAAGGAAGTTAACTGAAGAAAAGTAAGTTGTTTAAAATTTCATAACACATTGCGTGTATAGAATAGCCAGAAATATAACTTCAAGTTTTCTGAGTATGATCTTTATCATCCATGTTAAATGTGAGGTGCTCTTGCATGAAACTGGGTAATTCCATAAAACATTTTCATTTGGTTTTTATTTGAATTATTGGGTATTGTTTTTGTGTGTGAAATTTTCTTATAAAAACAGATTATTTTCCTAAATGTATGCTAAAATAATTGACGTGATATTCCTTAGGCTAGGTACAGATGATGTGTGTGAAGTGGCCCAAAAATATGCTTTGGGGAGAAATCAGAGACAGTGTGGAGAAGTGAAAGGAGTTGTGGCTTTGATAAGAGACAGATTTGGTTTTAATTACACTTTGCCACTTCCTAGCTGTGTAACTTTGGTCAATTTACTTAATTTTTTGAGCCTCCCATCTTTTCATCATTTGTTAAGTGTAGACTATTAAAGTTTATTTCAATGGGTTTTCTCCTTATAAGTCCCATTTCTTTAATAATTCCCCATTCCACCTCTATTTTAGGACCTGAAGTCTGCCTCCATAAATTAAAAAGTAAATGATTTAATTAATTATAAATAAATATCACACTTGGTTGAATGTAAGTCATTGATCAAACTGTCAGTTAACACTTTCATTCTAGTGTTAATAGTGACAGAGATTAGTTTTTTTTTAATTGTAATGATCACATTATAACTTTATCTCTTTCAGGTGAAAAATGTTTATTTCAAAAATTTTATACCTTTTATGAATTCTCTTGGAATTGTAGCTTCTAATGGACTTCCAGAGGTAATCTGAAATTTAAGAGAGAAAACTTAATAAAAAGTTAATGTGTTTTGGGACTTTCGGGAGAGAAAATAGTTGTCTAAATTTCTTAAGATCATTCTACTGTATTTTAAATATTTTTTGCTGAAGGAAAGGAATCTAAGTAGAATTGTGGTGAACCAATTTTATATAGTAACAAAAGAACCTTTTGAATATATACTCAAATGTATAAATAAGCAACATTTTGTAATTTGCACTAGAAATTGATTTATGCTGAAATTTTTCAAAAATCAAAGTGTAGGCTTTTTAATTCTAAATGCCGTTAAATATTTAAATGTAACTAAAGATGCACAATCAGATTTGATTTAATTTGCTTTGCTATGCTTCCTTAAGCATAAGATCCCTGATTAATGCCATCAACATTATTGGCATTACTGTATTGTGGAGCATCTCTTTGAGTAGTTTTAAAAACTATTTATTGAAAATAAATTCAGTTGAAATGACTGTGATTATATTGCAGAAATGTTTTATCTTAATGGTGTGCCGTCCATCTATCTGTTTTTCACATTTTGCCTCAAATATCTTGCTCTTCATTGAGAACAGAACAAGTGAGAACTTTATGTAGTAAGTGAAATTTGTGGAGAAAAGGATGCTTAGATAAATGAAGAAAAAGTACTCAGTGATAAATCAATGTTTTAGAAGCACCTGGTATTAGTCACCAAGACCAAAAGACGTGAAATAAGATAGCTAGACTGCTGATTCTCTGACCTGAATTGGTAGCTAGTCCTTGAATTAATTAACTTACTCATTTGACAGTTATTTATTGAGTGCCTAATATGTGCCAGGCCTTGCACTAGATATCATCAATACAGAAATTTAACTCACAGTCACTGTCATTAAGGTGCTAGTGGAAGAGACAGACAAAAAAATAGAACATTACGGGAGTCTACAAGAGTCTGACAGAAGTGTGCACAGGGTGTTGTGATATCTCAGGGGGTCACCTAATCCAAACTGGGTAGATCGCTTTTGTGGCAAATTATCCAGAGGTGATGTGAATTCTGAGCTGAGTAGGCTTTATGAGAGGTGGCATTTCCAGGACTTGGAAATTACAGATTCAAAGGCACAGTGATATGTGATAATGTGGTTTGTTCAGTGAACTCCAACTAATCTTTAAGATTGGGATGTAGGGAGGAGAGTGGTAGGATATGGTATACAGAGGCAAGAAGGGGCCGAATGGTGTCTTACTGAGTCTTGTTACCAACGTATGTACCAAAAAATATGCTGTTCACAACTCTAAAGAATCTTAGACACTCATACTAGTTTTTCTTCGCTTAGAAAGGATTACAGTTTTAATAGAAATCTTAAGATAAACTTTATGTTTTCCCCAGTATTTTGCATATAGCGTTAATGGCTGCCAATCAATAAATGATTGGTAATTAGTGGTTCACTAAGAGAAGGCAAGAACAAACATGAATGACTGTTCTGCCTAAAAAATTTATGCAAACTAACACAAAGTTTACATTTAACTGGTTTCTTCCTACCACTCCTGTTAGAAAGCGATTTTAGTTCTCTGATTGGAAACACTTCAGCTTTAAAAGTCACAGTAGAAGCTATGCCAAATAGTTGTCTTTTGGGCATTGGTTTTTAAATTATGATTATAAAATTATGAATCAGAACTGATAAAAGAATTGCAGATTTTAGCAATTAAAAAGTGTAGGGGCTGGCCTGGTTGCGCAGCGGTTAAACGTTCGCTCGTTCCACTTCAGTGGCCCAGGGTTCGCCAGTTCAGATCCTGGTTTCGGACATGGCACAGCTTGTCAAGCCATGCTGTGGTAGGCATCCCACATAGAAAGTAGAGGAAGATGGGCATGGATGTTAGCTCAGGGCCAGTCTTCCTCAGCAAAAAGAAGAGGATTGGCAGCAGATGTTAGCTCAGGGCTAATCTTCCTCAAAAAAAAAAAAAGATAAATAGAAATAAAAAAAATAAAAAAGTGTCTAAGATTTGGAATAAATCATGCAGGTGTGTTAATTGGGATAATTAATTGAGCTAATACTCTTGCCCAAGATACTTAACTGAAGGGAGTTGGACTGAAGCAAAGGATTTAGAAAAGGTAGGCAGAATATATAATCCAAGAGGATTTGTTCAATGTTTGAAAAATACTTTTATGTTAAGTGTAGTAAAAGATTAAAAGTGATGGGAAATTTGGAGGATTGTGGAAATCAAATGCTTATGCTACCTACTTTTATCTGTAGTTCCATCTCAGTACTGTTTTGTGGCATTGGTGATCCTTCTCTAAATAACATTCTAATGAATGGGGTGCATGCATAAAATAGACTTGAAATTTGCAAATTTTCTTTACTTCACTTTTAGATACACCTTACTTACATTGCATGTAAACTCATGTATATTGTAATATTAAGTGTATATTGTACAAAAATTCTTTAAATCTGTATTTCTCTGTACTGAGAGATACAATGACATGAAAAGGATAATTATCAGTATTTTTTTTTGAGGTGGAAAGTCTCTCTAAACAATATGAAGAAATTTACCTTAAAAACAAAGATCTAGATGCAAGATTATTTCTGGATCATGATGAAACTCTTCAGGCTGATCCTGCAGACAGGTATTAAACGGTATATTTTTATTTCTTAATATGCTTTTGCTATAGATCGATTTTGATATAGATAGGTTAAATAGGTTTTTATTTAACTTAGTGACCTTTGAATACCATTTATAATAAATTATTTCAAATGCCTATACATAAAGTTAATAATAAGATAAAATTC
The DNA here is from genome assembly GCF_021613505.1 of Equus quagga. Classification (NCBI taxonomy): domain Eukaryota; kingdom Metazoa; phylum Chordata; class Mammalia; order Perissodactyla; family Equidae; genus Equus; species Equus quagga. Next base: position 59,765,943 of record NC_060272.1, read on the forward strand.
TAAGCATATAATTTATTAACAGAGCTTTTTTTTAAATAAGCTACAATGCCTTTACATGGATTGTAAATCTATTCTACTTTTCATTAAAATTAGTGGAAAAATATCCTTTGGGGGCTGGCTCCATGGCCGAGTGGTTAAGTTCATGTACTCCACTTCGGGGGACCAGGGTTTCACGTGTTCAGATCCTGGGCGTGGACGTGACACCACTCATCAGGTCACGTTGAGGCGGCATCCCACATGCCACAACTAGAAGGACCCACAACTAAAATATACAACTATGTACTAGGGGGATTTGGGGAGAAAAAGCAGGAAAAAAAAAAGATTGGCAACAGTTGTTAGCTCAGGTGCCTATCTTAAAAAAAAAAATCCTTTGTATCAACTACCTGAATATTAGTTTGGCTCCTAGTATGCACAGGCTTGTGTTGATTTTTATTTTTATTTAAGTAATTTCTTTCCAGCCAAGTTAAAACGAGAATAAATCTTTTATTTCTTTCATGTTTTTTGGAATGTAGTTGAGTTTTCACTTTATCTCACTAAATCTTAGTTTCCTCATCTGTAAAATACAAGCATTTACTCTAAGAGTCACATGTATACTCAGTATACTTTGTACTATAAACACGTGTAGATAGACGAAAGCAGTTTGTAAATAGTAGAGTCATAGAAAAATGCTAGCTCCTTAGTCCCTAATTCAATTTATGGGTTTCACTATTTTTTCATACATCTAGGATAGGATGAGTTTCTACATATAAGAAAGCATATCACCTGAGTCAGGAAAGTGGAAAGTAAAGATGTTGAAGAGTCATTTGAATATATGTCTCTTTTTTTTCTTTTTAACTGAAACAAAAAACTGTTCACCCATTTCTTCCACCCCCTGCCCCTGGCAAGCACCAGTCTGTTCTCTGTATCTATGAGTAGTTTGGTGGTTTGTTTTTTTGTTTTTTTGTTTTTTACCTTCCCTGTATAAGAGAAATCATAAGAGAAGTCTTTCTGTGTCTGACTTTTTTCACTTGGGGTCCATACATGGTGTTGCAAATGGCAAGATTTCATTCTTTTTTTTGTGGCTGAATAATATTGTATACATACTACAATGTTTTGAATCCATTCACCCATCAATAGACGCTTAGGTTGTTTTCCTGTCTTGGCTGTTGTAAATAATGCTGCAGTGAACATGGTGGGTGCATATATCTTTTCAAGTTAGTGTTTTCATTTTCTTCTGATAAATACTCAGAAGTGAAATTGCAGGATCATAGGGTGGCTCCATTTTTTTTTTTTTAATTTTTATTTTTTTCGGATGTACATCATTTTTCGAATTCTGTATACATTACATCATGTTCACCACCCGAACACTAATTATAGTGCATCCCCTCACATGTGACCCTAATCACCCCTTTTGCCCTCCCCCCTTCCCCAATGGTAACCACCAGTCCAATCTTCAATGCTATGTGATTTTTTTTTTTTTGTCGTTTTCATCTTCTACTTATGAGTGAGATCATACGGTATTTTATTTTCTCCCTCTGACTTATTTCACTCAGCATTATACCCTCAAGGTCCATCCATGTTGTCACAAATGGCCGGATTTCATCATTTCTTATGGCTGAGTAGTAGTCCATCGTGTATAAATACCACATCTTCTGTATCCATTCGTCCCTTGATGGGCACCTAGGTTGCTTCCAAGTCTTGGTTATTGTGTATAATGCCGCAGTGAACATAGGGGTGCAAGTATCTTTATGCCTTTGTGTTTTCAAGTTCTTTGGATAAATACCCAGCAGTGGAATAGCTGGATCATATGGTAGATCTATCCTTAATTTTCTGAGGATACTCCAAACTGCTTTCCATAGTGGCTGCACCAGTATGCACTGCCACCAGCAGTGAACAAGGGTTCCCTTCTCTCCACACCCTCTCCAACATTTGTTGTTTCCTGTCTTGTTAATTATAGCCATTCTGAACGGAGTGAGGTGATACCTCATTGTAGTTTTGATTTGCATTTCCCTGATAGCTAATGATCTTGAGCATCTTTTCATATGCCTGTTGGCCATCTGTATATCTTCTTTGGAGAAATCTCTGTTCAGATCTTTTGCCCATTTTCTAATTGGATTGTTGGTTTTTTTGTTGTTCAGCTGTATGAGTTCTTTGTATATTTTGGATATTAACCCCTTATCTGATACGTGGTGTGCAAATATCTTCTCCCAATTGTTAGGTTGTTTTTTCGTTTTGTTGATGGTTTCCTGTGCTGTGCAGAAGCTTTTTAGTTTGATGTAGTCCCATTTGTTCATTTTTTCTTTTGTTTCCCTTGCCCGGTCAGACATGGGACTTGAAAATATGCTGCTCAGACCAATGTCATAGAGCGTACTGCCTATGTTTTCTTCTAGAAGTTTCATGGTTTCGGGTCTTACATTCAAGTCTTTAATCCATTTTGAGTTGATTTTTGTGCATGGTGTAAGGGAATGGTCTACTTTCATTCTTTTGCATGTGGCTGTCCAGTTCTCCCAACACCATTTATTGAAGAGACTCTCCTTTCTCCATCGTATGCTCTTGGCTCCCTTGTCGAATATTAGCTGTCCATACACGTGTGGGTTTACTTCTGGGCTCTCAATTTTGTTCCATTGATCTGTGTGTCTGTTTTTGTGCCAGTACCATGCTGTTTTGGTTATTATGGCTTTGTAGTATAATTTGAAATCGGGGAGTGTGATACCTCCAGCTTTGTTCTTTTTTCTCAGGAATCCTTTGGCTATTTGGGGTCTTTTGTTGTTCCGTATAAATTTTAGGATTCTTTGTTCTATTTCTGTAAAAAATGTTGTTGGAACTTTGATGGGGATTGCATTGAATCTATAGATTGCTTTAGGAAGTATGGACATTTTAACAATGTTAATTCTTCCAATCCAAGAGCACGGAGTATCTTTCCATTTCTTTGTGTCGTCTTCAATTTCTTTCAACAATGTCTTATAGTTTTCAGTGTACAGGTCTTTCACCTCTTTTGTTAAGTATATTCCTAGGTATTTTATTCTTTTTGTTGCAATTGTAAATGGGATTGTATTCTTAATTTCTCTTTCTGCTACTTCATTGTTAGTGTATAGAAACACAACCAATTTTTGTACATTGATTTTGTATCCCACAACTTGACTGTAATCCTTTACTATTTCTAAAAGTTTTTTAGTGGACTCTTTAGGGTTTTCTAGATATAAAATCATGTCGTCTGCAAAGAGTGATAGTTTCACTTCTTCTTTTCCAATGTGGATCCCTTTTGTTTCTTTTTCTTGCCTGATTGCTCTGGCTAGGACTTCCAATACTATGTTAAATAAGAGTGGTGGCAGTGGGCATCCTTGTCTGGTTCCTGTTCTTAGAAGGATAGCTTTCAGTTTTTCTCCATTGAGAATGATATTTGCTGTGGGTTTGTCATATATGGCCTTTACTATATTGAGGTATTTTCCTTCTATACCCATTTTATTTAGAGTTTTTATCATAAATGGATGCTGTATCTTGTCAAATGCTTTCTCTGCATCTATTGAGATGATCATGTGATTTTTATTCGTCATTTTGTTAATGTGGTGTATCACATTGATAGATTTGCGGATGTTGAACCATCCCTGCATCCCCGGAATGAAACCTACTTGATCATGATGTATGATCTTTTTAATGTATTGTTGTATTCGATTTGCTAGTATTTTGTTGAGGATTTTTGCATCGATGTTCATCAGTGATATTGGCCTGTAATTTCCTTTTTTTGTGTTGTCCTTGTCTGGTTTTGGTATCAGGATAATGTTTGCTTCGTAGAAGGAGTTAGGAAGCCTCCCCTCCTCTTCAATTTTTTGGAAGAGTTTGAGAAGGATGGGTATTAGGTCTTCTTTGAATGTTTGGTAGAAGTCACCAGGGAAGCCATCTGGTCCTGGACTTTTATTTTTTGGGAGGTTTTTAATTGCTGTTTCGATCTCCTTACTGGTAATTGGTCTATTCAAATTTTCTACATCTTCTTGGTCCAGTTTTGGAAGGTTGTATGTTTCTAAGAATTTATCCATTTCCTTTAGATTATCCATTTTGTTGGCGTATAGCTTTTCATAGCATTCTCTTATTGTCTTTTGTATTTCTGAGGTGTCCGTTGTAATCTCTCCTCTTTCATTTCTGATTTTGAGCCTTCTCTCTTTTTTCCTTGGTGAGTCTAGCTAAGGGTTTGTCAATTTTGTTTATCTTTTTGAAGAACCAGCTCTTGGTTTCATTAATTTTTTCTATTGTTTTTTTAGTCTCTATTTCATTTATTTCTGCTCTGATTTTTATTATTTCCTTCCTTCTCCTGATTTTGGGCTTTGTTTGTTGTTCTTTTTCCAGTACCTTTAGGTGCACTTTTAGATTGTCTATTTGGGATTTTTCTTCTTTGTTGAGGTAGGCCTGAATTGCTATAAACTTCCCTCGTAGAACTGCTTTTGCTGTATCCCACAGATTTTGGCGTGTCGTGTTTTCGTTTTCATTTGTCTCCAGGAATTTTTTAATTTCTTCTTTGATTTCTTCATTGACCCAATCCTTGTTCAGTAGCATTTTGTTCAATCTCCACGTCTTTATGGCTTTTCTGGTGTTCTTTCTGTAGTTGATTTCCAGTTTCATACCTTTGTGGTCAGAAAAGATGCATGGTATTATTTCGATCTTCTTAAATTTATTGAGACTTGTTTTGTGGCCTAATATGTGATCAATCCTGGAGAATGTTCCATGGGCATTTGAAAAGAATGTGTATTCTGTGGTTTTTGGATGGAATGTTCTGTATATATCTACTAAGTCCATCTGGTCTAATGTGTCCTTTAAGGCGAGTGTTTCTTTATTGATCTTCTATTTGGATGATCTATCCATTGGTGTAAGTGGAGTGTTAAAGTCTCCTACTGTTATTGTGTTACTGTCTATTTCTCCTCTTATGTCTGTTAATAATTGCTTTATATATTTAGGTGCTCCTATGTTGGGTGCGTAGATATTTACAAGTGTTATATTTTCTTGTTGGATTGTTCCCTTCATCATTATGTAGTGCCCGTCTTTGTCTCTTACTACAGTTTTTGATTTAAAGTCTATTTTGTCTGATATAAGTATTGCTACCCCCGCTTTCTTTTCTTTGCCATTTGCATGGAATATCTTTTTCCATCCTTTCACTTTCAGTTTGTGAGTGTCTGTAGGTCTGAAGTGTGTCTCTTGTATGCAGCATATACATGGATCTTGTTTTTTTATCCAGTTGGCCACCCTGTGGCATTTGATTGGAGCATTTAGTCCATTGACATTTAAAGTAGCTATTGATAGATATGTATTTATTGCCATTTTGTCACTTTTTCTTTTTTTGGGGTGTTTTAGTAGTTCTTCTCAGTTCCTTCCTTTTTCTCTTGCTCTCTTCCCTTGTGGTTTGATGGCTATCTTTAGTAATATGTTTGATTTCTTTTGTCTTACTTTTTTTTCCTGCTTGTTATAGGTTTCTGGTTTGTGGTTACCATGATGATCCTATTTAATATACTATGCATATAACAGCCTATTGACCTCTTTCTAAAAGCTCTACTTTTTCACTCCCCTCCTCCCACATTATATGTTTTTCACATCATATATAGTCTTTTGTTTAGTGTGTGTATATCCATTACCCTCTTATTGAAATAGGTAATTTTAGTACATTTGTCTTTTAACCTTCATATTACCTTCACAGGTAGTTGATCTGCTGCCTTTACTATACTTTTACCTTACAAGTGATTTTATTGCCTGTTTTTTCTTGTTGTTGTTTTGGGGTTTTTTGGTAATTTTTTTCTTTTATCTCTATTTGTGGTCATTGCTTTCCCATTTAAATAAGTCCCTTCAGCATTTCTTGTAGAACTGGTTTCTTGGTGATAAACTCCTTTAATTTTTGCTTGTCTGGGAAGCTCTTTATCTCTCCTTCCATTCTGAATGACAGCCTTGATGGATAGAGTATTCTTGGTTGTAGGTTTTTTCCTTTTAGCACTTCAAATATTTCGTGCCATTCTCTTCTCGCCTGTAGGGTCTCAACTGAGAAGTCCACTGACAACCTGATAGGCTTCCCTTTGTATGTCACTTGTGGCCTTTCTCTTGCTGCTTTTAGGATTCTCTCTGTCTTTAATTTTAGACATTTGGATTATAATATGTCTTGGTGTGGGCCTCTTTGGGCTTCTCTTGTTTGGAGCTCTCTGTGCTTCCTGAACTTGGATGTCTGTTTCCTTCCTCAGGTGAGGAAAATTTTCCTCTATTATTTCGACAAATAAATTTTCTGCCCCTTTGTCTCTCTCTTCTCCTTCTGGGACCCCTATAATCCGAATGTTAGCATGCTTGATATTGTCCCAGAGTTCCCTTACACTGTTCTCATTCTGTCTAATTCTTTTTTCTCTTTTCTATTCTACTTGGGTAATTTCCTCTAATCTTTCGTCTAGCTCGCTGATCCGTTCTTCTGCTTCCTCTACTCTGCTACTGAGTCCCTCTAGTGAATTTCTCATTTTGAGTATTGTATTCTTCATTTCTGATTGGTTCTTTTTTATATCTTCCAATTCTTTGCTGATGTGCTCACTGTGTTCATCCATTCTTCTCTGCATATCTGTGAGCATCCTGCATACCTGTGAGCATCCTGGAGGGTGGCTCCATTTTTAATTTTTTGAAGAACCTCCATACTGTTTTCCATAGTGGCTGCACCGTTTACATTCCCACCAACAGTGCACAAGGGTTCCCTTTTGTCCACATCCTCACCAATACTTATTTCTTGTCCTTTTGATAATAGCCATCCTAACAGTTGTGAGGTCATATCTCATTGTGGTTTTGATTTTCATTTCCCTGATGATTAGTGATGTTGAGCATCTTTTCATGTACCTGTTGGCCATCTGTATATCTTCTTTGGGAAAATGTCTAGTTAGTTCCTTGGTCCATTTTTAATCAGAATTTTTGTTTTTTCGCTGTTGAGTTGTATGAATTCTTTATATATTTTGGATATTAGCCCCTTATCAGATATAAGATTTGCAGATATTTTCTCCCATTCAGTAGGTTGCCTTATTGTTTTTTTGATGATTTCCCTTGCTGTGTAGAAGCTTTTTATTTTTATTTATTTATTTTCTTTAGAGATTGGCACCTGAGCTAACAGCTGTTGCCAATCTTCTGGGGTTTTTTCTCCTTACTTTTTCTCCCCAAATCCCCCCAGTACATAGTTGTATATTGTAGTTGTGGGTAGTTGTGGCATGTGGGATGCTGCCTTAGCATGGCCTGACAAGTGGTGCCATGTCCGTGCCCAGGATCTGAACCAGCGAAACCCTGGGCTGCCGAAGTGGAGCATGTGAACTTAACCACTTGGCCGTGGGGCTGGCCTCGGAAACTTTCTAGTTTCATGTGGTCTCACTTGTTTATTTTTGCTTTTGTTGCCTTTGCTTTTGGAATCAAATGTAAAAAAGTCATCTCCGAGACCAATGTCAAGGAGCTTACCACCTATGTTTTCTTCCAGGAGTTTTATGGTTTCAGTTCTTAGATTCAAGTCTTTAGTCTGCTTTGAGTTGATTTCTGTGTATGGTGTAAGATAGTGGTCCAGTTTCATTCTTTTTTTTTTGAGGAAGATTAGCTCTGAGCTAACTGCTGCCAATCCTCTTTTTTCCGAGGAAGACTGGCCCTGAGCTAGTATCCATGCCCATCTTCCTCTACTTTATATGTGGAACGCCTACCACACCACAGCATGGCTTGCCAAGTGATCCCATGTCTGTACCCGGGATCCGAACTGGCGGCCAAAGTGGAATGTGCGCACTTAACCGCTGCCATACCAGCCCGGCCTGGCCCTAGTTTCATTCTTTTACATGTGATTGTCCAGTTTTCCCACCACCGTTTATTGAAGAGACTGTCTTTCCATGTTGTATGTTCTTGGCTCCTTTGTCGTAAATTAATTGGCCATATTTGTGGATTTATTTCTGGGGTCCTCTATTCTGTTCCACTGAGCTGTGTGCCTGTTTTTATACCAGTACCATACTGTTTTGATTACTGTACCTTTGTAATAGTTTGAAATCAGGGAGCATGATGTCTCCAGCTTTGTTGTTCTTTCTCAAGTTTGCTTTGGCTATTCAGGGTCTTTTGTGATTCCATATAAATTTTAGGATTGTTTGTCCTGTTTCTGTGGAAAATGCCATTGGAATTTTGATAGAGATTGCATTGAATCTGTAGATTGCTTTGGGTAGTTGGACATTTTAACACTATTAATTTTTCCAATCTATGAGCATGCAGTATCTTTCCATTTATTTGTGTTTTCTTCAGTTTCTTTCATCAGTGCCTTATAGTTTTCAATAAACAGGTCTTTCACCTCCTTGGTTAGATTTATTCCTAGGTATTTTTTTTTTTGATGCAGTTGTAAATGTGATTATTTTCTTAATTTCACTTTCTGACAGTTCATTATTAGTATGTAGAAATACAACTGGTTTTTGTGTATTGACTTTGTATCCTGCAACTTTACTGGATTTGTTTGTTAGTTCTAACAGTTTTTTGATGAAGTCTTTAGGGTTTTCTCTTTATATAATAACATGTCATCTGCAAATAGTGATAAGTTTACCTCTTTCCAATTTGGATGCCTTCTATTTCTTTTTCTTGCCTAATTGTTCTGGCTGGGGCCTCCAATACTATGTTGACTAAAAGTAGCTAAGTGGGCATACTTGTCTTGTTCCTGATCTTAGAGGAAAATCTTTCAGCTTTTTACTAAGTATGATGTTAGCTGTGGGCTTGTCATATATGGCCTTTGTTACGTTGAGGTATGTTCCCTCTATACCTTCTTTGTTGAGAGTTTTTGAGTTGTCATATGCTTTGTTTGCATCTGTTGAGATGATCATGTGATTTTTATTCTTCATTTTGTTAATGTGGTGTATCACATTGATTGATTTGTGGATGTTGGACCATCCTTGCATCCCTGGAAAAAGTCCCACTTGATCATGGTATATGATCCTTTTAATGTATTGTTGAATTCAGTTTGCTAATATTTTGTTGAGTGCTTTTGCATGTATGTTCATTAGGCATGTTGACATTAAATTTTTTTTTCTTGTAGTAGTCTTTTCTCATTTTGGTATCAGGATAATGCTGGCCTCATAAAATAAATTTGGACAAGTTCTCTCCTCTTCTATTTTTTCAAAGTTTTTGAGAAGGATTGGTATTAATTCTTCTTTGAATGTTTGGTGCAATTCACCAGTGAAACTGTCTGATCCTGGACTTGTGTTTGTCAAGATGTTTTTGATTACTGAATCAATCTCCTTACTAGTAAGTGGTCTGTTCAGATTTTCTGTTTCATCATGATTCAGTCTTGGTAGGTTGTATGTTTCTAGGAATTTATCTGTTTCTTATGGCTTGTCCAATTTGTTAGTGTATATTTGTTCATAATACTCTCTGATGATCCTTTGTCTTTCATTGGTGTTAGTTGTAACATCTCCTTCTTCATTTCTGATTTTATTTGTGTCCTCTCTTTTTCTTGGTGAGTCTAGCTAAAGCTGTGTCAGTTTTATTTTTCAAAGAACCAGCTCATAGTTTCATAGATCTTTTCTATTGTCTTTTCAGTCTTTATTTCACTTATTTCTACTCTAATCTTTGTTATTTCCTTCTTTCTACTAACTTTGATCTTATTCTTCTTTTTCCAGTTCCTTGAAGTGTAATGTTAAGTTGTTTATTTGAAACTTTTCTTGTTTCTTGAGGTAGGCATTTACCTGTATGAATGTCTGTCTTAGAACTGCTTTTGCTGCACCCTGTAAATTTTGGTATGTTACATTTCCATTTTCATTTGTCTCAAGGTTTTTTAAATTTTTCTTTTGATTTCTTCTTTGACCCATTGGTTGTTCAGTAGCATGTTGTTTAAATTTCCACATATTTCTGAATTTTCCAGTTTTCTTTGTGTAATTAATTTCTAGTTTTATGCCATTGTGGTTGGAAAAGATGCTTGGTATGATTTCAGTCCTCTTAAATTTACTAAGACTTGTTTTGTGGCCTAACATACGATCTATCTTGGAAAATATGCCATGTGCACTTGATAAGAATGTGTATCCTGTTCCTTTTGGATGAAATGTTCTGTCAATATCTAAGTCTATCTGGTGTAACATGTCATTTAAAGCTGATATTTCCTTATTGATTTTCTGTCTAGATATCTATCTATTGATGTAAGTGCCGTATTAAAGTCCCCTATTATTATTGTATTTCTGTCTATTTCTCCCTTTAGGTCTGTTAATATTTGCTTTATATGTTTAGGTGCTCCTATGTTGGTTGCATAAGTATTTACAAATGTTATATCTTCTTGTTGGATTGACCCCTTTATCATATATAACATCCTTGTTTGTCTCTCAAATAGAGGTTAAATATGATTTGTTCTCTATAGCAGCCATTTTTTCCTCATTTAGCTGAATGTAATTTTTAAAATGCACCAAAAGAAAATTGTTGAAGTAATTAATTTACTCAAGTAGTGGTCTCTTTTTTCCACCCTTTCACCTGCTATTACTTGCCTAGTTCATTTTTTTTAAGTTAATATGAAAGTATATTGTTTTGAATTGTCATGTAGAATCCTAAAGTATGAATGGTTGAGAGTAATGAAAAAATTTTGAATGATCATAAGTATGGTTAATTTTATGTCTTTAGCATGAAATCTTTTAGTATGTAACTGAAAATATATATATAATTTGGAAATTAAACACAAGTGAAATATTTCTAATTTTATTTAAGTTGAAGTAAAGTTTTTGGAAAGCATAATGATTGAAAAACTTGAGCTTTGATATTTTTTAATGCTGAACAATTTGGTTAGTAATCCCTTCTACCGTCTAACTTTCTAGAGAAAACATATAACTTTCAAAAAAATTCTTAATGACTAGTGCACCTGTTTGTCATAAACCTAATGGACAGAAACCCGACTTAATAACAGTGGTGACAAAAATAAAATTTTATTTAAGAAGCTTTTGGATCATCTGTTACTTCTAATATTACTTTAGAATTACTTTTTACTTCTAAATTACTTCTAATATTGACTTACCATTTTGTATGATGTTATGAGGCAACAGAAGGTATTATAGTGTGTTTTTTACTCATAAAGCACGTATTGTAAATTTGCAGTCTGAATGACTTTGCTTATCATTATTTAGTTTTGAAATGCAGAGAACACCACGAAAAAGTAACTCCGACGAAGAGGTGAATGTGATTCTTCCACAGACTCCAGTTAGGTATGAATTTTTTTACTTTTAATTTTCATTATAATTGTTTATTCAGTGTGTTATAGTGCTTAACGTTTGTTCATTTGTTTCATTATATATTTGCATGTACGTTCAACAAATATACATTGAATACTCTCTGCTAGATGTTTTGCTAACTGATGAAGATACGATTATTAAACCTAGTTCTGTCTATCCTTAAGGAAAATAACCTGGAATGGGAATGTGTTTCATCTCAGTAAATAAAAAGGGAAAAATAAAGGTATCACCATCTGCTCTGCATACAGCCTAGAAGGATTACAACCATTTTTTATGTCCTTTTCCTCGTGTACTTTCCACATCTGATCTGTTTTCAAGTCTTGTTGAATCTGCCTCCAAAATATTTCTGAAGTCCATCTGCTCTTCTCCATTTTTACCCTCACCACCCTTGTCCAAGATATCTTTTTCTTTCTCTTGGATTGTTTGCAATAGCCTACTAACTGATCTTGCTGCTTCTGTTCTCATCACTGTTCCTCTCTCCCCACCACCAAATCTATTCTCCAGAGAACCCCCAGAATAATAATCTAGAAATGTAAATCAGATCATGTTCACCCTGCTGTTTAAACCTTCTGATTGCTTCCTATTGCGATTGAAATACATTGCAAATTCCTTAACAGTGCCTACAAGACCTTATATGATCTAGCTTCTCTTGTCTCTCCAACCTCATCTTATTTTTCTGCTCATTCTGTATTAGCCAGTTTTCCAAGCTCTTTTTTTGTGCTGAGGACCTTCACACTTGTTTTTCCTTCTTGAAACTCTTCCTTCTTTTCTTTCCATGAATTACCAACTGCTACTCTTCCCTTAGGTTCAGCACAAATATTATTTTTTTTTGGTAAAGAAGATTGGCCCTGAACTAACATCTGTTGCCAATATTCCTCTTTTTGCTTGAGGAAGACTGTCCCTGAGCTGACATCTGTGCCAGTCTTCCTCTGTTTTGTATGTGGGATGCCACCACAGCATGGCTTGATGAGCAATGTATAGGTCTGTGCCTGGGATCTGAACCTGTGGATCCCAGGCCGCTGAAGCAGAGCACATGAACTTAACCACCATGCCGCTGGGCTGGCTCCACAAATAGTACTTTTTTAAAGATTTATTTCTCTGTGAAGTATTTTCTTTTATTCTCCTTTCTCATAACATCTTATTCTATTCCTTCATTTTTGTCATTATTATCAGTCACCAATTTTTGTAATTATAAATTCATTTGTGTGTTTGCTTGTTTTTGCCAATACCCACTGTCTTTAAGTTCCATATCACATGGACCGTGACTTTTTTGTCATTCACCATTTAATAAGTTAGGACCTAATCCTTGGTACATAGTAGGCAATCAGTAATATTTTTCAAATGACTATATAGACATATTAAAAAATACATTTTCGCATAAGTATAGTAATAGACTTATGACAAGTTAGACAAGTTAGTTAAATGGCACAGAAGGGACTTTACAAAGTGACGTTAGAACTGAATTTTGAAATATGTAAGAGTTTGTGTCACAGGAGACTGGCATTTTAGGCAGTAGGAACAGCATATACAAAGGCATGGAAGTAAGAAACAACATGATGTGTCTGAGGAATGATTAGCAGCTCTGTATTGATTGACTATAAAAGGGAAAATGAAATGGCAGGAGAGAGGAGGGTAGGTACTAGATCAAGAAGGGCTTTATATGCCATAATCACAAGTTTGGACTTTAGCTTGTGCATGGTATAGCTTATTGCTATAAATGACTGTTAAGCAGGCATAAGGATAAAAATCAGACTTGATTTTTGAAAGGTTACATGGAAATAGTTTCTGAGGGGATGGACGGGGGAGGACATGGTAAGAAATAAAAAGATATATCAATCTGTCATAATGATTCTTAACCAAGTTTGCAAATTAGAATAACCTGAGGAATTTTTTTCAAAGTACATATGCCTAGACCCCACTACCATAGACATAGTGAGTCAAAATCTCTGGTCTGCTCTATTGCAGTAATTCAGTTAAGAGCTGCTGAAGGTCTGAACCAAGAGATAGGCAGTGGGAATGAAGGAAGAAGAAAGGTTTGACAAATGTTTGATGAATTCATATTTACAGTATTATTCTTGAGGCATTTATGGGATACCAAGAAGATATGTAGTAAGTAGGATATTATAGATTTGGGAATCATCAGCGAGAGTTCAAACCGTAAAAATAGATGAGGTTGCCAGAAGGAGGGTGTATAGTGGCAAGAATGGATGGCTAAGGACTGAACACTAAAGGATGCTATCATTTAAGGACAAGATAGAAGTTAGATTAAAGAGAATGAAAGGTGTGATTGGGGAGGCCAGAGAGTGAAGCCAGAAAAGCCAAGGGAGGGAGGGAGTTTCAGGAAAGAACAGTGTTTAAGAGAGTCAAATGCGTCAAAGTAGTCAAGTATAAGAACAGATGAGAAAGATCTTTGGTTTTATCAGCTGGTCATTTGTGGCTTTAGTCCTTGTGGCTTAAGTAGGTCAGTGGACGTACAAGTCATAGAAACAATATCTTTGGAAGGTAAGGAAGTGGAGATATCAGTTTAGAGAGGCTTGACTGAGAACACTAAATACGTTTTACTAAATAATATTTAAGGATAAGGATCCTTTTAGCTATAAGTATTCTACAATTCTTTGCATCATTAAATAGTGCCTACAGTAGCAATGTACTACTATTCCAAAATTGGAACATCAATATTTGCTATATACCACACATGCACACACATATAAAATTATAGAATTGAAGAGATCTTAAGAGATTGGCCTAATTTTATATTTTAACAAAGATCTCTGTAAAGGAGTCACTTGATTCTTTACTTGAGTTACTTAATAGCTTACTGTCTTTGTTTGAAAATTTTTAATATTTAATTGTAGTAATGTTTTCTTAAAAGATTACCATTTTGATACCAGTTTAGATGTTTTCTCCTTAAAATAATGTCATTAGTTTGACCAATTAATGTTTTATTGATATAAAGTTTTATTAGTAAATAAGCATATCAGTTCTTTAATGATAAACTTACTGATTATGAGCATATCCTTTCTTAAAGGTTTAAGTAAAATGTAATTCCTTGTAAACAACGGTACATTAGAGGTTCTGTAAAATCTTATTTTAGGGAACTTCTTAAAGATAAATGAGAGACAGTGAGTTTGAGGATATGTTTAACTTGTGAGATACATACATTTCATTTTTTCTTTTTTTCCTTTGTTGCTTAACACTTCTTTCTATTTTTTTTCTCTAGGACTGTTATGAATACTATCCAACAATTAATGATGATCTTAAATTCAGCAAGTGATCAACCATCAGAAAATCTGATTTCCTATTTTAATGTAAGCCATATATGAAACGTTATTTAATATGATATCTTGGTGAGGAAATTTGAAATTAGGAGTCAAATACTAAGTATTTTTTTAACACCCATCTCCCAACCAACATGTAGTTGTCTGTTATCTTATTTCTTGCTTTTTTAAACCCTCCAAATTAGATATTATTAGTAGTATTGTTTTTATTTAGACACTGTTAATTTTAGATTTTCTCATGTTTACTATTTGCCTTGCTCACCATTCTTTCTTGCAACTCAGACCTCACTTCTGAGGTCATTTTTTTCTTCTTAAGATACATCTTTTAATAATTCGTTTAGTGAGGGTTAGTTTGGGATGAACTTACAAGATTTTTGTTTTGTTTAGTTTTTTTGTCTTAAACTATCTTTACTCTTATTTTTTGTAAGATACTTTAGCTGGATCTTCAGTTCTAGGTGGATGTTTATTTTCTCTTAGAAGTTTGAAGATATTACTTTACTATTTCCCAGCTCCCATTATTGCTGTTAAGAAGTCTTCTGTCAATCTAACTGTTGTTCCTTTATAGTTAACCTATCTTTTCTCTCTGGCTGCTTTTAAGATCTTTTCTTTGAATATAATATTCGACAGGATTTAACATTTGCCGTGTTTGTTCTGTCTTTTTTAGCCTATGTTCAGCCCATTTTCATTTACATTTCTTGCTTGGTCCTGTGCACACTGCAGCTTGCAACTCCTGATAAACTTTGATTTGATATCTGTAGGGCCCCTGCTATACTCCCTCCTCTCAAAAAAAGGAGAGAGGAAGAAAGAATGAAAACTAACATCTATATTGCTTACTTGCTTCTTCACTCCTTATTTAAATTCAAATGAGGGTTAGGACTCACTGAAATGGTCATCCATGGAAATTGGATAAGGCCAGGAGACACTAAAATTTGCCTTATTGCAGTAATTATGTGCTTTGTGTAGTTAACATTTTGTATAATATCATAGCCTGCTTGTAGTTTTGTCATATTGTATCATCATCATCTTGATTATATTCTCGTCAGGAGTTGTGAAGTAATTTCTGTCATCATATTCATACTTGTGTTGACTCAGAACTGATTCTGTTGATTCAACTTGCATAAAGTTGCTTTTCTTTAAGGGCTATCTGCAGCACAAGAATATTTCTGAAGCATAGCTACCCAGTTACTTAGAACTTTTAGAAAGGATAATGATAGAAGTTAAAAGAACGATAATTTCTCTCTTAAATATCGTTTCGAATATTTCCTCCAACATTTGGAGTATGTAGGAGCTCTTTTTTATTTTGAACTACTGTAGTTGGGCAGAAAATTCTGCCTCACATTCTCTGGAGCTCAGGTGAAAGTTTAACGTTAAATGAAGCTTAATAGCTTAACTTCAGAGTTTTTTTTTTTTTTTTTTTTTTTAAAGATTTTATTTTTTCCTTTTTCTCCCCAAAGCCCCCCGGTACATAGTTGTGTATTCTTCGTTGTGGGTTCTTCTAGTTGTGGCATGTGGGACGCTGCCTCAGCGTGGTCTGATGAGCAGTGCCATGTCCGCGCCCAGGATTCGAACTAACGAAACACTGGGCCGCCTGCTGCGGAGTGCGCGAACTTAACCACTCGGCCACGGGGCCAGCCCCTTAACTTCAGAGTTTTATGTAGACTACAAATTGCCTATCTCACAGCGGGTGTATCTTGAAGATTATTAAATTTTTCTTTCATTTTTCTTCTTCATTAGTTCAGATTTCTTCATTTTTAAAATCAGTCTCATCTTTCCTTCTGTATATAAATAAAGTCTTGGAAGCTATAGATATTTGAATGGATGTTTTGGGCAACAATGATTTTATGACAGAAAATGCATCTTTGTTAACTGTGTTTCTAACACTTATGTGCTGTTTTCTTTCAGGAAGATAAAATTACTGATTTTATAGAATATGAAGTTTTTGAATGATAGTTCACATTTCAAGGAAATCTTCCTCTATTTTGTTGTGGGATGCCCCCACAGTATGTCTTGATGAGTTGTATGTAGGTCTGCGCCTGGGATCCAAACCTTCAGGCCACCAAAGCAGAGTGTGCAAACTTAACTGCTATGCCAATGGGCCGGCCCTCACCATTGGAGTTTTGCTAGAGATTGCATTGAATCCATAGATTGCTTTGGGTAGAATGGACGTTTTAACAGTATTATTCCAATCTATGAGCATGCAGTATCTTTCCATTTATTTGTGTGTTTGATGTGTGTGATGAATTTCTTTCATCAATGTCTTATAGTTTTCTAAATATAGGTCTTTCACTTCCTTGGTTAGATTTTTCCTAGGTATTTTATTTTTTTTGGTGCTGTTGTAAATGGGATTGTTTTCTTAATCTCTCTTTCTGATTTATAGAAATGTAACTGATTTTCGTGTCTTGATTTTGTATCCTGAAACTTTACTAAATTTGTTTATTAGTCCTCTTGGTTTTTTGATGGAGTCTTTAGGGTTTTCTATATATATAATAACATGTAATCTGCAAATAGTGACAGTTTTACTTCTTCCTTCCCAGTTTGGATGTCTTTTATTTATTTTTTGGCCTAATTGTTCTGGCTAGAACTTCTAATACTGTATTGACGAAAAGTAGCTGGAGTGGGCGTCCTTGTCTTATTCCTGCGCTTAGAGGAAAACCTTTCAGCTTTTTACTGTCGAGTATGATGTTACGCTGTGGGCTTGTCATATATGGCCTTTATTATGTTGAGGTATGTTCCCTCTATACCTGCTGTGTTGAGAGTTTTTCTCATAAATGGATGTTGAGTTTTGTCAGATGCTTTTTGAGATGATCATGTGATTTTTCTTTCACTTTTTTAATGTGGTATTATCACATTGATTGATGTGGGGATATTTTACCGTCCTTGCATCCTTGGAAAAAGTCCCACTTGATCATGGTATATGATCCTTTTAATGTATTGTTCAATTGGTTTGCTGATATTTTGTTGAGGATTTTTTCATCCCTGTCCATCAGGGATATTGGCCTGTAATTTTCTTTTCTAGTGGTGCCCTTGTCTTGTTTTGGTACAACAGTAGTGCTGGCCTTGTAAAATGAGTTTGAAAGTGCTCCCTCCTCTTCTGTTTTTTGGAAGAGTTTGAGAAGGATTGGTATTAATTTTTGTTTGAATGTTTGGCATAATTCACCTGCAAAGCTGTCTGGTCCTGAAATTTTGTTTGTTGGGAGGTTTTTGATTACTGATTCAATCTCCTTACTAGTAATCTGTCTATTCAGATTTTCTGTTTCTTCATGATTCTGTCTCTGAAGGTTATATGTTTCTAAGAGTTCATCCATTTCTTTTAGGTTTTCCAATTTTTTGTCATATAATTGTTCATAGTTGTCTTTTATGGTCCTTTGTCTCTCTGCAGTATCAACTGCAACATCTGTGAGGCTCTTTTTGATGGATGGAAGGCCTAACTAATCTGTTTTTCTCTAACTAGCAGCAGAAAATTTAGATAATAGGGTTTTTTAGTTCTGCTCTAGTATTTTTTGTTATTAACATCCCCAAGTGGAATTCTTTATGTTCCTCTTATTTTCAGTAGTTGTATTTACCTTGTTATTGTGGAAGTGTTTCCACAGTATAAACAGTTGAAAGTGAAAAGTCACATATTATAGAACAGAAAATGTTAATTTTGACTGAACAGTATCCTCAACATTGATTTCTGTTTTTATTTCTTAAAGTACTGCACAGTGAATCCAAAGGAAAGCATCCTGAAAAGAGTGACTGATATTGGATATATCTTTAAAGAAAAATTTGCTAAAGCCGTTGGACAGGGATGTATGGAAATTGGATCACAGGTAACTTGAGTTCATTTTGATTAGTACCACTATATAGTAAATAATTTCAAATGCAAACTCTGTCCAAATTATATAAATACTGTTACAGTATTTGTCTAATAGTATAAAATACTAGCAGACATATTATACTATGTATGTCCGACTTTCTGTCTATACCTGGTTGACTATGTATGCTGCTACTTATGGAAAATTTTATGGGAAAATCTCCCTCACCCATTATAAAAACCAAAAGTAAACATTAGAAAATTTTGCAAATTGTAGAAATTTTAGAAAAAAAAAGTAATAAAATGTAAATCTTCAATACTATTAAATTTTTGGTGTGTATGCTTTGATTTCTACACATATGAATGTTCACGTTCATATATACTTGTATAAATGAGATATCATACATACCATTTTCAGTGATATTATTTTTACTTTTGCTATTATTATTTCGGAAAATCTCAAATCAATATATTAGGTAAGAGCATGGGCTCTGGATCAAAGCCCTGAGTTTATATCTGGTTCTACCATTTATGAGCTGTCATTGAACTTCTCTTGAGATTCAGGTTTCCATATTTGCTCTGCTTTGTTGTGTGGCAATAATGAGGTAGTACATAAAAATATGTTTGAAAACTGTAATCAACTGTAATCACGTTTATTTCGGTATAGTGAGGTTATATTTTGATGCCATTAGTGTTTTAAACAATTATATTTAAAAGTTCTGGGCCGGGGGCTGGCCCCGTGGCTGAGTGGTTAAGTTTGCGCGCTCCGCTGCAGGCGGCCCAGTGTTTCATTGGTTCGAATCCTGGGCGCGGACATGGCACTGCTCATCAAACCACGCTGAGGCAGCGTCCCACATGCCACAACTAGAAGGACCCACAACGAAGAATATACAACTATGTACCGGGGGCTTTGGGGAGAAAAAGGGAAAAATAAAATCTTTAACAACAACAACAAAAAAAGTTCTGGACCGGCCCGATGGTGCAGCAGTTAAGTGCACACTTTCTGCTTCAGCGGCCCGGGGTTCGCTGGTTCAGATCCTGGGTACGGACATGGCACTGCTTGGCATGCCATGCTGTGGTAGGCGTCCCATATATAAAGTAGAGGAAGATGGGCATGAATGTTGGCTCAGGGCCAGTCTCGCCAGCACAAAGAGGAGGATTGGCGGTAGTTAGCTCAGGGCTAATCTTCCTCAAAAAAAAAAAAAAAAAAAAAGTTCTTTTTGGTTGTATATGAAAATTGTGCTCATGATTTGGAACAAAGGAATATGGCTTGTGTGTGTGTGTGTGTGTGTGTGTGTGTGTGTATCTCTAAAGTTTCGTTATTCTCTGAACTAATGGGAACTAGTTATTTGGTTAAAACTTTTTGCTGGTAAGACCAGTTAAGTCTGATTTTTGCCTTTGGTAGTTTTATGGACAGGGACTATTCTCTTAATCCTGGACAGCTATGTTGACTATACATGTCCTAGGTCACAAGAAGTATTACATTAGTATGTAAAATGGTTAAAGTAGTACCAGGTACATAATGTATCCTTAGTATATAAATATCTGTTGAATGATATACACTGAGGTGGAATGAAGGAAAACCAAGTACTGGACCTCCCCTCTTCATCATTTATTGGTAATGTTAACCATCGTTTTACACTGAAGTCTTGAGTTTTAGACAGGCTAGCTTTTGTCATCTCTTGGTAGCTGTATTCCTAAGAAGGACCAGAAATGTGTTTCAAGAGAAAACTTTTTAAAAATTAATAATTGTTGTGATTTTTGAAAATAGTGGGATCTAATTTTCTTTTCTTTGTTTATAGCGATACAAACTTGGAGTCCGATTGTATTACCGAGTGATGGAATCCATGCTTAAATCAGTAAGTTAAAAAGAACATAATAGAATATTCAATGCGGACACAAAAAAGGTTTCAATTAAATAATTTTTTAATCTGTTTTAGGAAGAAGAACGATTATCCATTCAAAATTTTAGGTAAATTTTTTAGTTTTAGTAAAACAATTTCTACTTTTTATAAAAGTAAATGTTTCAAAATCATTCTTTTTTTTTCCTTTAGCAAACTCCTGAATGACAACGTCTTTCATATGTCTTTGTTGGCATGCGCTCTTGAGGTTGTAATGGCTACGTATAGCAGTAAGTTAAATTTTAGTAAATAAACATTTTAGTTAACTTTAAAGGTAAAATAAAATTATCTAAGGTGTGGTGTGTTTTTTGTGGAGAGGTGGAGTTAAGGAGAAGAAATGCATATTATAGATCATTTTATACTGAAGAATGTAATTGGTCACTGTAAAGCCATTTAAGTGGCTTATTATCTGAATTATTTCATGTCATCTTGGGAATAGTATTTCACTAACCTCCTATTCTAGGCTGTACTGAATCTAGGAAGTGTACCTATTGAAATCCCTTCAAAGACCTGTGTGATTGTAGAATGCCTAAAGAATACTAATGAGCAGTATTCACTGATATGGAAACAGTGCTATGGTCATGTGCCCAAGGGTTGGAGCTAGAATCCACCAGATAAACAGAACAGAGGCCACTGATAGTGTTTTTTTAATATAATTTTGAACATGTATTATTTTGTAGATAATGTTGCAAATGTTAGAATAAGTGTTTGCAAAAACAAAAGAAAATTTATCTAAGGATACAAATACACAATAAAAGAGAAACTTAAATTAGTAAGCAAATATGGAAAACTGGGAATCCTCATTAATAACCAAGAAATGTGCTTTTAAAAGAGGTACCATTTTCTAAGCAATCAAATTAGCAAAATCTTGAAGATTACTCCCCCAACCAACGATTAACGAGACACTTAAGATGGATATGCTAATGCATTGCTGGTTGGATATTAAACCTGTTCTTTATGTAAGTTTAGGGTATTTAAACCTTTGAAAATTTGATAAAAGCTATGAGCCCTCTATCTAGGAAATACGTATGTGCACATAGACCCAAAATTTGGAAGCCTATTTCCTAGGAGTCTATGGACTCCAGAATAAAATATTCTGCTCTAAATAAGAATTTTTGTTTAGGCTTTCTATTATGTTTTAAGATTTTTTGTTTGATAAAACCTTCCAACCTAAAAATACGTAGTTCAAGGCTTAACATTTCATACCTAAGTTACATTTTTTCTTTCGTTTTTAGGAAGTACATCTCAGAATCTTGATACTGGAACAGATTTGTCCTTCCCATGGATTCTGAATGTACTTAATTTAAAAGCCTTTGATTTTTACAAAGTGATTGAAAGTTTTATCAAAGCAGAAGCCAACTTGACCAGAGAAATGATAAAACATTTAGAAAGATGTGAACATCGAATCATGGAATCCCTTGCATGGCTTTCAGTAAGTAACTAGCTAAAGTAATTAAAGACATTCATATGCGTATGGATAACAATGATCTTTCAGTGAGAGGTGTTTGATAAAATTTATCTCAAGAGCAAATATGCATTTTATTGAGTAATGCGATTTCAGTGTATAGGCCAAGAATCAAGTGGAATATTAGAATGGAGTTTCCTTCTGTTTGAGCTTGCCAGACCATCTGATAAAGTGATTTATTTAGGAATAGCTTTTCTTAAAGCATGGCACTTGAAAACACAGTGGAATTCTTTAAAGTGTTTGAGTAGTTTATTTAAAATAGAGGCGTCAGGTTTGAAAATTTAAATGTCTTCTCTTAAATTTTAAGAAAATGATAAAAAAAATTGAGATTATGCTACTTAGATGATTCAAAAGTACAGCTTTTTAGTTCAATTTAGCCAGATTTTTTTTGTCCTATTGTTAAAGATAATCCCAAAATCTGCACTACTGTTCAGTTACAGTTAGTGTTTATAGCATTATAGGAGCACAAATTATATCCCCTAGGTATTGTATTTATGGCATACAAGCTATTGATAAGGCTTTTGTTTTAGTAACGGTGGCATTGTCTGTGTAGTAATAGTAAAATATTTATTTGAAGTTCTTATGTTGTGCTCTTTAAATCTGCATAGTTGGGTAGTACTTAGTGAATCATCAGATTTGTAGATTAATGTAGAGTTGACTTCTTTGGAAACCGTTTTGCATACCAGTATGTAGAAATGACAACAAAAAATTAAGACTTTAGTTACATTAGAATCCTAATCTGTACATGTAACCCTAGTTTTAATTTTTTGATGTTTTAAAAGCTTTATGTCTAAGGGATAACTTATTTCTTATGTTTTCTTGTATTTCCGTATAGACAGAGTGGATAGAAAAGTAGAGAAGTAGGGCAAATTGATAGAATGACGTTACATTGCTATTATTGAATTTGGTAACTCTTTTATACAGGACCTTCCACTTTATAAGAAAGGAACGGTTAAGAGAAAACTCTCAGAAATGGGGGGATTAAATGAAAGTAGCAAAAATAAATTAAAAAATAAGTAGAGAGTGCTTTTCAGAGGCTGATGCACTCTTTCCTCCTAGAAATTGAAATCAAGACATTACTGTATCATCTGAAAGTGACTATTCTCATTTCATTTAGAGAATTAATTTTATTTCCATCAGCACACATCTACTCTATGCCTTGCACTGGGGTAGACATTGTGAGGATACAGAAGTGATATGGGCTCTGAAAATTGTGGAGGAAATAGTAGAAATTTGCTGCTTAAAAATTGCTTGTGCCCAAGCCTATTTAGTTTAATTACTGGCGTTCTAGGAGTCTGAACAATATTCCTTTATTTTTGAGAATTTTTGGAGGAAAAGTGACATGTCCAAAGACTGGAAAAGGGTACAATTTATTAGTAATAGGATTATGTGAAAGTCATAAACCTCTGAATTTAAATTCTAAGTATGGTATCTCTAGGGGATGAAATTATAGAGGATTTTTATTTAGTCATATCTTTAATGTTTGAATTTAAGAAAAATCAATGCATGTTACTTTTTTAATCATAAAAAGAATAGAGTTGTAGTAGGTAACTGTGAAGATAAGTCATGCCACACATAGAATACTGTGGATTTTTCCTGTGAGAATAATTGACATTTTAGAGAAGGAACATACCGTAGATATATTTGAGTTTTCATGGACTTTGTTGTTTTTATTTTTATTGAAGTATAACACATGCAGAAAAGTATATATTACAAGTGATAGTTGGATGAATTTCTTATAAATTGAACACATCTATGTTACCAACACCCAGATGAAGAATCAGAGCAAACTTTCAGTCTTTTGATTTTGTATCACACTAAGAATTTCTCATTAAACTGTAGATTGGTAAGAACATATTCAAACAGTTACCCAGAGAAACATCAAGTGAGTTACTACTTACTTTTTCTCCCCAATAATTGAATGAAAGAAAGAACATCATTGTATTTTTAATGGTTGCATGGGGAAAGGATTCAGCATTTTTGCTTAACAATCTTGAGAAATAAGAAATCAAGAACAGTATAACTTTTAAGAAGGAATAAGTACACCTCTGTTTCTTTTGAC
This sequence comes from Equus quagga, assembly GCF_021613505.1. Classification (NCBI taxonomy): domain Eukaryota; kingdom Metazoa; phylum Chordata; class Mammalia; order Perissodactyla; family Equidae; genus Equus; species Equus quagga. The sequence continues at coordinate 59,789,628 of NC_060272.1, forward strand.
TTCAGGGGGATTAACAGGCAATATATGAGTGTAAAATGCTAAACAATCCATTGAAAATCCCAGTAAAATCTTGTTCTCTGGAAATTTGGAGGAGAGAGGTGATTTAGAATGAATCATACCTAAGGGTTAGATTAAATGACTTCCAGATGTTTAGGCCTCTTAAATCTGTTAAGCAGTTTATATTGCCAGCAGATGATGAAATGAGATTTAGGATATCTTAGTTCAGTGTATTCAAAATTTATCAAATTTTTTCAATAAAGGCTTTATAAACCAAGGTATACCAGGGGCTTTATTCTCTAAATGACCTCTCTTTCCTGGGCTATTTGTGGACTCTTCCTATTCATCTCCCCACATCTCTAGCTACCTTAAGACTATTTCACTCACAGCAGCCAGAGAAATCTTTTTGTAATGCAAATCTCCTTATGAATTCCTCAAATAAAAACCCTTTGTGGGGGACCTATACCTTTGATATTGATGGAAGAAGACTCTACCATATGACTCCCGGCGAAAAGGACAGCTAAAAACCTGTACATGATGCAGAAAGCAACTGCCTGAAATCACTGGACAGGAAGAGTAGACAGACTTTAGTGAAGGAGAGAAAGGTAGCTGTGAGCCTGGGGCTATGTGCAGGAGGTGGTGAAGTATAGTAGTGTGGGGAGGGGGCTGTCAGTGGGCAAACTGTGGGCTTTATGACCAGGGAAACTAGAAAAAAGGTTGGGGGAAACCTTGACCACTGAAGACAGTAGAAGAATCCTGCAAAGGAAGGAGCGTCCAAATTCTGTCTACCCACATCTCCGAAACCTGAATCATTGCTGTGTAACAGACTCAAAGCAGCTTAATGAAAGGCAAAAGATCTGAACTGAGACAGGGCTCCTGCCCACTCAACAGTTTACAGTTCAGGTTCAACAAAGATAATTGCCTGCTTAAAAACAAAATAAAACAATGCTTTTTTGAGAAAAATAGCAGAATCCAGAATCTTTATAACTTAACATTCATGAGGATACAGTTGTAAAATTACCCAGTATACAAAGAGGGTCAGAGGAACCAAGTGCATGTTTTTAGAATGGGAGCTTTAAGTCTGCTGGCTCTCTTTTAAAACCTTTGTCTCCTCCTTTTCTTATGTCAGCAGTTCAAAATGAGGTCTATAATTCCCTGATGATCCCTGAAACCATTCTAGGGAATCTACAGGGTAAAACTTGTTTTCATATTATTATTAAGATGTTATTTATCTTTTTCACTCTGTTGACATTTTATGCTGGTGATGTAAAACTGTTGGAACCTTTGCACATATCAAAGCAGTACCACCAAACTGGGTAGTAGTCATTGTATTCTTCACCACCACAAACTCTGTTAAAAAACAAAATGGAGGGACTGGCCCGGTGGCATAGTAGTTCAGTTTGCACACTCTACTTCAGTGGCCCCAGGTTCACCAGTTTGGATTCCGAGCACAGACCTGCACACCACTCATCCAGCCATGCTGTGGCAGCATCCCACATAGAAAGTGCAGGAGGATTGGCACAGATATTAGCTCAGTGACACTCTTCCTCAAGCAAAAAGAGGAAGATTGGCAACAGATGTTAGCTCAGGGCGAATCTTCCTCACCAAAAAACAAAACAAAACAAAATAAAACAAAAACGGAACATGTCAGTTTCATTTAAGAATGTCATTGATGAACCGGTAAAAAGTGTTAATTTTATTGTCTCCATTCTCAAGTATGTTATTTAAAACAACTGACAATAATTGTTGCCCATGATAAATTTGAGTTTTCAAGTGAAAATTAGAATTTTGTTAAGCTTGTTTCCACCATAAGCATGACAGCTGTTCCAATACTTCAAAGACTTTTCTGATGAAATCAGTGTGATACTAATGAATGTGATTTTTTTTTTTTTTGGTGAGGAAGATTAGCCCTGAGCTAACTACGGCCAATCCTCCTCCTTTTGCTGAGGAAGACCAGCCCTGAGCTAACATCCATGCCCATCTTCCTCTACTTTATATGTGGGACACCTACCATAGCATGGCTTTTGCCAAGCGGTGCCATGTCCGCACCCGGGACCCGAACCAGCAAACCCCAGGCCACCGAGAAGTGGAACGTGTGAACTTAACTGCTGCGTGCCACTGGGCCAGCCCCATAAATGTGATTTTTTGATATTGTATGGAGAGTCATCAACCTTTATAAGATCTACATCATCCAGTGAACCAGTATTTCCAAGTGATCATTGCAACATGTTATAAAATCATGCATGAGTAAGAAATTATTCAGAGTTCACACAACCTTGACCATCCTGGTCTATAGTCATTCCTTATAGTCGTACAGTGTTCATCTGTACTACTTACTAGTCATTTATAAGCTTTATATCTTATTACATGTGCGTGTCTCATGTTAAATGAATTAACGTATGTAAAGCACTTAGAACAGTATGTGGCATTGTATTATAAGATGGGACAATTAATTACATAAGTAAGAGTGAAGGGGTCAACTGATGATGACATCCAGGAAGTGTCACTGATTAAAATAAGATACCAGGATTAGATGAGATTTGCTTGGGAAGATGAATTCTGTTTGATTATGTTGAGTTTGAAGTGACTGTAGGTCATTCAAGTAGAGGTGTCAAGCAGCAGTTGGATATGTGTCTCTGGAGCTTAGGAAAGAAATCTAGGCTAGGAGTATGAACCTGAGAGCTGCTACCACATATATAATAACAAAAATGCAATGCTTTATTGGCAGTTTATTGTGTGCCAGGCACTGTGGTGAGTACTTCTCATAGTATCATTTACTTTTCATAATAATCCACAAGATACTGTTATTCTAGATGAAGAAATTAATGCTTGCTTAGAGAAGCTTAGTAACTTTCCCTACACCACGCAAGCTAAATGGCTGAGCTGTGGTCTGAACCTGGGTCTCTCTGGCTCCAAAACTGTTAATCCCTACGTTTTCCCAAGTAACTAAAGTTTGGGGAATGAATAAGATTTCCTAAGGGGAGAATGTAGTTATACATTGAGGAGCTTCAACACATATGGGATAAACAGAAAAGAAAAGCCTATAAGAGATTGAAATAGAACAGCCAGATAGGTAGGAGGAAATGAGAAGTGGTGTTGTAAAGAGGAAGAGAGAGCATGAGAGCATTACAAGGTCTGAGTGAGTGCTTGCTGTTTCAGATACTGTAGGGGAAGTCAGTCAGAACTGGAAAGTGGTCCTTGGTTTCAGCAACAGGGAAGCTACTGGTGACAGGAGCAAGGACTGTTACAGGTACTGGGGATAGGAGTAGACTGCACTGGGATTTGGCTGAGATGTGAATCAGAGATAAAGTAGTAGAGACAATAATTGTAGATAGCTTTTACCGAAGTCCTGTCTGGGAAGGGAAGTAAAGGTATAGCTGGAGGTACATGAGTAGGGGGAAGCTTATTTTTTTAAATGGGAAAAATAGGGTTAAATGTTGATGGAAAAGAGCCATTAGGAGTGTTCTCTATTGCTGGATGACACATTAGTGGCTTAAAACAACCGTTTTATTTTACCCCTGATTCTGTGGGTCAGGGATTTGAGAAGAGCTTGACTGGGCAGTTCATCTCTGACCATGTGGTGTCAGCAAGTGTTTGGGGCAGGATCCACTTCCAAGATGCTTCTTAACTCACAGGTCTGGCACCTTGCTGCTCCTTGTTATGTGCTCACCTCTCCCTAACTCCCCTCCCCACTTCCTTTTTCCCTCCTCTATGTGGCATTTCATCCTCTTGGCCTTCTCATAGCGCTTTGGTTTTAGACTACTCACAGTTCTTACATAGAAACTGGCTTCCAAAAGGCTTCTAAAAGGACCACAGCTGGAATCTATATTCTGTTGGTCAAAGTGGTCATGAGGCTTCCCCAGATTCAAGGGGTCCCCTGGAATAGATGCATCTCTTGTTTGAGGGAGAGGCAGGGTGAGCTGGGAAATAGCACATGGCAAAATGGAAAGAATGGAAGCAGTTGCAGGTAAGGTCGTATGTGGGTGCCATGGCAGGAAATTGAGGAAGTTTCCATTTAATGGCTTTTATTTTTTTTATAAAATAGAGCTGAGGTACTTTGCTGAGGGTGGGGAGATTGGGGTAGAATAGGAATTGCAAAGTGGAGCAGTCAGAAGTTTGAGGAGAGTGGACACAATTTGAAATAGTTGCTGAGGAGAATAAAAGAGAAAGCTGACTGGTGAAAGACAAGAGGCTTGCCTGGCAGCATTGTTGGCAATTTTGAGAATAGAAACCCTCAATTTGTAGTACCACCCCAGCTCTGTGTGGTGGTATTTTTTCCAGCATCACCTTGCATCCAGGTATAGGACGAGAAAAGATGAACAGCTAGAGTGAGCCAGGATTTTCACATTTGGCAAAGCAGATCAATATAATGATAATGGGGCAAGTAAGGTGAGGAAGTTGGTCAGAGAGTGAGTGAAGTGTTAAGGTTTGGAGTTTCAGCTGCGTAGGGGAAATAGGAGGAGATTGATGGATAAAGTAGCGATTTTAAGAAGCAGGAGCTTTTAGTGAAATTTAATAGGTGTAGTGGGAGTGACAGTGAGGGTGAAAGGAAGAGTTTGTAGTCAGAAAGTGAAATGTTTCAACTTAATATTTCAGAGATAGAACATTTCTGGGTAATTTATGTATTCTAAGAAATAATCCTGGGATTGCATGACTGAATTGAAATGGAGATGAAGACCATTGGAAATAAGGATGTCAAGGAACCAGGAGGCTGAGTGAGTGACGAAGTCACCCATGTCATGTGATAGAGAGGAGGAATGTGGACTAGGGACCAAAGTCTTCAACGCATAAAGGAAGTGACCAGGAGATAAGAGGGACTAGGAGGAACAGAGGGTTTAGAGAAGCCCTGAAAAGCAAAACTCTTGTCCTACTTTTTAAAAAATCTCTCTCAAAATACCTAGTTCAGTGTCTTACATATAGAATTTAGGTGCATAAACAATTAGAACTATGATGTCTTCTTGAATTTGCCCCTTAATCATTATGAAATGACCGTCTTTAGTCCCTGGTAATAGTGTTTGCTCTGAAGACTGCTTTGTCTGACGTTAGTAAAACTACTCCAGCTGTCTTTTCATTAATATTAGCATGGCATATCTTTTCCCATTCTTTTACTTTTAACATATTTATGTCTTATAGGTAGTGTATAATTGGGTCTTGCCTTGTTAATCCTGATAGTCTCTGCCTTTTAATTGAGATGTGTAAAACATTTAAATTTAATGTGGTTATTAATATGGTTGGGTTTAAATTCTCCATTTTACTACTTGTTTTCCACTTGTTCCATGTCCTCTTTGTTCCCCTTTTCCTTTTTTCTGCTTTTTGGATTGAATATTTTTTTATTCCATTTTATCTTCTTTGTAGGCTTTCTATCTATACTTCTTTGTTTTGTTTTATTTTATAACTAGTTGCTGTATGATTTATCATATATATCTTTAACTTCTCATAGTCTGCCTTTAAATAGTATTATACCACTTCACGTATAGCATAAGAGCCTTAATACAGTGGACCTCCATTTCCCCTTTCCCAACCTTTATGCTATTGTTGACATACATTTTACTTCTACATTAAGTTATAAACCAAATTATCTTTCAAAGAGAGTTAAAAAAAAAAAGGTATTTTTAGTTAAACCACATTTACTATTCCAGTGCTCTTCATTCCTTGTATAAATACAGATTTCCATCTGGTGTGTATTGTTTTATAGATCTATTGTGATAAATTCTTTCAGCTTTTTTATGTCTGAAAAAATCTTTATTTCACCTTTGTTTTTGAAAGATATTTTGCTGGATGTAGAATTTTACATTGACAGTTTTTTTCTTTCAGTACCTAAAAAATATTGCTCCACTGTTTTCTGGCTTGCATTGTTTCTGAAGAAGTCTGCCTTTTACTTGTTTTGTCAACAGAAGTATCTGGAATACAAGACTTTAGTTAGAAAAGCTTTATTGTTTATACAGTTTGCAAACCGGGGAGATGCAGCCTCCAGAACAAATTGAAAGTACAGTCTAGGAGGGCAGAGCTTATAAAGAAATGTCTAATCTGCTATTAATCCCATCTACCATATTTTTAATCCTAGACACTATATTTTTCATCTCTGGAAGTTTGATTTGAGTCATTCTTTATTTCTTCCATATCTCTCTTTAACATGTTTATGCTTTCTTTTACCTTCTTGAACATGTAGAATGTAGTTATAATAACTGTTTTAAAGTTTCTGTCTACTAATTCTAAAGTCTGTGTCTTTTTAAGTCTGTTTCTATTGACTGATATTTCTCCTTTTTTTTTTTTTCCTAGATTTTATTTTTTCCTTTTTCTCCCAAATCCCCCCAGTACATAGTTGTATATTTTAGTTGTGGCTCCTTCTAGTTGTGGAATGTGAGACGTTGCCTCAGCATGGCTTGATGAGCAGTGCCATGTCTGCGCCCAGGATTTGAACCCGTGAAACCCTGGGCCACCAAAACAGAGCGCGTGACCTTAACCACTCGGCCACAGGGCCGGCCCCTGATATTTCTCCTTTTTAAGGGTCATTTATTTTCTGCATTTTTGCCTCTTTGGTAATTTTTTATTGGATGCCAGCATTGTGAATTTTACCTTGCTGCGTCATGGGTATTTTCATATTCCTTTCCCTATTCTTGAGCTATCTTTTGGGGCACAGTTTAGTTACTTGGAAACAGTTTGATTCTTTCAAGACTTTAGTTACGGTTCTTAGACAGAGCCAGAGCAGTCTTTAATCTTTGACTGATTTTTCCCCACTACTGAGGCAATGCCCTTCTGAGCATTCTGGCTGATGTCCCATATATTACAAGGTTTTTCCACTCTTGCTGGTGAAAATCAGAACTCTTCCTGGCCCTGTGTCAGCTCCGGGAATGATTCTGCTGCTTCTAATAGGGAGGTTCTCTCCCTAGCTTTGGGTAGTTTCGTCACATGCATGCACTGATCATACTTAGCTGAAGACTTGAGAGTAACCCTCCACAGACCCTGGATCTCTCTCTTTGCAGCTCTCTCCTTTCTGTGTAGCTCTCTCCTCTTGGGTATCCTATCCAGCTTGTTTTAGCTGCCTTGGCTTCCTTGAAGTCTTAACTCTATTTCTTCAATGGGAGACCGCTGGGCTCTATTTCCATTTCTCCTCCCTGCCTTGTAGCCTGGGAACTCTCTCCAGGCGGTAAGCTGAGGCAATGGTGGGGCTTACCATTTGTTTTCTTTCTCTCAGGGATTATTGTCCTATGCTGCCTGTTGTTCAGTGTCCGAAAACTATTGTTTTATTTATGTTGGTCAATTTTGTAGTTTAAGACAAATTCGGTCTGTATTCCTTCATCATGGATTTAGTGTTTGGTACAGTATTTATAAATATGTATACTTAAAGAATATTTAGGGTATTATTTCTGTTTTCCTGGATAATATTGTTTCAGAGGGGTAATTACTATTTGGAGAGCATAGAAGTGCTACTTATTAACTATTTCCGTATATTAAATTTTAATAAATCATGAAGTCAAATGTCCTTTAAATGTTGTCAAATATAGCTGACTCATTAAGTTGGATTCTGTCATACTATTTTTCTGTACTCACCAAATATTATCAAGTTGATTCATTCAGTTATACAAATATTTGGCCAAAGCACTTTTACATGAAAAAAGAGTATATTTCTTTTTCATTTTTCCAAATTTTAAATGAAGGCCTATTTTATACATCAGTACAACTGTAATGAATAGCTTATATTTTTAGAGTCCTTATTTTATGACAAACTTATAAACAAGTGTTTAAGCTGCTTTGGTGTTCTTTTGAAATGTCAAACTTGACGGGAAGTGAACACAAAAGGGAGAAGAGCCTGTGGCTCTGAAAAAGCCAAAAAGGATATCTGTTGTATATTTGTATGGTGGATCATTAACCTCTGGTGCACTTTGCACAGAGGTTTTAGTATTTACCATTAGGTACTGTTTTTAAAAAAATTACATTTTACTGAGAGCTATGTCTCAAGAAGGTAAGTGAATTGTAAGATAATGATTAAGCCATATTTAAGACTTTTTAAAAATATGGGTAAGTACAATGAAATAATATGATGCCATATATTATATTTACACAACAGCCATGCTATTATAATGAAAAACGTTTTATGTTAGGTTTTTAAAAGCGCCTTATGAGTTATTTAAAGCAACCGTATATTTACTTTTTTGCCAGCAAGAGGAAGCATTTTATTTTAATTTTTAAAAATCTGGGGCCGGCCCGGTGGCGCAGCGGTTAAGTGTGCACGTTCCGCTGTGGCGGCCCGAGGTTCAACGGTTTGGATACCAGGTGTGGACATGACGCCACTTGGCACGCCATGCTGTGGTAGGCCTCCCAAATATAAAGTAGAGGAAGACGGACATGGATGTTAGTCAGGGCCAGTCTTCCTCAGCAAAAAGAGGAGGATTGGCAGCAGTTAGCTCAGGGCTAGTCTTCCTCAAAGAAAAATAAATAAATAAAAATGATTCTTTCTGAAAATATAAGTAAGGTTTTAGTCTTTCTCACTCTGACCAATGTGTTCCTAATTTCCTGCCCTTAACTCCCACTGCTGACTAATAGCTTCTCAAGTGATTTAGGAGACTTGACTTCACCATTCACAACTGAAATTACTTCATTTTCTCTAAATACGACTTTGCTTCCCAGTATTTATATTTTTACCATGCTTTTCAAATTGTCCAGGCTTGAATACAAAGCATTTTTTTCTTGTTTTTCTCTATAGTTAGATACAGAGTCTTGCAATTTAAACAAAGCAAAACTTTACCATGTCTCTTAGATTTATTTCATTATTATTTTAAAAATCTATTTTCATTTCCATTTCCATAGATCAAGTCATCACTTTCTTACATTTAACCTACCATTGTAGGCTCCTGTTTGGTCTCCCAAATTTGGCACCACCCTCTGTTTTATACTTTGGTGCCAAATTAATCTTCCTGAATGCTTTTTCATGTTCTGCTCCTGTTCAAGAACCCACAATAGCTCCCTATTGTCATTCAGAAAAATTTAGCCTCTTAACTGTGGTTGTAATAATCTGGCCCTGCCTTACTTTCCAGTCTTACTTCCACTATTTCTCAAACACTTGCTATAGCCATGGAGTTCTTCCATCTCTGAGCAAACCACATTTATCCAGTGAGAGATAGCATGGCCTAATGTGGGACATAGAATCAGAAGACCTGGCTTGACGTCCTGGCTCTTCCATGTACAAGTTAATGTCTTTATGCCTTAGTTTCTTGCTTTGTAAATTGAGACAGACCAAAAGATTTTAATCCTTTTAGGTCAAATATTTTTTGTTTTTACAAAACTATTTTAATGTTAAGAATTATTTGCCACTACTAAATGTGGGTCCATATTCCTTTGAATTGCTTCCTGATTTATAAAATATTGAAGAAGAATTCTTTCAAAAAAAGATAACACAGAGGTCTTATTTCCCTGTTATCCTTTAGCTCAGTTCTTCCCAGTTCTCCTTAGGCCATACCTGATATTCTGTATATCAAATACTTTAAAGGACTTGTACTTGCCCCTTGAGGTATATAATGACGTGGGAAATAGCCTCAAGTTTCAGAGGATCTTGGAACCTAGTAGAAAATTAAATCAGGGGCTGGCCCGGTGGCACAATGGTTAAGTTCCCACGTTCTGCTTCTCGGTGGCCTGGGGTTCCCCAGTTCCGATCCTGGCTGCAGACATGGCACCGCTTGGCACGCCATACTGTGGTAGGTGTCCCACATATAAAGTAGAGGAAGATGGGCACGGATGTTAGCTCAGGGCCGGTCTTCCTCAGCAAAAAGAGGAGGACTGGCAGTAGTTAGCTCAGGGCTAATCTTCCTCAAAAAAAAAAAAAAGAAAGAAAGAAAAGTAAATCACTGTAATATGCTGTGAAATAACATAAGCCATGAAGGTCAAAGGAGGGAGTGATCACGTGTGGATGGCGAAAGACTTGCAACAGGTCTGGAAATGTGGAAAGCCACAGAATTAGGAAAGCCTGGAATGAGGCATGATAAGGGACAATTATGTATGGCCCAGCATTGGCAATGGTAGATGTGTACTAATTTAAGACTAATTTAGTCTTAAAAGTTATTGAGTTTTTAATCTTGTTAAAAATGGAAAGCTAGCTGCGTGGGTAAATAACACATTGCACAAAAGTGAATGTACCAGATGATTTTTTTTATGTACTAATTTTTTTAAAAATTTGTTTTCTTGAGGGAAATCTTGAAATAGAATACATACTTTCTTGTCTTCTTCAACAGAGCTGATTTACTTTTACTTTTCTATCTTTTTTTTTTTTGAGGAAGATTAGCCCTGAGCTAACACCTGCTGCCAATCCTCCTCTTTTTGCTAAGGAACACTGGCCCTGAGCTAACATCCATGCCCATCCTCCTCTACTTTATATGTGGATGCCTACCACAGCATGGCTTGCCAAGCGGTGCCATGTCCGCACTCAGGATCCAAACCAGCGAACCCTGGGCCGCCAAAGTGGAATGTGCGAACTTAACCGCTGCACCACCCGGCCAGCCCCTACTTTTTCTTTTTGAGCCAGAGATATCATTATAAACATCATTATGTATATTTTTTATGGGCTGAAATCCTCATTTGCCTCTGCAGAATATTGTGCTCTTTACCCGGTATTTTGGTTTTTTCTGCCTTTCCTCTTCAGTTATTTCTCACTGCTTTAAGTTCTACCAGTCCACACCAACTCCTCTAACTTGCTGTCCTAAGCTAATTAAGTCAATATGCATTATTGTAAATGCCCTTTGTCCTGTTGGGGTTTCCGCACAATATTGACAAAGTTCTTTTCTTCCAGGTTGAGGGTTATTTTTTACCAGTGCTTTTTAAACTTTAATGTCCATAGGAAATCACCTGGAGATCTTGTCAAAATACAGATTCTTATCAAGTAGGTCCAAGGTGGGGCTTGGGATTCAGCATTTCCAACAAGCTCCCGGATGGTTCTGATGTTGCTAGCCTGTGGGTCACTCGTTAGAATAGCCAGATTCTAGATGACCTTACATTATAGGGCTTTCATATGAAATAATCTTGATACTTTATACTAACTCTGCAAAGTAGGAGGTGTAGGCATGGCTCTAGTTTTGCATGAGGAAAGAGAAACACCGAATATCTGTGTCCCACCTAGGAGCTAATCAGCAATGGATGAAAAGGGAAAGCTAACATTCAGTGAGTGACCAGTTGCAATGTGCTGTGCCCCAAAAATATTTGTCTAATTTGATTTTCATAATCCTGTGAGGTTGTTAATATTATTTTCATTTTACATAAGTGGAAGCAGGCTCAGGAAGGTTAAGTAATTTATCTAAGGTCACCCAGCTGGCATTTGAACCCATATTGGTTTGATTCCAAATTCTGTGTTGATCTGGTAAAGTGCTCTTTCATTGTACTGCATTATTTCTATTAAACACTGCACCATGTAGTCAAGCATATGGGATGGTATAAAAGGCAGCAATATAAATAGCAAGTTAATTTTATTCTAAGTGAAAAAATATATTTTCTTATCTTGAGTAACAAGGTAAGTGTTTTGTCGAAGAGCTATTTAGTAATAGGAAGGGAAGAAAGTGCCATTTGTTCGCCAGCTCCTTTGTCAAGTACACTGTCACTATTGGTTTAATGTATTCCTCGGGAAAAAGAGATTAAAAGATGACATTACAAAAAAGAGCAAACAGTATTTTAAAAGGAAGTACTCATGTGCATATATGTTTCATTCATGCAACTCTCAGAAATGAGATTTTAATATAATAAGTTTTTAGAATTCATCATAATTTAGGGTTGATGAAATTAGATATTTGGATTATCCTTCAAGGAGATTGGAGGGGAAGGATGGGAATGAGGTGAAATAGAAAGTTAGGTCTGTTTTCATAACATTTTCTGAAATGTTAAAACTTGAGTTTTCAATGAAAGATTCCAGGTATGTTTAAAGTCTTCTATAATTCTGAATGAAAAAATGTAAAGCCTGAGAAGGGAAAATAAAGGAAGGCAATATCTTAGAAATAAAATTTTTGAGTGACCTTGTTTTCTACTGTGAACTAACCTAGAGAGAATTTAAAAATATAGGTAAGCAGACAAACAATTAAAATAAGGATAGTAACTTAGTGCACGTGAATATTTATCCACTGAAATGTGAATAGATGAGTGCTTAAGAAAGATGTAAGAATATAAGCTCAATTTAATAACTATTTCTTCATAATTGTTAAGGATCAGTGAAGCCTTAAGTGGCTTTGTATGTGGTTCCTCATAGGTTAAAAAAACAGAAAATTCAGAGACACTGAGATAACTGTTATAAATTAATGCAAGTCTTCTTTTGTTTTAAATGCTTATGTGAGGCTGAGTTCTGGATCCAGATCCGTTTATGGTTTTAAACATAAAATCTTTTCTGTGTCTAAACCTTTGCTCAGGTGCCTTCTCCTCTTGAACCCTGTGTTTGAGCCCTCAATCTATTCTTTTCTCTATGCATTTGCTTCCTTCTTTAGTTCATAGAACACTGACACACATGAGAAATTGCCGGAGTTCACTGTGAAGAAGTATTTGTGACTTGCCCATTCGTGTCTCCCTTGCCCCTCCCCCATTGTCCATGCTATGCATTCTCCTTGTTCATGAATTGGCACAGAGACTAAAGAAATTCAGAGATGTTAAAAAAAAAAAAATCCAACCATTCAGAAATGTCCTTTGGCTCATAGAAACTTCCTATAGGAATCAGAGCTTGTAAAAAGTTCATCACTGGCTTACTTATTTGCAATCTTTCCAGATCATTATACAGACCTGCATCAAAATGACCCTCATTTATGCATTTGACATTTCAGTGTGGAAATCATAATTAATATTTTTGCACATGTGCTATTACAGGCACTGTTAAAAGAGCTGAAATGTATTAACTCATTTACTTTGCACAACTCTGTGACATAGATTCTATCCTTATCACCATTTCCCAGATCAAGAAGCTGAGGCACCCAGGAATTGAGAAAGTTTCTCTTGTCCACAAAGCTAAGTGTATGGCAGAGGCAGAATTTTAACTCCGGCTATCAAGTTACAGAGTGCACTCTTAACCTCTGTGCTGCCTCTCTATGTTTATTAGTTTACTGTTGGGTATGTGCATTGTTGTGATTAGTTTCTTTATTCGTGTTTTATCTCTGTTTGTATCTTTCTCTTTGTGAGTGTCACTGTGCTGGAGCAGGAGCCTGGGATTTGGAGTCACCTGATCTCGTTTAATCTTCACAGAAGGTAAACATTGCTATTCCTATTTTACAGATAAGGAAAGGTGAGGTTCAGAGATGTAACTTGTTTTGGTGTGATTCTGAGCAAGTTATGTCTCTATCTCAGGTTTCTTTGTCTGTAAAATGGGGATAATAATACTTTAAGAGTTATTGTGAGGAATAAGTGAACATTTATGAGAATGGTATATTTTAGCAACATCACAATTGTTAGTTCCCTTCACTTCACCCCCTTTCCTCTACTGTACAATGATTTCTTAAGAACTGAGAACACAATTAAACAGTAGCGGATCTGTTTATCCTGGCTTACTATAAGTATGTGGAACTTTTCTCTTCTCCCGAGGCACCCCCGCCCCGTTGCCTTCTCAAAATGGAAAAAGTTCAGGGAAAAACTGAACTCCAGCATTGTTAAATGTGGGCAGGGTTTGCTGTTAGACTACAGTTGGAATTTGTTATATTGCTTTAGTTATGAATCATATCAGTACTTACCCTGAGGGCAGTGTTAGTTCATTATTCAAGTACAAACAAGAAGGGAGATAGCAAATGTAGAAGAATAGCTTGGAAATATCCTTTGTACTTAACCTGTGGAAATTGCAGCACTTGTATTCTTGTTCAGAGGATCTTCTACAAGGTCATGATGTGAGAAAATTCCTTGAATATAGTCTTAAAAGTTTCAGTCTCTACATGCATAATCATAGCCTAGCTGTAATAGTGAGGAAGGGCTCTCGAACCTAGATATGCAAGAAACAAGAGTAGAAGTATCTTATGAGATAGCTGTTCTAATTAATGGAGTTTCTGAATTTCTCCAGCTAAGTAAGAGGCTATTATTAATTAATGAGTTTAATAAAATTTTAGAACCAGTGTAGGGCAATTGTTCTTAAATTGTTGAAGTTCAGTTACCTTTAATTAAAAAAATAGAACCAACTTTTTGACATTTATCTTTTCCAGATATTTATGGCATGTTTTCAAAACTCCGAACTGTCACAACCTAGTTTGTTTCAAAACACACGTTAGTAGCCCTTGCGTATGTGGTTTTATTAATTTACTTATTGGTTCTTAATATTTTCCACTATTGTCAGAAATGGCCAAATATCACAAGCATTTTTGGTGTCTTCCTTAAATGCTAGATTTAGAACATGATAAGGAAATATAGACTATGAAATAGCTGGATTTGTTTCTCACTCTTTCAGAAAACCTTTTTTTTATTCTTGCTAAGTTTCAGTGTTTCTCGCTACCATTAAAATAAAACACATGATTTCGCTTTAAAATTTTCATTATACTCTTTAAGAATTCTTCAAAGACTAACAAATCTCTCTTGCTATCTTTTGTTTAAGTTCATTTCTTTTTTGGAGTTTAATATCTGGTCATTTTTATCTTTATTAATAGATTAATAAAATTATTATTTTTATTAATAGCTGGTCATTATACTTACCCTTTCCATGTTTTAAGGTAATTTGTCTAAAAGTTTTTTCATTTATAGTATTAAGTAATGCTGGTTTTTATAACTTATTTTTGTCATTTTGATTTTTTTCTTTTAAACATTAAAATGAGAAAAGTAGAGAAGTAAAATGACTTATCTTTTACTCATACATGCGTCATAAACAAAAATGAACATGGGATTCACTAATCTGATACTGAACTCTTGAAAATAGAAACTTTACATCATCTTTGCAATTAGGCATATTAGACACTTTTAATATTATGTGCTTTTAGAACAGGATCTAACTTGCATATTTTATTTTTCCTTTTTCTCCCCAAAGCCACCCAGTACATAGTTGTGTATTTTTTCAGTTGTGGGTCCTTCTAGTTGTGGCATGTGGGATGCTCCTTCAGCATCGCTTGATGAGTGGTGTCATGTCTGTGCCTAGGATTCGAACTGGTGAAATCCTGGGCCGCCAAAGCAGAACGCGCGAACTTAACCACTCAGCCACGGGGTTGGCCCTGTAACTTGCATATTTCAACAGGTCTTCTGAAAATAAACTTTTCCACAGTACAATTTGAAATGAATAAATGGCCTGGGTGAATGGATTTGGGTAAAAGTTGCTATGATGATACAGAAATGATATCCCTGACCTTTGTGATTATTTCTCTAGGAACAACTCTATAATCTGTTGTGGACATACTATTTATACATGTCCTATTCTGGTTTTTAATACGTGTCCATATTTTTTTCCTTCTCTTAAATAGCTAAGATTATGTTGAATTACATGTGTTTTGATGTAAAGAAATCTTAGGAGACCACGACACAAAGTGTAGCAATTTTTGCCCAACAGTTTTGAAACCAGTTATTTTGGACATGAGCAAAAATTACATGTGTGACATATAAGCCAAGTGGTGTAATTTGTTAGTGCTCTGTTGTAAGTAATATTCATTTTTATTTAAATAAACTGCTTCTTCTGTTCATCAAGTACTATACATAAAATGCTTTTCCCTGAAAAGCCTAAATTTTAGTCCAATGTGAATATTTTACACTCATGTAATTAAAGTTCTTTATTTTAAAATAAAGCATTGTAATAAAATGATTTGTAGGTTTTTATGTCCTATTAAAATATGAACTGAGGCCAGCCCCCTGGCATAGTGGTTAAGTTTGGTGTGCTCTGCTTTAATAGCCCAGGTTCACATGTTTGGATCCCAGGCATGACCTACACCCCTCATCAAGCCATGCTGTGGTGGCGACCCATATACAAAATAGAGGAAGATTGGCACAGATCTTAGGTCAGGGGCACTCTTCCTCAAGCAAAAAGAGGAAGATTGGCAACAGATGTTAGCTCAGATCCAATCTTCCTCACCAGAAAAATAAAATAAAATATGAGCCAACAGTAATTGGTTAAATAGTTGAAAAATTATCCTTTTTTAAAGAAAATTAAATTGAAGGTTGTGGTGTTCATAGCATAAGGATTTGCTTTGTTTTGATGAAAAAGCCTTTGCATATTATTTTTTAGCAATAGCAAAAGAGTTTAAGTAGTATAACTTTTTCTTGTGTAACTTAGCCTGTTGCTTGTGTGACTTGGACAGTTGCTTTTAAAATTAGAGTATTTTCTCATTCAAAATAGCACACTGACTACACACTTACATCTCCTTTCTCCCCCAAAATCCAAGGGAAGTGACAGAAAAGAAAAGAAAAGAAACACCTGGGGGTGAAATTCAGCAGTACTGAGACTATCAAGTAGAAAAACTATGGAGAGAAATTGATTCATTTTTGAGGATGAAAAGTAAATGAGGTGTGTATTGATGGCTACAACAAAACAGAGAAAACCACAGCTCTGAATACACACCAGAAAGGGCTCTGGTCCAAGTGGGAATCTCAGTTTCCAAGCCCATAGCAGCAGGTGGGGCAGTAATCAGGAGAATTTTCTAACGTGCTCTCTGCCAGTGGCTCTCAAACTTTAGCATGCTTCAGAATCACCTGGAGGGCTTGTTAAAGCACAACTTACAGATCTTTGGGCCCAACCCTAACGTTTCTGGAATAGGGTCTGAGAATTTGTATTCCTAACATGTTCCCAGATCATGCTGATGTTGCTAGTCTGGTCTCTACATTTTGACAACCACATTTTGAGAACTACCGGTCCATGAAACACCTCAACCAATGCTCCATCTAAGGCCTTGCCAGCCTATAAGAATCAGAAAAATGTATGTCCCTCTGTACTAATGAATTAGAAAAAGATGCCCCTCTGGACACAGCCGCCCTAGGCTTGGTATGCAGAGTTTAGGATGAAGCTCTGCTTTTGTAGTGTACAAACTATACAAATACATGCCTGGCCCCACCCCATCTTTTGTGTACATGTACACACACAGGGCTGCAGCTTCCTGCTGGTGCCTACAAAAGAACAGAGTAGAAATTGAGGTAATCAGACTGCTATGACAGACTTGAAGGAAAAAAAGAAATAGGAAAGATAATTCTGCCTAAGAGGAAAATACAACAGACTGCTGTGCTGATGGTTTATTGCCTGTATTTTGGTATTTGGGGGCACTTCAGTTCAATATCTATCTGTCCATCCCCAAAAGAAATACTAGAGAAAGTGGAGGACAGAAAATAATAATTAAAAACAAGAAATATTTCCAAAGGTGATGAAAGCCAGGAGGCTGCAGATGGAAAGAGACTAAAGATTGAATGAATATAAAGAGAATCTAAAGAGACTAAAGATGAATGAATGTGTATACATCTTGGTGAAAATTCAGAATTCCAAAGGTAATCAGGAAATTATAAAAGCTTCCAGAGAGAAGTAAGTTATTTACAAGGGAATAAGATCCAGGTCAACATCGCAGTTCTTATCAGGAATACTGGATGTTTGATAACCAAGAATTCTCTATCTGACCTACACTGTCAAACACGAGGGTAAAGTGAAACAGTTTTCAGTCGTGCAGGGATTCAGAAAGTTTATCTCTTGGCTATCGTTTTTGAAATAAAATTACTAGAGAATCTGCCTTAGCAGAATGAAAAAGAAATCCAAGAAAGGAGGAAACTGTCACAGGAGTCTAGAGAGCAAAAAAATGGGAAAAATCCTAGGATACAGCAGGCCTGGAAAATAGTTGTTCCAAGAGAGAAGTCAGATAGTTCTATAAAGAATGTCTTCAAGAACAAAGTGGTTTATTTTAACAACTCTATAATCATATCTAAAGGGTGAGGATTTTAACGGACATAATTTAAGGTTGATGAATCCATGTTATTGTAAATCATAATAAGCGTTATGGTGATAACTGCAAGAGCTGAATTCTTGTATCAAAGTAGTATCAATAAAGGAAAATTTGCATTGTTTTCCTTGGGTTTTTGAAGAATTAAATGAACCATAGTTTTGGTGAAACAAAAGAAAATCTTTAGTCTCTTTACATTTTTGTGTGCAAGTATAGGACATTTATTAGAACTACGTTGATAAATACCCAGAGTAGATATTGTATAAGTAAATAGATAATGGTTATTAAAAATTAATCTTCAGTCTAGTAGGCAAATAACATCTAATTTGTTCTTCACTCTAAGCCATTCCTTCCAAGCTCTTTTGGGTCTATTTCAATCCTGTGTTAGGCACTATAGAGAATACAAAGACATACAAAACATAATGCCTTTCCTCAAGAAGCTTGAGGTGTCTAGTTAGGAAGATAAGACATAGCCCACATAAAAAGACAACCAACAAAGACACAAATAAATACCAAGTAAGTGATACAGGCAGTAAGCATCATCAAAGAAGATTTTGTTTAGAGTTGACCTGGGCCTTGTAGGATTGAAAGGATTTTATCGGAGAAGAGGAGCAGAGTGAGCTTTTTATTGACAGGGATGTGGAGAGGGGCAAGTAGTGTGTCATGTGCCTAAATCTCTAGAGTCAAGAAAGTAAGAGTTGTGAACACAGGACCAAGTAATAGACCAAAGTGGAGTGGAGGTATCTTGTTTGGGAGACAGAAAAGAAGCCAAAATCTTGAGTGGTCAGGACCGTATTTTGGAGAACTTTGAAACTGAACTTTTCCTTTCAGGCAATGGAGAATCTGACAGCTTTTAAAACTGGATACCAATGATATCCATATGTATATAAAACTGGATATCTGCATACTGCTACATTGTGTATATGTGCTGCAGTTTATTCAATCAATCTTCTGTGCTTGGACATCTAGGTAGTTTCCAATATTTTGCAATTTCAAATAATGCTACGCCATGTACATATGTATTTTTATATTACTGGAAGTGTGTCTTCAGGGTAAATACCTAAAAGTGAGAATGCTAGGTCAAAGGATAAATGTGTGTATGTTAAATATTGCCAAATTCCCATCTGTAACGATTGTAACGTTTTATGTTCCCACCAGCGGTGTAGGAATGTACCATTTTTTCCACAAGGGCTGCTAACTAAATATGCCAAGTAACAACATTAAGGTATTCTTCCCATCCATCATCACCATCATTTCAAAAAAGAGAGGCAATTTTAATAAGAGAGAAAGGACATAGTCAAAATAAAGGATGAGAACAGCTTTTTAAATTTAAATTGAATAAATATAGCTCTTATTATGATTCTTTTTCTCTTTTTGCTGAAGACAAATGCATCTCTACCCTGTAATTAGAAGAATCTTTTTGAAATGCAACTCTGATCATGTCTCTCCCTCTACTTCAAATCAGTCCTTCAGTGCTTTCCACATCTCCTCAGATCTTAACAGGGCTTTTTCATGCCCTGTAAGTACATCAAAGATCTCAGCACTACACCTCGAGCCACTTTGGCTTTCTTTTAATCTTTTCAGCATACCAACTTCTCTCCCACAGGGCCTTTGCATGTGCTCCTTCCCTTGCTGCTTTTGAAGAAATAGGCATGTCACTTATCCTGGCTCTACCTTAATTTGTTATGTGACCCTCTGCAACTTACTTAGCCTTTTAGTTCTTCCGTTTCCTCAATCTAAGGTGAAGTAGTTGTGTCAGATATCTCCAGGCTCTTTCAGCTCTAAATTGTGAATTTACCAGAAGCCATTTTCATAGGAAGGTACTAGAATTCAGTACGTTCACCCTATGACTATTAACTACAACTTGGCTGTAAGTATGTAACATATATTTGTTTCTCATTCTTAATATTTACTTAAACTTTATTTTCAAGAATTACTTGATTGAATCTATATGAGTAAAGCAAGTTTTGTTTGGTAGCTATTAAATTCATGATTATCTCTACTTCTGGGGTCCTCTTGGATTCTGTTTTTTCCACTGCTTTTCAGCACTTTCATAAAGTGATGAAAGAGGTAATTTTGTACTCTGTTAAGGAGTTACTAGAGTAAATCTTTTTTGAGAGAGGGAAGAAGGGGAAAGACTTAGTAGAGAAGTTTGCCTGAAGTTAGTTTCTTATTCTTTTATTGTGCTGGTCTATTGCCCTGTTTAATTATATTCTTTGTACTTTCATAAAATTGACGGTCAGAAAATAGCAGACATTAGGTAAAAAAGATGGAGAAAGAGATAAAATAGAAATTGGAGAATTAGTGATTTTAGAATTATGTTTATGTTGATCTCTGGAAAATTTTTTTAATTAAATAATATTGTTGATCATTAAATACTCTGGTTGGTTTACATATGTTCTGTGTCCCTAAGTTTGTCCATTAGTCCTGTTTAGTTAGGAATTTATTTCTTAGAAATCATGTTTTTTTTTAAAGATTTTATTTTTTCTTCCTTTTTCTCCCCAAAGCCCCCCAGTACATAGTTGTATATTCTTCGTTGTGGGTCCTTCTAGTTGTAGCATGTGGGACGCTGCCTCAGCGTGGTTTGATGAGCAGTGCCATGTCCGCGTCCAGGATTCAAACCAACGAAACACTGGGCTGCCTGCAGTGGAGCGCGCAGACTTAACCACTAGGCCACGGGGCCAGCCCCTCTTAGAAATCATGTTTTAAATGGATAATTTGGTTTCTAGGCCAGCCCAAAGAAGCTTTTTGAAAACATTTACCTTACAGGGCTGGCCCAGTGGCACAGCAGTTAAGTGCGCACGTTCCACTTTAGCGGCCTGGGGTTTGCCAGTTTGGATCCCGGGTGCGGACATGGCACTGCTTGGCACACCATGCTGTGGTAGGCATCCCACATATAAAGTAGAGGAAGATGGGCATGGATGTTAGCTCATGGCCGGTCTTCCTCAGCAAAAAGAGGAGGATTGGTGGCAGATGTTAGCTCAGGGCTAATCTTCCTCAAAAAAAAAAAGTTTACCTTAGAACTACCTTAAGATTCATCCACTAGTGAGCACTGTTTACAAAATTTTCTATATAAAAATTCATTCACAAATAAGAGCACCAGGTAACATCTTTCCTCATTTGTGACATTTGGAGTTGGATTGGCATGCAGACACTAAAAAAGTTTGGGTAGTAAAATAGTTGGGAGGTAATAAAGATTTTACTAGGTAATAGTAACTTAATATATTGACAAAAGACCAGATACCTGGTTCATCAGGAGTCCAAAATTGCGGGACCAAAAAGCAATTGCTTCAGACTCTTGCTGGCTACATATTATTCGTAATTAAATGTTTCTCAGTTGGTATATGAAGTTGGCTGATGTTTCATTTTCTATTTTATATTCCTCAATTGAGTGACTAATTTCTTTAAATACTATATAATTAAGATTGATATCTGAGATTTACTTTTAGTATTTTGAATGTAGAATATAAAGTCAAAACTCCTGGATAAAGTAATGCTTTCAGTTTCTTTGAATTTTCTGTGGATGTATTATATATAATATATTTTCATACATTCTTTTGGTAAACTAGTTACTTGCTTGATATTTTCTCAGAAAAGATCATTTCAAAGTTCATAATCAATCATTAGGATGCTGTAAAGCTTTTCTCCACACCTCGAAAAATTTGGTAGCCTGGGGTTTGCCTGTTCAGATCCCGGCTATGGACCTACGCACTGCTTGTCAAGCCATTCTGTGGCAGGCCTCCCACATATAAGGCAGAGGAAGATGGGCACAGATGTCAGTTCAGTACCCGTCTTCCTCAGCAAAAAGAGGAGGATTGGTGGCAGATGTTAGCTCAGGGCTAATCTTCCTCAAAAAAAAAAAAAAATTCTCATTTTACTTCTGTTCCTTTGAAGAGAGTTAATCTGGAAAGGAAAGATATTAAAAACAGTGGGCATAGTTTTTTGGGAGGGAGGATTAGCTGTTGTCATTTTAAGGTAACAGAAAGTAAAATCCTTGGAGTTCTATTGATTTAGATTTTCTGGGGAAGGAGAAAGCCCTCGGAATATATAATTTACCTTAAAGTGCAACAGTAACAAAGGAAAATAACTTTAATACTCTTTCTGTTGTGAAGGTAAGATTTACCTGGGATTTGAAGTTTTAAAGATGAGAAAACCGATGTTTGTCATCTGTTATGTATACTTTGTGAAGAATCTTACAAACTTTTGATTCATCTTCCTGTTGACAAGAGGGTAATAGTAATTTCTCCCGTAAATACAGTAAATAACAACTATCTGATGACTATTTTGTTTGTATTTTAAATTGATATCTATTCTTTGAGATCTTACTCATAGATATTTAAGCTGAGAAAAGTTTTGAGAAATCTGTTACAAACTCCCCTCCCCTTTCCTCCACGTCAGTAAGTTGTTACTTGCTTTTCAGCTCAAAAATATATGTTTTAGAGTGCTAAATGTATTTGTTTTCTGAAGAGTGATATCAAATAAGGGAACTTCTGGATCGGTTGAAGAAAACATGTTTACAGCATGTGTACTTCTCTTGGGATATAAAGTACCACGCTTAATTTCTTTACTAGCTTTTTTTTTTTAAAAGATTTATTTTATTTTAGGTTTATGTAAAGGGGACATGACTCCCTAAAGAAAATGCCCCGTTGTTATTTTATTGAAAATGCATTTACTTATGTAGCAAATGACTGTGATTTGTCTGAAATCGTTGAAGCCCAAACCCAGAGAACAGCAAACATCAAATTTAAATCTTAAGAGTATTTGTCCAAAGTTGTATTCAGGACTTGAAAGATTAAGATGTAAAAATCAGATAAGTTGAATGCTGAATTTTATTATGTGTCCTTTTTCTCAAATAAAAAGCATTCTTTTTCAGTTAACTTTGGAGAATTACTTGAATTAAAAAAAAAATCTGTTGAAAAATGAAAATGTTTTAGTGTACTTGATAGCTCAAAGCCATACCTTTGTTAGTGAAATGAAAATGTAGTTGTACTTAGTTATTTGGCCTTGTAGTTTTGCTATTTTTTATGTAAGGAACTATGTTCTTATTTCATAGATAATTTTGACATACAATAATATTTTGCCTACTTAAAATAGTACTTTCAACTATTCAATATTTGGCTTTAGATGGTCCAAAGAAGGAAGGGAGGTAGTATATATATTGATCACTTTCTAAGTGCAAAGTATTGTATTTCACTATCTCACTAGCTATGGTGTTTCTCTGACCTAAAATACTTAAAATGCAAGTTATTTATTGTGATAAATATACCTTTAAAATGTACCTTTAGTAGTATTTTATTTTTAAAAAATTTACTTATTAAAATAACATTTTGTTAGTTTCCTCCTTCTCAATTTTTGTGGCGTTTATCATTTTGAAATTGGGTGCTGTTATATCCAGAAAACGGATCAAAGTAGTAATTTTAAAGCCTACTTCACTATATAGTTAGATAGCATTTGCTTTTTGTAAATTGCATACAAAGACAAAATCCTAAATACTGTAAGTGTTAACTGCTCAAGATCCTCAAATAGTGTTAGTATGTCATTATTCTACAGAAGACTACATTTCTAGCTATTTTTTGAGAAATACTTCAAAAATGCTTATTACTTCAAATTACTGCTTCTCGTTTATGTTGTTATAGTTTAAGAAACACAATTAGTAGTTTCATTTCAGATTGAACTAGAAATTAGAGGTATGTTGAATAAAAATATTAAATACTTAAAACTTTTAGCATTTGTAAATCATTAGTATAAAATTACTAAGAAATTCAAAGACAGTACAAATGGTCACCACATGATTCAAATCATGATCGCTTTTAGACTTTGGACAACTTTTTAAGGGGTTTTTTAATGAAGAGGAAGGTACAACTCAAAATGGCTCAGAAAAATAAAATGAAGTTTGTACAAGAATAGAGTACATTTTAATGCTTAACACATTGAATACAATTTTTTTTTTTTACTAAAAACTTTAAAATTTTCCACGTGTTTATTTTCTTTCAGAGGTGGAGAAATAGTTGTCCAAAAAAATGCTTTTCACAGTTGAAGGAACTTGGAAATTCTGTCCCAGTGAAGTCCCAGTGGTTTTATTTCAGGCAGCTTATATTGTAGATTCGTTGTCAAATATCTTACTTTTTAAGTTCTGTAAGTTATGTTGAATAAAGTTCTCTGTGCCTTGAACTTCAGAGAATCTGGAATCAATTCTCCTAGCAGACCAGTTTTTCATTTTTATTGAATTCTGAATTGTGTCCGACGTGAAGTAGTAAACTATAGGGTCAAAGCAACAGTTTGAAACAGCAATGCAGAGAGTGATTGGGTACATGGTTCTTACGGCTGTCACTGCTGAGCAATTAACAAATGTCTGTGTTCTCATAAGAGAATATAAAATAAGGTTGATATTGTAAGGCACGAAACAGAAGCAGAATATGACCAAATGTACAAAAATCATTTTTAAAACTTTAGTTTTGTTTATTTTGCTTCTACTTAATGTAACAGGTTTGTTTAAAGTTCTTAGCACCATACTAGAACAAGTTACATTTAAAATTAGAGGAATAAAAAATCCCACTATTTCAATGAAAATTACAATCCTTGAGAGATATGTTTTCCATGTGGCTTCTGGAAAATTTTCAAAGCAGGCTTCTGAGGTATTGTTCCCCTGAGAGTGTGTAGACGGAAAAAAAACTGCTGGTGCGCTTCCTCCCATCACGGTTAACCATACAGCAATGCAAACGATTTTTGCATTTCTTTTGGTTCTTAGAGTCTTTGACTTAAATGGGTAGAGGATTGCCAGAAATCGATCTACACTAATACAAGTTAAGAACAGAATGCTTCCATACATGTTGGTATAAAACAGCATCACCGAAATTTTACAAAGTAAATCTCCAAATGGCCAATTCCGTGTTGCAAAGTAAAAAATCCTGAAGGGTAAAGTAAAGACAAAAAGCAAGTCTGACATTGCCAAGTTAATCATGTATGTTGTGGTTTCATTTCGGACTTTGAGGGTGCAGATGAAAATATATATGGCAACACAGTTGGATATTAACCCAAGTACAAACACCATACTAAACATGCAGCCGTACAAAGTGTATTTAAAGGAGTCATCGTAGACACAGCCGGAGCTGTTACTGCTTACCATTATAAAGGCACGTCCAGTTCACAGTGATGAAGCCCTTTGGTCAGCTGCAGTCTCCTTTGCTATTCAGATTGTGACTACTTTATAACCTCCAGCGTATTTGCAAATTCTTTGGATCTTTGGGAGGTTTTATAAATATTTCCTCTTTCTCTGAAATCTCCAAAAGAAACATGAAATTTGTTGCTGTAAAGTTTCCACTTATTTCTTCAACAGGAAAATATTCTCATTTGCTAGTCTACAGAAAATCCGTGAATCCAAGGCTTGGTTAGCTGACGAGCAACCTTTAGAAACGGTAGTCATTGAAGCCAACCCATTGGATTATAATTTTTAAAGTAACGCTCTGTTCCACGATGGAATAAAACAACTCATCTGTTAAATGTGTATTTCAGTAGTCAAGATGAATATTCCAAAATTAGAGTTTCTTTATGCTCCAGAATGTTTAAGCCACAGTTAACAATCTTATTTTGCTCTTCGATGCAGAGTTTCAGAGACTTAAACATTCCCAATTTGGTCTCATTTACTTCTTGCTCCTTTTAAATGAAGTCTTCCTTTTTGCTATTCCTGCAGTGGATCCCAGATGATGGTAGCCAGAAGAGTCTTTTAAGGGTTCCGAAATAAATTCCTATGCGTGTTAGCTCTTGCTGAATCGAGGCCTTTTTCTCTTTGCCAGCTGTATTGTGAGATGGGCTTTCTCTGAAGTGAAAAAGAAAGGCTTGCTAGGTTTGTAATATGACATCACAGGAAGAAGAGGCTGGGCTTGGACAAAGAAAGGTTTCAGCCCAGTTTGTTTGCAGTGCTTTAATCTGATAATGTGTCTGCTGGGAATATACCCAGGAGGCTTGCAAATGGTCACTGACTCTTTAGCTGAGCCTCAGCCCATTAACTCTTTTTATGCGGAAACGCCTTCTGGGATGCTGGCCACCTCTCGAGTTTTTTTCCCTTCCTTTCTTTCTTTCCTTTTGGTAGTACTGATTGAGAGAGGAAAAAAAAATCAGTATTAAGCCTGTTTCTCTCTTCTTTGATTGCTTTCATGTTTGGGATATGCCTTTTTTTAAAAAAATAAAATGTATATGAGTGTGTATTTATGCATTTAAATTGTTAGTTATTTCTTAATATAGCATTAAAAATTGTTTAGTAACTGTGAAAGAGAAGAATTTAATCTTTAAGTGTGAAAAGGGTTTGGCTGAGAGACAGATGGTAGTGTTGCCATTCTTGGCTTCTGTTTTCCAGGATTGCTCCTCAAGATTTAGTTTAATTGAATTGGTATGATTGTGTGTGGTTCCAAATCCTGGGTCTCTTGTTTTGGGTAAATTTTCTAACATTCTTTCTTGTTTCCTATAAAATTGAATTAATATTTTAGAGCACTTTTGACTTTTAAATTACCAGTTTCACCAAAGAATAATGTTTAAGAATGTTTATGTTTGGTGTGGTATTAATCTTATGCACAGAATGAAATTACATCTTTTTAAACTATTTTTTTTTCCTAAATTGATTAAAATAAGTTTTGGAGAATAGAAGTTACATTACTTGGCTAAATTTTAGGTTCATAATTTATTTTTGTTCCCCCAATCCTCCCCTTATCCCTCTTAATATGACATTAGCTGTATATTAGAACATAGTTCAGATTTGTCTTCATTTTAAAAGCTCATATGAGTGGTTTCTTTATATATTTATATTTAAAGTTTACTCATTTTTTAAAGCCCAAAGGAATTGGAAGAAGAAAGTATGTGTGGAATGGGGGTAGTTGAATGTAGAGGTTACTTCTCAAGGATTGAAGATAGCACGGCCTCTAGACACATAAATGTTTTTTAAATGGGTTTTCTTTTTGCTGAGAAAGATTGGCTCTGAGCTAGCATCTGTTGCCAATCTTCCTCTTTTTGCTTGAGGAAGATTCACTGTGAGCTAACATCTTTACCAGTCTTCCTCTATTTTGTATGTGGTTCACAGCTATAGCATGGCTTGGTGAATGGTGTAGGTCCGTGCTCAGGATCCGAACCCATGAACCCGGGCCACTGAAGCAGAATGTGCCAAACTTAACCGCTAGGCCACGGGGCCAGCCCCACATAAATGTGTTTTGTTGTTTTTTTAAAAAGATTGTCACCTGAGCTAACATCTGTTGCCACTCTTCTTTTTTTCTTCTTCTTCTTCTCCCCAAAGCCCCCCAGTACATAGTTGTAATCTTTTTTTTTTTTTTTTTTTGAGGAAGTCAGCCCTGAGCTAACATCTTCCAATCCTCCTTTTTTTGCTGAGGAAGACTGGCGCTGAGCTAACATACATGCCCATCTTCCTCCACTCTATATGTGGGATGCCTACCACAGTATGGCTTGCCAAGCAGTGCTGTGTCTGCACCCCAGATCCCAACTGGCTCACCCTGGGCCGCTGAATCAGAACGTTTGCACTTAACCGCTAAGCCACCGGGCCGGCCCCATAGTTGTATTCCAGTTGTAGGTGCTTCTAGTTCTGCTGTGTGGGATGCCGCCTCACTATGGCTTGATGAGCAGTGCCATGTGTGCACCCAGGACCTGAACTGGCAAAACCCTGGGCCGCCAAAGTGGAGCACGCAAACTTAACCACTCGGCCCCATAGCTGGCCCCTAAATTTTTTTTTTTTAATTCTGAATTACCCTTTTGTATTTTACTGTTGCTGTTATTTTCTAGTTAGATTCAGTTTGGGCTGAAACTTTTCCTTTTGGGTATCAATATAGGTAATTTAAGAGCAATTTATTTTTCTTTCAAAAATTACTTAGACAGTTTAAAAGTAGTACGTTGCAGTAGCTTGTTTTATGCTGATTTTACACCTTTTTAATTTGAGCTACACTCATGCTCAGCATCTTTTGTTGGTTTGTTGATGAGTCCGCCCGAATTGTAACCTATTTTTATTGTTTTGACTAGGAAATTTATCTAGAATCAAGTGACACCAAAAAATGTGAGCCTTACTTATAATCAGTGAACTTAAAACTTTAAAGGGCTGAATTTCTTTGTATTGCATTGGTGTGGAAAACAGATAGTATTTGTGTTCATATTAGAAGACAGGCAGAAACTTTGAATGAACAGTAATAAAAAAAGGAGTAGTCGTTAAGCTTGTGTTCTCATTGGAGAAAAATTTTCTGTTAACAGTTTCTTAGTAATCTACTTTCAAATTGGTAATCTCTTTAGTCATCACTAAACAATGGAATATAAGCAGTTATATGCTCTTAGCTTGTTTACTTCTACTTTCATTTTGAACAGAGAATTAAAATATATTAATTCTACATCAGAATATCCTTCCACATGTTGATATTGTTATTCACTTGACTTGTTATTCACTTAACTGTTTATTTGTAGTTTTTTCATATTTCACTCATTGGTGCTTAAAAATGGATAGATCACTATTTGTTGAATTAAACTTTTTGTTGTTATCAGTATATTAGTATATATTTGTATTTCTAATTCTTATACAATACTTTGACCCTTGATAGATACTCACGTTTGCTGAGGAAAGAATCATATTAATAAACTTGAATTTTATTGAAAGTTGCTTCTTTTGAGGAAGAGCAATAGCATAGGGGCTGTGTGTTTTAACAGGGAAGAAGATCATTGAAAGCTGGATTTTATGAGATCTTTAATTTGACTTCTAATTAAGGAACCAACGTGAAATTAGATACCTTGGAAATTCCTTAGGTTGAGATTTGAAAAATATAGTGTAACTACTTACAAAGGGAGTTAAATGAATTCAGGAAATCAAGTATGTTTAATAGGTGCTTTTGTATTTGATAGACTCAGACCAAACTTATTTTAATGTGAGGTTTGTACACTTCTGAGAGTTAAGTCGGTGAATCAGCTTGTTTCTTGTAGGGATTTTTTAGGGGGTGAAATAACAGATACAACCAATTTGAAATTTAGTGAATCTCATTATGCAACTCATCACTTCTCAAATTTTAATTACATCAAGAAGCCAGGTAAATAATCAGGTAGCCTATAAAGTAGATGTTTTATTCATCACTACAGTAACAGTATTATAAATCATTTAGTTGTGTAACTGATGTTTTTTATCAGTTTGAGAGAGAGTATCCTGTTAGTTAACAATTAGAAGTTTAAGTATTTGGGTAACTTCTGAGTTCTTGACTACATTTCTGCTACAACTGTGGGTTTGAGGAGGCAAGAAATCTGACTTTTTCATGCCTGATTCAAAATAGGCTCATAATAATGTTTGTTGAATGAATAAATAAGTCTTTCTTGAACGTCCATTATAAATAAATAATATGTAAGGTGGGCTCCTCAGCCATTATTCCTTTCTCTTCTTTTTCATACTGGTTATATTTCCAGCCTTGATAATAATGTCAGTTTTATCTTGTCCCCCTTTATTCTCACCGCCACCATTTTGGACTAACCCTGTCATTCTTATCTATATGGTGCTATAATGTCTTATCGTTTCTAGTCCTACCTCTTCCAGTTTCCCCCTGCCAGATTGTCACAGATCAGCTCATGAATGAATCAACTAGTTATTTATTCATTTATACCCTTCTTGCTTCCAAAAAGAATTTAATGCAAATTATAATTTTAGAAGTGTCAAAACTAATGGAACTAAACATTTAAGATTTTAGCTTTTTATTATATGTAAATTATACCTAAAGTTTAAAAATTTTAAATAAAAGTGTAGAAGAGTTAAAAATTTAAAATGGGGGAAATGAGAGAAATTATTCTAAACATTAGTCATATTCGTTATTCTAAAAATTATTCATTTTGAATGTAATAAATATTTGCAAAAGGCAAGAAAAAATCTTAAAATACAAATTCATAACATTAGTAAAAGAATAAAAGCAAAGTGCTAGCGAGGAGAAAGAAGGGCAGTGTGTGAAATAATAATGATAGAAAATCTAACCTAAGGAAAGGTGCTTCATTTGATACAAAGCAGAAAAAGAAAACATGGTGGATTATGTAGTTTTCATTTAATGAAAGAAGACATTCCAGATTGTCAAGGGAAAAACTTTGCTTTGCTTTATCTTAGAAATATATCGTGCATCTTTACAGATGAACCATTAAATGACCACACTGCTATTGTTTTCTAATGACAGAACATATACCATTTCTTGTTGGCCCCGAATTTGAGAAAAGTATTCAATGTCAAAATTGTGTTTCTGGGAAAACATATTATTTGTTGGTAGATAAGTATTGTTCAATTATATGTGGTAATTTGGTTTAATGCTGGGGCAAGTTTGATAGTCTAGTGCAAAGACTTTCCACCTGAGGGCCTTGAAATCTCTGAAACCTCTGTTGTATACATTCCCCTGAGGACTGGGTCCATAGCTTTGATGAGTTCTCAAACAAAGCTATGACCAAAATCAGGTAAGAAACCACAGATCTAAAGAAACAAAGGATTAGCAAGTCCTACAGGCTCTCTCTCTGAAATATCTGGAAATCTCTGAAATCTTTTGAAGATTTTTCTCTATGGATAGGCTAGAAGGAATCTAGACTATTAGTTGTGTTAGTGCAGATTCTTTATGAATGAAGAATTGTGTGTGTAGGCAATAAAGTGTAAATCTGTAACTTTTTATTTTAAATAGGGAAGTGTAAGTGTTGTGTAAGGAGCACAGGCAGAGAATCAGAGAAGCTTGATATGCAATCACTTGACCTAAGATTCTGGCTCCTTAGCTGTAAAATGAGGGAGTTGAACTGCTCAAAGATCCCTTCCTGCTCCTTTATCTGATTCTGATTCTTTAAATACTTTGAATACTTAAGCTGCTAGATTGGGTTTTTTCAGTCTTAGGCATAACAAATGAAGAGTCAGTTTTCATTCTTTATGTTTAAGGATTTTTAATTTTGAAACCAGGTTGTACAAGAAATTTTCTTTGCTTAAGCCAAGAGTCTCATAAGAAGAATTTTGTTAATGTTTTGTTATATTGTAAAGATTAAACATTTTTAAAAGCCTTTCCTTTTTATTTCTATAGCAGTCTTCTTTAAAAGACCTTTCCTTTCCAAAACACAAATAAGATGCCGTGTTCTTTTACTATAAAATTGATCAAAGAAGAATTGATCAAAACTTTAAAGTATTCTCTCATTAAAAGTTTTGATGAGCATAAGTCCAGTTGTTGCTAAAATAGCATTGAGAATATGAGATGAGATGGGAGAATAACACTGAGATAGTGAAATATGAGATATTGAGAATATGCGCTATCCAGAAAAATCTGGTAAGAGAGTATGTGAAACTTAAACTGAAATAAATTTGTTCAAGTTCAAAAGAAAGTATGAAACCGTGAAATTTTAAAATGCAAGAAAAATATTTTAAACTTATTTTATTCATTTTGAATGTGGCAAATGTTTGCCATGATATGTGACTTTTCAAGGTTCTTTTTCATCCAAAATTTACACTTATGAAAAAAGCCGGTTTTCTCTTTTTTGATTCTTCTAAAGCCTGTTATGATCAATTTTCTATTTAGGAAATGAACAAAACTTTTTCATTTTTAGAAATGAACATTTGTAATTTATGTTGATACAATATATTTATTTTATATAAAAAGACCTTCTAGCCTAACAGGAAAATTTATTAAATTCTAGACAAATTTAGTATTACTATAAGTATATCGATATCATTTAAAAATTATTTACCTTTCTGTCACTGTTGCAAACATTTAACACTTTTTCTTACTTTTTACTGGGACATGAGTCATCTACCCAAGTTCAAAGGGTTGAACCAGCTTGTAGGGTTGGGTGCGAGTGGAAGAAGAAAGATTTAAAGGATGGTGAACTGTGATTTATAACAAAGTAAAAGTGGATGGGAATGACAGTTGAGGCAGGTTCAAGCAAGAAGGTAAAGGAGATTAAGAGGAGCAGGAATGTTGTTGTGGTATATGACTGAAAACTTGAATAAACATATTTATCACTGCCAGCACTTAGTTGTCCCCTCTTCCTTCCTTTCTGTCTCTTCCTGCTTCCTCCTTCATCTCCACCTCTTAAAATCCTACGACATTTTTCTCTGGAGACTTCTCAATCTCATCAGTTCCTTCTGTACTTCCACAGTACTCAGTTTGTCTTTCCTTTAAGACATTCAATTCAATTAAGATTAAACCACAAAGAAGTAATTGCAATACAGAGGATAACAATAGACATTTGCACAGGATGGAGATGAGAGTCAACCCAAGTCAGTTAAAGGGCATCCAGAGGAGATAATGTCTAAAGAAGGCTGGCCTTTAAAGTTGAATAAAAGTTTCAAATTTTGAGTCTTGAAAGCTAGGGCTATGCCTAGTAATAATGTCTTTGTATATATTACCATTAGGGTAGTCATGTAGTCTTTCTGAACCCAAAACACAGAAGATGGTTTAATGACTGTTTTCTCAGTTCTCTCAAGGATGCTACTTAACTAATTCCACTCTAAATTCTGAGAAGAGAGTCAATTCCTCACATACAATGTATGCTTTGGAGCGTAACAGCTTAATTTGGTTATAAAATCCAGTTAGGAAGGCTAGCTGGGTTGTAGTTTTCAAAAATCTTTCACCTCGTTTAGAAGCAGCAAGGTGTAGTGAAACAAACAATTTGACTAGGTGTTAAATGACCTAGATTCTAATCCTAGCTGTGCTACTAAAAATTAATGTGACCTTGAGCAAATAATTTACCTTCTCTATTATATATTTGTAAAAGGAGAGTATTGAACTTTAGATCTCTAGAATCCTTTTCAGACCTTATGTTTCTCTCTACTTTTCCCACTAATTTTGAATGACAGAAAGAGCATATATTATTGTCTCCATTTTATAGATCAAGAAACTGAAATTCAGAGAAGTTGTGACTTACCTAGGATTACAGAGTGATTAAATGTTGGAGAATGTTGAAGCCAAGACTAGAAACCAGGTCCTCAATATTAAGTACCCAGCCTAATTCCTTGTACATATTTTTCAAATTGAAGGATACAACTCAATGAGTGCATGGAGAGCTAGAACTAGAATCCTAGTTTCTTGACGTCTAGTCAAGTTTTCCCACTGTGACAGTAGCTTCTAATCTTTTTTTCCTTATTGACATCGGAATTTTGGTTTTTATTTTATAGGTTAGATGACTGTTAAGCAAGGAAGAACTTTGTGTTTTTACGTGTAAACTATATCGACATTTTTTCGAAACGTTAAATTCTAAAATTGTGACATAACTTAATCTCTTAGAAGTTTCCATTCTTGTATAGATTAAAATTGTACTGCAACCATGCTTCATCTTTATTGATTTTTTAAAAAATGGTTGCAATTGGGAAAAGTACTGTGCCAAGTTTAATACAGAGGAAGGAAATATTTCTACTTCTTTCAAATAATTAGAACAAGGGTTTTCCGTGAATAGTAAATTTAACATTTTCCGGCAGCCTTTATTATCAGAAATCCAGGTACTCTTCAGTTTATTTCAATAAGCGTTTATTGTCTTGCTTTTTTACTCATTACTGTGGGGTGGAGATAGGGAAGGATTGCTCTTTCAGGATGCTTCTGGAAAGCTAAATGCTTATAGCTAGAAAGTTACTCTTTGAGACATCTGAGTTCTTTTGTTCCCAATATTGAAATTGTATGCATATTAAAACTTAAACGTGTTTGTTCCCAAATTTATATTTGCTGGTTGTACATGTTAAAGTAATGTTATGGGGGCCTTCCTGGTTGCTTAGTGGTTAAGTTTGCCTGCTCCACTTCCGCAGCCCAGGGTTTACCAGTCCAAATCCCAAGTGC
Source organism: Equus quagga (assembly GCF_021613505.1). Taxonomy (NCBI): domain Eukaryota; kingdom Metazoa; phylum Chordata; class Mammalia; order Perissodactyla; family Equidae; genus Equus; species Equus quagga. Next base: position 59,823,235 of record NC_060272.1, read on the forward strand.
GGACCTGTGTACCACTTATCAAGCCATGCTGTGGCAGACATCCCACATATAAAATAGAGGAGGATGGGCACAGATGTTAGCTCAGGGCCAGTCTTGCCAAGCTTGCAAGCTCAGGCTTGCCAAGTGGTGCCATGTCCGCACCTGGAATCTGAACCAGTGAACCCCGGGCTGCCAAAGCAGAACGTGTGCACTTAACTGCCAAGCCATCAGGCCAGCCCCTACATTTTATATTTTTAAAAATTCAAGTAAAATGTTTTAAAAAATATATGTATTATTTTAAAATTATTTCTTACTTAGCTTTTTTGATTAACTGGTGCCAGCCTCATTAAATAAGACAATTTCTGTTATCAGCAATAATCAACTTGGAAATGTAATGGAAAAAGATACAATTTAGAAAAATGGCAAATAATATACAATACCTTACAAATAAACATAATAGGAAAAGTGCAGGATCTAGATGAAAACAAAAGACCCAAAACTTTAATGAAGGCTGTAAAAGAACACTTGAATAGGTGCCATGCTGTTTTCCTGGGGCAAATCTATAAATTTAATGCTATTCCGGTAAAAATCACAGTAGATTTTCAGTGAATGTCCTTATAACTTTGTTCACCTGGAGGAGTGTAGATATATATTATTTTCAACATATATATATGTTGTATAACCTAGCAATTTTATTTCTAAGAAAATTTGTCTTCCCTTCCCATTTGTATTCCTATCAGTAGAACCTATTTCCCCACACCGTCACCTAAACCAGATTATTTTCAGACTTTTAAATGTTTCTTAAATTAATAGGTCAAAAGTGGTATCTTACTTAATTTGTATTTCTTTAGTTATGAGTGAAGTTGAGCTCAGAAACAGACCCCAAACCTACAGGAATATAATATATGATAATGTTAACACTTCAAATCAGTGGAGAAAAATGTGGATAATTAAATGGGTCATTGGGGTAGTATTTGGGGGAAAAAAGTGGACTTTAAAGTAGTCTTTATAACAAAATAAATTCCAGCTAGATCAAGAATTTAAATGTAAAAAATGACTCCATTAAAAAAAAAAAGACTGCATAAAATTTCTGGGAAAAAAATTGAGTGCACTTAAAAATAACAGTAGAGTACTAAAGGTTTTCTAAGTATTAGATGAAGTCTGCAGGTTTGAAGAAAAAGATCCATTTGACTAAATAATTTAGTTTTGTTGCAAGGAACGCAAACAAAGTAGGAGGAAAATGTCAGTCTGTATTATTACACTTTATTATAATAGTTAAATGGCAAATTTCTTTACAGGAATCTTTTAGAATAAAACTAACGAGGATTAACACATTCCAAAAAATAGGAAGAGGATCTTAACAAGCATATCATTTTTTTCCTTAACTTAAAACTGGTTCTCAGTTTTAGATACCCAAATTAATGTTTTTATTTTTTTAAAGTTTTGGGCTTCAAAATAAAAACGAGTACACATTTGATTAGATTTATCTCCCCCTTTTTACAAATGAGAGATTTAAGATCTGGTTGTATGAACACTATTGCAAATATACTTAAAAGCAGAAACATATTTGACTGTAAGCTTTTATGCAGATGTTTTGCTTTTAACCCAACTAGAATTCAAAGAAAGATACTGGCTTTTTAACAGATAGTGATACTCAAAGGAATATTAATCAGTCACTGAGATTCTGAGCCACTAGTAATCCATTCCCGGAACAAAATTTCCATGATCACTTATTTTATTGGCTTGCAAATGGGATCATTTTATTCAATGGATTTCACATTCTTGGAAAATTTGAGGGTTTCCTATCAATACCAGATGTTACCAGTAGTGCTTCAGAAAGGTTAGAAACAAAAGACCAAAAGGACTGACTTTACAGACCCCTTTTAAAGCCCAGGCTTTTGTCATTGTTTTTAAACAAAAGTGGACTGTGTCAGCCTGACCAAAAAAAGAGGTTGCTGGATTATTGTCCTGGTTATATAGGTAGGGAAATAAGATAGGCACATGTAACTTTTTTTCCTTGCTTATGTTATCTTTATTTCTGGGAATGCTGTTATTTCTTTGTTTATTCAATAGCAAATATTTACTGAGGGACAACTGTGTGCTAAGTGCTCTCTAGATGCTATGAAAATAGCGAAGAAAACAAAATCCCTGAGCTTATACTTTATTTGGGGGAGACAGGCAATCAGTAAATAAGCAGTTGTATAGTTGGTCATACGGTGATAAGTTCTTTGAAGAAAAATACGTTTAGGAGGAAAAGGGAGATGTTCTATATAGGGAGTTCTAGGAAGGGCTTGCTGATAACGGGACATTTGAACAGAGACTTGAAAGAAGTGAAGGAATGAATTATGTGGATATCTCAGGAAATTAACCTTTACTTGATAAAAGTCTTAAAAAGGCCCTCCCCAATCTGTGTTTCCAGCCTCATCTTCTATAACTTCACTCACCAGGTTCATATCCCCAAGATTTTTATGGCAATTGGAGATTTCTAAGTAACGTTGCAATTAATAAATTTCTACATCATCTTCTGATTTTTGTTTTGCATGACACCTCATAAACTGGGAATGTTTGTTTTGTTTTTGGCTACTTGATAGTATTCTTCAAGCTAAATATTGCTAGGAGTGTGCTGTACCTATCTTTCGTTAAAAGGAGCCCCAGGTCAGTAGTTCCATTTCAAGTCATTTTAAGATCCCACCCTGACTTTTGTCTCCCTATGCGGTTATACGTTTGTTTTTTAATCTTTGATGCTTTGACTAGCACCCTGTTACCTCAAGGAACTGAATTTCTTTCTCCTGAGTTCAGTTTCCCCTCATAACAGTGACATCAGACAGCCTATATCAACTACCTGACTCTCTTGATTTCTGTTAGTTATCTATCCTACATATGCTTGAATGAGCGTAGGATCTTAAAGGTACTTAAACCCTACTTGTCTTTTCTCCATTATCGCATAGCGTCCTAATTTTGGATCTACCATCAGATTCTTGTTACTGTGTCCTTCAAAGAGACAACTCTTGGCCTTACTCTCATGTTTGGACATATGACTGTTACCCAGCCCTACTGGTACCTGAAAGTGTGACTTTACTTTTCTCTGACTCAACTCCACCACTTTCTGAGCGCATATGACATTGTTCCATGAGGTTTGTTTTTAAAAAATTTTTCCTAGGAATACATTTTTTATTTATAATGTAGGGAGGATATTATTAAGACTCTTAAAAAGCAATAATAAGAGAAATAGAAAAAGAGGGAAAGAAGATAACTCTGTTACTCTAATAAATCAGCTGTTTATAATTTTCCAGGTTTTTAAAATACATCTTTTATTGAGATATAATTGACATATAACATTATATTAGTTTCAAGTGTGTAATATAATGATTCAGTATTTGTGTATATTGCAAAATGATCACCACAAGAAATCTAGTTAACATCCCAGTTAACAGTCCTCCTCTTTTTGCTGAGGAAGACTGGCCCTGAGTTGACATCCATGCCCATCTTCCTCTACTTTATATGTGGGATGCCTACCACAGCATGGCTTGCCTAGCGGTGCCCTGTCTGCACCCGGGATCCTAACCAGCAAACCCTGGGCCACCAAAGTGGAACATGTGCACTTAACTGCTGTGCCACCGGACCGGCCAGTAAATAAGTTAATTTCTGACATGAATATACATGTAAACTACCAAAGCCTTAGTACCTTCTATTATGACATCTAAAATGTAACTTGTTAGGAGTAGATTAACTTTTTAGACTTTAATCTTTTTTGAAAAGATACATGTGTTTTTTTCTGTTTATAAAAGTACGCTTAGGTTAATTAGAAAATAGGAAAATGTACTTTGATGTTTTAAACCATCGAAAAAGTAGTTTTGTCTACTATTCTGTAAATTTAAAAAGAGTCTTTGGCCAGAAGCAATAAAATTCTTGTCTAAGATTTATACTGTCTGAAAGAGAGTTGAAATTCTGCTGCCTTGCTTTGTAATATAGAGAAGGGTTTTTCAGGGACTTCCCCAAAGTAGTATACCTGCTGGAGATGAATCTGGCAAAAAAATTTTTTCAGAGAATTTCTGACGCTAAATGAGCATTAAATAAGTATGCTACAGAAGATAGATTTTATTTAAACTAAACCATTTAAAATTACTAGTCAGAAACATTATCAAGTCCTGTGACAAGAGCACAATTCTTATTTGTTAAAACTGTTTCACTGTTAACAAAAATACACTTTTTCCCTTTAGTAGATATGCTCTGCATAAAACCAATATCTTTTGGAAAATTTTCAGCTGAACTGGAGAAATGGATAGTTTAATTTATTCAGATTTGTTCCATTCATCATCTTTGAATTAGTTTCTTCTTGAGGAGGAGCATATCTTAAAACATTTGCCTTTATTACCTTAATATTTATTTAAAGGTTACATTAAAATATGTTCTTAAAATATTGATAATTAGAAGAAATAATCTCTTCAGTAATGCTTTGCATTTGATCATATTATAAATTGAAACTTTAAAAGTTTAAAACTCTACTTCAGTGAAATTGTTTTGGGATTCAGTCTTGATAATGACAAGGGAGTTTTTTTCTTTTTATAGACAGATTATTTCACTATTGCTCTGCCAGCAATGTCTGGAAATAACATGAATTGTTTCACTTTAGGTGTTTTTACCCCACAAGCCCAAGACTCCTGAGATTTCCTTTCCCCGCCAGAAGGCTTGGAACCCGGAAGCAATAGGCAGCCTGGCCCAATACTCCCATTCCCTGCCCAGAGATAGCAGGACTGTAGAGGGATGCCAACTGGGAAATTCTACCATATTCTCCTCCAACTAAGAGATACCTGGCAGCCTGACCTGGGGACAGTGTGTAGTTTCATGTATCTACCACCACAGTCAAGATACTGACAGTTCCATCATACAAGGATCTACACCCACATCCTTCCAGCCCCTCTAGGCCTCTCCCTAACCTGTTGTCACTATTAATCTGCTCTCTATTTCTACAATTTTGTTATTTCAAAATGTTATATGAATGAAATCAACTAGGATTATCTTTTTAGGATTATCTTTTTTCTCAGCTTAATTCTCTGGATATTCATTTAAGATAACGTACATATTGATAGTCATACCTTCTTATTGCTGACTAGTATTTCATAGTATGAATATACTACAGTTTCTTTAACCATACACATATTGAAGAATATCTGGGCTGATTCCAGTTTTTGGCTATCACAAATAAAGCTGCTATGAACATTTATGTATAGGTTTTATATGAACATGAGTTTTCATTACTCTGTGATAAATACCCAAAGAGTACAATTGCAGAGTCAGATGGTTGTTGTGTGTTTTGTTTTATGAGACTGCCAAAGTATTTTCCAGAGTGGTTGTACCATTGTAAATTCCCACCAGCAATATATGAGTGATTCAGTTTCTCTGCATTCCTGCCATCATTTAGTATTGTCACTATTTTTTGTTTTAGCCATTCTGATAGTGTAGGAATAGCTCATTGAGATGATAATTTACGTTTCCCATTAGGATGATGGCTAATGATATTGAATATTTTTTCCTGTGCTTATTTGTAATCTGTACATCCTCTCTGGTGAAATGTCTCTTTATGTCTTTGCCCATTTTCTAATTGGATTATTTGTTTTTTCACTATTATGTTTTGGGTGTTCTTTCTATATATATGTGTATTTTTTTTTTTGAGGAAGATTAGCCCTGCGGTAACATCTGCTGCCAATCCTCCTCTTTTTGCTGAGGAAGACTGGCCCTGAGCTCACATCTGTGCCCATCTTCCTCTACTTTATACATGGGATGCCTACCACAGCATGGCTTGCCAAGCTGTGCCTTGTCCGCACCCAGGATCCAAACCTGCAAACCCTGGGATCAGAACCGGAGAACCCCAGGCCACCGAAGCAGAACGTGCACACTTAACTCCTGCACCGCCAGGCCAGCCCCTCTTTTTATATTTTATATCCTAGTCTTCTGTTGGGTACATGGTTTGCAAATAATTTCTCCATGTCTGTAGCTTCTTTTGTCATCCTCTTTACATGGTCCTTCTCATAGCAAAAGTTTTTCATTTTGATGAAGTCTAATTTATCAGTTTTTCCTTTTATGGCTCATGCTTGTGTGTCAAGTCTAACAACTCTAGATCCTAAAGGTTTTCCCCTATTTTCGTTTTTTAAGTTATAGCTTCCCATTTTATATTTAAGTCCATGATCCGTTTTTAGTTTATTTTTGTACAAGGTTTGAGATTTAGGTCAAGGTAATTTTTTTTTTTTGGCCTATTAATATTCACTTGTTCCAGCACCATTTGTTGTAAAGCCTGTCCTTTTTCCGTTGATTTACTTTTGCACTTTTGTCAAAAAGAGAACACAGCATAGATGGGACAAATAGATGTAGGATTTAAACTAATCATATCAATAACTGCATTAAATGTAAATGGTCTAAGCACCCCAATTAAAAAGCAGAGGTGTCAGAGTGGATGAAAAAGCAAGAACCAGGAGCTGGCCCTGTGGCCAAGTGGTTAAGTTCACATGCTCCACTTCAGTGGCCCAGGGTGTTGCTGGTTTGGATCCTGGGTGTGGACCTAGCACTGCTCATCAGGCCAGGCTGAGGCAGCATCCCACATAGCAGAACTAGAAGGACCTACAAGTAAAATATACAACTATGTACTAGAGGGGCTTTGGGGAGGAGGAGGAGGAGAAGAAGAAAAAAAGAGATTGGCAACAGATGTTAGCTCAGGTGTCAATCTTTAAAAAAAAAAAAAGGAAAGAAAAGCAAGACCCAACTCTGTGCTATCTACATGACACCAATTTTAGATATAAAGACATAAGTATGTTAAATGTAAAAGCATGAATCAAAAGATTAGGTACCTGGATAGAACTGAGGATAATTGTAAGATTTGTACTGTGGGTGATTAGGTGGTTGATAACACAGTTAACCAAAGAGCATATTGAAGGAGTCATAGCTGATTGGTGATGAGAGCAATGAGTTCATGTTAATGTTTGAATATGTTAATATTTGAGATGTTTACCACATATCCATGTGGAGATCTGAGATATCTAGTTGGAGATAAGGGATCTGAAACTTGAAAGAGTAATTTTAGTAAGAAATGCAGATTTGAGAGTAATATAGATCTAATTAAAGTCTTGATAGTAGCTCAACCAGCATGTATATTGGCAAGAGAATCCTGAGGAATATCGATATTAAAGTAGTGAAGTAAAATGGAAAAGAACTGTCAGAAAGGTCAAGGCCTACCCAAAACTTTCTATTTTCTATTCCAGTTTTCTTCTGCAAGACTAAATAGTCTTATAATGATTTGGCTTAGGATAGTACAAAAACATTTCCTGTAATGTAGGTCCAATAATATCCCTGAAAATATCCAGAAAACAATAACAGTTCCTGTCTTCCACTTCCCCTATTGTTAATTTTTCTACTAGCACTGGAGACCTTGTGCTTATTTGGATAGTCAGAATCTCTTGTTTGTTAATTATGAAAGATCATGTAGAGTAGACTTATCGCTTCTACTTTTTCTATCCATATTACATATTCGGTGGAGTTTATACTAGTTTTGCTGACAGAGAGAGTCTGGTTTCCTTCACAAGATTAAGTGGCAAAACAGAGTGAAGTGTTGTCCAAAGAGTGATTATCTTGACAGTTAATTTAAGTACATAAGTAATGACATGAGCCAGCTTGCCTGAGTCTAAGAGGAATCTGCTGTTTGGTTCCTGGATGGAAACAATGCTAAAGATATAAATACGTAAATTTTCAAAGGTTAAATATTCCATTAAATCTCTTCTTCACAGTTTTTTAGAAAATTAGTTACTGTATTAGTTATCTATTATTGTGTAAGAAAATTACCCTAAAACTTAGCAACTTAAAACAACTAATATTTATCATCACACACAATTTCTGAAGGTCAGGAATCTGGGAGTGGCTTAGCTGTTTGGTTGTGGCTGCGATTCTCTCAGGAGACATCCTCAAGTTGTCAACCAAGGCTGCAGTCAGTTTAAAGCTTTACTGGGGTTGGAGAATCTGCATCAAGTTCATTCATATGGTTGTTGGCATCCCTCACTTCTTCACTGGCTCTTGGCCAGAGGTTTCATTTGTTTGCTCCGTGAACCTCTCCATAAGGCTGTTCACTGCATGGCAGCTGCTTTCCCCTAGAGCAAAATATCCCAGAAAGTGAAAAAGCCTAAGATGGAAACTGCAGGTTTTTAATAAGCTAATCTCAGAAGTGACATGCTATCACTTCTGCCGTATGCCCTTGACCACACAGACTAACCCTGGTACAGTATAGGAGGGGTCTACACAAGGGTGTAAATACCCAGTGGCAGGGATTATTGGGGTGATCTTAGAGGCCAGCTCCACAGTTGATATCTAGTGTCAATTAGAAAGCAAATCATATCATGTTTTCTTCTTTGTACTTTGCTGTGTTTAATTCAACTCATGGTATGGCTGTGTCATACAACATTCTAGAAATATTTATTTAGTGTTCATTATATGCTAGGCACTGAGACTTTAAGAACTCTCTAAAAGTCTCATCTGGACCCTCTTATTCACCTGCTTCAAATTGTTCAAGAGTGTATCTCTTGCTATTTCCTTTCTATGCAATCTATGTTTTAGCTTTGTGGAACTAATCATTTCTTGAATTAAGAGTTCAAACTTAAGTGTTTACGTCTCAAGTGCCATTCTGAGCACTTTACACTTAGTTATTTGTCAAAACAACTCCATGAGGAAGTATTATTTTTCTTATTTTATAATTATTTCTGATTGTCATTTCTCATTATTTTGAGCTGAGTGAAATTTCTCTAAGGCCGTAATTTCCCTTCACTTGCTTCTGAGGCACCTGTTCTACTTTTTGCTTAAAATAACTTCTGTTCTTTCTTAAGGACTCAAGCAGGCATAACCTCTTCCAGGAAGTTCTCCCTGATCTGGATTAGGGAAAAGAGAGTTACTCTCTTAACTTCTATGGCACCCTGTGCATCCTTTTATTATGGAACTTACCTTTATTGCTGTTTTTTATTTACTAATCTGTTTCCTTCATTAGACTAGAAACTGAAGCATAGGGGTTAAAAACAAGTCCTCTGGCGTCAGAAAACTTAGGGCCAGATCCTGGATCCACCACTTACTAACTGTGACTTTGAGCAATTTACTTTTAGCCTACCTTTCTTGTAAAATGGTGTAAGAAGTATCTTCCTCCTAGAGTTTGCTGTGAGAATGAAAAAATATAAACAAAGTACTTGATGCTATACCTAGCATTCAATAAATGTTATTGATAAACTCTCCAAGGGTAGAATTATTGAATGCTTATTATATGCCATGTACTGTACCAGACCCTTTGTGGAGACTATTTTATTTAATTCTCACAACAAACTGATGTGGTAGGTACTATCATTGATGTTATATTCTCCTTAGTGTCTCTAGTGCCCATCACAGAATGTGAGTATTTGTTGAATGGATGAGTGACTAAATGATAGATAGAATTGTGGGGAGTGGAGTCAATTGTAGGGGAAGACAACAATATGAAAACATGGTTAAAAGCATGACAGTAGACAAAAAGGAATGAAGGAGAAAATGAGAAAAGAGAATCATTGTAGTGTAGTAGCTATGCTACATGTTCTAGAAACAGATAGACTTGGGTTTGACCCTGCTCCACCATTTATTAGCCATATCATATGGGGCAAATTTCTTAACTTCTGTGCTTCGGGTTCTTTATCTCTAAAATGGGGATAATAATAGTATCTATTTTATAGATTTATTATGAGGATTGAATGAAATAATGTATACAAAATATTTAGCCTAGAAACTGGCATACAGTCGATACTCAGTAAGCATTAACTAGTACTGTTATTAAATTGAGAGAGTCAAGACAGAATTTTGGTAGTGAAGGAATTAAAATGGGATTATGAAGTATGTGGCGTTGACTTTTAATCATTAATCTTAGTTATCAAAATTAGGCATGATAGATCACAGTTGTTATTCTTCCTTATAGTACAGAACCCTCACTGGTCAACACCAAATTTTTGCTGTGGGTCTCACATAAAGTTAAAAATTAGTTCTTGTAAACTAAAGTTAATGAAACATTTCTAATATTGTGTCTTCTTTACCCTATCATCACTTTAGCCCAAATGCTTGGAAAATGAGAACCAAAAGTCTTCTGCCGATGATAGACTATGTTGTGACTTAGGGAATTTCTCAGTGTCACAATAAAGACTATACTTTTTACATCTGACTGACCTCAGATTTGCCTGGGTTATTAGTAGTCTACAAAATAGAATTTGAGGACTGGTTGAAAGGATGCCTCTTGAAACCTAGTAAGGCACGTCATGGAGTTGTTACAACAATATTGCTATTAAGAAAGGATACTGAGTCACTTTTAGAAATTTATATCAGAATTAGAAAAATGCATTTGGCAGTTCTTAAGGTGTTGGAGGAGGAGGGGAAAGATGTATAGGGAGAGGTGGCAGAGATCAGGTAGGAGGAAGCTAGAATGGTAGGATCGCATTAGGATCTTCAGAGGAGCTTTTCTAAAATGTGGATGTTCTCCCTTCCAGGGCGTATCAGAATCTTGGAGGTTGAGGAGAAACCTGGCATGAGTTTGTTTTCTTTTCTTAAAAATGATATTATGTTCAATCATTAAACAATTTTTGACACAAAACTTTGGCACCATGAATATGCCATAATATTTGCTCTCATGGAATAATATATATGGGTAAAGGGTACTAGTTAGATTCCCATAGGCAAAAATCTGGTGATTTTGATTCTCTGGTATAGAGGCCTTGGTTAAGAGGTGGAAATTATTTGAAGAAAATGACTTTAATTGTAATCATTTAATCATAGGATTTTTTTTTTTTACTGCTGTACAAATCCTAGTCATCAGCATTATTAGTAGACAATTTGATGATTCCTCACTTCAGCAAGGCAGGAATGTTTATTCATCACCTTTGAACTCCAGTCTACATTTCTCTTGCCTTCTGTTCAGTCATAACCCTCTCTCCCTTCAAAATTTGGCAAGACATCCTTGACTTTTGTCATATTCAGATATGCTAACTTCCTTTGACAAGCTCTCATACTCAATTCCTCTTTTAATGTCTGCTTCTCACACTATATGAGTTCCCTGTAAAGTATTAATTCCTCCTACTTAGGAATTTTTATTCATTTTGCAAATATTCATTATAGATGTTCGTGTCTCATTCTTTTGGTTAGAATAAGATCTTTTCTTTGGATTAGGAACAGTAACCTTCCCACAGTCCTTAGGGTAAGTTCTGCAAATACTGAGTCTCCCACACGGTGTTATCATGACTGTTAGAAAGGAGGGAGCCCTCACTGGAGGTACGTGCTGTGGCCACTGAACAGCGCACTGATGGGAGTGGACTTTTGACTCCTGTAGTTCTTCATTCAGTGCGTGAATTTTGTCATCTCCTTTGGAGCTGCCTTCCCAGAGCGAGTATGTCAAACATCCTAAGTAAACCCTGACCCAGTTTTAGAAATCTTGGCTAATTTTGAATTAGGAATTCTTTCTTTAAACAATATTTTAAAATTAACACAACAAACACAAAATATAACGTATTGTGTGAGTTAACATCTTTAAAAAAATACTTTAAAAACCCAGTAATACTACCAAGTAACTTAATTTGAAATAAAGAAAACAATATCTCCCTAAATTGGGGTACCTCATTCTTTTTGAAAATTTTGACAAAGATACAAATTTAGAAAATACTTTTTAAAATATATTTTAAGGTACAAAGCTGTTTGAAATGTTTATCTGTATAAAATTGTATATAATTGCCAAAATAACATTACTGCTCCTTTACAGTTTTCAAGTTCTTTAAAATATCTGCTTTTAGTCTATAATTTAACAAAAGGATCACAGTTTTGAGAGACTCTTAAAAAATTGCTTTAAAATGATCACTTTTAATGAAAATCTAGTTAGAATTTTGGGCCTCTTTTGCTTGATTTGTAAAATGTAACTAGTTTACTTTCAAAGCAGTGCCTCAAACTTTTAAATACTGTTCAGTCTGGTTATAATAAAAATAGTCTAGCACTGTCAAAAGATTCATAGTTTATCACTATATTTTTCTGGTATTTTCTATACCAGATGGTTACCCTGGAAGGGAAAATAATATTTTATGTACACTCTCTTTATTTGAAAATTATGTAGTTATGTTAGGCACATATTGTTGAAGTCATAGTCATGTCTGATTAAATAAGTATTACTTTGTGTTTTCTGCTAGAATAATGATTATCAAGAACATTTGGCATTTATTAAATACTGTATAATACCATGATTAGCCTTGGTCAAATTAATTTATGTACTCACTTTGTTGCTGCTGTTTATTATACTAAGAAATTAATGAAAAATTTTAGTAAGAGTAAGAGCTCAGACTCTGGAGCCTGGCTACCTAAGTTCAAATCCGTGTTTTGCCATCTCTTAGCCTCATTTTCCCTATCTATTAAGTGGGGATAGTGTACCTACATCATAGGGTTTTTGTGAAGATTAAATGCACACACATAATAAGCATTTACTAAATAGTAGCTATTATCGTTAATAGATGTTAATATAGATTTCTTTTTCAGTAAATCCTTTGGATAAAGATGGAAAATAATAGGTAAATTAATAAAATATTTTTAATAAAAAGTCATTAATATTCTAATACATAACTAGTTCTAGGAAGCTATTCTGTTCATTTGTTCTTTATTTTTTTTAAACAGCTTAAAAGAGTTTTGGTTTTTATATTTATAAACCTCAAATCTTATTATCCCACACTCAGAAAATACTTTCAGTGTATAATATAGTATTCAGTCATAATTTACTAAAATAGCTATTTTTTCTGATGCATAAAATGAATAATGATAACACTTAACTCATGTATTTATTTTGAAGAGTACATGAGATGATACATTTGAAAAAATTTTTGTAAACTGAAAGTGCTTTAATTCTTGTCTAAGCAAACCATGAAAGTAAGAGACACATCATTCTGTTTTGCCAAGTGTATCTTAAATTAACTAACTTTAATCATCAGTTTAGTGTTCAGTGCCCCAAAGGGTAAATTTCCTACTAGGGTCATGCAAATATGAGTGAATGCCACCTTAAATTTTGCATCCTGGACACCTCTCTTGCTTTGTCCTAGTCCTGGCCCTGTTTTATACTGCTTATAGACATTAAAAACATTTCTATTGATAACATACTACAACTGAAATAGAAATAACCCAGAATATATTGGCAGTTTCATGTTTTCAGTTCTGCTTACAGGGAAGTTAAAGATTTAAGTAAATAAGTAGTAGATTTTTCTTCTTTTAATTTCAGATTAATAGAGTTAATTCCTGAGTTTATGTGTGCAACTTCAAAGTTGTTTGCTATCACTGGACCTGCTACTACCCCTGCCTGGCATGTTCTTCACTCTCAATGGAGCTAGGAAGTTGGAAATTGTGTCACTTGTAACAGAGCTAAGACAATATGGATTATGGTGAGCTCTGTCACCTGGAATACATTCCTGGAGGCAACACAGTAGATCATTCAGTTATTCAGCAAATATTTTTAGAACCCCAGTTCTGTGCTAGGAATATAATAGAGAACAAGAGTGATTTATGACAAGAAAAAGCTCTATCCTAAAATATAGTTTCTATTGTAATAGATGTCCCATTTCTCTAAGAATATTCAAACTTCTCAGCATGGTCTTTAAGATTCTGCATAATCAGGCATCTGCCTACCATTTTCTCTAACAATCTCTCACCACTGCACCACCACTTTACTTTAGCATCAGTGGCCTCTTTTCATTTCCTAAAAGAACACCAGTTTCTTAGCACATGTTTCATCTTTTGGGAGACCTCTACCCCCTGCTTCTCTCAAAGCACAGCCTCCTTCACACCCTTCAAGTCTCAGCATCCATGTTTTCTTCTCAGATGAGTCTTCCCTGAACCACCCCATCTAGCTGGGTCTCCCCTTTTATTCTTCATGAGAGAACTCTTGTTTCATAGCATTTTTCTGAATTTGTCATTACCTACTTATCTCCCTGCTTGTTCATTGTCTGCCTCTTCCTATCACACTATAAGCACCATGTGGGTAGGAACCATATCTCTTTGCTCACCACTGTACTCAGTCCCTGGTCCATAGTAAGTATTCAATAAATGTTTGATGTTTAGTGGATAATATTTCACAGATAAAAATGATTTCCAGTTTTACTCCAAGTTGCCTAAATACTCCACTGCACTTCACTTTGAAAGTCTTCTAAATAATAGACATTCTGAAACAATTTGCATGTTTTTACTTTCTTTATGGCTAAAGTATACATTCTGTGTTTGACTCATGCTTCAGGAAAATAACATGGGGGAAAAAGGAAAGGAGTAAGTATTTTATTTTTAAAGGATTTAGGGTATATGTAACTAAGAAACTTCTATTTTTAATCTTATTCTAACTTTAAGGCAGAATTAAACTCAGAGAACTTTTTTTCTTCAGGTTTTTTTTTTTTATTGAGTTATTGATAGGTTACAATCTTGTGAAATTTCAATTGTACATTAATGTTTGTCAGTCATGCTGTAGGTGCACCACTTCACCCTTTGTGCCCACCCCCCACCCCACCTTTCCCCTGGTATCCACTAAACTGTTCTTGGTCCATAGTTTTAAATTCCTCATATGAGTGGAGTCATACACAGATTATCTTTCTCTCGCTGGCTTATTTCACTTAACATAATTCTCTCAAGGTCCATCCATGTTATTGCAAATGGAATGATTTTGTTCTGTTTTGCAGCTGAGTAGTATTCCATTGTATATATGTACCACATCTTCTTTATCCATTCGTCTGTTGATGGGCACTTAGGTTGCTTCCACATCTTGGCTATTGTAAACAGTGCTGCAATAAACATTGGGGTGCACAGGACTTTTGGGATTGCTGACTTCAGGCTCTTTGGATAAATACCCAGTAGTGGGATGGCTGGATCGTATGGTAGTTCTATTTTTAGTTTTTTGAGGAATCTCCATACTGTTTTCCATAGTGGCTGCACCAGTTTGCATTCCCACCAGCAGTGTATGAGGGTTCCTTTTTCTCCGCAACCTCTCCAACATTTGTTGCTATTAGTTTTAGATATTTTTGTCATTCTCAGGGGTGTAAGGTGATATCTTAGTGTAGTTTTGATTTGCATTTCCCTGATGATCAGCGATGATGAGCATCTTTTCATGTGCCTATTGGCCATCAGTATATCTTCTTTGGAGAAATGTCTGTTCATGTCTCCAGCCCATTTTTTGATTGGGTTGTTTGATGTTTTGTGGTTGAGTTGCGAGAGTTCTTTATATATTAAGGATATTAAGCCTTTGTCAGATATATGACTTGCAAATATTTTTTCCCAGTTAGTGGGTTGTTTTTTTGTTTCAATCCTGTTTTCATTTGCCTTGAAGAAGCTCTTTAATCTGATGAAGTCCCATTTGTTTATTCTTTCTATTGTTTCCCTTCTCTGAGAAGGCATGGTGTCCGAAAAGATCCTTTTAATACCGATGTCAAAGAGTGTACTGCCTACGTTTTCTTCCAGAAGCCTTATGGTTTCAGGTCTCACCTTTAGGTCTTTAATCCATTTTGAGTTTATTTTGGTGAATGGTGAAAAAGAATGGTCAATTTTCATTCCTTTACATGTGGCTTTCCAGTTTTCCCAGCACCATTTGTTGAAAAGACTTTCTTTTCTCCATTGTATGCCCTCAGCTCCTTTGTCAAAGATAAGCTGTCCATAGATGTGTGGTTTTATTTCTGGGCTTTCAATTCTGTTCCATTGATCTGTGCACCTGTTTTTGTACCAGTACCATGCTGTTTTGATTACTGTAGCTTTGTAGTATGTTTTGAAGTCAAGGATTGTGATGCCTCCCGTTTTGTTCTTTTTTCTCAGGATTGCTTTAGCAATTCGGGGTCTTTTGTTGCCCCATATGAATTTTAGGATTCTTTGTTCTAATTCTGTAAAGAATGTCATTGGGATTCTGATTGGGATGGCGTTGAATCTGTAGATTGCTTTAGGTAGAATGGACATTTTAACTATGTTTATTCTTCCAATCCATGTACGTGGAATGTCTTTCCATCTCCTTATGTCGTCATCCAACTCTCTCAGAAAGGCCTTGTAATTTTCATTATATAGGGCCTTCACTTCCTTAGTTAAATTTACCCCAAGGTATTTTATTGTTTTTGTTGCGATTGTGAATGGTATTGTATTCTTGAGTTCTTTTTCTTTTGGTTCGTTACTGGAGTATAGAAATGCTACTGATTTATGCAAATTGATTTTATACCCTGCAACTTTGCTGTAGTTGTTGATTACTTCTAACAGTTTTCCAATGGATTCTTTGGGGTTTTCTATATATAAGATCATGTCATCTGCAAACAGCGAGAGTTTCACTTCTTCCCTCTCTATTTGGATTCCTTTTATTCCTTTTTCTTGCCTGATTGCTCTGGCCAGGACCTCCAGTACTATGTTAAATAAGAGTGGTGATAGAGGGCATCCTTGTCTTGTTCCTGTTTTCAGGGGGATGGGGTTCAGTTTTTGCCCATTGAGTATGATGTTGGCTATGGGTTTGTCATATATGGCCTTTATTATGTTGAGGTAGTTTCCTTCTATGCCCATTTTGTTCAGAGTTTTTATCATAAATGGCTGTTGGATCTTGTCAAATGCCTTCTCTGCATCTATTGAGATGATCATGTGGTTTTTATTCCTCAGTTTGTTGATGTGGTGTATCACGTTGATTGATTTGCGAATGTTGAACCATCCCTGTGTCCCTGGTATGAATCCCACCTGATCCTGATGTATGATTCTTTTGATGAATTGCTGAATTCTGGTTGCCAAAATTTTGTTTAGAATTTTTGCATTTATGTTCATCAGTGATATTGGCCTGTAGTTCTCTTTTTTTGTGGTGTCCTTGTCAGGTTTTGGTATCAGCGTGATGTTGGCCTCATAGAATGTGTTAGGAAGTGTTCCATCTTCCCTAATTTTTTGGAATAGCTTGAAAAGGATAGGTATTAAATCCTCTCTGAAAGTTTGGTAGAATTCCCCAGGAAAGCCATCTGGTCCTGGGGTTTTATTCTTTGGGATGTTTTTGGTTGCTGTTTCAATCTCTTTCCTTGTGATTGGTCTGTTCAAATTGTCTGCCTCTTCTTGAGTGAGATTTGGGAGATTGTAGGAGTCCAGGAATTTATCCATTTCCTCTAGGTTATCCATTCTGTTGGCATATAGTTTTTTGTAGTATTCTCTTATAATCTGTTGTATTTCTGCAGAGTCTGTTGTTGTTTCTCCTCGCTCATTTCTGATTTTGTTTATTTGAGCTTTCTCCCTTTTTTTCTTTGTAAGTCTGGCTAGTGGTTTGTCGATTTTATTTATCTTCTCAAAAAACCAGCTCTTTGTCTCATTGATCCTTTCTACTGCCTTTTTCGTTTCAATAGTATTTATTTCTGCTCTGATTTTTATTA
This sequence comes from Equus quagga, assembly GCF_021613505.1. Lineage (NCBI taxonomy): Eukaryota > Metazoa > Chordata > Mammalia > Perissodactyla > Equidae > Equus > Equus quagga. The sequence continues at coordinate 59,840,619 of NC_060272.1, forward strand.
TTTCTCTCCTTCTGCTGACTTTGGGCTTCATTTGTTCTTTTTTCTCTAGTTCAGTTAGGTGTGCTTTAAGGTTGCTTATTTGGGATTTTTCTTGTTTGTTAAGATGTGCCTGTATTGCGATGAATTTTCCTCTTAATACAGCTTTTGCTGTATCCCATATGAGTTGGTATGGCATGCTATCATTTTCATTTGTTTCCAGGTATTTTTTTTATTTCTTCTTTAATTTCTTCAGTGATCCATTGCTTGTTCAGTAGTGTGTTGTTTAGTCTCCACATCTTTGTGCCTTTCTCAGCTTTTTTCTTGTAATTAATTTCTAGCCTTATAGCACTATGATCTGAGAAGATGCTTGTTATTATTTCAATTTTTTTAAATTTGTAGAGGCTTGCCTTGTTTCCCAACATATGGTCTATCCTAGAGAATGTTCCATGTGCGCTTGAGAAGAATGTGTATTCAGCTCCTTCAGGGTGGAGTGATCTATATATGTCTATTAAGTCCAATTGTTTTAGTTTTTCATTCAGCTCCACTATTTCCTTGTTGATTTTCTGTCTGGATGATCTGTCCATTGATGTGAGTGGGGTGTTGCGGTCCCCTACTATTATTGTGTTGTTTTTAACATCTTCCTTTAGGTCTGTTAATAGTTGCTTTATGAATCTTGGTGCTCCTGTGTTGGGTGCATAGATATTTATAAGCGTTATTTCTTCTTGATGAAGTGTCCCTTTGATCATTATATATTGTCCCTCTGTGTCTCTCTTTACCTGTCTTATTTTGAAATCCACTTGGTCTGATATGAGAATTGCAACACCTGCCTTTTTTTCCTTGCTATTTGCTTGAAGTATTGTCCTCCACCCTTTCACCCTGTGTCTGTGTTTGTCCTTGGGGCTGAGGTGTGTTTCCTGGAGGCAACAAATTGTTGGATCTTGTTCTTTAATCCATTTTGCCACTCTGTGTCTTTTTATTGGAGAGTTCAATCTGTTCACATTGAGAGTGATTATTGATGCATGTGGACTTAATGCTGTCAATCTGTCGCTCATTATCTTGTTTTCCTGTGTTTCTTTTCCTGTGTGCTTTAGACTACCCATTTAATACTGCAATTTCTTATGCTGGGTTTCTTAGATTTTTCCTTATCTATGATTTGTGACTCTGTTCTGTACTTTATTTTAGTGTCTACCTTGAAGTTTGTATTTAGAATCTCGTGTATAATATAGTCTATTCTCTGGTGGTCTCTTACTTACTCGACCAATACTGATTTAGACCCTTTGCTCTTGCCCTCCTAAATAATTATTTTCATTTTTGATTCCAACTCGTCTTATTAATTTGTAGTGAGAGTGCTAAGATCGTCCTTGTTTTGGTAGTTTCCTTATTTTTACCCTAATGCTATAGTTGAATATTTGCTATCCTGTTCTGGTTCCATCCATCGGTCTCCCTAGTCTGTGGATTGTGTCCCCTTTCTCCCTTTTTTCTTTTTTCAAGTATGAGAGCCTTCTTGAGGATTTCTTGTAATGGAGGGCTTTTAGTTACAAATTCCCTTAACTTTTGTTTGTCTGGAAAAGATTTAATTTCTCCCTCATATCTGAAGGAAATTCTTGCTGGATAGAGTATTCTTGGCTGAAGGTTTTTTTCCTTTAAAGCTTTGAATATATCACTCCATTCTCTCCTAGCTTGTAGGGTTTCTGTAGAGAAATCCGCTGACAGTCTGATAGGGGCTCCTTTATAGGTTATTCTCTTTTTGTTTCTTACTTCCCTGAGTATTCTCTCCTTATCATTCCTATTTGCCATCTTTACTATTATGTGCCTTGCGGTGGGTCTTTTTACATTGACAAATCTAGGAGATCTAAAACCCTCCTCTACACACATTTCTCCGTTGATCCCTAGATTTGGGAAGTTCTCTTCAATAATTTCGTTAAGCACACTTTCTGCTCCATTTTCCTTTTCCATATTCTCGGGAATTCCTATGATCCTTATGTTCTTACTCTTCATTGAATCCATTATCTCTTGGAGATTTTCCTCATTTTTTTTAATTCTTAGTTCTCTTTCTTCCTCTGTCTGGCGCCATTTAGCCTGTCTGTCCTCGATTATGCTGATTTGCTCCTCTAGGTTGTCTACACGGGCATTCAGGGAATCCGTATTCTGTTTTATCTGGTCCATTGTGTTTTTCATCTCAAGTAATTCTGTTTGATTCTTCTTTATGATTTCAATCTCTTTTGTGAAGTAACTCCAGAACTCGGCTTGTTTCTCTATCTTTCTCTCTACCTCATTGAGTTTTTTGATTATAGCTGCTCTGAATTCATTATCACTTAGTTTACCTAATTCAAAGTCCTCAGGACTTAATTCTATGTTTTTATTGTTTTCCTTCTGGTCTGGGGCTTTTATAAATTGCTGGATGGTAGAGGAGCAGTTTTTTCTCATGGTGGTAGAATTCAGTTGCAGTTACAGCCTGTCGCCACGTTCCGGCGCCTCCGAAGGTGTAAAGCTAGGTTTATGATCTCCTCCTTCTTGGTATAGTAGGTCTCTAACGAGCTGGCATTATGTTTATTCTCTGAAATTCAGTTCTTCCAATCTTTTGTTGTGTTTTGGAGGGGAGAGAATCCCGGGTCAGCTCACCCTGCCATTTTGCTCCCTAGTTTAAACTCAGAGAACTTTGAACCTTTAACCTACTCACTTCATTCATTTATTCAACAAATGTTTATTGAGTTCCTACTGTGTGCCAGGCAATTTTAGACATTGGGGATACTGTTGTGAACAAGATAAATAAAGCACAGGCCTTCCTTCATCTTGCATTATAGTGGGGGAGACAGTCAATGCACAGGTAAGCAAATGAATACTTAACATAATTTCAAGTAGTGATCAATAGTATGAAGAAAGCAGAGCACAATTGAGAGCAGCAGATAAGTTGGAATTAGGAGTGTCTTACATGAGATGTTCAAAGAAGGCTTTGCTGAGGAGGTGCTGTTTGTGAGACAGCATGAATAATGGAGTGAGTTGAGTCATGGGAAGCTCTGGCAAAGAACATTGCAGGCAAAGGAAACAGCAAATATAGAAATTCTGAGACAGGAAGAATCATACCACATTTAAGGAATAGAAAGATGACCAGTATGGTTGGAGTAAGTAAGGAGGAAACTGATAGAAAGTGAGGCCTGAGAGGTAAGCAGGGGGCAGACTTCATGTAGTGCTTTGTAAGCCAAGGTAAGGAGTTTGTATTTCTATTGGGAAGCCATTGGAGGGCTTTGATAGGGGAAGGTGTGGGGAATAGCTTATTAGCTCTGTTGGGGAGAACTGAGAGGCAGCAAGACTAGAAGTATGAAAAATAGTTGATAGGATGCTTTTGTGGTGGTATAGTCAAGAAATAATAGTGGCTTAGACTGTAGTGATGTTAGAGATGATCAGAAGAAGTTAGACTTGGGATATATTTTGAAGTTAGAGCCAACATGACTTGCCTGGTTTGGATAATGGAAAACGAAGAAAAGAATAATTAACAGTGAATCCTTTTTTGCTTTGGGCAACTAGGTACAAGGAGTGATAATGATATGGGAAAAACTGGGGAGGAACAGGAGACTTTTGGTGGTAAAGTATCAATAAAGTTTATTTTATGCATAGACATCAAGCGAACATGTTGAGTTAAGGTGGAAGGGGACAGATGCTTCTAAGATGATCCTTCAAGTATATCAGTATCTGAAAATTACACGATTGTTTCCCTTTATTTCCCTACTTCTTAGCCTAGGGCCTGTTACAAAATAGACATACAGCGGATATTGGATGGATGGATGGATGGAAGGATAAGTAGGCATACATTCATACATTTGAACAAACACGTTGTCCTTTGTATAAAGGCATTTATAACAGAATAACAACCCTAATAATATCAAATACTTACATAGCACCTACTCTGTGCCAGGCACTGTTGTGAATGCTTAACATGTATTAACTCACTTAATTCTCACAATACTGTGATTTAAGTTAGTATTATTATCATTAGTATCTCTACAGGTGAGAAAAGAGAGTCATAACAAAGTTAAGCAACTTGTCCAAGGTCATGCAGTCAGTAAGTGGTCGGGATTTGAACCCATGTGGCATGGCTCCAGAGTCTGTGCTCCTATCCACTACACTATACTTCTTCCCATTATCATGACATACTCATTATCGTAAACCTATATCTCTATATCTGTGTGACCACTTGGGTTGGGGGAGATGGAATAATAAAAGGGATACTTGAGTGAAACATGGAGACTGTTGGTGAAAAAAATGCCACCTAACCCTTGGAGGAAGAATTCACTTATTATAATCCCACTGTGCTAATCTGAAGCACAACCAGGTAAACTATATCTGAAGAGAAAGCAAAATGCCTGATTAGTAGCATACCTAAGTCCTATTAAAAGGCTCAGTTTATTTGCATATTTTTGTTAGTCTCGGGGTATCCTAAAATGTCTTTGAGAGAAAAATGTGATTAGGCCACTCCTGGTGAATATATGTGGATTTCCACCCATTCCATTTCAGTTAAATAAAGATACTTGGTTTGTCAATGGCTACAAGATGTAAAACATTAAGTATGCCATACATGCATTAGCTGGTGGTGTTAACATTACTTTACTCAGATGAAAGCCATTACTCAGATTGCACTTCAGAGTTCCCCTAATGAATGTAGCAAAGAATGACTTGACATAAAAATTACTTTCTGGGGGTTGCAGAATAAACCAGTATTGTTTATTTTTTAAAGATTTAGTTTTACTTAGTTTATTATGGTTTTAGTCATACAGAAGTTTTCAGTTTTCTCTGTAGTCAGATCAGTTTATCAGTTTTCTTTATGATTTCTGGGTTTTGATCAAAGGTACAAAGTCCTTTTTTTATCAAGTAATAAAGATATTCTCTTGTATTTACTTCTAGTACTTTTTCAATTTTGTTTTTTAATATAAGTAATTGACTTTCTATATACTGTGAAGGTGTAATGATCTAACTTTTTAAAAAATTGCTGACTAATTTTTCCAACACTTTTTATTGGATAGACTATTCTTCATATTTTCACAAAGTCTACTTTAGTCTACAGTTTTGTATATTTACTTACTGATGTATCACTTCCCCTTTTGATATAAACCCGGCATCTTGACAGTCTGTCTGTTGTCTTATCCTTCTTAGTTCAGGCACTAAAAGAATAGAATACATATGGCCCTCCTGTTTTGAACTTGCAACCTCCAAAAAATTAAAATTTTTGAATCACTGTTTTTAATGGTTCTTACTGCTGGTCTTACTTTTTGTAAATGATATTTTTTAAATTATACTTTTAGACTTTTGCTTGGAATGTAGAAATGTAATTATTTTTCATATTGATGTCATAATGGTAACCTTGCTAATCTCTCTTATTCTAATAATTCCTCTGTAGATCCTTTTGAGTTTTCTTTATTGATAATCAAATTATCTGTGAATAATGGTATTTTTGTTGTTTCTTCATTTCCAATCCTTTCGTCTTTTATTTCTTTTCCTTATCTTATTGAGCTGGTTGGAACCTCAAGTACAATGCTGAATAGAATGCACAATCATGGGCATTCTTCTCTTGTCTCTGACTTTTTAAGGGGAATGCTTTTAATGTTTCACCATTACATATAATGTTTGCTGTGGGTTTTTTGTTTGTTTATATATGCCATTTATCAAATTAGGAAGTACCCTTCTGTTCCTGGTTTACTAAGAGTTTTGTTTCTTTTTTATTTTATTACAAGTGGGTTTTTTGTTTTTTTTAAAGATTGACACCTGAGCTAACAACTGTTGTGAATCTTCCTTTTTTTTTTCCTGCTTTTTCTCCCCCAATCCCCCCAGTACGTAGTTGTATATTTTAGTTGTGGGACCTTCTAGTTGTGGCATGTGGGACACCACCTCAGCATGGCCTGATCAGCAGTGCCATGTCCACGCCCAGGATCTAAACTGGCAAAACCCTGGGCTGAAGCAGAGTGCTTGAACTTAACAACTCAGCCACGGGGCCAGCCCCTACAAGTGGGTTTTTGAATGAGAACTTTTCTGCTTTGATTTTGTTGAGATTTTTCACCGTAGATTTATTAGCAAGGTGAATTGCATTACAGATTTTCTGATGTTGAACTACTCTTGCAACCTGGATAAACTCAACTTAGTAATGATATGTTCTCTTTTTAACACTGCTGATTTGGGTTGCTAATATATTTTATGTAAGATTTTCATATCTCTGTTCGTGAGTGAGAATGGGCTATAATTTACCTTTTTCTAATCTCCTTGACAGGTTTTAGTATCAGTGTTTTACTTGCCTCATAAAATGAGTTGGACAATATTTCTACTTCTTCCATTCTTGGAAAAGTTTGAGTAAAAGTGGAATGATCTGTTGTTTGAATTTTTGGTAGAATTCTCTGATAAAACCAAAGGTGATTGATGTTTTCTTTGTGGAGAGATTTTTAATAACTGATTCAAATTCTTTAATAATTTATAGGACTATTGAGATTATTTTATTTCTTATTTTCATTTATATTTTTATAGAACTTTCCACTTAGTCTAATTTTCCCCAATTTATTGACATAAAATTATGCCTAACAGTCGCCTGTTATCTTTTTCATCTTTGTGATGATGGTCCCACTTCTTGTTCCTAATACTGTTTTATCTGTCTCTTTTCTTTTTCTCAATCTGCTGGAAGTTGGTTTATTTTATTAGTTGTTTCAAAGAACCAATATATTAGCTTTGTTGATCAGACTGTATTTTATCTTTATTTTCACTTTCATTAAATTCTGCTCATATCTTTAGTATTTCCTTCTTTCTACCTTCTTTGGGTCTTTTCTGTGGTCTTTTTCCCTAACTTTTCATTTCTTTTCTAATATAAGCATTTAAAGTTATACATTTTTCTTGTCCTTTATTTTGTGTATAGTAGAAAAATTAGCAATCAGTATTTTCAAAGTGGAGAAAAGTATCTCCTTCTGACGTCTAAATTGCTACTATCAATTGTAACTAAATTCATAGTGCTCACCCTGTCAGACAATATGATTTTGATATATACATGGAAAAATCATACTTACCAATGTTGTTTTAATGTTATCTTGTTTCCATACAGGATTCACCTTTATTTGATCTCATTAAACAAGCAAAGGACCGAGAAGGCCCAGCTGATCACCTTGAATCTGCTTGTACTCTCAACCTTCCTCTCCAGAATAATCATACTGCAGCAGACATGTAAGTAGAGTGTATCTTATGTTATCCACCCAGCCTGCACATGGATTTTGAGCATGGTGTAATGGGAGAGACTATATAGAAGCTGTAGGGAATAGAATTTTGAATAAGACATTGTTCCTGCTTTCAAGAAGCAGGAGTATAAGATATATGACCCAAGTAAAGGTCATATAAAGTAGTACAAAGTGCTACTGAAATCACTCGGGTTTGCTGTAATGTGGGCAGTTTTCATGGCAGAGATGGCAATTTAGATAGGCCTTAAAGGTGGAATAGGATTTCAACATGGAAACTGGAGAGGAGGAAGGAGACAGAAAAGTGTTCCACGAGTCAGACGTGGCATGAACCCAAAGCATCACAGCCAGGAAAGCAGGAAACATTTTTCAGGGAGTGCAGGTCAGTGCATTTGGAGTAAAGCATAGGATAGGCATAGGGAGTAGTGGGGGATATGAGACCAAAATGGTTGATTAATGGATGGCGATGATAATGGAAGAAGCAAGCAATAGCTAACATTTATTGAGGGTTCACTATGTGCTGAACAGTTACCTAAGTACTTCAGATTTTTTTTTTAAATTTAATCTTCATAACAGCCCTGTAGGGTAGTAGATACTGCTATCAGCCTCAGTTATCTATAAAATAGGAATTACAGGAAGAAGCTAACTTGCCAAAAGTCAACAGAAACTAAACCCAAGCAACCTGACCCCAAAGCCCATACTTTTAACCGTTCTAGCTACACTGCCTTTCTTGGCAGTGTGTCTAATGTTATGTTTTATGTAGGAATTGACGTTACAGTGTTCTGTGGTTAGTGCAGTGACTATTTTCCAGAGATGTCATTTTCATGCTAACTTGTACCCAAAGTATTTCTAGCATGTAGAGCCTCTGCCTTCACATATAAATTTGTTTGTTAGGCAATACATTAATATAAATAAGTTAAGCCTTATCTTTTTCTTTAATTCAATAAGCAGTTATCTGTTAAATGCCAGGGAGTGTTTTAGGCACTGAGACTACGAAGGAGAATAAGATGGGCTAGGTCCTTCCCATCATAAGAGCCTAACATTCTGGAGGAAGGAAATAGACAGTGGATAAATAAACTAATGCATAAAGTGATTTTACTGTATAATAAGTTCTTTAATTGAAATAAACAGAGTGATGTGAAAGAGAGAAACTGAGAGAGTGATAGAATGTTTAGGGAAGCTTTCTCTGATGAAGTGATATTTGATCTGTGACCTCAAGGACAAGTGGATGCTGGCTAGGCAAAAGTCTGCTTGATGTGCATTCCAGGCAAAGCAGATGGCAAGTGCAGTGGCCCTAGAGGAGATCAAACTTAGCTGGTCTGAGGAACAGAAAGAAATCCCAGTGTGGCTGGAGAAGAGTGAGCAAGAGGAGACATACAGGACGAGGTCGGAGAGGCAAACTGGGGCTAGACCTTGTAGGTTCCCATAGGCCATAGAAAAGAGTTTGCATTTTAGAAGGGCAGTGGGAAAGCATTAAGGGTTTAACCAGGCGTGAGCTTGCTATATTCAGTAGTCCAAGTGAGAAATATAGATGACTTGGGCTAAGATATGTCAGCAGAGATAGAAAGAAATGGAAAGATCTGGGATGTATCTTAGAGGAAGATTTAATAGAACTTGGTTTTGCATTGAATTTGAGGATCTGGAAAAAGGGGAAATTAAAAGTAACTCCTAGGTTTTTGACTTAAGACTGGATGTAATGTGGAGCCATTTATTGAGATGGGAAGTACAGGGGGAAGAAATCAAGAGTTCTGCTTTGGCCTTCTTAAGTTTGAGATTCAAATAGTGATACCCAGTAGGTAATTGAATATTTGATACTAGATCAAGAAACACTAACTTCTACCCAAGTTAAGTCTGTCTACCATAATTGTCAGTTAGTGAATTGAAGAGAAATCCAAGATTGATAGTAGACTAGGCCCTGGAACTTATAAAATCATTATGATGGCGATTTCCTTTTCCTCATGTACTACTTAATATACTACATGTGGTAGAAACATCCATAGTAAGGTACAGATCCTACTTCCTGCTCAGAATTATTTCTCATATACTAAAACAAAATTGGAAAGTAGACCTTGATTATCTTGTAAAATAAAGGGCAACACAGAGCAGTGGAACATCAGAAATTGAGAGGAAGTATTTACTAATATCTCTGCCTTGATTTATGTCTGACAGATTTAGTATACAAGTGTAAATCTGCTTTGATAACTTTATCTGAAGTATTAATTCATAGAATTCTGTACTATATAATTTTGATGAGTGTATGTGTGTGTAACTTAACTCTTATCATATATATGAACCATAGTTATCAATAAAACATTTTTAAGAGGAATATTACAACACTGTTTTGGTATCAATAACTTGTTCTTTTAAGCTGGAGTTATCTTATAATCTCAATCCCACTATAAAATTATTAAAATGAAACATCTATACATATACAGCTTTTTTAATCAGTAAGGCAGTGATTCCCAGGAAAAGCCACTTATTAAAATAGAGTTGGAAATGATAATGACAAGCTTAGTTTTCCTATTAAGCTATCTTTTCCAGTGTCTATTTAAATAGCCTGCCCAAGGAATTTGGCTTAGAATAACAGACTAAGTAGATGAGATGTGTTTGGATGCATGTGTACAGCCGTGTGTGCATGTGTGTGTGTGTGTGAGAGAGAGATATTCTTAGGAAACTTCAAATGAAGACTTTTCCTTTGAATATATCTAGGTATCTTTCTCCTGTAAGATCCCCAAAGAAAAAAGGGTCAACTACACGTGTAAATTCTACTGCAAATGCAGAAGCACAAGCAACCTCAGCCTTCCAGACTCAGAAGCCAGTGAAATCTACCTCCCTTTCACTCTTTTACAAAAAAGGTTAGTAGATGATTACTTTGAAGAGCATGGACTCTGAAACCAGGCTGACTGGGTTCAAATCATGGCTCTTCTGCATACTAGGTGTGACCTTAGGTAAGTCACTTAATATTTCTATGCCTCAGTTTCCTCATCTGTCAAATGGAAATGATAATAACCTACTTTATAATAATAATAATCTACCTTATAGGTTTCTAAGATAATTGAATGAATTAATACATAAAATACTTCCAACAGTGCCTAGCACATAGTAAGCGCTCAGAAAGTGTTAGATGTTGTTATTGTTTCTGCTGTTGCTGCTGTTGTTATGCATTCAAATTAATGTTTGGAAATATTTGCTTCTGACATTACTTTCGCTGTTCAGGTCTGTATGTAGAGTTGAGATTATACAGTGTGCTGTGGCCTAGTGCAGGCGTATTTCCTGGCAACCAGGTTGTATAGCATTCTCTGATTCTGTGTGTATGTGGTTGGGCAGGGAGGTTGGTTTGTGTGTCTGTGCATGTGTAATACATTACAAGTGCACACTCATTTGGAGCTCTTTGAAGGAAAGTGAAAGGCCAGATCCTCTACAATAAATCTTTTTTCTGATTTTATTCAAGTCAGAAATATACTAAGCTCTATAGGCATATTTAGATAGCCCTTAAGTGAGTAGTGGCTCCAAAGTGTGGTCCCCAGTGAGCAGAGTCCACCTCACCTGAAATGTTGGAGAAAGAAGAATCTTTGCTTGGGCCCCACCCTAGAAGTACTCAATCAGAAACTCTAAGATGAGGCATAAAAATACTTGTCTCAAACCCTCCACACAAGTCTAAGGCATGCTAAAGTTTGAGAACCACTGCGATAAATTAACTAAAAAATTGTGATTGTCTTATGCAAGTCTTTGAAAAGTACATTTAAACCAAAGGTCATTATATTTCAAGTAGATGGAGGAAAATTCAATTTTGTGGATTCCTTTTCTCCTAATCTGTATTCCAATAGCATTTTTTTGAGAGTAATTAAGTTTCATATCACAGTCATGTTACCACTTAGGTAATCTACAGGTCTATCATTTTTCAACAGAGTATGCTTCATTGGTATTTTATAGACAAAAACACTGTTTTTTGTTTTTAGAATTGGAAAAATTAATAGACACTGACAATTCCATTATTTTTAAAAATAATTATCCCTCCTGAATATTAATAAGAATTTCCAACATCTGTAATGAGTGATTACCAACAGAAGTGAAACAAACCTTTTTTGGTTTGTCAAAATTCACAATATCTTATGATCTTTCTTCTTCTACCTTCCATCTCTGCCTCAGTTTCATGCTGTAATAGTTAATTCAGGAAGTAGTATTTTGCTTTTTATGTACCTAGCACTATGCTAAAACTAGGAATCATTTATTCATAAGGAAAATAGTGGTAGAGGTGAGGTTACTGTTAAAATGCTACTTAATAGTATTATGGTTATAGCAATTTAATCTTTTGAAAAAATCCACTTCTAAGTCAAAATGAACAGTAAACACGACTAATTCCCTTCTCTCTCCAGTGTATCGACTAGCATATCTTCGACTAAATACCTTGTGTACACGCCTTCTGTCTGACCACAGAGAGCTAGAACACATCATTTGGACCCTTTTCCAGCACACCCTGCAAAATGAGTATGAACTCATGAGAGACAGGCATTTGGACCAAGTAAGAAAACAATGCAATTCACCTACTTATTTGTTAACTATGTGCTGATTTCTTAAAAAAGGTTAGATTCAAATGAGAAGCTTAGATCAATTTAGTAGACTTAATATATATTCACTTGTTGGCAACTTTTTATATTTTTGCTGTAATTCTTAAAAATTAGAGCTTGAGAGTATTTCAGTAACTTGACTTCTACGATGACATGAAGGATCTTATTGGCAAAATCACTGAAGAAACTGTACTGTAGGCTTTTTCTGTGTTGTGGAGAGCTAGATTTCATTTTAGTGTGAAAAAAAACTTGAGACTTAAGAACCAGTTTATCTAACCAGTGCCAAATGAATGAATGAATGAACGAACGAACTAAGGAATGAGTTAATTAATTAATTGATTTACAGAGAATTATCCCTCATATCTTCTTTTTTCTTCTCTGTAAACAGGATAATAAGAATATTTTTTGGTAACAGCTTTATTGAAATATGATTCACATACCATACAAATTACACATTTAAACTGTATAATTCAGTGTCTTGTAGTATATTCACAGAGTTGTGCGACCATCTCCAAAATCAATTTTAAAACATTTTTATCATGCCAAAAAGAAACCCTGTACTCTATAGCACTCACCCTCCTATTCTCCCACCCACTCCAGCCCCGGGGAACAAACACTAATCTACTTACTGTCTCTATGGATTTTCCTATTCTGGTCATTTCATATAAATGGAATCATATAATATGTTATCTTTTTGTGTCTAGCTTCTTTCACCTAGTAAAATGTTTTCATTGTTCAACTGTGTTATAGCTTGTATAAGTACTTCATTCCTTTTTAATACCAAATAATATTCCATTGTATGGATATACCACTTCATGTTTATTCATCAATTGATATACATTTGAATTGTTTGAAATTTTGGGCTACTATGAATAATGTTACTATGAACATTCATATACAAGTTTTTGTGTGGACATGTCTTTTCATTTTTCTTGGGTGTTTACCTGCAAGTGGAATTGGTGGGTCATATTGTAACTCTCTGTTTAACCTTTTGAGACGTGGCCAGATTATTTTCCAACATGGCTACACCATTTTACGTTCTTACCAGCAGTGTATGAGGTTCCACTTTCTGCACATCCTCACCAACTTGTTATTTGCCTTTTTGATTATAGCCATACTAGTGAGTATGAAGTGGTATCTCTTTATAGTTTTGATTTGCATTTCCCTGATGGCTAATGATGTTGATTGAGCATCTTGTCATATGCTTATTGGCCATTTGTATATCTTCTTTGGAGAAATATCTATTCAGATCTTTTGCCTTTTTTTTTTTTTTTTTTTTTTCGCTGAGGAAGATTCACCCTGAGCTAATATCCATACGTGTCTTCCTTTATTTTTTAGTACGTGGGCTGCCAGCACAACATGGCTGCTAAGAGCAGTGTTGGTCTGCGCCTGGGAACTGAACCTGAGCTGCCAAAGTGGTGTGTGCTGAACTTAACCACTAGGCTGCCAGGGCTGGTCCTGCCTATTTTTCAATTGGATTGTCTTTTTTTAGTATTGAGTTATAAGAGTTCTTTACATATTCTACATACAAGTCCCTTATCAGATACATGATTTGCAGATATTTTCTCCCATTTGTGAGTTGTCTTTTCACTTTCTTGATGGTGTCCTTTGAAGCACAAAAGTTTTTAATTTTGATGATGTTCAATTTATCTTTTTCCTGTTATTACTGGTGCTTTTGGTGTCATATCTAAGAAACAATTGCCAAATCAGAGGTCGTAAAGATTTATTCCTGTTTTCCTCCCAGAGTTTTATAGTTTTAGCTCTCACATTTAGGTTTTGATCCATTTTGAGCTCGTTTTTGTATGTGGTATGAGGTAGGGGTCCAACTTCATTCTTTTGTATATCACTGCTAGTTGTTCTAGCATCATTTCTTGAAAAGTCTTTTCTTTCTCTATTGACAGTTGTTGAAAATCAACTAACTGTAAATTTGCAAATGTTTACTTCTGATCTCTTAAATCTATTCCATTGATGTGTATGTCTCTTCTTATGCCAGTCCCACACTGTCTTGATTACTGTAGCTTTGTAGTAAGTTTTGAAATAGGGAAGCATTAGTGCTCCATTCTTGCTCTTCTTTTTCAAGGTTGTTCTAACTATTCTGAAACTTGAATTTCCATATTAATTTTAGGATCAGCTTGTCAATTTCTGCAAAGAAGCCAAGTGGGATTTTGGTAGAGATTACAGTGAATCATACATCAATTTGAGTACTCTCATCTTAACAACACTAAGTCTTCCAATCCATGAACATGTGATGTCTTTACATTTATTTAGATCTTTTTAAATTTCTTTCAATAATGTTTTGGAGTTTTCAGCATACAAGTCTTGCACTTGTTTTGTTAAATTCATTCCTAAGTACTTTATTCGTTTTTTTTTTTTTCCTTTTTCTCCCCAAAGCCTCCCAGTACATAGTTGTGTATTTTTAGTTGTGGGTCCTTCTAGTTGTGGCATGTGGGATGCCACCTCAGCGTGGCTTGATGAGCAGTGCCATGTCCGTGCCCAGGATCTGAACTGGTGAAACCCTGGGCTGCTGAAGCGGAGCGTGCGAACTTAATCACTTGGCCACGGGGCCGGCCCCAGTACTTTATTCTTTTTAACACTCTTGTAAATGGAATTATTTTCTTAATTCCTTTTTTGGATGGTTCATTACGAGTATATAGAAATACAGTTAATTTTTGTGTATTGATCTTGTATTTGACAACCTTGCTGAAGTTGTTTATCAGTTCTAATAGTTTTTTAGTGGATTCCTTAAGATTTTCAATATATAAGATCATGTCATCTGTGAATAGATATAGTTTTACTTCTTTTTCAGTCTAGATGAATTTTATTTCATTTACTTGCCTAATTGCCCTGGCTAGAACCTCCAATACAATGTTGAATGGAACTGGTGAGAGGGCACTTCTTTGTCTTGTTCCTGATCTTGTTACTGAACCGAAAATGGGTTTGCTTCCTGGCAGGTTAAAATCAGACTCTGGACCAGAAATAGCTTGTTTGTAGCAAATGGGAGGCCACAGGAATCATTTCCAAAGTCATGGCTATCCCTGAGCACGAGACAGCGGGGGCCTTTTATTTTGGATGGGGAATGAATAGTCAAAAGGGAGAGGTGGGTATTCGCTTGCCCAGGCTCAGCTGGAAAAGTCCTTCCACATACACTGCAGGGTATGGTAATAAGGCCTAAGCTCCTCCTGGAGAGATCTTAGCATTAAAAATGAGGCAAAGGTCATATGCTTCGCTCCTGTAATGGGGTTTGGTCTAGTTCAGGTGGTTGGTGGTTGCATCTCGTAACATAACAAAAAGAAAAATTGAGAGAAACAGTTAATGCTTCCAAACCCTGCCCTGAGTTCCTCAGGGCATTTAGTTGGTGACAGTCTTAGGGGAAAGCATTCAGTCTTTCCTACAGGAAATTAAATTTCCATTTTTTGAAGCTAAAAAAAAAGGTAACAGTACTTTTTAGAACACAACTACGTAACAAAATTCTGACTATTTTTACATTACATTTATTTACTAGATTATGATGTGTTCTATGTATGGCATATGCAAAGTGAAGAATATAGACCTTAAATTCAAAATCATTGTAACAGCATACAAGGATCTTCCTCATGCTGTTCAGGAGGTAGGCAATCTTCCATGGTAAGATTTTTTTGTATATACCCATATCTATAATAGAATAACTTTAGTCATTAATTAGATCATATATTCTGACCTTACTATATAAATTCACATATCAATTTTTTACTTTTATATTATTGGTTAATTATTTGTAACTAAAATGAAATTGGAAAGTTAACGCACTTTATAAGTTAATAAGGAATACTATATCCCTGCACTAAGGAGGATATCTGTAATACACTTTTACATGTGTATTAAAATATGTATATATAATCTGTGACATTTCACTTCTGGTAGAGCATCTATAATCCAAGCCTAGCAAGGCTTTTTCAGATTATTTTTTCCCTATATAATATGTGCTTCTTACTGTTAAAAAGTTTTATGAACTATTAAAAAAGAAAATATAAAGAGAGAAATTCCCAAATTCATTTAACAACTGTTTTTGCTCTTCTTCCTCAGACATTCAAACGTGTTTTGATCAGAGAAGAGGAATATGATTCCATTATAGTATTCTATAACTCGGTCTTCATGCAGAGACTGAAAACAAATATTTTGCAGTATGCTTCCACCAGAGTATGTTGAAAGTATCCTTTGATTGGGAAAATCTAATTATAAAGCAATGAATCTTACTAAAACATTAAATAATCTACTTTTTTGTTTTTGCTCTAGCCCCCTGCCTTGTCACCAATACCTCACATTCCTCGAAGCCCTTACAAGTTTTCTAGTTCACCTTTACGGATTCCTGGGGGGAACATCTATATATCACCCCTGAAGAATCCATATAAAATTTCAGAAGGTCTGCCAACTCCAACAAAAATGACTCCAAGATCAAGGTTTGTGTTTTCTCTTTAGGGAAGTGGTAAAGAATAAGAGGGGATTATTTTGATCCAAACATAAAAATATCAAGCCTTCTTCCTTTAAAATAAGCTAGACTCGGGGCTGGCCTGGTGGCGCAGCAGTTACGTTCACACGTTCCGCTTCTCGGCGGCCTGGGGTTCGCTGGTTTGGATCCCAGGTGTGGACATGGCACCGCTTGGCAAAAGCCATGCTGTGGTAGGCATCCCACGTATAAAGCAGAGGAAGATGGGCATGGATGTTGGGTCAGGGCCAGTCTTCCTCAGCAAAAAAAAAATTGGCAGCAGATGTTAGCTCAGGGCTAATCTTCCTCAAATAAAAAAAATAAGCTAGACTCTTGAGTTGCTTATTTATATTAAGTGATATAAGTAATTTATATTAAATTCTTATTTGGGAGGAATGAAAGATAATCTGTTTACTTTAAATGGATTTACAAAAAGTGTCATCAACTTTTCTGGCTGCTGGGGTCTGTTCTTTTGTAAAGAGAACCAGTTTGGTAATAGGTTTCAAGTCACTTTCATATTTTTGTAAGTTGCCGTTCTGGTAAATAAAGTAGATTCTTTTTGGTTAAGAATTTTTATTCTGTAGTTTATTGACTGCCCTGTAAACTCTTTCTGTGGACCTGTTCATCCTGCTTTGTTGTGAAAATCTAGATGACTGATTAAATGTTGATGACTGTAAATTAAGTCTTTAGAAGTCCATCCCTAATTCTGCTTGTGGCTTCCGCATATTACTTTGGGCAGGTCTCTCTGTCTACTTTAGAACAGTGCTGTGGATCAGGGAAATGATGAGTGTGAACCTGTTTTAAACTCTCAGATGAAAGGTTCTGTGCAACAAATCATTATATTATCTTCCACATCGAACCTCAAGTGCTCTCTGGCTTTGAAGTACTTCAATTGACTTATTATATATTATCATGGGCTATTTGAAACTGACTTTATTTGTATAAAGTGGGAGGCAAATTAGCTACTATAGTTAATGTAGTCTCATCTTAGAAATTGTCAGCCCATACCTTTGTACTTAATGGACCAAAAAAACAAGGAGAAGGAGATGTATTAACCCCTTGGAAAACGTTTGTGAGATGTCTTTAATTATATAAGTAATGTACACTCATGATAAAAATTTCAAACTCTACGAGAAAAGATAAAGTAGAAAATAATTGGCAAATGATATAAATGCTCTTGTATGCCCCTGTACCATCCTTTGTTTATTTGGTGTTCTTATGGTTATCTATACTGATATCTACAACTTATATTGTAAGCTGCTAAGATTCCGCACCATGTCTGTTTAATTTACGCAGTTCTACACCACCACATGAAAGTGTGTACTTAGGTAATTTTTAATGATGATAATTAATCCATATTATGTTCATAATGATGGCTTTTGCTGGTCTTAGTGAAATCACTTCCGGGTTGGGGTTATTTAGCAAAAAACTCATTCTGAAAATCCTAATAAATCATTGATCAGGCATTAAGAGAACCTTAACACACTACTTACCCAGCATATTTAGGTATTTTGATTAATCAGATATCTATAAGATGATGGCCACTTATCAAGGAATTGGAGGAGAATAAAATCTATATATCTACTAATTCCATGCACATATGATCAAATCTTTGTTATGTCAGGCTAATGCTGCTCTTTAGCTGATTGTCATATACATAAGTTACATGGTTCAAACAAATCAATAGAGGTGTCTGATTCTAGGGTATATGATAAACAGCCTTTACTGTATATCCATATAGATCCTAATTAGAATTCTCATTATTGGAGCTGGCCCCATGGCCAAGTAGTTAAGTTTGCATGTTCCGCTTTGGCATCCTCGGGTTCGCCAGTTCACATCCTGGCACGGACATGGCACCGCTCATCAAACCATGCTGTGGTGGCATCCCACGTAAAAGAACCCCCCTATGGTTGGGGTATACAACTGTGTGCTGGGGCTTTGGGGAGAAAAAAGAAGAGGAAGATTGGCAACAGATGTTCGCTCAGGGCTAATCTTCCTCACCAAAAAAAATATATATATATATTCTTATTATTACTTAATACAGTAAGTTTTTGCCAAATGTAACTTGAATTTTTAAAGAGAAAATGTAAAAGAAATTTTAATTGATTTACCCATTGATTTATGAAGAATTAAGTAGGGGTAAATTTAAAATGTTCTTTTATCCTCTTTAAATGTGGACATTGGCAAAATAGGTTCTTGCAGATATGTAGTTCTTGGCTTTAAAAATCTAAGAGTCCAGCTGAGTGTATGATTAGTCTGGCACTGTTAGAATAAGCCCCCAATGAGTATAATTTGTCAGTGATTCTGGGGGTAGAGGAGACCTTTGATTTGGTATTTCTGATAGTTGAGAGTGATGTGTGCATGTTTATCTCTGCACAGTTGTATTTGATAGTCATTACTAATTTGTATTTTATCTTAACTTGACAGAATCTTAGTATCAATTGGTGAATCATTTGGGGTGAGTATATTTTCTTTCTATGAAATACAATGGCATGTACTATAACTATAAAAGAAATTGAAGATTTCTATAATTTGAATTTATAAATGCTATTATTATTCAAATACCTCATCCAGGTACATTGCATAGAATTTAGAAGACAGATATATACATTAAGATTTATTTTCAAATCAGATTTAATTTCAGGTCGTACTCATAATTGGTGAATATCAAAGCTGTACAGTCATGCATGCCTTAACGACAGGGATATGTTCTGAGAAGTGCATATGGACTGCATATATGATGGTGGGCCCATAAGATTAGTACCATATCTGGGTGTGTTGTAGGCCATACTATCCAGGTTTGTGTAAGTACACCCTTTGATGTTCGCCCAGTGACGAAATCGCCTAACGATGCATTTCTCAGAACATATCCCTGTCGTTAAGCCATGTGACTGTACATATATATGTGTGTGTATATATATACATTCATGTATATACATACAAAAATATGTATGTATTCACTAATTATGAATATGATTTGAAATAAGATACTCCAAAATATAACCACCACCATCTGAATGTCAGCAGCCAGTCCCTACCTACTGGTCTTCTCCTTCTGTACATGTACATACTTTTGCTTGTCCTTCCTCTGAGACTTCTTGGACATTCTTTCTCTGGCAAATTGATTAGGAATTGGTTACATGAGACTCTGCCCCAGGGTAAGTGGAAGGGCACGTGGATGTCTTTGTTCCAGAGGGCTCTGAGGGAAATCTCAGCTTTGAAATAGGTGTTCTCGGCTGGGAACCTACTGCTCCACTGGGCCTTCCACTAACAGAACTAATTCAACAGTCCTGTACCAGTGTGCATTATTGTTAATCATGTTCACCACCCCCACCCCTCCTGCCTACATTAGTTATTTACTGCTGCATAACAAATCACCCCCAAGCTTAGTGACTTAAAACAAACATTGTAAAATCTCAGTTTCTGTGGGTCAGTAATCCAGGCACGGCTTAGCTGGGTCCAGGGCTTCCCCTCCCAAGGCTGCCATCAACGTGTCAGCTGGGGCTGCAGTTATCTCAAGACTCAGTTGGAGGAGGATCTCTTGCAAACTCATTCCTGTGACTGTTGCCTGATCCTTGATGGCTAGCAGCCCAGGCTGTCAGTTCCTTGCCACTTGGGCCTCTTCATTTGGCTATTCACTACTCAACACAGCAGCTTGCTTCCCCCAGAACGAGGACTCTGAGAGAGGGGAGGTGGGAAAGAGGGAGATAATGAGCAATATGAAAGTCATGGTCTTCTTGTAACTAATACTAGACGTGACGTTCCATCACTTTTGCCATACCATTTTTCTCAGAAACAAGACAGCACTAGGTCCAACCCGCACTCAAGGAGAAGGGGATTACACAAGGATGTAAATAGTAGGAAGTGGGGAGTAGTGAGAACCATTCTAAAGTCTGCCTACCACTTCCCCAAATGAAATAACTACAGAGACATAATAGTTTGTATGCTAAAAGACCAACTGTTAAAATACCTTAAATAGTAAATGCTGTGATGTGGAGCTCAAGATAGGCTGCAGCTGTCAGACTTCCCAAAGTAGATGTGGGACCACATAAGTAAGCTTGGACCTGGATAGGTATAGAGTAGTGCTCTTTAAACTTTTCTGCTTGCCATACTTTAAAAAGAATTGACAAAATGTTATACGTACTTCTGCATTTTAAAGCTGATAACTAATAATCTTATACATTTAACAGGTGCACAGGATTTAGTTTCTATCATATTATATATGTGCTCCAAATATATTTTCCATCAAACCTGTTTTTGCATTTTATTTTTAAAAAACTAGCTCATTTAATTTTTGGAAAATAAAGCATAATTAGCCAAGCTAATCCTCACTGTCATATCAATCAGTCAAATCAGACTTAATTTCTATGAGAAAGTCTGACTTTATCTTTTAGTTCAAACGAACGTGTTCCTGTACATCCCCAAGATAATCACCTCACTCTGGTTCTAAAATAGATAAGAAATAGAATTTTTGCATGTGGTGTCCCTTGGATAAAATAAGGTGGCATGCCCTCTTTGGTATTTCTCAAAGTAAAGCTTCCTTTACTTTGCTACGACAGGATTCTCCCTCAGGAGATACATGTTTCAAATCATCTCCAATAATACTGAATGGATTCAAATTCTTACATCTTTTTAATATTTGATTTTTTATTTAAAAAACTATGAATTAGCATTTTGACAAATATTATATCAATGATGGTTTAAAATATATTAACTATATGACTTGTCAACATAATACCCATAAAGTGAGTCCAAAATTATTATTCAGTGGACATTTCACCTCTTTATAAATTCTTGTGGCATTCTTGCTGGTTATATAATGCCCTCAAAAAAAAGAAAAGGTCAAAAACAAGGTTCCAGAAAGCTGTTCGAGCTCTACATGCTTTTGAGAAGTAGCCCTGGTTTGTGTGGGAGTGACTTCCAAAAATGAGGAACCAGGACTTTCAGAGTAGTAGTCAGAGTTGTTGGAGGAAGAGCCTCATGGGAAGAAACAAGATGATTTAAAAAGAGTGAGTATTTAATTGAGGTAGAGCTACTCAGAGTACAGTCACTATGATTTTGAGATTTTTCATATCTCTTATTTGGTCCAATAAAGCAGAAAATTAAATTGCAGGTATTACCTCTGCCTGATTTTTGACACACTCCCAACTGCAGCTAAGGGATGCTAACTACAAAATGCTGGCATGTAATGATGTAAAATAAAGAATTCTGTAATTTGTAGACTTCTGAGAAGTTCCAGAAAATAAATCAGATGGTGTGTAACAGCGACCGTGTGCTCAAAAGAAGTGCTGAAGGAAGCAACCCTCCTAAACCACTGAAGAAACTGCGCTTTGATATCGAAGGGTCTGACGAAGCAGATGGAAGGTAGGAGCAGTTTAGAGTGTTTCTCAGTAGCCTAGCTGGTCATCAGAGCATCCAGGGTGCCAGTCTGCTCCTGACTTCCACCAATCCCTTTCCTGCCAATTTTATTTGGAAATTGTGAGGATTGCTCAAAATAAGGTATGTGATGCATCCCAAAGTTAAAAGCATCATATACATTCATGTACTATCTACTGAAAATAATTGAAAATATCAGATGTTTAAAAGCTGATTACTTTTTTACAAAGCTATTGACAAAAGTTACTAGTTTTGATTAACATTAGATTTTAAAATGCTTACTCTTGAAAAATATTAACTACTATGTTTTATAAGAACCACTGAAAAAATATATAGGATCATAAATTTGTCACATTTATATTTTAAATGGTTTGTTTATAAACCTTTGAAATTAAAAGCTACTTATTAAAATAAGAGCATAAAATAAGTCATTGAAAGCACCATAATTATTGGAAATTTGAGTTTTCCATTTATACCTATATGTATGAAATATTTTGTATTTTTTTTAATCTGCAGTAAACATCTCCCAGGGGAGTTTAAACAGAAACTGGCAGAAATGAGTAAGTACTTATCAGTTCACCTTATGTAAATGAAACAGTTGTTTACATTGCAAAAAGCCTTTTCATGTTATCAAAGAATAAATACATATAATTCCTTCAATTAGTGGACTTGCTTATGCATTTAAAATATAGTTCAATCAAGAATGCATTATATATTTGGGGTTGGCCCAGTAGCGTAGTGGTTAAGTTTGCACGCTCTGCTTCAGTGGCCTGGGGTGTGTGGGTTCGGACCTGCACACTGTTCATCAGGCCGTGCTATGGCCGCGTCCCACATACAAAATAGAGGAGGATGGGTGCAGATGTTAGCTTCCTCAAGCAAAGAGAGGAAGATTGGCAACGGATGTTAGCTCAAGGCCAATCTTCCTCCCCCCACCACAAAAAAAAGAATGTATTATTTCCCTACAAACATTTGTGGTTTAAATGTATGATACAAAGTGAAGATCATCTTTACCGTTTCTAAAATCTTTTGCGCAGGAAGACTAAGAAGTGAAACCACATCTTCAACAGCAATGGGCTGTGGTTAGAAAATATTTTAGGATAGCAGAACTATAATGAGGAACTCTTTAAAGAGTGTTGGATGTAGGGAAGGGTTTTATAGACTTAGCATATATGAACATCATCACTCTTCTGCTATTATGGAACTTTCCTAATTTGGAAGTTTTCAAACTTAATTTCAAACAAAAGTTTTCTGTTACTAGAAATCAGAATTTTGGTGAACACCAGATCATTTTCCAAGTTATATAGAGGACATAAATTTGGGATGTTAAAGCAAATGGAATTCTATCCTAAGCTGCCTTGAGACTGTAAAAGATTAACCCATGTATGGTAGAGGAAAGCACAGTAAGAAAAAGATAAACGTACTAACTGCTGCTGGGTTGTCTTAGAGAGGGAGCCATGACAGTGAGTGTGACATTTCTTGATAATCTGGTCCCAGATCCATCAACAAGAACAAGAGCTGGTACTTAGAAAGAAGACAAATATTTAGCATACTGTAAGTATTAAAACTAACATTGCTGGGTCATAGGACATATCAATTAAAACAATACCAATTATAATGTGACTTTCTGGCTTTCTCTCAACTCATCTCTGTAGATACTAACTTTGAAATATCAAGTATTTAAAAGAATGCTTTTGATTTTTTAAATCATTTTTTCTATGTGTATTATTTTGCAGAATACAGTTAAAATTAAATATACCAAAAGTTTAAATTTTGGGGTTATAAACGAATCTCCTTTGGAGCTACATCACCTCTTATACTCCTATTTTAACTTTCAAATAGTTGTGGCTTTTCCTCCCGGTACATGAAAATAGACATGAAGCTTGTAACGAAAATCAGACCTTGAAAACACGTGGAAGCATTTGGGAACCCACAAATATGCATTTTAAAAGGAGAAGAAAGCCGTAAAATCATGTATATTTTCTTGGAGAAGAGTTTAATTGATGTAGTTGGTACATTTCCCATTAGCACTTAGCTGTGCCCGTGAATTCCCTCTGTCAGACTGAAGTTCAGGGCCTTTGTGCAGCTGGAAGATTGGGAAGCAGCAGAAGTTTTAACCTGTAAGGCTAAGGAGTTCTCCAGGCTGCTCTTAACAGCTTTCCTCGAAGGATTGCATTCAGAAAAGATCATCACACAGTGCTAGATTTCTTAGAGTGAAGGACCAGAGGGGGAGACTTAGAATTACTCTTTTCTTTCTTTTCCAAGTGTAAATTCTTTGTGCCTCTTTACGAAGAGCCCCATCCACTAAAGTCAAGTTAAGAATTTTTAAATAATTAAGAGTTCTGTTTTTTTCTGTGTTATAATTATGTACTTTTAAAAGTCCATGTCCAAATTAAATGAGCTATGAGCTGATGCCTTTGCAGTACCTACAAGGCATCTCTGAGCGCAGAGGAATCCCTAGCTTTATGAAGAGTACCACTCACTTCACCAGATCCTTCTGGGCCAGCCCAGATCTCTGCTCTGCTCAAGTGCCAAACTCAACCTCTTCATCTCTAGAACAGGATCTACAAAGTTGGGTATACCTGGAAGGGTGTAAGACCACCTTTTGGGGTACATGAAGAAAATATTAAAATGTCTATTTATTTTTACCTCATCTATTTTTAATGTCTGAGGTATGTGTGTTTTATAATTTATACACAAATGTACATATGTGCATATTTGGGTGGTACATGCCTGGAAAAAAATTTAGTGATAGGGATATATGATAAAAAATTTGGAAACCACTGAGCTCCATCAGTTTTGCCATGAGCATAACCTATATGGCAGCCTTTTGCCAACTTACCTAGTACCATCAGTGCCATTAAAAGTTCTTTATCCTTCTTCCAGCTTCTACCCGAACACGAATGCAAAAGCAGAAGATGAATGATAGCATGGATACCTCAAACAGGGAAGAAAAGTGAGGATCTCATGACCTTGCTGGGCACTGTATTCACCTCTGGCCTCACCATTTCTCACAGATCTGACTCTAGAACTTGTCCAGGTTCTATTTATGGCCACATTTCTTTAGCTCTTTTTTGTGGATGTGAAGTGTGCAGATGCACGTTGAGTATTTGTACAGGCAATTCCTAAGCCACTTGCAATGTTGTAGTCAATAGAATATACATTGTTATTATACGAGATTGAAAATCTTGTTTAAATCCTTCCATTTAAAAAATTGTAACAGATGTTTCCATTTCCAAAGTGTAATTGCTCTGCTTTACAAATGGTGAGGATGCCCCGGGAGTGGGGGTCCTAACAACCCATGCCTGTCTGAGTACTTTGTCTTCTCTTGTGGCATATGTGTGATGTTTGCTATTATTTTTATTAATTTATATTTATATATTTTTTTAATTTAACATGAACACCCTTAGAAAATGTGTCTTGTCTTCCAAAGGCAATTTGGCTCACCGTCCCCTATTTACCCAGATGACCCTGAACTCTTCTGCTAAAACAGATATTAGAAACTAGAAAAAAATTACTAATTTTTACATATTAGATTTTAGTTTACTAATGGAATCTGATGTACTGTGTGCTTGTTTTATAAACTTTAGCTTTTAAATACAAGCAGAAAGCAAAGTATAAACATGATATTGTCATACTACTGATACAGATTTCATACCTCAGGACTTGTAAGAATTTATTGATTCTTTTTTTCATCCAACTCATGCTTTAAAATGAGGGTTATTAATAGTACTCTTGGTTTTTGTACCATTTAAATCACTGAGTTCATAAAGTACCCATCTAGTCCTTGGAAAAAAAAGTATTTGGCTAGCGCTTTGCTGTAGAGGACCCTAACACAGTATATCCCAAGTGCACTTTCTAATGTTTCTGGGTCCTGAAGAATCAAGACACAAAGTAATTTTACTCCATAAACAGACTGTTAACTATAGGAGCCTTAATTTTTTTTTCTTCACGATTTGTTTAATTGCATCTCAGCAATTATTCTGCCCTCCTAAATTTGGGAAGGGGTGTTTTCTCTGGAATGGTGCATGTCTTCCATGTATCTTTTGAACTGGCAATTGTCTGTCTTTTATTTTTTTTAAGTCAGTATGGTCTAACACTGGCACCTTCAAAGCCACATTGTTTCTAGTCCAAAATTGCAAGTAATCAAAGGTCTTTGGGTTAGGCGTTAATGTTTCTATCTGATTTTGTGCAGAAGCTTCAAATTTAGAATAGCTATATTAGAAAAAACAGGCACTCCCCCCCCCCACCCACCCCGGCACCTAAAGGTGTATTTAAACTGTGTTGTGTGATTAACTTATTTAGAGATGGTATAATTTAAAATAGGTGGTATTTAAGGTAGCATCAACCAGCTTTTAGGAAAATCACTTTGTCTAAACTCAGAGTTCTTTTTAAAAAGAAATCTGGTCTTATTTGTTAGAAAACGAAAGTTTATATTGTGCTCAATTAAGTTTCAAACTTATTTTTTTGACAGTTATCTTGATAACAAAGGCACTAGAAAGCTTTACCCCATTTCCTCATTAATTTTTGCATGAATATTATACAAATCAGTTAGCTTTTAGATCAAGGGCTTGCCATATTTCTGGGTCTTTTGCTAACAAGTTCACATTAGAATTAGTGCCAGAATTTTAGGAACTTCAGAGATCGTGTATTGAGATTTCTCAAATAAGGCTTCAGGTATTGCTTCATTGCTTTTTTATATTGGTTAAAACTGTACATTTGAAATTGCTATGTTACTATTTTTTACAATTAATAGTTTGTCTATTTTAAAATAAATTAGTTATTAAGAGTCTTAATGGTCTGATGTGGTCTTTGTATTAAGTGTACTAATGTGCCCTGCTGTATCTACATTCTCTCCCAGTATCTCATCCCTTCTTAGTCTTTAATGGGCTTAATATGCTGATGATTCCCAAATGTATTTCTCCAGCCCTAACCTCTTCATGGAGGTCAAAGCTTTCATAGCCAATAAAACTCTTGCTTCTTACTCCTCCCCCTTCCCAGCTTCTCAAAATACAAACCAGAATCCAACAAACAAAATTACCTTGTTTCTACCCTAGTATTTCCCCATTTTATTAAACAGTTGCTTAAGCCAAAAACCTCGTCTATTAACTCTTGTCTGGACCACTGTTAAAGTCTTCTAACTGGTCTCCATGTTCCTTCTCTTTCCTCTTTACCTTTCAATTCCATAAAGAGCAAAAATGATCCCTTTAAAATGTAACCTGATTCCCAGTGTGACTCTTCTTGCAGTATTTACACTCCTCATGGCCTGTTCATCAGCCCCTACCTACTTCTCCATCCTCATCTCGTGCTCCTTTCTCTTACTCACTACGCTTTAGCCACACTGACCTGTTCTCTTATAGTACAAAGCCTATCCCTACCTTGGGCTTTTATATTTGCTGTTCCTTCTCTCAGTGCTCTTCCCCCAGAATTTTGCATGGCTGGTTCCTTCCTGTCTTTCAGGGCTTAGCTCAGAGGCCTTTCTTGACCACCTTACTAAAATCCTTACTCTGTACTGTGTCAGTCTCCTTCAGAAGTGTAACAGCATTTATCACCAGACAAAATTGCCTTATTTGACTTGTCTATTGCCTATCTACCCACCCCTGCATCAGCCTGACTGGTCTTCTTTACTACTATAGCTCTAAAACCCATGTATTTCCAAGTATGCGGAAACAGGTAATATTCTCTTCCTCTTTTAAAAAACGATGTACTGAGTACCTATGATATTCCAGGCATAGTTCTAAATGTGAGCGATACATCAATGAATAAATAAAACTGAGATCCCCATCTCTGTGGAACTTACATTCTACTTCTAGTTTTGGGGAAAGAGAGCAAGCGAATAAATAAATGAATCTATAGTATGTCCAATTGTCTGAAGTACTGTGGAGAAAAACAGAGCAGGGAGGATAGGAATGCTGGCAGGGAGAGGAGTTGTCGAATTTAAAACAGGTGGTCAGGGAAAGAGTTGCTGAGGTGCTATTTGAGCAAAGCCCTGAAGGAGGTGAGGGGGTGAGCCAAACGTCCACAGGGGCAAAACATCAGGAAAAGCCATGCTCGGAGGGGGGCTATGCCTGGTGTGTGTGAGGAACAATGAGCAGTCATAGTAAAATGGAGAGTTGTAAGAGGAGGACTGGGGAGCAAGTCTCTCTCTTCATCTAATACAAAGTTTATGTTAAAGGCCTTTCCTCTCAGTAGACTTTATATATATTATAAGTCCACAATCCTTTATCTGCTATTCTGAAATCCAAAAAGCTTTAAAAACCAAGTGGTTGTGTGTGTTTGGTGCCAAAGTCATATGGCATAGAGCTATTTAGAGCCTTTATCCCACTCAGTGGGAATATTCTGGATTCACTACAAAAATATTAATACATTGGTTTTGGGGCTCCAACCTAGCCCTGCTTGAGTATGATGTGTTATGTGGTATATGTACCATATTATCATACTAAACTCCAAAAAAGTGGAGGCACATCTGGTACTAAGGGTTTCAGATAAGGGATTCAGATAGGGGATTAAGTTGAAGTAATATGATTTCTCAAAACAGGGTGGACAGTGAAATTCTCTTCTTCTGGAACAGCAGCATGTCTGTTCCTGAAGGAAGAAAGGCAAATAAAGAGGTGAGAGCAGGAAAAGCAGCAGGCAGACCTCAGGGGACTGTGTTCATGTCGGATGAGGATCTTACATGAAATGTAGTCTCTTGGGTCAAGGCAAAATCAAGCAGCTTTTAAGACACTACAGTTTTTTAGTTTGGATGGTAGAAAACTGTTCACTTCTGGAGATTAATTTAGTATTCCAGTACTTAATGTTCTTTATAATAAAAGGGACAAGTTCAAATTCATATTTTTATTTCTTTTTCATTACAGCTTGCTGGTGCAAATGGTGGTTCGGAGGGGGTGGGCGGGGACCTACATACTAGTTCTGTTACCATCTGGATGATTTCATAGAAACTTGCCTGTAGAAGCATATTCTTGTTCCTCATTTTTGGGCCAGTGTACACAGCGTTGGGAAGGATTCATTCAGTAGAATTTTCCTTCAGTCTAAATAGATATTTTACAGAACCACCTAAAATCTGGCCTCTAGAAACAGTAAATTTCTACCACATATAATAGAGCTTCTTATATGGAAATACGTTGTGGTAACGCTGTGTAATGTGTGAATGGGATTAAAACAAGCTCTTTTAATATGAAACTGGGATAGTCATCTATTTTATTTTCATAAATCCTTTTTTGTGTGCATTATTTTGGGACTATACTTATTGACATATATGATAATGACAATTTAATATGAAAGTTAAATTTATTCCACAGATCAAAATCAGTTACTTTCTGAATAGAAAACGTTATGATTTTAACTGAATTTAGTGAGAGAAAAATCAGTATAGTTTATGTTTTTATGCTTTTGCAAAGAGTGAATTCAAAATAACAGTAAGGTATGTTTCGTTTCTCTTGACAATTCTCCGAACACATTTGTTATAATGATCGCATGGGTGAGGGCTGACAAGATAGACAAGAGCATGTAGTTTGTAGTTGCCTCCTTTTCATTATCACTGGTCAAGAATTCTCTCTCTCAATAAAATTCACCAACTTATGGTCCAGAATGACTGGCAATTTCTTCAGGTCTCAGCTAAAGAACGTTAACCTTTAGTTTTAAAAAAGCTTTAAGCGGTATCTTCACAAACCTCTATCAGTAGATGAGGATGCTACTTTATTCCTGTAAAATCTTAACCTTTCTCTGTGTAAGTAAGGATAAAATTATATTGGAAGCACTAAAACACAAGTTCTCTGTGTGAGCAGAGAGGAAATAAAAGGATAGAAAATCTGAGATGAACTTACATAAAGGAAAGGATCCATTCATTTCTGCTGTAGTGTCGTTATGAACACATATGTTTTCTCCCACATGTCCCTAACTGAACAGCAGGGTTTCTGAGACTCTACACACACTCATCTGTTAGAAAGAAATGAAGGGAATAAAGTGTTGCTCTCCTTCACACCCGTGTCGATGGCAAACCTGTCCTCCAAGACCAGAGAGAAAGCGTGTTTTTTCAGAGATGTTTCCACTTGGCTCGTCCATCGTCTCGCCGGGTCTAAAATTAGCCCTTCCTCATTGTTTGGAGTCTCAGGTTTTAAGGGTTGATAAACCAGTGATTCTCCTCCTTGGCTCAACATCAAAATTACTTGTGGAGCTTTTACAAATGCTGAATTAGAATCTTTGAGTCTCTATTTTGTAAAAGTTTCATAGATTATTCTGTTGTACCCAGAGATAAGCAGCATTGAGCTACATAGCAGTGCAGGCCGACACATAACAAAGCTTAGAGAGGAAATCTGGAGAAAATGCACCCGGCCTTCTCCGTAACTGGGACTCTGGCAGTGTGGCTCTTGATCCGTTGTGGAGTTTGGTAAAGGGTAGTCCATTTTCATCCCTAAATAAACTTATCTGTTCCCTTTGAATGTTCCAATGTTTACACAAAATGAGTTCATATAAGAAGAAAGCATCAAGGAGCTTCAAAAGACCGGTCAGAAATAGGCAAGAAAGAGGAAGAGAAGGTTTTAGAAGACTCTGTGAAGACGTAAAGGCTTTGGTTGGTTACAGCCAGCAGAGGCGGGTGAGGAGGAAAAGTCAGAAATAAAAACGGTCCTTGTCTAACTGTGAGAATCGGTAGCTAATCCCCAGGCCTGAATGTTTCTTTGCTGGATAAAATAGCAGATCTACCAAAAAATGAAAACAAACGGTGGTATAAGGCTAACTTTTAAAATAACAACTGAAAGACTATATAGTTCCAAAAATAGGCTTCTGACTTAGCCCTAGAGCATCCAGACTCCCGTGCCTGCCAGATGAGGTCCGCAAACCCAGACACACAGAGACAAAGGATTCGAGCTGGCCTCACCAATGAAGCAGCAATGCGAACAGGAATTAAGCTGTTTATGAACCATTTAGGTTTTAGGTGGGCTTTGCTGTGATACCTTATCTGAGTAACTGCTTTAAAAAACAAGCTTCTATCAAATGGATTTATGCATATGTGAGAGACATAAGGTTGACAAAGTTTTACTGCTTCATAGGGATTAAAAAAGCACACATTTGTTCTATTATCTACAAAGAAGCACTTTATTATCAAATAGTTCAGCATCAGAACAAGGTTTCTAATTCCAAAAGTGTTTTCTTTCCATAATACCCTATTGTGAAATACACAGAAGCATCGGACTCTACATCCTACATCCCGTTCCAGTTTCTCCTTTGCAGTTGGGTAACTTGTTTTGATTTCAAAAGTACAAATTTATCTCATTCTTGTTGATGGTGTCCATGAAATACAAGTATTAATTCCTTTTCAGCTACTATTTTACAAGTATACTGTGCCAGGTATACAGACCTGTTTTTAGTGACATAAAAGGCAACTACAAGAAAAACACAATCATTTTTACTCACATAGGCAAAATCTCTCAACACAAAAGCAAAGGACATTATGCAATTATGTAAGGCAGACGAGCCCAGAAATAACACTCCTTCAAATACAGTACTTCATAGTCGATAATCCCATAGGAGAAATTAATGACTCAGAGTAAACAGAAAATTAAAATTAGCCCTTGGACCTTTGACAATTTAACTGCCAAAGCCTTTTGTGAATTCTAACGAATGCTCTAAATTAGCCACTATTTCTCAGAGTGATGGACCAGAGGAATACAAACCCCAAGAGTTATAGGCTGTTTTAAATGTTTTTGTTCAAGTTATTCCTTCATCCAGTATCCCACAGATAAAGCTGTTCTGGGGGCGTACTTACGATTTATAATCAATCAATTAACTGAGTGCCGACTGTATGCAAGGCACGGTGCTAGATGCTGATGAGGCGGGAGTGACCATTCCTGGCTGGTCAGGCTGTCCACGTGCTATCAGCCTGCTGAATAATGGAAGGCTTGGCCAGAAGAGCATATACTTATACCAATGTGCCAACAGTATCCAGCTTAAGTGACTTGAAAGAGGAAAAGGTAAATACAATAAAGACGTTTTAATTTTTTTCCTTTAAGCTTAGTCCCATCTGATCAGAGTGCTGAATGCCTTCTATGTAAACTGCATTTCGGCAAATGGGGAAGACTGACCACCATCCTCCTTTTGACAGAACGGAAGTATTCAGCCAAATGAAGCTCATCATAAATACTACTAATTAAAGAGAAGTTATTCTCTGACTTTTGCAGAGAAAGTGGATACAGGCTAAAACTTCTTTCCTGCAGGTGAGGATCAATTTTTAAAGGCTCCCACTCTGCTTGCTTTGCTGATGAAGTTCTTCATGAGATCATGGTCCATCTCCGCAAAGCCTGCAGTCTGTGTTACCATAGTCAAATGGTTTATGCAAAACCTGAAGCAGAATTCTTCTAAATCCTAAGAACAAAAAAAATGGTTTAACAAATTTGTATATCCCAATGCAAGGCAACATAGCATGAAAAGTCCTAAAACACGCAGGCAAGGCAAAAGGATTTGATAGTCACGAGGAAGAAACATTGGTACGGCAATACTTAAATAGTTATAAAACTATACAGCTAATATGAATGTATGCTGGTAAAAATTTAACACAGAGGAAAACATCCAAGTTCCTCCACACCGACCAATGCAAAGAATCTGACTTTTTTGTCCCAGCAAAAGGCACCTATGTGTATGAATTATCTTTTTCTAGTGACCGGATTTGTATTGTTCATTCCACTTTCAGTACTGGTTAAAAGTACTATACTCCTCTTTTATATTCCCCTGGAGGCTTGAATCTTCCTACCTGTAAAGAGTTTGTGAGAAGATTCAGCCATAAACAGTACTGACACTGGGAAACTGCTTCTCTGAAGTCACTCACAGGCCGCCGCTCTTTGTCCTTGACAAGATGACAGAGGATGGGATGGGCGGATGTCACAACCCACACACACCTTCAAGAACCTTAACTGGGAAAGCGCTTTGAGGGAATCATGACTTTCTCTCTGCTAAGAACTGCAAAGACCCACGTTTTCTGGCTTCCTGTAACGTACTCTGGGCCACAGAGGAATCCTGTAGTGGTTTTCTTGACTCGATATGTAAATCTGAGAATCAGAATGAAGGTGGGCGGATGCTTTTTTGGCCCCAGGGAAATGACAGCTAAAGTGAGGCCAGCCTGGGGAGACTCTGCTGTGCCTCAGACCCGGGGCCACGCTGCCATCCTGACCCAGGACAGGGTGCTGCCAGGTGGTGGTTATAAAGCTCCCTCTCTATGTCACTGAAGGTAACTTATAAAAATGATGCCCAAAATAATCTCCAAGCAATTATATATGCCCATTGCACACTATAATCTTTTCTTCTTTAGACACTTACAAATTATAGCAAATGCTGAAGATGAAAAGACAGAAAAATTAGCAATACTGATTGCTATGCCAACGTACACACAAATCCACAGTACATTTTAAGTAAAGAAACAAACCACATGAGGAAAACCTATTTATTTCATCCCTGAACACAGCTTGGGCGGGCTGCTGGGGCAGTATGACAACTCAGTCCCAGGTCAGCCCTAAGTGACAGAACAGGCCAAAGTCCACACCCCCACCTGCTATCGTAGCATGTGACATACATAAAAATGTGTTTCACTAACACATGCTGAATATACCATCAGCCATTTAAAAGTATGGGCTCTCGCTTAAATTTACAGAAATCACACATTTGCCTACAGCACATAGAAGTGAAACAAGACAGAGATACAGCCTCTCTGCCTGAATTTGCCAGAGGAATGGAGACATTCACACCCACGCCACCCACATTAAAGCATGAATGTCTGCAGTTAGGTGGTTAGGCAGGAGGAAGCCTTACCGATCTGGACAGCTTCAGTAAAACTGTTCACCAGCGGGAGAACAAAAGGACCAGGAGAAGTCATCACTTGGATCCCCCCTCCTTTACTTTTCTAGAATGGGAACTCCCATAATAATTAAAGACGGACAAGAACTGGAAACAGTTCCTGTGATTCTAAGAATTCAATAAATCTGGGCGTAGAGTGATATTTGGTTACAATGGAATTCTCTCCATATAAAACAAGGCCCCCATGATTTTTCAGAAGAGTTGTACTTCTCCTTTAAATGCTACTACTTTAGAGCTTCCTGTTTAAAGTTGGGCCCTTAGTTCTGTCCTGCAATCCAACTACATTTCCCTAGTTCATTCCTTCTCTTCTCCCACGTGATTCTCGTACCTTCTCCCGTTAAACTCCAACACCTCCTCCCTCATCCTCACGCTACGCTAAGTTTAACCCCCCCTTCACTGAGAAAAGAGCACTCAGAAGAGACCCCCCAAGCTCTGACACCATAGGCCCCGCCTGCCCACACAGATGCCTGGAGACTCCATCTTCTTTCCTGTAGCTCTGCATGAGCAGGCCAGGACCTGATCTAAGGCCAGGCCCCGCTTTTTCACTAGATCCCAGTGGCTCCCACCTCCTCAAGGACACCACTCTAGCAACTGTCCCTGCATCAGCAGCTTATTCCCCGTGACTGGATCATCTGCTCAGCCTACAAACATGCTTCAAGCTCCTTCATCTTAACAAAGTAAATATATTTTTACCTCATATGCCCCTTCAATCATCACCAGTTCTGTTTCTCTTTTTATCTTTATAGTGAAATTACCAGAAGTTGTTGTCTATATTCCCCGTCTCCAATCCCTCTACTTCCATTCTCCAGTCAGGCTGTTACCCCCATCACTCTGTTGACACTGCTGCCCGGGTCACCCATGGCGTCCTCACCGCCAATCCCACGGTTAGTCCTCAGTGCGCACCCTGACCGAGCAGCAGCATCTGGCGCGGTGCATGACCTCTTCCTTCTGACACACTCTCCTCACCAGCTTCTAGGACACAGTCTCCTGGCTTTTCTCTTCCTTCCCTGCTGGCTCCTTTGCTGGTGTCTCTTTATCTCCTTAACCTCTAAACAGTGAGTGTGCAGACTTACTCCTCACATCTGCCTGTCTCCTGTCAGGCTCACAGCTTTAAATGCACTTCTCGCCTACACTGGTGACCTTCCCCTGAACTCCAGGCTTGTTTATCCAACTTGCCTATTAAGCATTTTCATTTGGATGTTTCATAGACATCACAAACTTAACATATTCAAAATCAAATTTCTGTGTTTCCTAAAAACTGCTGCTCCTCTCGATCTTCCCTATTTCAGTGAATGATCATTTCATCCTTTCAGCTGGTCAGGCCAAAAACTGTGGAGTCATCCTAAATTGTCATCTTTTTTTCCCTTATCCCACATCCAACCCATTAGCAAATCCTGTTGGCTCTACCTTCAAAATGTATTCAAAATCCAGCCACTTTTCACTATCCCCACAGCTAGTAACATGGACCAATCCACCATGATCACTTACTGGATGATACAGCCTACCTAGCAACCCCTCACCCTCACACTGGTCTCAACACAGCAGGCAGATTATCTCCAAATGTCAGTCACATCGTGCCTGCTCCTCTCCGCACCCTCTAATGACTCACTCATCTTAGAACTCAGATGCCTTCCACTTGCCCCTTGGGCTCTGCAGACCCGGCCTCCCTCCACACACACCCGTCCTCGTCCTCACGCACCATCTCTGACCTCACCTACTGCGCTCCTGCCGCCCTCTACTCCACCCATGCCCACCTTGCTGTCCCACATCAGCGCCTTTCCCTTGCTCCTCCCTTAGCTGCAGTGTTCTCCCCCACTTGGCTTCAGAGCTCCTTCCAGCCCCTTCAAGGCCTTTTGCTCGTTGCCTTCGCAGTGCTACCTTCCTTCCCTGTATTTCAAACGTTAACTTTCATCTCAGCCTGGCACTCCCCATGCTTCCCGACCTTTTTTCCATATCACTCATCACCATCCTACATAGTATATACTGTGTTCATCTATTTCCTGCCCATCTCCCCTCACCAGGAAGTTCCACGGGGGCAGAGATTTTGGTGTGCTCTGTTCACATGCTATACTCTCAGTGCCCAGAAACATGCCAGGCATATACTACGCCCTCAGTGAAAATTTGCTGAATCAAAGAACAAATACTGTCAATTTGAAAAATGGGGTGGAAGGGGGCAATAGAGAATTGTTGTTAAATGTGTGGTTTTGAAATCTGTCCAATGTTTGATTGCATTCCAGCTTTATCATTTACTAGCTTACAAAGGATTTACTTAGTCTCTTTGAGCTTCAGTTTTCTCATTAGTAAATTGGGACTAATAATAATAATGCCTGTATCTTATGAGGTTCTTTTGAGGATTAAACAAGATATAAACTGTGCTTTGAATAATCCCTGGTTCCTATTAATTATGTGTTAAGCGGTAGCCTAGCATGAGGAATAATAATTTGCTGAAAAAGCCCATTTCTTGTTTGATTATTAGAGTCAGCAAGTAAAAAATACTGGCCAAACCAAATTCAGTGTCCTTTCTTTATAAAAATGTTTATTTTATATTAAGAATACATACGGTGTATTTTACTTGTAGCCTACTATACTAATTTGGGGAACAACAATCAGTTGACAGGCTGTGGGAACACACAGTGCCTACACAGGCAGTCATACATTCATTACACAAATATTTTGTGAGCACCCACTATGTGTCAGCACCATCCAGGGCGCTCGGGACATGGCTGTGAGCAAAACAAAGTCCCTGCCATTCCTGAAGGAGTTTACTATCTAGAAAAGAGAGGGCTGGAGGGTAGCCATACAAATAATTCACATAATAAGGAATATGAAAGTCTTGGAAATAATTAAGCCCAGGTCAGAGGGGAACACCATTTGCTCCCTATCTCGTCATCTGAGGGAGCCCAGCAGAGTCCAGAGTCATCACCATGACTTTAACAAACTCCGGGAAAAGCACACAGATCTTGCTTGGCCGTGAAGCATTTTGCATGTCATAAGTGTCATTATCACCTCAATGAAAGACATTCACTATGCTTTTAAATGCCAATGTTTCATGGTGGGTAAGACTTTTGAAAATGTTAAGTGGAAAAAAATCTAACATTTAGAGAAATATACATAATGTAACCTAAGAAAAAATCAAAAGGAGCAGTTTCTTTGGTTGTGAGTCATTTCCTTCCTCTCACTTCTTGTATGTTCCACATTCTCTTTAATAAGCATATTATTATTTATATAAGCAGAAAAGAAGTTATAACCCCTTTTCCGCCCACCACCAAAATGTCCCTGTTTTTTTACCAAAGGAGAGGATATCCTTATACCAAAAGGAAGCCAACTGCAAGAAGTATGGCCTGTTTCCTAAAGATTTAGCCCTGAGACAGGTTTTCTTTCCTTTCTTTCTTATCAAAACAATACATGGTCACTGTAGAAAGTCCAGAAAAAACAAGCAAAGATAAGGAAATAAAAATCATCCATAATCCCACCATTCAAAGATGACCACTGGCTCCATTTTTGTCTTTTTCTCTATGTAGATAATGAATTTCAGTCTTTTTAAATTCAGCTATTTATATGTTCTTAAAAAATAAAAATAGGACCATAGTTTTTCAATTAGTGTTATATCTTGAATAGCTGCATAATTTCATAGTATTAACATTTTGTAGTTGAAACAATGCTCTACTGTCACGTTGACTTTTTCTAATTTTTCAAAATGATAAACCATGCTGCAGGAAACGTCTTTGAAGCGAAATCTTCGTCCAAATCCATGATTACTTCCTTGAGATAAATTCCTGTAAGTGAATTCCTTACAGAATTATCTCTTTAAAGCTTTCAATACATATTATACCAAATTGCTCCCCAGAATGACTGCACCAATTTGAATTTGCCCTCTCATCCGCAGCTCGGGAGAACACCCGTTATTCTGAGCCTGTATTATTTCTAAAAATACATTCCTCAGATGGATGGGGGAAAATTACACCTTGTTTTCATTTGTCCATAAATCCATTTGTTCTTTGGTCCACTTCCTTCAAAACCAAACTGCTCATATTTTTTTGTTTTTTAAGAACCATACATTAACAATGGTAAACTTGCTTCATTATATGTTGCAAATATTTTTCCCAGTGTATCATTTACTTT
Source organism: Equus quagga (assembly GCF_021613505.1). Lineage (NCBI taxonomy): Eukaryota > Metazoa > Chordata > Mammalia > Perissodactyla > Equidae > Equus > Equus quagga. The sequence goes on from NC_060272.1 coordinate 59,878,166, forward strand.
CTAATTTTTTCTGTGCTATTTTTGATGTATGAACGTTTCTTATCTTTTTGAAATCAGATCTATCACTCCTTTCCTTTACGGTTTCTGCCTTTGGGGTCCACCCTAACATGATATAAATATTCACTTATATTTTTTCTGGTATTTTAGTTACTTTGTTTGCATTAAATCTTTAATCTCCCTGGAGTTTATTTTCGTTTAAAATACACAGGACACAGCCAACTTGACTTTTCCCAGAAGGCCAGCTAGTTGAGCGAGTGCTTTTCTTACCTGAGCGTCATACTTCACAGCAGCTGAAAGCAGAGCGATGGCATTCTCCTCACAGATTCCTTGCTTGATAGTTTGTTGGCAGAGCTTTTTCAAACGATTTTCTCTATAAAATGTAGCCAAATCTAGCAATCCTGGTGGAAAGAGGTGTTTATTAGGGGGAGTGACTGGAAGCATCCTTGTTTAAACTCACTCAACCCTCCAGAGATGACTGACGTTATTCTGAAGGTAATCCTTAGTGAAGGGCTGTGCACACGAAGACGTACGCTGCTTACACTCTGAGTGTGTGGCTCTACCTGAGGACATAGCTGAAGTGAGCAGATACAAGACACAAACAAGCAGCAGGGGACAAACAGGAGCACGGTAAAAATAGCTTTAATGTTTTTCCTAGAAACGCTCCTCGAATTCTCTCTCTCCCCGCATCATCAATATCCTCCCCTGGGTCATTTCCATCAGCATTTGCACACACTGCACCTACTCAGACCTTTCCTGGACACCCATTTCTCTGCTTCTCTCGAGAGCAAACCTCCTGGGGAGAGTAGTCTCTATTTGCTACCTCTACTTTCTCACCTCAAGCCATTCCGAGCAGAAACCCATTCCCTCCACTCCCTGACATCACATGTGATCGTCACGAATGGTTCCATGGTGCCAAATCTCAGGGGCTGGTCTCTGGGTCCAGCTTACCCGACGTTTACACAGCATCTGATGTGGCTGATGACACGCCCTTCTTGACACACTGTGTTCCTTGCTTGTGTTTTCGTCTTATAATTAGTTACTCTTCAGTTCCCCTGGCTGGATCCTTTTCCGTGATTTCCAAACGTCTGAGTGCCCCAGGGTTCAATCCTCAGATTCTTATTTCACTTATTCCCCTCACTAATCTCCAGCCCCATGGCTTTAAATACTATCTATAAATACTGATGATTTCCGTTATATTATCTGTCATCTACTGTCAAATAATTCCATAGAGTGACATACATGTGTAAGTGAATTTTAACCTACCCCTACGAAGTACTGTGAAACACTAAGAAATACTATGAAGTGCTCTAACCAGGAAGGGTCGGTTAGCATTTGAAAGGCCCTGGTCAGGGGCTTTAGGTATGGCTACCTAAATTTTCACTAGAGGATTTGCTAATTAGCATAGAGAATGCTAGAAATACTCTGTCACTGCGATATGAGTGGTGTGCGGGATACATGGCTTGGCTAGAAAGACGGTGAGGGCCCTCTTGCCCTTGTGCGAAGGGATTCCAGCATTGTGAGCCCAGCGGTCCTACACCACACAGTCAGAGCAGGACATTCGCCAGGGCTACATTCAGTCCTGGGGTGCCACCTGACCAAAAGGTTAGCTGAATCCTGCCCCCAGAAAACTGTCACATCCACTTCAAGCCAACCTTTGATGCAAGGAACTTCACAGAGGGCCGCATTTCATCAGTCTGACAACATTAACTGTTTTTGCACCTATCTGCTAATAAGTTTTTTATATGCGGTAGAATGTGGTTGGAAAATTGCTTTCACTGTAACGTGACAAATATCAAAATTACAGAAGACAGACCTATGGCCCATCGGAAGATATTGAAATCTTCTGAAATCTTGAGAGTTGTGAATGGCTTGATTGTTTCCGGTTGGTTCTCAACACTCCCAAATTCACATCAACAGTCCCACACACTCCCAGCCTTCAGAATCATGTCTCCATAGACCCCACGTGCTGTCCTAAGAGAGGCCCCTGCCCTGAGCCCCTGCTCAAGAGAGCCCAGCTCTGAGCCTCCTCCAGGCACAGCCCTGACCACAAGGTGGCCAAGGAGCCATGTGCCACTCCTAGACCACAATTTAGGTACCTGGGACACTGAGGCCACATATGTGGGCATTTCCTCCCCTACAGACCACACCACCAATGTGCAGATGCCCAGTCCCAAGTGGTGGCCATGGCTGGGCTGGGTGGGGCTTGGACATGCAGGCTGGCAGGCCCACACACCCCTTGTGATGCAGGATGTAGCTGGTGGTGGGTAAAGAAAGATGCCATGTAGGAAGCTGGGGGCCAGGGGCCTGTCCTTCCTGTGCCACTGCTCCAGCACAGAACTCCAAGGAGTCCTAAACTCTATTATTTTCTTATTTTTTTGAAGAAGATTAGCCCTGAGCTAACATCTACTGCCAATCCTCCTCTTTTTGCTGAGGAAGGCTGGCCCTGAGCTAATATCTGTGCTCATCTTCCTCTACTTTACATGTAGGACGCCTGCCACAGCATGGCTTACCAAGCAGTGCCCTGTCCGCACCTGGGATCCGAACCAGTGAACCCTGGGCCGCTGAAGCAGAACGTGGGAACTGAACCGCTGCACCACCGGGCTGGCCCCAGGAGTCCTAAACTCTAAATTCCCACTAAAACTCAAACCTGGCCTTTCAGTTCTCAATGAAGGTGTATTTTTCAAGGTATGAGGATTGAACATATATTATCTGAAGTTTGTTAGCTTGACATAAACAGTAGTCTCCCCTCATCCAGGGTTTCAGTTACCCACAGTCAACCTTGTTCCAAAGATAACGCTACATCATGGGGCCCACATTACTCCTCTCACTTCATCTCATCACGGAGGCATTGCAACACCTCACATCAGCACAAGAAGGGTGAGTGCAGTACAAGCTATTTTGAGAGAGAGACCACCTTCACATAACCTTTATAACAGTACATTATTATAATTATAATTGTTCTACTTTATTATTAGTTCTTGTTGTTAATCTCTTACTGTGCCTAGTTTATAAATTCAACTTTATCAGAGGTATGGAAATATAGGAAAAAACATCGTATACATAGGGTGTGATGCATCTGCGATTTCAGGCATCCACTAGGGGGTCTTGGAACTCACCCTTGGGAGTGAGGGGGACTGCTGTAACTTTTAATTTTAGACATATGGTACATAGACCTCCAGTTGGACGCTTGTCCAGGGCCCTGCAAAGGTTAGGGGTGGGCCTATAAAAAAACCGCTATGCCATGTCTAATAAGCAGCTCAAACGCCTCTGACTTTTCAAACTCAAGAGCAAAACCTGTTGCTCTCCGTCCTCCTCATCTCAGTGAATGGTGCTTCCATTAACCCTGCTACTCAGGCCAAACACCTCAGAGAAGTCGCCCTTCTCGCTCTCTCACACCCACATTCCATCCATGGACCAATCCCATCAGTTCCATCTTTAAAGTACAGCCAGAGCCTGGTCTCTTTTCAACACCTCCACTGCCACACCACCCTAACCTGGGTACCATCACCTTACACCTGAACCGTTACAATTACTGATCTTTGAAAAACAAATCACATCACTCCCGTAGAAGCTGCCAGTTGCCTCCCCCTCTCTCCCATATACACACACATCCATTCTCCCTTTCTTTCAAAATCGCAGACTATTTGGCTGAGCCCTGGCCATCTGGAAATGAGTGCACTTTACCCAGCCTCCCATGCAGCTGGGTCATGGCCTTGGTCAGCTCTGGTCCATGGTTCGAAATAAATGGAACTTTCAGGACTTTTCCTTAAGAGACATTGGGATTTGCCCTTTGCCCCTTTGTCATTGTCCTTTCCTCCATCCTGCTGCCTGTAATGCAAATCCACTCCTGGACCATGAGTGCAGGGGCCACATGTAGGAATGCCCTGCACTGTATCTCTGTGTGAGAGGGAAAGCAACTATCTTATTTAAGCTACTTTCGTTTTCATTTTACTATTAGAGTTAAAGCAAATCCTAAATAGCACAACCACGCTTACAGCCTTCCAAGGCTTTCCATCACACCAAGAATAAAACTCAAGCTCTTCCCCACGGCCCCCAAGGTTATGCATGATCTTGCCCAGCTCCAACTGTCTGACCTCAATTCCTGCCACTATCAGTCTCGCTCAGTCCATTCCAACCGCTCTGGCCTTCTTCCTCTTCCGCCACATGCTCATTGTGTCTCTTCTCAGACCCTCGCACTTACTGTTTCCCCTCTGAGAATGCTCTTCCCCTGGGTATCGGCCTGGTTGCTCCCTCGGGCCTCCCCCGGGGTCTCTGCTCAATGCACTTCCAGACAGCGGCCTCCCGTGACCCTCCCAAATGACCGCTGTGCTTATTCGTTTCAAGTTGCTCTCCCTCATCTGAACACAAGTCCCAGGGCCCGGGACTCGATCTGTCTCATTCACAGACACTGAGACGAGCTGCAGCACACAGTGGGCGATGACACTAAAACATTTGTGGAAGGAAACTACAAAACTTCCGAAATCAGATTTTTGTTCACCTGGGGAAAATTAAATGCTGATTTGGTAAAAGTGTAACTGGATTTATACATGTCAAATAAATGTTTAATTTAAAAATTTGGGGGTTGAACTCTTTCTCTAGCTCCTTATAGAAGCAATTCCTTACTTCTTCTGTACCATCAGCCAACAACATCGCTGACAGCTGTGAACTGAAATTTAGTATGTTTCTCACTCTGGGCCCATTGGACGCCCAGGGTTGCTCTTCTGCTGTCACTAAGCCTGTGGTGCAGGGAACGCCCCTCACTCACTTCAAGACAGAAGGCACCAGACCGCAGTGGGCTGTCCAAAGCCAACTGGGAGGGAGATGCATGGTTTTGGAGACCAGCAGGGCCTATTATTATGTGCATTTTATCTTTTTTACAACACAAACATCTTGCAAATAAAAAGTCACGTGCAGTAGCTACATGTAGCAATTAAGGAAGAATGTCACCCACTCCACAGTGGTGACAGTTTGCTAATTCATCCATCTGTCATTTTACCCATCCAGTCAACCTCTGCATAACAATAAGGAAAAAGGTTTGGGGTCAACACACAAAAAGAGAACTACCTCAGTGATTACCCTCAGAGCCACCTCCTTTCAGGCTCTACAGAAACCACCCTGGCAGTTCCCCAGCACATGCCAGTCTCAGGGTGAAGTCTGGCGGCAATTACCTACTGCCTCCTCAGGGGAAAGGCTGATGCTGTCTGTGTACAGGTATTCCAGGAAGGCCCGGTAGACAGGATAGGAAAATTCACTCATTTCTACAATATCATCCTCATGGTCTTCCAATGAAGAACGAAAATGCTCACACCTGAAGGAAGAAAGAAGCAGATCAGGTCCTAGCTTCTGGGCAAGGGCAGATGACTTTCTCGAGGAGATGTCCTCACGGGGCTCAAAGGGGAAAAAATCAGCAAGAAGGAAGAAAAACCGAGCTCCACACAATTCCCTCCGAACTGCACACCTTCACGCCCTCGCCCTGGCCCCTGGCTTCCTCTACGTTTTCAAATCACCATTTATTCAACAAGCCTGCAAACCTGCTGGGTGGAGACAGTGCCGGACTCCGGGCCTCGTCCCCACACCATGTGGGCCGAGCAGCATTTATAGAAAGCAGGTGGGTTTATTTTTATAAACTCTGAGTGATTTCGTTTCTTCACCTCCTGTTATGGGTTGAATCGTGTCCCCCGAAATTCATATGCTGAAGCCCTAACCTCAGAACAGTGTTTGGAGAAAGGGTCTTTACAGAGGTCACCAAGTTAAAATGAAGTGATTGGGGTGGGCCCTAATGCAATATGATTGGGGTCCTTATAAAAAGGGGAATTTGGAGAGAGACTCACACACACACACAGAACACCACGTGAAGATTAGAGTTACGCTGCCACAAGCCAAGGAACATCAAAGACTGCCAGCACAGCACCAGGAGCTAAGAGAGAGGCATCGAACAGATTCTCCCTCGCAGCCCTCAGAAGGACCCACCCTGCCATCACCTTAATCTTGGACTTCTGGCTTCCAGAACTGAGAGAGTAAGTTTCTGCTGTTGAGGCCACCTAGTCTGTAGTGCCCTGTTACAGCAGCCCCACAAACCAATACACCTCTCCCCGCTTTGATGAAGGTTTACGGGCTATTGGAAAAGTGAACAAATGCTGCATAGCCTGACCCTACTAAGAGGTCAACTGGAGACTAAGATGCCATAAGGAGTTTGTGCTTCGATGCAGTAGGATTTAAACATCTGTTACACAACAACATAATGATTTTCAAAATCATCATGCTAAGAGAAAGAAGTGAGGCATGAAAGCGTACATACTGAATAATTCCATTTACATAAACTTCTAGAAAATGCTAACTAATCTGTAGGGACAGAAAGATGATTAGTGGTTGCCCCAGAGCTGAGGAATGAAGGACCTGTGAGGGGTGATGGAAACATTCTCTATCTTGATTTGGACAGTGGTTTCAGAGGCATATGCATTGGACAAAGCTCCCCATCTGCACACTTTAAATGGATGCAGCTCATCGCTCAAAAATTATACATCAATAAATTTGATTTTTAAAATCCCTGTGTTAACTTCACCCCAGACCTTGTTGCTCTAGAAAAGCCTTATGTGCTCTTTTTCAAGCAGCTAAAAGCTCAGTATCCCACAGCTGGTTAAGGAGAGTGACTGTCCTGGGCGGAGCTCAGTTCCTAGGGAGGGAGTTCACTCCACGTGGTGCTCCACACACAGTGCATGCTCGCCAAGTGTTAGCTGGCGGCTGTCTAACTCCAGGGTGACATACCATCTGTGCCGTCTCTGCGGACGCCTAGAGCACGTACAGCCTGAACCACACCCCCAGCACCCATCGCATACGGCCTCCCTGAATTCTTGTTTCATGCCAAATGTGTTGCCCCCCACTGCACAGTATCCTTGTGACGGCCATAACAGCCTTACTGTTTTTCATAATTACTGAAGTGCCTAGCACTGTTCCTAGCACACTAAGAAAACAGCAAATGTATTTATTTCAAGTCTCAAAATAAATGATTCCTTACCTAATTTTGAGAAGGACTTTATGTGCATAAATGTACTTTCCATCCACCAGAAATTTCAGGTCTGCGGTGTTGGGGTTGTCGAATTCCCTCTTCAGTGACTCAGCCACTGTGAGGTGGTCATCAGGTTCTAAGAGAGAAACACCGATGTGTCTAGAGTTAACTACAGACACAACGAAAAGGCAGGCTGGAGGACAGCATCGCTCTGTTGACACTCAGGAAAACCCAATCCCCTGAAATAACTGAGCAATGCTTTTTTCCCCTAAATATAGGGTCGCACCTCTGTAATCATCAAGGATGAGAGTCTCACACACGCCTGCTCGTAACTCTGGCAAAACAACAAGGAAAAGTCCCAAACCAGCTCACTAAATGAAATTTTTAAATGTCTGAGTAAACATATGAGCTAAAAATAAAAGATACAGTTTCCCAGTCAAATTAAAAAGCAGTCAAATAAAATTACTTTTCCTTTAGTATGTTGTGTCAGTTTCTGATACTTTCGAGAAAAATTAATCAACTAGTTCCCTTTCATGGGAGCCCATTAGACGGAAATAAATTATATGATACTGCACTTAACAATGTCCTTACTATCAAAACAAAAGCACCAGAGTTTTCTTCCTAGTTTTCAGTCCATCACGCAGATGGACAGCAGTCAGCTCACCCACGGTGAGGAGGCGCCACGAGACGGCGGGAGAGGCGAAGCAGGCGAACACGTCGTCCGTGCAGGAGAAGTGCGTGAGGTGCGGCAGGATCACAGACTGGCCCCGGCACTGGCCCCACATGTACACGTGCCCTCCCTGGGTCTTGGCAGCAGACGTGTGCGCAGAGTGGCAGGCTGCGATCTCTATAATTCTAAGTTCACAAACAAGTACCACGTACACACGGTAAACGAAAGAAGAAATCAGTTGATATTTTCCTTCCCTTAGATTTAACTGATTTAAAAAAACAGGACTTATACACCCAATCTCCTAAATTTCCAGGCACCTAACAGTTATTTACATTTAAGCTGTACTTCAATGGCACTTAGAACTCATGAAGATCTTCTTGCTACCACTTCTAGCCAGCAGGCCTATAAAAATACACACCATCTCGTTTTGAAATTCAAGTACAATCCAAAGGAGTAAAAACAAAACAAAACAAAAGGCGACTTAATTCTTTTCTTAAAACACTACTTATTGAGTAAATAATAAAGACTTGGGCCATCTTGACCCAAGGTCAATAAATATTCTCACCAAAACGTCACCAATTTTAGGGTTAAGTGGTGCATGCTGTGGGTCAACCCAACTCATACCGCAAACAGTCAATTGCAAGGTGATTGTGAGCAGTCACCTCACAGGCTTGTGGTGAAGAACAAATGAAACAGGCTACATAGCTCAGTGTGCACTCAAAATGGGCCCCTTCCCATGACCAGCAGTGTTTAACAGCTGCTGCAGGAACCGTGGGGCCCCCCTGAGGAGCTCACAATTTACCCAAAGACAGAAGTCGCGTATCTGTGAAACTGCACACAATTCCCAAATAACATCGTAGTGCAGCATGGACCACACGCGCTCCGGTGAGAAGGGAAAATGCCGGAAAACTCCACAGGGAGCATTTAAAGCAAAGGGAGGTCAGCTGGGCCGCAGGGGCCTTGGATTTGTCAAAGAAATGGCATAAGAAAAAGGAGGCAGAGAGAAATACATGTGCCAATGTGTAGGCAGAGGGCAGAAAGAGCAAGACTGGAGAGGGCCCACTATTGAGAGGACCTGACTGGAACAGACAGGCAGCTCTGGGGAGCGGAGAGCAATGAGGTTTGTTAGGAACAGAGGCGTTTGTCTTAAATCCAAGACAGAAGAGTTTAGATGGGATCTGATGCGCAGACAAATGGGAAATTGCTGCATAAACAGGGCCGTGATGTGATGAAAAAGGTGTTCTTAGAGAGATTAATCCGGCAAAAGTGTTCAAGACAGACTGACACAGAGAGAAAGAACAGCCCAGGAGGCAGGCTGCGGAAGGCTGAGGAGTGTGCAGAGATCACGTCCAAGCCACACTGCCAAGGAAGAATCAGGGTAATCCTTCACCCCAACGAGAGGAAGGAGAGGCGTCAAAAATGGCCCAGGACTACGAGCCGAGGCAAACACCAGCCTGGCAGTGCAGAGGGAGGGGGACGCAGTGCTGGTCTGACTGCAGGATGGGAGTTCGACAGACAGGTATCTAAGCAGTTAAGAACAAGGCCTTCTCCATTTTAACCACTTCAGTTATAAAACATCTGGCATTATCTGGGGGGAGAAGAGGTTAGAACAGCTCAACACCGTTTAGATAAACATTAACAGCTCTTGCTCTTATCATATTTAATCACCTTCACAATGATCTACTAGGCAAAGACTTTTAGATTTTTTTAATAACTTCTGTGCACTTTGGGAAACCACTTAAAATGATAAGATAGCTTCCCCTTTCTCTGATAATGTTCTATGAAAAATGTAACTGACTGGAACACAACAGTGTCCTTCTACGTTAAACTACTCACCATCAGAAAATCAAAATAAATTTAATTCCTACATTCACTTCTGAAATGTGTATTATTCGCCTCCATGAAAAGGGAGCAGGCTTTGCTATTACAGGAGGTAGAAACACTGCTTCCTGGAGAATGGTGGAACAGATACAGCCAAGGGGTTAGGATGCAGAATGCTGTGGAACGCTGGTCTTCCCTAAGCACGGCCTTGTGACACTTGCCTGGAACACCCAGCGCCACATGGGAAGTCAGGGGTGGGGCACGGGCTGGGCTGACCACAGCAGCTGCTACAGGAAGGAGAGTGGAGAAAGTTTAGAGGGAACTTTCAGGTCTGGGCTTGGGACCCAAGCAACTGCCAAGGCATCCTGCCTTTGCCTAAGGTCATCTGTTCTTAAATCTGATTCATACCAAGAAGCAAAGTTGGAAGCTCAGATTTTTCAGTCTTATACGCAACGGACAATGACTTTAAACAGCTAACCTTTACTGTCAGGATGTCTGGCATATTTCACTTTATTTTGCAGCCATTTGTAATGGAAAACAATTACCATACATTCATAATAAATAAGTTTTATGTCACCTCAACGAATGATCTACAGCAACCACATAGCTTAATGACTGAAGTACTAGAAATGAAAAAGCAGAGACTCAGAATAGAAAACAGAAAAGGAGGAGAGGAAAAAGGTCATTTGTGAGGGAGAAGGATAATGAAGAAATAGTGATAATAAAAAGATCAAGAGCAGTGATTCCCAATCCTGGTTTTGTAAGAGGCCAAAATATTACCAATTATCTCAAAAAGTCACAAAAATTCAAGGCAAAGTTAGTTTTAAATCAACTTAATTTAAAATGCGCTTTCATGGAACTTTAAGAACAAAGACACAAATGTTATCAAAGTATTGAAACTTCAGAAAGAGTGGGAATGACTGGAGTAGAAAGAGAATCATTTAATTATTAAAATCACTTTTATGTGAACATAAACTGCTAATTAATGTTAACATTCTTCATCATACATAGACCTCTGTGGGAAAAAATCTTAAAAGATTTTGCTTGGTTTGTTGTTTGAGCAAAGGATCCAATGTAGACAGATTTTTCCTTTCCACTTCTGTGAACAGCGAAGTAAGACTTGATGATCCACCCCACCCTAAATGCAATCTGTTGTTTCTAATTAGTCAAGCTTCCCCATAATGGGCCCCAAAAGAGTCAGAAGTTCCTGAGAGATAAGTCACAACGTATCTGCAAAGTTTCAGTCATTGAAAAGGGTGGGCAGGTGCTGGACAAGCCCCAGCAGACTTATAAATTCCTCCCTCGGCACACTCGTGTGATCGCGAGCCCGCATTTTCAGAAAGTGCCAGGTGAAACTCAAGCATGGGAAACGGAGAAAAGCAAAAATATCTCATTCAAAACATCCACCCACGATTTCTGTAGCCAAAATAAAGTGTACGTGGACAACAGCAAGTGTGCAAAAATGTGGCTACTTCCACTTTGTTTACATGTAGAATTCAAAAATTTAAGAAAGTTAAGAAATTTGTTTAAAAAAAATTAAAAGTTTTGAAACTTTTTAAAAAAATTAGAAGTGTTTTAAAAAGATGGAAAAGCAACAGGTAACTCTCCAGTACCAGGTAAGGAACTTGGCACTCACATAACTTCCACGCCCTGCTTCTCTGCCTCCTTTTCTTTCTCCCAACAAGCTGCCCTGCGGTCCGCTGTCCCAGCACCGCTAGAGGCAGAAGACCTGGGCGCTCACTCTGGGACTATCAGGGACCAGCAGCACAACGTGGTCCCTCGTGGGCCACAAGTCACTGGTGAGCAGATGGCAGCGGATTCTGTGAGTCCGGGAACAGATGAGTTAAAGTGTATGTCAAGTATGGCAGCACATAAAAATGGTAAAGTGCTGTACAAATATGTTGTTTTTATTTCCATGTTACCTTTATTTGATCCTTTAACACTTTATTGTTTTGTCTAAATACTAAATGTCCCTACTGGCTGGATTTGCTAAACTGAGGCATTTTTGTGATTATTCAAGGCCTCAAGACCGTCCCTTCTCTTTTGACTGGGTAGTTCTGAACTACCTTTTAATGCAAATGACATGGCTGCCAGCATCCAGTGCCTGCCCCCCAGGGCCTGATCTCCATTCTCTCTCCTCTTCCCCAGTTCCTAAGGGGTCCAGGGTCTTATTGTAAGATTTTGGGGAAAAAACAAAAAATTTGTTTAAGCCATTTAATATAGCTTAATAAGATCAGCCAGGTTTACAATACTCAAATGAACATAAGGGGAGTTGAATCTCCCTTTACCTATTTATCCATATACTTATTTTTAAATCAGATATAAGAAAAATTAATATGTAAAATAAAAATGAAAACAGTAGTATTAATTTCTACAATGATTATAACTCTAGTTTAAAAGAAAAGATAGTGAAATGTTTTTGTTCTATACTACCGTGTCAAGAAATGAAGAGTGAAAAGGCAGTGATATGGCTGTGTTTGAGAAATTCAAAAGGCCTTCAAAACCAGTAGGATAACTTGAGAAAAAATTCTACCTATGCTAATTACTTAAAACAACCTTTCGAACAAGTGCACAAAACTGAGTCTTAATTTTCCAACTATTTTACCCTCCCTCACAGTGATAGCTTGGGAGTGGAAGTAATGAAACCATCTTATCCTTCTCAACTGGCAAATTTTATAAGTAGCCAAGTGAATGGACTTACACCTCATCTGAGTTACTTTCATCTTTCTAAGCCACAGAAGATAGACCTCAAATGTTATCAACCTCCCCTTAAAAATGTAAAGCAGAAAAGAATGAGGAGGGGGAGAAAAGGTCATTTGGGAGGGAGAAGAATAATGTAGAGTAGCTGTTGGGGGTTTAGTCATTGTAGTCTGTGCAGAGTAGCTGCTGGAGGTACAGATCAAACAGGGGTAAGTGAAAATAGAATATTTAACAGACAGATCGTCAACCTCCCCAACAACTCAGAAGCCAGTTTTAGAAAGCAATGAATGCTCTCGTTAAGGAATATTCTAACACTACCAATAAGTTCCCCGCAATTCCATACCATGTCTAAGTTTTGTTCAATCACTAGAGAACACTGAAGTTATTTGGAAGAAACACATATTACCTGTCCTTTTCCACAATGATAGGAGTAGGATAGGGCTGGTTACTTTTATTGCCGGTGCCCAACTGGCCATAAGAATTTGCACCCCAGACATACACTTGGCCTTCATCTGTTAATACTAATGTGTGTGCGTAGCCACAGGCAGCCTGGAAAGAGAAAAACCAAATCTACTCAGGTCTGCAAATAAAAGGGAATATGCTTTCACAAGATAAGAATCAAAAATGAAAAAAAGGAAGAGGCAGCCGGCACAGAGAAGTAAGCATTAAGGGAACCAATACCCCTCCAGGACTAGCTTAGCCCTGTGTGTGGCCAAAACCTCAGGAAGATCAACATGAGTCCTTTAGTGACACGAGTCCAGTTTATTCGGCTTTAATATGGCATTCATTAGGCTCACGGAGATCAAGGGGTAGAAAGTGAAGAAGAAATAGACACTTATTTTTTAATAATGTTCTTTTTTTATTATAAAAGTAAAGCATGTTCGATGTGAAAAAAATATAGAAAGTAGAAACATGAAAGTAATGTCAAGATCAGGGGTTTTTTGCCCATTTATATATAAATATAGAGATAGGCACTGATAGCTTTTTTTAATGATAATTTTGCATAAGCAGTTCTGAATCTTTCTTTTTAATTTGTTTTTTTTTTTTGGAGGAAGACTGGCCCTGAGCGAACATCCGTGCCCATCTTCCTCTACTTTATATGTGGGATGCCTGCCACACCCGGGATCCAAACCAGTGAACGACAGGCTGCCGAAGTGGAACATGTGAACTTAACCGCTGTGCCACTCAGCAAGCCCCTCTGAATCTTTCTTTTTAACTTAATATTACATATAGCACTATTCCCCAGATCATTAGACATCCTTAGTAGACATCATTTTCATTCATATAGATTTAGTATAATTTATTTAACCATTAATTTATTGTTTGATTAAATTATGCTAATCTACTTTTTATTAAAGTCATCAATTTTTTCTTTTCTTTTCTTTTCTTTTTTTGCTATATCTCCTCCATCAATTCTGTAAGTAACTTTCTCTTTGGTTTCTTAGGATAATTTCCTGGGAGTAGAATTGCAGATCAAAGGGTATGAATATTTTTAAGGCTCTTGATATGCACGGCCAAAGTTTCCTTGGGAAAGATTACAACAATTTACATTCCAACAGCTCTGTATGAGAGTGCCCTGGAAACAGAAATTTTCTAATAATCAGCTACAACTTAATTCAGGGAAAGGGGGCTTTAACCTCTACATCAATGACGACATTCAAGCAGCTAAACCTTTCACCCTGCTAAGAACACTGTGTTTTTAATACATTGGTATCTTTGCCACTGAAGACTTCATTGCAGGCACACATAAACCAACAGTAGACGTACCCGCTGGACACGGATGCCTTGCAAAGCTGCCACTCTACAGGGGGTTGGCTGGTTGCCACTGCCGCCAAGTCCGAGCTGCCCATTTCCACTGTAACCCCAAACGTAGACCTGAGAGATAATGAGAGAGGCAATGCCCATGAAGGATGAAGAGCAATCACATTCTCTTTTATGAGAAACATGCCATGTTGGTAAGGTGGTTAAGGCAAACAGGTTTTTTAAAGCAACTTAAGAAATAACTTTCTTACCTCCCCAGTGTCCACTACCGCCATTGAGCACATCTGCCCACAAGCTATGTTCACAACTACTTTATTCTGTAAGCAGCCAGTGACTCTTCGAGGGATCGGCTGATTAGCTGTTGATCCAGATCCTACCTGCCCAGAGTTATTATAACCCCAGGCAAACACCTTTTTGAAAGAAAAGATCAATAAATGAAACACGTTAATTTACAAAGTGTCTCAACTGGACACTAACATGTTCTTATGGTACCTCCTCTTTACTCCTCAAAGTGCTTGATATCCATAAATTCTCACAACACAGGCAGAGAAGTTTTTGTAAAATTCATTCTTACAAAATGATTAATATATAAAATTGTTATTGGCGTTATCTACACAAACAGCAATAATTATTATCAAATATCATATAATACTTATAAAAATATCTACTTTGCCTCAGCCATATTTTCTAGCATTTTGGAATTTTTCTTTTTGCAAATAACCCCCTTCAGTGTAGCAATATAGAAGGAACAATAAAGCTTTTTAAATTTGCAGTTATATAAATCCTTACTACATAAAGGTACACTCATAATATAAACACCACGACTATGAGTTGCTAACAAGGATAAGACTGAATCTGAGAAAGGTGGCTATTTTAACCAAATGATCATATTTCCAAGACTGCTATAGGAATCTACATAATCTTATTGAAAAGATCAATGAGACTTATGCTGACTATTCTCACCTCTCCATCAGATGTTAGCACCAAAGAATGATAAGACCCACAGGCAACTTCAATGACTCGTTTGTTTGACAAATTAGTAGAGATATGACAGGGCACTAAACCATGATTAGTCGTCCCATTGCCCAGCTGGCTATACGCATTATGACCCCATGTAAAGACTTCTCCTTCTGAAAAATAAAAAGAAACATAACCAGCTTTCAAGACATTTACTTCATTATGTAAAAATATATATTGCACACTCCCACAAATGAGAACTAAAAATTCACATGCAAAAGCAAATCAAGGGGCTGGCCCCGTGGCCGAGTGGTTAAGTTCGCGCGCTCCGCTGCAGGCGGCCCAGTGTTTCGTCAGTTCGAATCCTGGGCGCGGACATGGCACTGCTCATCAAACCACGCTGAGGCAGCGTCCCACATGCCACAACTAGAAGGACCCACAACTAAGAATATGCAACTATGTACCTGGGGGCTTTGGGGAGAAAAAGGAAAAAAATAAAATCTTTAAAAAAAAAAAAGAAAAGCAAATCAACTTCCCTATTCCACCAAACTCATTCTATAAAAGAATATATTTGAAAAGTACAAACTACATTCTACTTCAAGGCATCAAGATGAAATTTAAGTGGATGCACTTATAATAGCTGGAAGTTAGGTTTTTGATAAACAGTAGAGAAAACGCTGCTAAAAGTAATAGAAAAAAACATTAGGTTGAAAGTCAAAGATTGTAAGGTCACTTGACTTCTCTGGGCCTTAATTTCTTGAACTATAAAATGATCACCAAGTTAATTTTTAAAATCTTTATCATATTATTTATCATGCAGTATAATACACATTCAGAAAAGTTCATAAAACATATATGCACAGTTTTATAAGTAATTATAAAGCACACACTCATGTACAGCTACCACGCAGGTCAAGAAATATAATCTTATCATCACCCCAAAAGCCCCCCACACTTACAACCTGAATTAGACAATTTAGTTTTTCCTGTTTCTGAACTTTAAATAAGTGGACTAATACAGAAACACTGCTTTCACCTGTATTTGCTACCATCTTCTCTCTTTGTGCTACATTCTCGATAATTTCTTCTGATCTATCTTCCAGTTTGTTAATTTTCTCTTTTGCTGTATCCAAACTGCTGCAAAACTTGTCCATTAAGTTTTCCATTTTGATAATTATATTGTTTATTTGGTTCTTTTTCAAGCTTCTACAATCTCTGCAGGTACCTTCAAGCTCATTTTTTTTCTTCAAACACAATAAATACAGCCATCTTATAACTGGTGTCTGATAATTCTAATATCTGATAGTTAGTCAGTTTTTGGTTTTTTTTGCTAGTGTCTTGTCTCCTTGTGTATCTGATTATCTATGATTCCGTGCTGCTAACTACCTTTGGAAAATTATTTTTCAATAGTATTATACTCCCTCGGGCCTAGGATGAAGATCCCTTCCTCTAGAAAGGATTTGCATTAACTTCTGTCATGCTCTTAAAGCACTTAAAGGTGTCCCTTTAATAAATCCAAGGCTTTAGGTTCTTGGACCACACAGTGTGATGTGAATTGGAACACAAATCTACAGTTATGACCTCTTAGGGAGAGGTTTGCTTTCTGTTTTTCTCCCTGCTTTGCTCAGAGGTAAGGAATTCTTCTTTTCAGTCCCTTAGTGATGGAAGAACTGGTTCATCCTTGTCCTGAGAGTGGAGCCCTCTGTGGTCCTAGCCCAACGTGTGAGGCCCTCACGTCATGAGTACATCAAACCACAACTCTGTTCAAGTGGATACGCAGACGCCTCAAAGGCAATTTTAGCTTTAAGTTCCCCTCTAACCTCTTAGTTCTCACTTTCTCTTAAATATGGTCTGATCATTCCTTTCTGCCTTGTCAGTGCTTTGATGCATTTACGAAAAATTTTTTAAACATTTTATTCAGAATTTTTAGTTGTTTTCAGCAAAGAAGTGGTCTGAATAATCTAGCCTATTACTGGAAACCAAAAATCCCTAAAACTTATTTTTTAAATGCAAAATAAATATACAAAAGAGTATTTATAAAATTTATTTTTAGTTTAAAGACTATTAATGAAATGAATACCCAGCTGAAGAATAACTCTGAAGTATGTTTTAATGATAATGTCTTAGTCTGAATTCATGAATAGCAATGAGAATAACTTCTGACATTACTAGTACCAACTACAGCCATTAGTCGCTGTTTAACACAAGAATCACAGACTGCTGAGGTGGAGGGCATCTTGGAATCTGGCTTTAGTTTCTCAGTTCATAGATCAGAAATCTCAAATTCAAAAAGTCCAGAGTAAGTTCAGTGTTCTAATGCAAAATAATGAGTCCTATAAAGTATGAACAAAAGGGGTTTACTGGGCTTACAGCACTGTCACTCTGACATCTAAAGTGCCAATAATTGCTAGAGTCCATCTGCCACACTATCTTAGCCTGATATTTAGATATGTTCATATTGCATGTCGTCCAAAGCACAGTCAAGTTCACAGGGCAGAGCCAGAAGCTCTTGCCCAATCAAAGAGGATGTTCTTGATTTAAGGGGTGGTCCTAATGTCGTTTCTCAACAAATAACGACGCAAGGGCCAAAATTCGACACTGTGTTCCTAGTTACCTGATGTGGCAAGGACAACATGTGGACCACTCCCATAGCTGAGACAGGCTACTTTTTTGCCAGTTAAAGAGTCCAGTCTCCGAGGTTCAATGGTGCTCTGGACGTCACCTAATCCCAAACAGCCACAGCAGTTGGTGCCGAGCACAAAAATCTGTGGGAAAAACCCACTGTTAGTTCAAGAAATTCTGTTTCTGACAAACCTGTAATTACATTCAAACAGTCAGAGTCCTCCTAAAGCAAACTGCTACATTACATAATAAGTAAGAATCTACTCTCCAAGCTTTTTTTAACATAATTTTTCAGTTCCCCCCAAATCTTCAATTTAGCAAATCCATTACTGAAAATATGAGTGGCTGAATTTTTTCTTCAAAATTACCTCATCATTTACTGTGGTGTATAAAACTTCATTGCCAGCACTGCCAAAGACACAAGCCTGACGTATTAACTGCAGCTCTTCCTCAGAACAAAGGGAGAAAATTGGCCACTTTCCCACATCTAACATCTTCAAAGATGACAGAGTAGCCTGTACCGGCTGAGAAGGAAAAAATGAATACATATTGAGACTGTTAATTAAAAAACTAAATTTTCTTTGCCCCTCTCACTTCTGAAGGAGTTGGCCCTGGATTAAGGAGGAACAAGCTCTATCTACTTCTGAGAGGCCTCTCAGAGCTGTGGAAATCGCCTTTGCAGGCTCCACTGCGTCAGTACCGCTCTTACGGCAACTAAGAGCCAGAGGCCCCGGATGGAATCAGAGCTCGCCTATTAATTTTCCTCAAGGCCACAGGAATCATCCAAGGCTGAACTTTGGGGAGCTGAAGGTCGAGAAAGCACTTGAAGTGTGGGCTATGTTTTAAATGTAGCTCTGGAAACTAGGCTGGTTGTAAAGGTAGGGAAAAATAATAGAGAGGCCTACTATTTCACCTGCTGCCTACATCTTAAAACAAGTCTCTGGAAAATAAAATTGCTGAAGGTGACATCAAGGAAATGGTACAGAAGCTTCTGCTCATGGGTCAGTTCTGGCCTTCAGTTTGAGCAGCTGGTGGGTTCCCTCATCCTCCCACTCAGGTTTGGGGATTGGTAGGAAGAAACACCCAGAAAGTATTCGTTTGCTGGAGCTGCAATAACAAAGTACCACAGACCAAGTGGCTTCAACAACAGAAATTTATTTTCCCACAGTTCTGAGGCTGGAAGTTCAAAATCAAGGTATCAGCCAGTTTGGTTCCTTCTGAGGGTTGTGACAAAAAGATCTGTTTCAGGTCTCTCTCCTCAGCTTGTAGAAGGCTGTCTTCTCCCCGCGTGTTCACATCGTCTTCCCTCTATGCCTGTCTGTCTTCTTCCAAATTTCTCCTTTTTATAAGGACACTAGTCATACTAAATTAGGGCTCACCCTAAGGACCTAATCTTAGTTAAACTAATTACATCTGTAATGACCCCACTTCCAAATAAGGTCACCTGAAGTAAGGGGGTGTCTTAGTCCGTCAGGCTGCTATAACAAAATACAACAGACTGGGTGGCTTATAAACAAGTTTATGTCTCACACTTCTGGAGGCTGGAAGTCCAAGATGAAGGTGCCAGCATGGCCATGTGCTGGTGAGAGAACCCTTCCTGGTTTACAGCCAGCACCTTCTCACTGTGTCTTCACATGGTGGAAGGGGCTGGGGAGCTCTCTGAAGCCCCTTTTATAAAGCCTTTTATAAATCCCATTCATGAGGGCTCCACCTCCATGACTTAAGCACCTCCCAAAGGCCCCACCTTCTAATACCATCACCTTTGGGGTTTAGGATTTCAACATAAGAATTTTGGGGGGACACAACTAAACCCATAACAGCATACATTAAGATCATAAGCATCTGCACTCCCATAAAAGCATTCAATATGGACATTATAAAGCTGTTTTAAAGAGAGCTCTCATTTATTTGCTATACTGGAGACATTTTTACTTACGTACTTATCAACTTTCAAAAATTCAACGTCTAATCTGGGCATCAGTGGCCCACTCAAGTTGACACGTAAAATTAACTATCACACCACGTGAAGACACACAGTGAAGAAGGCCATGTGATAGTGGAAGCAGAGACTGGAGTGATCCAGCTACGAGTCCAGGAACACCAAGGGTTGCCGGGAGCCACCAGAAGCTGGCAAGAGGGAAGGAAGGCTTCTTTCTGAGAGCCTTCAGAGAGCACGGCCCGGAGGAGGCCTTCGTTCCAGACTTCTGGCCTCCCGAACTGAGAGGGGACAAATTTCTGTCGTTTTAAGCCACCCAGTTTGTGGTACTTTGTTAGCGCAGCCCTAGAAAACTACTGGAGAGGGTAAGCAGTTTGTCATTGCTAACAGCATCACCCTGAGTTAGTGGCAGAGCCTGAATCAGGGCAAGGTTCCCTGATGTCACTCAAATTCTAAGACCCTGTCCCAAGAATGATCTTGTCTACTATCTTTTGGGCTGGACCCAAAGCCACTATAGAGCGAAGGACAGAATCTCATAATGTTAGCTTTTAGTCCATGCTTCTACTTTAAATTACTCACCTGCTTATATCATAAAGGAGCCTTATTTTCCATGAGGTCTTCATTTTAATCCTTTTTCCTATTTAAGTCTATAAATTTCACAAAGAACAATGTTTGGGATATGGCATCAAATATTTAATGTAGATGTGCTAATGTGCTAGTTAAACGAGTTCCTACATATGATTTCTAATCTTCACAATTGTAGGGCATAGATTTTGCTATCCTCATTTCACATATGAGGAAACTGAGGCACGGATAGACTAAGTAATCCTCCAAGGTGATTAGCTTCTAAGGTCATGAACCCAGATGTCTTTCCACAGGTCATCTGTTGCTGAGTAAAAACTTCACATAAAGTTATACTACTGGTAGACCTTGTGTTTGCTGGCATTTGCAGAGCTTGGGCTGTGTTCCCAGAAAGTGCTTAATGAACAGGCAGTAATACCCACTGTGGGTTGTCTTCCACCAACAGGGCAGATGGCAATATACAATGAGAAAACAAGCAGCAATACAATGATTGATTGCTACTTCATTTTTTCCTTGCAAGCAGATTTCTGGATTTCAACCTGCCCTGCCCTTGGAAGCCTAGAATCAGGTTGTAAACCCAACCAGCTCCTAAACACTCGTCTACAAATCGCTAGTTCTGAACTTTCTTCCTGGCCCACCTGTACAAAACCTACAGTACCCAGCCATGACCCCACTGACCACTGGGATTCCAGTGTCTGCGTTTGCAAGGTCACCTGCAGTCGCACATCTGTTAAATGATGCTACTGGTCGAGAGAATGCTGGGTCTGACGCTATCACTGAAACTTTACTGAGTGTCAGATACTAAAGATACAAAAATGAGACATAATTACTCCCTTCAAGGAGCTCACAATAGAAAAGGAGTAATTACAATATAACCAAAGTACAACAGAGGGGTGAATACATTGCTGTTTAAAATCTCTGTCAGAAGGCTGGGTGCTGGAGGTTAGTCATCAAAATCCATTTTTCTAAGTCTGTGGGGGACTATCTCATAGGGAACTAATGACTTAATTTATGAAATGCGTAGGTTTATACTTTTTTGAAGTAAATATTTAACATCAGTCTCAAGGAATTGAAGTATCTTTGTTAACAGAAGAAAAATACATTCTTTTATCCAGCAGAATCATGAGTGTATATAGTTGTATACATTGTATATATTACACACGTGTGTGTGTGTGTGTGTGTGTGTGTGTGTGTATGTATATATCTATATATATGTATACCTTGTATATATACATTGTGTATACAATAAGAGTTTATATAGTATAAGGATTCACCCACAGCACCCTTAGGAGCCTAAATCACACCACAGCCTCACTGCATGATGGCAGTGGTCTCTGCAGAAGGCACCCAACTGCCTCTGTCCCCAACTGCTAAGTAAGGGACTGGCTGAGCAAGAGCCAAGAGTGGGCAATAGGAAAAATCTGCATGGGGAAGAAAGTACTAAGGGAATGAGAGCTTGGTAATATACATCATCAAGATCCCTTCCCAGAATTCACATCCTAGTGTGGCCCAGGTAACCCTCCTTCCTACACATAACACTACCACCGGTGAGAATTCATCACAGGCCAGCTTTCCTTCACTATTTTGCTCACGTCTAGGCTACCTCCCCCATCTTCTGCTGGCATCTGTTTGGGAAATGCAAAGTAGTGAAATTTTAATACTAGCTCAAGGGAAACATAATTAAGGAAATACAGCTCCACAAATTTAGAAATCAAAATGCATTTTTGTTATTCCTTTGAGTATGTGCTACCTGTATAACCCTGCTTCTCCACCAGTATGAAGAACCAAGTGGGTACTTAACTACACATAGTTATTAACTTGTCACAATTCAACTTAAAATACAGCATATGGAAACAGAATTAAAATTACATGTTGGGCATGCCTAGCAAAAACATTTCTGAAAAAAAAAATTCACCAACAGCTCGCCCTTTGAGGATTTCCTGGCAGTGTAACACTTTGTATGTAATAAAGTAATTCCATTGCTAATTCTGTGAGTGTGTTTTTTTATTTTACAAAATCTGTTCCCAGAAAAATGTTAGGAATTTTTCTATTAACATTTTGTAGACTCTCAAGTTCTATACATTACTTTTGTAAACCACTTTTGGGCTTTCCCACAAAGGCTCACAAAGAAGCACTTCAAGTCGGCATGTGGTAATGCTGTGGTTCCGTTTCAGAAGCTTTGCTATCTTTGTACACCATGCTGGCTTTGCATTACATCTTTAATTAAAGATGTAAAATTATTTTCATCTTTTACTGCACTGTGACTACACTTTATTAAAAAAGAATGGAAAACAGAAAAAGGAAAGTTAATAGTGGCAGTTAATATTAAGCTGTTAACAGGGAAGAGTAGATATTTTATAAATTCATATAATTAACAGAAGATGGAAATCAATGCGCACGCTAGAAGTTTGAAACTTTTAACATCAATTGGACAATAACTGGACTGAAGCTGGTTGACCATAATATTGAGATGTGATGGAAAAAAAATAAAGTAAAGAATACCTGTGATGAATTAAGAATATGTCATTTAAGATTAGCTATCTTATAATTGTTTTAAATCTCTAGGAATGGAGCAAACACTGTTCAACTCAGACCCCTGAGCAAGACAGCGTTATCTGTGAAAGAAAGGGATGGCCTGTCCTCCTCATCCAGGTCAAACATACTGTCTCTGAGAACCCTCTCTCCACCTTCAGACGACATCCATATTCCCTGCCGGCCCCTTTG
The DNA here is from genome assembly GCF_021613505.1 of Equus quagga. Taxonomy (NCBI): domain Eukaryota; kingdom Metazoa; phylum Chordata; class Mammalia; order Perissodactyla; family Equidae; genus Equus; species Equus quagga. Next base: position 59,900,945 of record NC_060272.1, read on the forward strand.
CCTTTTAGCATTCTATTTACCCACAATAATTATCTGTTGGCATCTTGGTCACTACACTGTGAGCCCCTCAGTGACAGACACTATCTCATTCCCTATCAAATGACCAACAGATGTTTGATCAAGTACGTTTCATGCGAGAGAAAATACATGCTCCAAGGGCATGATTTTTTCTAACCTTGCCACTTTCTCCACAGAAAAGGGGAAGTTCTTCTTCCATATGGACTCAGTCCTGTGCAGTCCCTGAGGAAAAAGTATGTGGTAAAATCAGGATCCCATATGTTGAATGAAAGTAGGCAGGTTAAAATTACTTTATGTCCAATTAACAGAGAAAATAAGCCAAGCTCAAATATGGTGAATGGAAGATAAGGGGATTAAGTTTTAGGCATGGGAGTTAACAGCTATAAAACCCAAAAGGTGTTTTAACTGTTCAGGAACTACTACGTGGCCTCTTATGGGAATCCTCTTGCTGAGGTCTGGAAAAGTAATCCCAGGATAAACGCAGATTCTAAAATCTATAAGGAAACAAGTAGAAATTTTTCATTTCAGAGTTGACTTCCTATAGATAAGGAAAAATAAATTTTAGACCTTATCAAATTTCCCCTGGGATTGGAAAGTTCCAAATCACTGTGAAGAGCAGACTTATCAATTCTCAGCTCCAGTGAAGAGTATATGATTTGCTAAGCTGGAAAAAAAAAAAAAGGAAGAATGAATGAAAAGGACGAAAGGATGAATGAATGAATGAATGTGGCTTTGTTATCCTAGACTTTAACAAAACATCTGAAACAACAGTCATCAAGTACGTAGCAAGAGCACTGAACGTTCTTACTTTAATTAACCACCTCCACAAAGACTACTTTCTACCACATAGAAGTAACAGCAGAAGCAGCCCTGTCAGAATATACGCAAGATGCCTGGACTGTGGTTCAATCGTTACACAGCTAACTATTTACCACTAAAAATAAATATAAATAAGTACTCTCTCTCCCCTAAAAAGCAATTTCATGAAATTATATTTAATAATGTTGATTTTTCTGATTTATTAGGTTGGGTTCTATTTACTCAAATATAATCCATATTTCAAGTACTAACATCAGAACATTTTATCTGATATTAAAACTCCAAGCAGGTAGAGCCTTATAATAGACAGATAAAAAAACCATAATCAAAAAGAGGTCAAGTCTTAACAGTGTTCCTTATCACTGTTTTATATGCCCTTGAGGATACTGGTAAAGTTTTGTTTTTCTCAGCTATAAAAAGGTCTCTCAGAATATAAGCAATAATAATTCATCAAACTATGGCAATTAAGACAAATCATTATTTCTAATGTTTGGAAAAGGTAAGCTTGTTTTTAAAAGGATCACTTGGAATTTTCTCATGTACAAATTTATAAAGCTTGATTGGGTTGCCAATATGGAAAGATCATTTCATGTGACAGTTTTTCCTACAGTATGTCTTCTCTACTAATTTGCGAGCTCTTTAAAAGAGGGGACCATGACTCATTCGTTGCTATAACCACCACAGCCCATGGCTCAGAACAGAACACAATATACTCACTGAAAGTATCCTTTGAATATAGCTCTTTGTATATTGGAAACTGCCTATATTGGGTATTCTTCTCTTTTTGCCTCATCCTAATTGGAAATACCTTTTCCATATCTGCCCCAAGTTTACTGGAATAAAAAATAAAAAGAGAGAGGGAAAAGAAGAAAAAGGAAGAGAAGAGAAAGAAGAACAGAGGAAGGGAATTCAAAGGCCAAAAACAGGGCCGGCCTGGCAGTGCAGTGGTTAAGTTTGCACGTCCTGCTTCAGCAGCCTGGGAATTGCTGGTTCGGATCCTGGTGTGGACCTACACACCACTTACCAAGCCATGCTGTGGCAGGAGTCCCACATATAAAGTAGAAGAAGATGGGCATGGATGTTAGCTCAGGGCCAGTCTTCCTCAGCAAAAAAGAGGAGGATCAGTGGCAGATGTTAGCTTAGGGCTGATCTTCCTCAAAAAAAAAAAGGGAAATAAACAAGAGAAGGAAAAGGGGCCAAAGCAGAGATGTGACTGCACCTCACCGTAGTTTAGGCCACCCTTGTTCTTAGCAGAAGGGAAATCTTGCTAATATGCTAAAATCATTGAACAGTAATCCTGGGTTTGTTTGGGGTTTTTTTCCCACCTTATCCCTCTACCATTGTAGGTAACCAATTTCACTAGTTTCTGTTTCTTTTTGCAAAACTAAGCAAATAGATGTATGTGTTTTTAATTCCCAATTCCTTGTGATACAAAAAATAGCACACTTTATATACCCTTTTGCAATTTGCTTTTATTTCACTTAACAGTATGTCCTGGAAATCACTCCATATCAGTTAATAGAGATTTTTTTAACAGCTGCATATCCTGGGTTTTTAAGGAGGAAAATAAATAGTTCTTTTCAGTGTTTTCAGTCAATTTCAAGTATAGTAACTCTTCAAAAATTAGAATGGTGAAAAACAGACCTGTTTATTTGAACTAATTGGGTTAAGACATAATTGCATATATGGCATATGAAAATTACCATAATCAAAGAAATAACATTAAGATTCAATTAACACTAAATATAAGATTAACATAGTTTCATTTTTGTTGTTCAGAATGTCCTTGAAGATTAAAAAAGACTCAAGATTAATTACTATTATACAGTACTATGAAAAAAATGTTGACTTCTCTAGCATTGTGGAAAATGGTTGGCTTTTTGGTTTTTTTTTTAACATTATTCCAATGTGATATAAACATAACAGACAAAACCGGCTTCCCCAATTGGCACTACTTGAGGAATATAGTTAGTGGAATATATGGGAGGATTATACTTCTCTTATCCTGTTATCTACATGATCTCACCTGGCTATTATTAATATCACTGTTACAGTAGTATATCAATATATACTTCTTAAAAATCCACAATATACATACAGAATACCACATCATGATGTGATAAACATGAATTCTAAATAACAGCAACAATAATAGTTAAAACAAATAGTTACCCTGCACCAGGCACTCAGTGCCTTACATCATCTCACTTAATCTTTATAATAAACAGCCAAAAGAAACAGGTATAATCAGTGCCTCCTTTTTATGGACACATTTCAATAACTTGACCAACAGTCACCAAGGTCAGAGCCAGCATCTGAACCCAGGACTAATTCCAAAGCCCTTTGTTCCTGGACCCCCACCCACCAACCCCGTAGTACAGGGGTATTTTAAGTTTTCCTGTGTACATTCCAAACAGTTTTATTTTGTACTGATTGGTTGGGAACAATCCCCCAAAAAATGTTTGTACCTGATTGTTTTAACTTTTTGTAGCCCAGTATTCAGTCATCTTGAATCCTCTTCCTTCGAGATCCTGGTAAAGTTGTCTTCTACACCAAGGTTAATGTGACTGAAAATATAAATACACAAATTCTATTAGAGAAAAAACAGAGAAGGAGTATATACCATCTTGCAACTCTAACAAGTCATTATTTATCTGAGAAAAATGCAGTTTAAAAATTTTATCAGCTCTATTTATTATTAAAACATCAGCAGAAGTGCTCAATTATAAAATATATTAATATTGTAAAATCTAACTTTCAGATATTATACTTTATAAGTTTTGGGAAAGGGCTTCAACAATTTGGACGCTGAAACATATGAAAAAATACTAAAGAAAGTTTAATCTACAGTATCTCAACATAAAAAATACAAGGGAAACTATCTGGAATGTGAACAAAGCAAAATTTCAAACTTTTGGAAGAAAGTATAGAAAATACTTTTATGACCTCAGGGCAAGGAAAGATTTCTTAAATAAGACACAAGCATAAAGCACAAAGAAAAGACTGGTAAATTTTACTACATTAAAGCTTAAAACTTTGGCATAATAAAAGACAAAATGAACAAAGGGAAACATGGCACAGAATGGGAGAAGATATTTTCAACACCTATAACTAGCTGGCAAAGGATCATTATCCAGAATACATAAAGAATACGTAAAAATCAGCAAGAAAAAGACAAACAATAAAATTTAGAAATGGGCAAGGGGTACAGGCAATTGACAGAAGAAGGAATTGATAATCATATTAAAAGGTGCTCAAATTCACCATGGAATTTATCATGGAAATGCAATCACAATGAGATAAATCTTATCCATCAGATCTGCGAAATTAAAGGGGGGCAATACTTAGTGTTGGTGAGGATGCAGATCGAAAGGCACACTCCTATTGCTAGAAGGAATGTAAACTGGTACAATCGCTTTAGAGAGCAACCCAACAACCTCTAGGCCACAGCAGTGTCTTTCAATCTTTTTTGATATATATATGTACTTGAACCAAAAGTTTCACAAATAATTTTTACCCTTACTACATGAGATGCTTAGGGGTATCTCCTTTTCTATTTTTGCTATTTACTCCATTCTAGTCTATCCTATCCTATCCTATTTATCCTTTTCTATTTCATTTTAAGAAGAAAATGCTGGTCTCAGCCCACTAAAATAACTTTAAGATTGCTAACAAGTCACACCTTGTAGCACAGAAAACACTGGCTTCGATGAACCCTACAGCATATAAACAATTGTTTGCAATAGCAAGAATCTAGAAAGAGCAGACAGAATTGATCAACAGGCTACATCAACAATATTTATAAACTGCGGCATGTGCATACCATACAGCAAATAAAATAAATTATCTAGAATCAACCTAGATAAATCTCCAAAACAATTTTGACCAAAAATCACTAAGTCACAGAATGATACATATGGTACACTATTTGATAAAGTTTTAAAACATGCAGAAAACAATACTGTTTTAACGTGTTAGGATACTAACATACACATTGCTGAACTTTGATGGGAATTTTTTCACAGGAAAGTTTTGATGGAGGTAACGCCAAAGATAAAATTTGCCATGTAATTCTATCAATGAATTGGTATGATTTGGTTTTTTCATCTAACAAGACAGTTGTCAAGATTTTAAGCTTAAATTAATCATCTGAGTATGGAAGGTGTGGGGGATTAGAACTGGCCACCCCAAAATGTGTCACTTTGGCATGAGGATTATTTTGGGCTGGTTACTTTTAAAAACTGCAGACATGACAGAAACTCTGGAAAGTAGAATTTACTTACCCTTTATAAGAGACATTTACATTTGTAAGGGAAATCTCCATCTGTAAAGGTGTCTCCCTCTCTATACCAGGAAGAAGGGAAGATGATCTTATCTCTAAAAACTCTTATCAATGCAGAAAGCAAGGACTTAAATCTGCATAATAACCTTACTCTTGTTTACTGTGCTTTTCTGGTGACCTCCCATAAGTGACTCCCCCACTCCCAACATCCTCCTTTGCCTTTAGCTAAGGAGGGTATTTAAGATGAGAACCTGTGCCATTTTGGTGAGTTACTCAGTTTTCCTGAGTCTCTCCCATGTATACACGTTATAAAGCTTTGTTTAATTTTCTCCTGTTATTCTGTCTCATGTCAATTTAATTCATAGCCCAACCAGAAGGACCTAGAGTGGGCAGAGGAAATGTCTTCCTCCCCTACAAAGGTAAGGCTACTCAATGTTAAGGAAAACAAAATTTTAGAATCAGAATACCACCGTTCTAATATTGCCTTTACCATGGATACAGGAATTCAATAAAGGTTTGATAATGACAACTCATGAACCGATACTGGCTCAACACAAGGTTGACATAAGGGAAGCCATATTGTAGAAAGGAAACCATATTGTAACTTTGAATGACCTCTGATTAACTAACCCAGACAGGCTCTTTAGATTTTATGGCCCCTCCCAGCTGCTGTAAGTTGATAACTTTGTCCTTTTTTGAGTTCCTTAGGAATGTGATTACCCTCAGGCAGACAGTCTATGCTGACAGCAATTATCAATGACAACTGAAAGATCAGGGTATTGGCCGTTGCTCCCGTCTCCGATGCACAGCCAGTAAAACAAAAGACTAACACCAACTAAGATCAGATGTCTGCCAAAGACCAGAAACCTCCTCCACCTGGAGACCAGCCCCCTATATAACTGGCCTGTAGTCTTTGTTCTGTAAGATGGTTTTTTTGGACATTAGTTGGCCATCTTCCCCCTTGCTAGCAATCTGTAATAAAAATCCTTTCTCTCCTACCACCTTGCCTCTTGATTATTGATTGGCATGTCCTGTGGCAGGCAGACAACCCCTCCTTGGGCAGTAACAGAACTACAGTTTCTTTTGCCATCAGTAAAATAAAATTCTATCAATAACATAGGAAAATAATAAATAACACAGACAAAGAAGCAAAATACATAAAAGAAAAAAAAGAATGTGGAGCAAATGACACCCAGTTTGTAGGTGTTGTATCAACATCACCCCAACCCAATGGTATTTGTGGGCCTTATGAACTTATAAGCTAGAACACTGTATTTATAAGAGCAAAGCCTTTTCCACAGATATCAATATTTTACAATTAATCAGGAGCTTCTAAATGCTGATAACTGTTCTCTAGAAGTGATCCCAGAAGAAAAAGTGAAAAAAATAGGAATTTCTGCAGAGAAAGTCCAATGCTATGGGCTATTTTTTTTTTATTCAACTTAATAACATGAGGTCAACTCTAAAGCTATGCTTGAGAAACATAATATATAAAAAAGTTTTCTTACAATATAGAATTCAATGCTTTTAGCAAATTCTCCCATCTGGGCAACACAGTTGACGATGCTTTTGTAATCAAAGAAACTGAACATTAAAGAAAACCAATGTCTTTAGGACACCAGCACACAGTTTACAGCATCAGTGTGTTAAATGAACTCCAAACCAAGTAAAAGTCAATGAGGTAACGATGGTTCCCAACTATATGCTTAGCTGAGTCATTAAATGGTATGTCATCTGTAGTTAAGTTAGAAATAATATAAATATGTATAAATATAATAAAAAATAAACACAATCCCAATTGTCACTTGCAAAAAAGGATGATAGCTATAAGTTAGCTCCACTTGAATGAGATGTCATAAGTCAATGACAACAGTAAGATACCTACTCAGCCACTAACTAATGTGGGACAGTTATAAACAGGATGGACAAAACTAAAAACTAAGAGCACAACTGAAACTAAAGTACAACTTCAAAGGAAATGGTATTGCCATATATTTATGACAAACAGCAAACTGACTTGTAGAACACAGAAACATCACTGCTATTTTCATTATTTCTTTGTAAAAAGTTTTCCAAATTTCACAAGTGATTAAGCTGCTCTTCAGTCCAAAGCAAAGCTGCGTTTAGTTTGAAGAGATTACTGAGCTCACCAATGCTGGTCTTTTCAGCTGCATACAGCAAAAGTGTCACTTGCAAATATAAAAAATAATCAATATAACTTACAAACATTTTTAGATTGTTATACTAGCTAAAATGAATTGATACTTCAGACACGTGTAAATTCATTTGAAATTTAGGTCCTTATAGACCTAATACGATGAAAAAAATTCTAACATGCCTATTAAAGAGAGTCCTAATTGTTAAAGACCTTTGCCCCACAATGTAAATATTCCTTCAGCATGGTAGGCCCTCTTGGCTTTGGCTCATTTCCATTTGGGATTCATTTTGTTCAGTATCAAATACACTCAGCATAATACAGGACATATTATAATGTGGTCACTATTTATGAATTACTCACATACTATCATCCTCTGGCACTTGTCTGCTCGCAACGTCTTCCATGGAGAGAGATACATAATAGATATTAGCTCAAGTTAGTTTAGCAAGGCTGAGGACACATAAAAGACATACACTCCAATGTCAGATTAATGCTGGAAAAAATTGTCTTAAATTTCCTGGAGAATTTCACATTGTGAAGATGGGATCCCCATGTGAACTAGACACATGTTCCTTCTGGATAATGAAGGAGAGAAGGATCATATCAGCCTTCCTCTGAAGGACACTATGACCATCTATTTTAGGGAGGCAAGCTATCTGTTCCCTTGAAGTAAACAGCCCCATGCAGCCCCCTACTTTCAGGCTTGAACAAGAGTCCTTGATGTCACTCTGTGACCCTGATAATTCCATTCCTGCTCTCAAATGTCTCTAGACAGGTCAATTTTGATTTATAGTAATTCAACTCCAGTAAACCTCAAAAGTGGCAGTATCTTAAGGGTCTTTTAATCTCACTTCAGCCAAGTGATGATGATACTGGCCCTCATAGCAGTTCCCCTACATTAAACCCAGCATATATGGGGTTAAAATCAAAGCACTCATCCCCTTTGCCTGCTTACTCCTCGGCTTCAGGCACCAGAATCCACTATCCACCATGGAGGCAGACAACCAAGGACATCCGCCTGCGGATTCCCTTATCTCACCATCCTCCTACCTGCAAAGAGTCTCACAAGGCCAAACACAGGCTGGTGGGAAAACGCCAACAAACAAGGTCACGGTGCTGCACACCCACCCCCAACAGCCACTTTCCTTACAACCTTTAAAACCCCTTGCCTTCCATCTTTCGGGGGGATGAGACAAATTTGAGGGCTCTCTCTCATCTCCTGGCTGACATTACCCAACATAAAACCCTTTCCTTGCCATATTCCTGGCGTTTCAGTTTTTATTTGGCCCCTCTTGTGTGGCAGGTAAAGAACTTGTGATTGTATGTGGTAACAATAAAAACCAAATTACATATAACAAACTCCTAAAGGCATAAGCAAATCTCCTGAGTACCCTACATTTATAGGTCTAGATAAATAGTTTGTGATATTTAAACATAGTGTATGTAATCAACTTAAGTAAAGGACCCAAAGGGAAACAGACTTTACTTTCTAAAATAATTTCTCTCCATCTGCCTCTTTCTCTAACCATCCTTTCCTTATGGACTGAAATTTGGTTAGGCTTGTGTGGTTCATTCAGAAATCTCTAAGAGCAATAATTTAATACCTTAAAGCATGACATCATACCAGATGAATCTTCAACACAGTTGCAAATACAGACAAGCAATGACCACTCTTAGAAACAACTTCACTAGTCATCCATAGTCAGAGGGACATTAAGAAGCAATTACAAAGTGCAGTAAAATGTGAAGAAAGTATATAATTTTTCTCAACACATCTGTAGTATTCGTTTGTCTAATCTCTTCCTTTTAGGGGCCCAGTCTCTTCATTTGATGCACTGAGTTAAACTGTAAAATCCTGAACAACTTGAATTCAATTTGTAAAAAAACTTTTTCACCTATATACTACAAAACATGGTCATGCTATGGGCCCCTGTGAAAAATACAGTAGAGAAGGGTAAGGAACATTTTCTCCAAGAAACACACTGAACTCTCAAAACCAGTTCTCCATCTTGAATATCATCTTTGGTTTATCCTTCAGACCCACCATAACCATGCTGTTTAAAACTGTACTCCACACCTGCACATCCTGTCCCCTTTGTCTGCTCTCCTTTTTTATTTTTTCATTGCACTTATAATTTTCGATCATAAATAAATGTTAATAAATATGTTTATTGTTAATCATTCTTTGCTACAGTGTAAGCTTCAGAGAGAAGGGATCTTTGTCTACTTTGTTCACTAACACATCCTAACCATCTAGACAGGCCCTGATACAAAGTAGTCACTCAATAAATGTTTGTTGAATGAATGAATGAATCCACTTGAAAGTTCAGTACAAAATATCTCTGGGAGTCAGTCAGATCTCAGTTTCATTCACACAGTTAACAAATACCTACTGAGCTCTGATTATGGGGGAGACAGATCTACACATACAAATACATAATATCAGATAGTGAATAGTGCTACAAAGCCAAATACAGCAGGGTAAGAGGGTGAGCAGTGGCTATTTCAGATGAGGTAGTCACCTCTCTGAAGTGACAGCAACTGTTTTCAGACTTGAATGAAGCTGGGTGCCAAGCAGATTTGGATGGAAGGGGAAAGCGAGCTTTGAACGTGGAGGAAACAGCAAATGCATAGGCCCCAGGGCGGAGGCCAGCTTGGTAAACCAAGCGACAGCGATGAGGCCCTGGGTGGTGGGAGTGGGGTGTGCAAGAATGTATCATTCCAATTGCCTTTACTTAGTAACATGTATATACTGCCTAGGGCCGTGAGAAATAAAGATTACGTTTCACCTAGGTACTCAGATTCTCTGATAGTAAGTGCTGCTTCTACTCCAGCCCCCGGATGTCTGTACCAGCACATCATATAAAATTACAAGGCACACAGTAATGACATTGTTAAAAACCGTTCCAAGTAGCCCCAGGAGTCACGAAACTGACTTAAGTACCACTGGCCAGGAAGGTGTAAAGCCAAGCAAGAACTCAGTACTAGAAGAGTGCAAAGCCAGGAGGCTCAATAAACATTAAACAGTGACTGTCACTACCAAGTCTGGGGGAAAGATCGTCATTCCCAAGCACCGTTTGTGAACTCTACCACTTTTATTCAGCTCTGACAAGGATTAAGGCAGCTCTAAGACATGCATTTTGTTAACAGTGCTGGACTCGAACCGTTCCGACATCTTATGCAATTTCCCAAAGAACAAAAGCAAAAATGTTCACTCTGAACTCGCCTTCCAACTCAAGCAGGAAGTTCTTTCTCGGCTAAGGTGGAGCACTTGGAAAGTTTCCAGAGTCTGGAAATCTCTATTTCCGGGGCTGAGCAGAGCAGTATCTTCTGGCTTAAAATAAAGATTTATGGCGATTTCTCCCCATCCCTCCACAGCAGTTCCCAAGCAGCTTCGCCTAGCTTAGTCAAACTTTCTGAGCTATCCCTCGACCTCAGGACCAAACGTCGAAGACACAACAACGAGTTAGCGAGCCGGTTCGGGTCCCGGGACCTAGAGGAATAAGTGACTAGCTTTAAGGGACGGCAACCGAGGGTCGTGGCGACAAAAATGAAATCATCACATCCCAAGCGGGGCGGAGGGAAGGCGAAATTCCGGGGCAGGTGCCTCCCCGGGATCCGGGAAGACTCCAAGCCTCGGTGGCCCAAGGAGGGGAAGCCTCCAGGCAGACGACACGCCTGGGGCGACGCCAAACGCGACCTTGGCCGAGTCGCGCCTCCTTCGCCAGCGTACCTGCGCATGCGCACCGCCGCTTCGGCCCGCGGCCCGAGTAGGGCTACAATCCCTGAGCCGCGCGCCCACCCCGTCCAGGGGCTTTGCGCACGCGCAGAGACGCCTCGGTCCTGGGCCTGGTCCGGGGTGCAGCAACACAGCCGCACGCTTAGGCCCAGCCAGCAGCTGTGCGCACGCGCGGAGACGCCTCAGCCCTGGGCCTGGGCCGGGGTGCAGCAACAGAGTCGCAAGTCTAGGCCCCGCCACCGGGTTTGCGCACGCGCGGGGACGCCTGGGCCCTCGGCTCGGGCGGGGCTGTAGCCCCAGGGGCTGCTCCTCTGCGGTCGCCCAGACCCGGAGCTTGGGTAGCGGGGGCTGGGGGAGGAGGAACTGAGAGCTGCCCGCTCCGAGCCCGGCGGCCCCTCTTGATTTCCTCCGGCATCCCCTTGCCCATTACCTCAGCGCAGGCCCGAGCCGCGTCCGCTCCGCCTCCTGGGATGCCGTTACTGTTCGGTCGGGGGCCCGGCGCAGCTACTAGTTGGCGCCTCCCCCTGAAGCGGCCTGGCCCTGGCTGCGCTTGGGTGCCCGGCTGGGAGGGAGAGGAGGGGAGCGCACCCGAGGGGAGGGGGCCGGCGACGGCGCCTCGCCACTCCTCTCCCCTCCCGCGGCCGCGGCCGCCCCCGCCCGGCTGCCTCCCCCTCCTCTCGGAGCGGACCCGTGGGACTGGACAGCGCCTCCCACGCTGGGTCCATCTCCGCCCTTTTCCTGGAAATGCCAGTGGGAAACACCTCCACCTTCTGCAGGGTTCTGGTCTCCGAAGTCTTGGGAATTTGCAGCTGCCTGATCCGGAACGATAAGGCCTGCATGCGATGCTGTGGGCAACCTTTTCTACGGTCCCTCTCCCACAGCCGGTCCCAGCTTTTCCAGTGGGGGATCCCTCCCTCAGGGATCTCACGTCGCTTCTTCGCACGGTCTCCCCCTGTTTCACCTCACTGCTGTGGGGCTGAGTCCTGAACGCTTCTAATGTAAATGCTGAAATAATGATTGATGTGTGCTGAGGGGGTGTCCTGAGGTACCTCCAGACCAAGGTCTTCTGGAACAACCACTCTAGTAATTTGCAGTAATGTCTTGTCTTAAGCTGCACTTCTGGCGGCCTTCCATAGATTTTAGTAAAATGCACCATAGCCTTACAATGTGCAATATTTTCTTCCACTTTACTAGCTTGCATTGACCTGAGTGGGTTTTGGTAAAATGCCCCACAACTAATGTTATTAGTTGTTCCTATGACGTAAGCTGATTGCATTTATACTGACTTTTAAATGAGGACACAGGTTCAACGTTTAAATGATTTGCCCAAAGTATCAGCCAGATAGAATAACTGAGATTTCAACCCAGAGTGACCATGTCAGTCTTTTGTTTGGTCTGGCTTTTGACATTTTGTTGGAAAAGCATCTTTCCAGAATATCTAGCTGCCTTCATTGCAGCTGGTATAGTTGACAGACATTTATGTCTGTGAAAATTAATAAATGGAAACCTCATTTAAAATGGAGTCAGAAGCCAGAAGAGAGAACTCTCATGCATGTGCCACTCAACACACACTACTGAAGAAGAGACTGGTACCTTCCATCGCCTACAGGAAGTGACACTACTTAACCCCAGCAGAAGGAAGGAAGAAATGCCTCCTTGTCCAGTAAGAGCTCAGCCAGTGAGAGACCGCCATAACTCACCAATGAAAAGCCACCACACTTCCAACTCCCAGTCTCCTCCAATGATCTCTTCATTTGCAACAACCCCTCCCAACTTCATTAAAGAACAGTTTCCCTCCTTTGTTTCTCCAGACTGTTTGTGGATTGCCTTAGAGGGGCATGTCTTTTTTTTTTTTCTTTTGAGGAAGATTAGCCCTTAGCCAACATCTGCTGCCAATCCTCCTCTTTTTTGCTGAGGAAGACTGGCCCTGAGCTAACATCCATGCCCATCTTCCTCCACTTTATATGTGGCACACCTGCCACAGCATGGCTTGACAAGCGGTGCCATGTCCACACCCAGGATCCAAACCGGTGAACCCTGGGCCACCGAATCGAAACGTGTGCGCTTAACTGCTGCACCACTCGGCCAATCCCTAGACAGCATGTCTTGAATTGCAATTGTTTACTGTACCAGTATAAACCGATTCTGCTGGTGTCATTACTGGCTGTTTATTTGTTTTAGGTCAACATTATTTGGTGGCCCATATAGGGATCCAGAGAAGACCCCAACAACTCCAAGGCTGGAGGGCAAACAGGTGCAGTGCCCACAGAGCCCATGCAGCTCACTGCTTTCTCGCTGGCCCCAGAGTTTGAGGATTAAATTTTCTTCTGGATGTCAAACACCTTTCTCTTTGCATTTTGAAGCTCTCCGTGCTTTATTGAGGACCTGTCCTCTCTGTTAAAGGCTTTTGCCCTTTCTATGAGTACTTGTTTGGCCCTTGGTCTGATTCCTTTTAGAACTGAGCTGCTCTACTGGAACTGTGCTGTTCAGCCTTTGGCCTGACTTCCTCAGAATCAGGCTGTTCTACTGGAACTGTGCTGGTATTTGGCCTGTAGGCCATTTAGGAATTTCTTTTTCTCTAGAGAAAAACCTTGAAGTGAGGTTTCCGTCATCTAAATGTTTTAAGGGGAACCCCCCACACTTCAGAGATCCCAGCCAGTATTTTTGTTTAAAAACTGCAGTCCCTCCCCATGTGCATTTCTAACTAAGTGGGCCAACTTAACCAAAACTAGTTTAGAACACCAAGGACCACTATGGGGAACTTTTGAACTCCACAAACTTAATTTTCTTAACACCAAATTGGACAGTCATAGCTCTGAAATTGCCAAAAGTGAATGGAATGCCTATTTCAATTGGTATTTTGAGGCTTCTAAATGTTACCAGGAGTCCAAAATTTCCTCTCTGCAAAATAAAATTTTAAGATTAGTGGAGGCAAACAAACAATTAAAGAAAGGTAAAATGCCTTCCAAAGCTTCTCTTTCCCCTCCCCCATCTCCTTTGTCTCCAGAGGCTCTGAGCAGCCAGCTTGTGCTCAGGCCCCACCTCTGTGCCATCCTCCTCCTTCCCTTCTATACTGCCTACACCTCCTCTGTACCCTCAGTTTCCCCATTCTGATTCGTTCACCAAACTTCCCTTTTTCCCTAAGCCTCTCCCTGCTCCATCATCTGAACCTATAAGAACCTGCCCCTTTAATGCTAAGTGTTTTGAGCATCCAAACAAGCTTTAAATCTCTTATGTTTCCTGGACTAAGGCTGAATTACAAGCCACAGTTAAAGAGTTTCCTAACATAACTGCAGAGCCCCATAGGTTTGCAGAAGAATTTAATGTAGTTATTCAAATTTACGAACCTGGTTTTTCAGACCTATGTCAGTTAGTCCACATGCTGGTTGATGAGGGTCAAGCCAAGCATTGGATGAAACTTGAGCCTTGGGAAAATCCTAAAAGGGATTTCAAAAGACAAACCCCTAACTTTTGGCAAGAGGCTAAAACACTCACTGTGAAACTCCGCTGAGCAATTACAGTAGCCTTTCCTAAGCCTATTGATTGGAGCAAAATTCAGGATTGCACACAAAAACCTGATGAACCTGTTCATAGCTATTATAATCAACTTCAGATTGTTTTCAAAGCAAATTCTGATCTTCCTTCAGCTGTTATGTCCACTCGGGTAGCTTTTGACTCTGTTTATTAACGGGCTGAACCATTTTAGTTAAAAGGACCAGGATGGAATGGGAAACTATATCTGTTCCAGTTTTGTTAATTTGGCAAATCAGCTTGCTCCTACCCTGGATGAGTCACCTAAAAGAAAGACAGCTGAAATTCTTAATCCTCGACTCTAGCCAATGAAGGTCCCCACACAAAACCAAAAACCTAGTTTCTGCTATTATTGCAAAGAGCCAGGACATTGGACAAGAGATTGCTACAAACTTGAGCACTTCAGGTGCTTCAGCCTTCAGCCTTCTAACCAGCCTTTCCAGTGTCCTCCTAATTCCCGAGAATGGGGCTCCAAGGAACCACAGGGGCTCTTCCCAACCCTCCCTCTTAATTGGGTCGGACAACAACTCTCCGGACTGGGAAGAAATCTCTCTTTGTCTTTATTAACCCTGGAGCTGCGGTCTTGGTGCTCAACCCCACTAGTACAAAGCAGCCCCCGCCTCAGGGCTAACGCAGTTCAAATAGTGGGGGTCTCTAATAAACCTCAACAGGTTTCTGTCTCTGATCCTAGTCTCTTTAGTTTAGGCCTTTTGAGAGATCCCCACCCTTTTCTCCTTAGCTCCTCCGCCCCTATTCATTTATTAGGTGGAGACTTCTTAGAAAAATATCATGCTGGTATCTGTTTCTCCCAAAATGTGGAAATAATTCTAGAATTTGGCAGTAACAATCAAAATAGCCAACCAAGTGAATGAAGTGACCCCTTGACATCTTTTATTTGCTCTGTCTCATATGTACTAAAGCTGATTCTGGAGACACTGGTCATTTGTCCCTCCTGAATCAGCTACCACTCTGCTTGTGGGCAGAACCTCCAACTGATACTGGCAAAACTCACAGTGTACCTCCCATCAAGATTGAACAGATCTGGGGCGGCCTGGTGGCACAGCAGTTAAGTGTGCACATTCTGCTTTGGCGGCCCAGGGTTTGCCAGTTCGGATCCCGGGTGCGGACATGGCACTGTTTGTCAAGCCATGCTGTGGCAGGCGTCCCACATATAAAGTAGAGGAAGATGGGCACGGATTTTAGCTCAGGGCCAGTCTTCCTCAGCAAAAAAAGAGGAGGATTGGCAGCTGTTAGCTCAGGGCTAATCTTCCTCAAAAAAAAAAAAAAAATCAAACAGATCCCTCTAAACCTCTCCCCAGAATTAATCAACACCATATAAGTAAAGAAGGCCTTCAAGGTATAAAGCTCGTAATAGAAGGTTACAAGGCTCAGGGCCTCATTACCCCTTGCACTAATCCCTGTAATACTCCTATTTTACCTGTGAGAAAACCGAGGGCTGAGGGTAGAGCTTTGTCCAGTAACTCTGAGCAATAAACAACATAGTTATTCCTCAACACCCTGTTGTTCCTAACCCTCAAACACTACCAACATCTGTCCCAACTGAAAACAAGTTCTTTATGCATTTATGCAGTGTGTTCTTTAGTATTCCAGGTGATGAAGTTAGCCAATACCTTTTTGCCTTCACTTGGGAAGGAAAACAATTCACCTGGACAGTAACGCCTCAGGGTTTTACTGGGTCCTTCTCATTTCTCACAAACCCTCAGTGCTGATCTGGATGATGTAAAGTTCCCTGGGGGCTCTACTTTATTACAATGTGTGGATGACCTGCTTCTTTGCTCTCCCTCTCAAGCCTCCTCCCAGGATGACAGCATCCACTTGCTAAAGCTTTTAGCCTGAAAGGGACACAAGATTGCCAAAGAGAAAGTGCAGTTTGTCCAAACCCAGATTCAACATTTAAGGCATCTGATATCAGAACAAGGGCTGCACCCAGGTCTGGAGAAGCCTCATGGCGTCCTAAGTTTCCCCAAACCCAAACTAAGCACCAACTGTGAGGTTTTCTCACATTAATTACTGTCAAAATTGGATTCCAAATTGCTCTCTTGTGGCCAAACTTCTGTATGTTTTACTCAAGAACAGCAACCCTGAAGCAATTTCATGGAAGAACAGGAGGACATAAGTCTGTAAAGCCTTAGAGGAGAGTTTAATGAGCCCACCTGACCTTGGGCATCCCAACCATCAGCTTCCCTTTTTCCTTTTTGTGTATGAAAAGGAAGGGGCTGCTCACCCAGAAACACAGGGGACCCCCGTTGACCCACAGGGTATTACAGCCGGCAACTAGACCAATGACATGAGGAGATCCCCCTTCCCTTAGAGCCGTCACTGCCACTGCCCCTTTGGTTAAGGCCGCCGAGGAAATAGTGTGGGATCCCCTTTAACCATTTTCGTGCCTCATGCAGCGGAAGCCCTCCTGAATTCTCACCACACTCAGCATTCTGCAGTCGGCTGCCTCACCTCCTGTGTATCCTTCTGCTAACCGCCTCTCACGTAACTCCTTCATGCTGTGATCACCTCGACCCCCTGCTCTCTTCCCCTCCGCTACCGACGCTACCGACGAAGTCTGGCCCAACTACTTAACACTGGCAGATCACCTCCTGACCCTCATGTGATTTACAGGAAACTCCTTTGAGTAACGCTGACTTCTCATGGTTCACTGGTGGTTCTTACTTAAAAGGTGATGATGGTAAATATTGTGCTGGATCTGCAATATTATCACCCTTTCATGTAACTGAAACAGCACCTTTGCCCCTTGGCTACCACAGCCCAACAAGCCGAATTATATGTACTCACATGGGACTGCGCCCTAGCCAAGAGCAAAACTGCCAACATTTATACTGATGGTAGACACACTTTTGGAGTGGCTCTTGATTTTGGAATGTTGTGGAAGCAACATGGTTTCTTAATTCCAATGGGAATGAAATTAAAGGAATTATTGAATGCTATAGTTTTACCTGCTGCTTTAGCTATTGTTCAGATCCTGGGACATTCCAAACTTGACTCTCTGAAAGCTAAAGTGAATCACCTTGCAGACACTTATGCAAGGAATGCTGCTATTAAAGGAACCAATGGCAGCTAAACCTCTGTCATGGTCCAAAGGGATATTCCTCCAACAATTGGCCTCAGAAAAGGAAAAACAAGGTTGGAAGTCCAACAGTTCTTGGTTTGATAAAAAGAGAAAGCTCTGGTTCAGACCAAATAACAAGCCAGTCCTACTGGAGACTTTGAACTCCCACTCCTGATCACTGTACATGCATTAAACCACTGGGCTACTGACAAAATAATAGCATTCATGAATCAATATTAGGGAAATACTAATAGGGCTACAAAAAGTGCCTAACTCACCTGTCACACCTGTCTAAAATACAATCCAGCAAAGCCTGTTCACACTGCTTCTGGACATTTTAATTGCCTAATGGCCCATTCGAGGTTGGCAAATGGATGTTATACTGTTGCTTCCATCTCATGGATACAAATATGCTAAATATGTTTTAGTCATGGCCTGTATGTTTTCTCACTGAATTAAAGCCTTCCCTTATAGACAGGCTGCTGCCTCATCTGCGGCTAAAGTCCCTTTGGAAAAGATGACCCCTTCCTGGGGAACCCCTCTTGAACTTCACGGTGACAGAGGAACCCATTTCACCAGTCAGGTGCTCTGAGAGGCCTTGCCGTTTGGCCAGTTTTACATCACTTTCACTGCGCCTACCACCCTCAGTCCTCTGGTTTAACTGAATGTCCCACTGGCATTATTAAGACCCAGTGGGCAAAGTTGGTAGAGACTCTCCAAATACCTTGGCCAAAAGCACTGCTGTTGGTCCTTCTAAATCTCAGACCTACCCCCTTTGGAATCAGAAGCTCTCACCCTTTAGATAGTCACAGGATGCCCAAAGCACCTGGCCCCTGCCTCTTTTGATCTGCGGCTGACAAAAGGAGATACACTTTAACACTGTAAAGGACTAATTGCTTCTATCAAAAATAACCATGTTCTGTGGATGGACCTTGAGGGTGTTATGTTAAGCGAAATAAGCCAGACAGAGAAAGACGAACTCTATATGACTCCACTCATACGTGGAAGTTAACATATAGACAAGGAGAACTGATCGGTGGTTACCAGGGAAAAGGGGGGGTAGGGGGAGGGCACAAAGGGTGAAGTGGTGTACCCACAACATGACTAACAATAATGTACAACTGGAATCTCACAAGGTTGTAATCTATCATAATCTTAATTTAAAAAAATTGGAAAAAAAAAATAACCGTGTTCTGGTAGAACGATCTTTTCACAGCGCGCTCCAGGGAGACGAAGATCTTGAGCATCACACCTTGCAACCTGGAGATTTCTTCTATTGCGAAAGACACCTCCAGAGAGACCCTTGTCAGCCTCGCTGGAAAGGCCCCTTCGGGTACTGCTGACTAAACCTTGTGCAGCCAAACTCCAGGAAATAGTCTTTTGAATTCCTGTGACACGTCTACAGAAAGCACCAAATCCTGACTGGACCTGCACACCGTTTGGTAACCTCAAGGTAAAGATTTCCTGGAATTAAAGCAGATGCCATCTAATGAGACAGCTTTCCCAGGATGTCTGGACCAGGTCTACTAGGAGGATACAGACTTAGATGAGAAATGGCTGAGGGATCTCGCTCCTATCCCTTCTTATTACTTGAACGTGACCTCAATAGGTTTCCAATCTGTTCACTCTCCCTCCAACATGGGACATGACACCAGGAAAGGTCCTTCTAGGGCAAGGGACAAAAGCCCACTAAACCTGGAAAAACCTGATTCTTGATCAGGGATGCTTTCAGAGAAAGAGTCTGATCGAAAGGGGAAATGTGAAAGTAAATAAATGGAAACTTCACTTAAAATAAAGTCAGGAGGCCAGAAGAAAGAAGAGAACTCTCATGCACATGCCACTCAACGCACACTACGAATCCCAACAGGAAGAGACGGCACCTTGCATCTCCCACAGGAAGTGACACTATTTACTACCCCTGCAGAAGGAAGGAAGAAATGCCTCCTGGCCCGGTAAGAGCTCAGCTGGTGGAAACTGCCATAACTCACCAACGAAAAGCCAGTCCCGGTCTTCTAGATCTCAGCCTCCTCCAGTGGACCCTTCATTTACACAGCCCCTCCCAACTTCATAAAAGAACATCTCTCTCCTTTATTTCTTCAGATTTGTGTGTGATTCACCATAGACCACGTGTCCCAAATTGCAATTCTTTCCCGTTCCTGAATAAACCTATTCTGCTGGTGAAATAACGGGCTGTTTATTTATTTTAGGTTAGCATGTCTATTATAAGAGCATAATCCATTGATCCCTTAAAGGAGGTTTGCATTTATTTTATAGAATATGAGCAGAGCAGAATTCTTACATGCGTGTCATTATCTAAGACAAACTTTTCTTCTGAAACAATCAGTTCCTCTTTGTCCTTTTAATATAAACTTTGACATAACCATGACCGAAAGGACAGCTTGAAGTTTTGATTTGAAAAGATAATCAGAAGGAACTCCTTCAGTGGTATTTATCTAAGGGAGAGGGTGGCCAGATTAAGGAAAGTGGTCAGATGTGGTAGGATTATCACTAAACATGACTTCCTTATATATGACGTTTATATCTTACCAGATTGTGAAACTTTTGAGGGCACAGACCATGCCTTATTAATTTCTGTACCACAAAATGCTTAACAAATGTTAGTAGAATCAAATTACATTGATTACCTGCCTTCGGTTCTTCACATTTGCTTCCATACTGCACTGAGACCTATATGAACATAGATCCATGTTCTGCTCTCATTTTGGATGATTTGTGCCAAATCAGGCCTGACTGCCTAGATAAACCAACCTCTTAAGAGTGATTGATATCTAATCCAAAAAGGCTTTAAGCCGCTTCTTCTCATATCCTCATCAGCTTTCTCCTTCCTCCTTTCCTTGTGGCAAAGCAGCATAACACTGAGTCTGTATAAAAAACCCACTGACTTATTTTTCTGTTCAGGAAAAATGTTTTCCTCTGATCAACACCAAAACTAAAGTTCATCATTAAATGAGTTTAGAGTTGATTTATTAAACAGGAATTGTTTCTAATTCAAACATTTAAGATCTCCTGCCACCCTTTCCCTTTATTCAGACTACTTTGTATTTAAGGAATTTTAAGGGACTTGAGTCACCATTTAGACAGCAAAATTGCAGAAAACCACTTTCATACAGAATGTAATGCACGATTTATAAATAGACCTATATAATAATTCTTTCCCTGCAGGAATCTGTTTACAAATTAGTTTTTTTTTTTTAAGATTTACGTATTTTAAAAATAAAATAGATACTTTTTAAAAGTCCTAGAGTTCTTAGTCCTGAGATTATTCCTAAATATGAAAAACGATAAGACATTTTATAGCATAGATTTTCCCTGATTTCTACCACTGAAACATATTCCTAGTGGGGAACTTAATGTTAAGATGTGATCACAGCTAGAACAATCAGAACAGAGGATTCAACAGGTGTAGTCCCAGAATATAGAATGGGAAACTTTCTGTAACAAATCTGACCTCTAGAACAGATGGAATGTGGGAAGAAACTGTTAGAATATCTCTATTTTTATCTAAATTAAGAAATCAAATTTTTCTAATTTTTAACATGTAGATTGACAACAGTGTCTATTTTTTGTGATCAGAGTACATGATCAAAAATGTTTAGAGACCACTTCCTTAGAGTACCATCAGCTCTGCAGGCAGGCATCTGACGTCACCACATTTCAAATTTACATAATATTTTAAATACAATAATTTGGACTTATATAACATTTTAAGTATAATCTTGAAATGTATATAATATTTAAAATGAGTTTTGTTATACTATGCAGTTAGTAAATGTTTGTTCTTCAATCACTTTTAACATGCGATATTCATTTAGCAAATCTTGGTGATTTGTATGTTTCTTTGCATTAACTGCTGCTTTGTACCATCAGATTTAGGAAATCATGGAGCTGAGAGAGATTAAATGTACATCCTCATTTTATAAACACCCAGATTGTCAAGTAACTGGTCTCAAGTCTTTGGGCTCATAGTTTCAATGCTTTTTCCAACGCATCATCCCACTCGCAGGATAAATAATAGGATTTCATTATCCATTAAATGGATGATAACAATGCCACTGCACGAGATGGAAAGGTACAGGTATTTCTCATAGAACGCTAAGCGGATGAAGTCCTTTTTAACTTTTAACCTTATTTATTTATTTTTAAAGATTGGCACCTGAGCTAATGTCCGTTGCCAATCTTTTTTTTTCCTTCTGCTTCTTCCCAAAGGCCCCTAGTACATAGTTGTGTATTCTTGTTGTGAGTGCCAACCATTTCCTTAAAAATAATTATAGATTCACATGGAGTTGCAAAGATAGTACAGAGAGGTCCCATGTACCTGCCCCTAGTTTCCTCCACTAGTTTTATTTTATAAATGGAAGGAAAAAAAAAAAAAAAAGCTGTGTTTGCACTCAGAACAAACTCAAACTGAGAGATTTAATAATGATAGCTGCCATTTTTTGAGCACCTATTGTATACCAGGAGCTGTAACTACGTGATTTTATCTGGGACTCACAACAATCCTGAAAGGCCAGGGGTTATGCTCAGTTTACAGCTAAGGCAACTCAGGTTTCAAGAGATTAAGTCATGTCTGTCAGCTCCAGAGGCCAGATCTGTCTGCCTTGCACATTTCATCTTTTCCACATTATGGACAGCTGAATTTCATACTTTCCTTACACTATGTTTCAGCTGAATCCTCACAATTCTCTAACAATAAAAACGTTTTACTTATTATTATCATTGTTTTGAAAATTGTGAATATTTTCTCAGAAGTTAAAACTATTTCTTTTAAAAAATCTACATATAAAAGAAGGTGCTTTGTTAAATACTTTTATTTCATTTGGAACCAACAATTTTTCCCAGGGAGTTCAAAATTCAAAGCAGGCGGGAAAGATGACTAGATCACTTACAAAATCCCTTCAAAAGCTTTGGATAGTTTAGTCTATTGACTTCACACTGTTGCTAAATTCATTAGACTGAAGAGTCGTACTCGGAGACAGAATAGGTCAGTATTTTAGAGGTTAGAATTCCTGTCACCACATCTGTCAAGTTCACCTACTATCTTAGCCAGTTCTGGCTGCATCAACAAAGTACCATAGCCTGAGTGACTTACAAGCAATGAAAATTTATTTCTCACGGTTCTGGAGGCCAAAAGTCTGAAATCAGGGTATCAGAATAGTTGGGTTCTGGTGAGGTCCTTCCTCCAGGTTGCAGACTGTCATCTTCTTGTGTCTTCACATAGTGGAAAGAAGGCAATAGAGCTCTCTGGGAGCCCTTTGATAAGGGCAGTAATCCCATTCAAGAGGGCTCCACCTTTGTTCCCTAATCACCTCCCAAAGGCCCCAGCCTCTAATACCATCACATTGGGGGTTAGGATTTCAACATATGAATTTTGGAGAGAAAAACATTCAGTGTATTGTACCTACGTCCGGACCCGTGCACCCTATATTCCTTCTGTTACGGAGAATGCACTGGCGTTGCTCCTATCTAAGTCCAGTCTTCCACTTTTGGACTAGTTCTGTCTTCTCTTACATCCTTAAGGTTGTTACTCTGTCACTTGTCACCTCTCAATCCTACATTATTAATTTTTATCTCATTATGGATCATTCCCATAAGCATATTAACATTGTGCACCATTTTCCCATCTTCTACAAGACTTCCTGACAATACATCTCTCTCAAGCTACCATCTGATTTCTTTGATCTGTCCCAAAACTCCTTGAAAGAGTCATTTATACTAACTATAGCCTCATCTCCTCCACCTGTTCATTCATTCCTTTTTTTTTTTTTGGTGAAGAAGATAGTCCCTGAGCTGACATCTGTTGCTAATCTTCCTCTTTTTGGTTGAGGAAGACTGCCCCTGAACTAACATCTGTACCAATCTTCCGCTATTTTTATACGTAGGATGCCGCACAGCATGGCTTGATGAGTAGTGTGTAGGTCTGCACCTGGGATCCAAACCTACAAACCCCAGGCCTCCAAGTGGAGTGTGCAAACTTAACCACTAATGCCAAAAGGCCGGCCCCCACTTATTCATTCTTGAATCCACTCCAGTCAGGCTTTTGCCCCCACCCCTCCACTGAAATTGCTCTTGGCAAAGTCGTCAATGACCTCTGCATCGCTAAATCAGAGGTTAATTCTCAGTCATCTTTCTTGAACTATCAGCAAGGTTTGAAAGAGTTGCTCACCCCTGCCATCTTGAAGTTCTACTTTCCCCACTTGGCCTTCAGGGGCCCCTCTCTCTTGGTTCTTCCACCTCACTGGCTCTTACCTCTCATGCCCCACATCTCCAGTCATTGGCATGACTAGAGTTCAGTCCTTGGACTGCTGTATTTTCTCATTCTCTTGGTGATTTCATCTGTCCTCAAGATACAATTTTTAGTGTTCAGCTCCTCCAGCCACTCCTGTGGCCATTTCCCTCCAATAGTCTCCCACCTCTCTGGTCCTAACAGATTCATGACTCCACTCCAGTGAAACTTGGAGCCCTTGTCCTTTGTCCAGTCCACAGTGGTGACCCAGCCATGTGGGACAGTCTTCCCTTTTTAAGGCCCCAAGGCAAAGAGAGTTCATCCTGCCTTTTTCTTTCCAGATAGCCAGGCACCAAGGCCCCAGTTACCACACACTCACACACACACACACACACACACACACACATAAAGTTCTTTTGATTTTTTCTTGGGAATTCAGAAAAATCTAATTATCCTCCAGGGAGGGGAAAATTTTTCTTTCTTTCCTCTTTATTGAGTCTCCAGCAGCAAAAATGAAACACAAATTAATTTCTTTATAGCTCACTTTATTACAGATTGAATGAATGAATGAGGTCTGCACCTTGATGCCCAGGGCACCATTGATTGGGTAAAGGACCTTGAGAAGCAGATTAGTTTTCTAGAACTTAAATTCCTTGAGGCCTTATGAAATTGATGATTTGTATCACATTTCTAAGTTTCCTCTCCTATGTTTAAGATAATAATATGTTGCAAATCCTAAGATAAAGCGAAGACTTAGATTGAATCAGCTGACCAAACTCTGGGAAAGCTGACTGGCCAGAAGCTCAAGATTGAAAAGGCCTGTTTTGGGGCAAGAAGTCTGACTAAGGGGGGCAGTTCCAGGGAAGAGGAAGAGGGGAAGGAGGAGGAGGAAGACCACTAAACAGAATACATTCCTTGGACAGAAGACAAGTGATGGCCTCTATACCAGAAAGGCATTTTTCTTTTATGCTTCTACTTTTTTTGTCTATTATTTCATCATTTATAATTTCTTCTCAAACATTATTTCAGATAATGTCATTGCTATTGTAACCTACATTTCTGTAGGTCGTAGTTTGGAAATACAGCTAGGTCACAATAAAAAAGAACAGCTTTCAGACTCAGCATCTAAGGACAAACTTGTGCGAATATTAGCCCTCCTTAAATCCCCTGGGGGCTGGGCAGTTGGGGTGTTCTAGTATAATTCTGCAGACACCATGTGGCATCCTCCTCCTTTGCAGCTCCTGAGTAAGTATAGGTGACTCTCCTGGGTCTCAGCTTCTCTCAGATATGTGGGAGAGAATGAGGGCCCACGTTGCCGTGATGCAGAAGACACAAGAGCAGTACTGTCCAGCTCTCTGTGTTTTAGAGAGATGTCAGTCATATTGTGCTTTTACTGACACTTGCTCTGTACCATGCTATGTATATAGTATTGTGTATCCCATCATGCTGTTAGAATACAAAGAGATGAAGTTGTTAATAGATACATGCGCATGTTACTGTGGCAACACTGGGAGAACAACAAACTACCAGGAGGAGGTCAAAGGCGGCTTCCCAAAAGACAGAACTGTAGCGTTAAGTTTTAAGGATGTGTGTGAGTTAGCTAAGAGAATAAATGTTAGGGATCAGGGTGTTAGGGAAGGGAGGCATTCTAAATAGAGTAAGAAAAAGCATGATGTGTTTGAGAATTGCAAGTTGCTCAGCAAGGCTGGAGGGGAAGGGCTTAGTAGAAGATTAAAGCAGCAATAATTTCTTGAGTGCTTTCTTGGACTGGGCTTTTTGTGTAGTACATTGTCTCAATGAATCCTTACAATAACCTACAACTTCAATAACTTTGGCCCTGTTTTTACAGATGAGACAATGGAGTCTTAAGCAACTTGCCTAGGGTCACATAACTAGTAAAAGGCAGGTTTGTGACTCCATCTCTGATTCCAACCTGAAGTTCTTTCCACTCGACCATGTGGCCTCTTTCCAAATGAGTTGGAAAGTAATAAAAGGCCTTGGCACTGTAACAGCAGGACACATCACAGGATCCAATGAAGGATTTTAAGCAGGAGGATGACGTAACACCTTTTGTGTTGAAGGGGCCCACTGTTGTGTGGTGGGGAGGATGGTGAGCCTGGAGCCAAGGGGGCCATGCGAAGGCTCTATTGCATCAGCCCAGGTAGGACACCAGGTGTCCTTGAACTTGCTGTGACAGTGGGTGGGCTTAGAGAGAGAAGACAAGATGGATTTGAGAAGATTTCTATTAATTTCGAGAAGATATTGATTAATATATTGCTAAATAATAATAGGTCAAAGGAATGGGAATGTTTTGATTGATGCTGAGAACTGTTTGATAAAATTCAATAGTCAATAGTCATTTTTGACAAAAGAAATCTCTAGTAAATGGCTACATACACACACTGAAAGCTAGCTCATGTTTAATGGTGAAATTCTAACAGCATATCCATTAAATATAGAAATAAAACAATGGTGCTACTTGTCTCTAATTACTTAGTGCTCTAATGCTATTCTGGAAGTACCAGTTAATGCATTAGGTAAGAAAATAAAGAATATGAAGACTGAAAAGTAGGCAGAAAATTTGTTATTTATAGACTATGCAATTAGATTGTTGGCTAAGGGATGTACACAGCTCATTTTCCCTACCCCTTGCTCCAATCCAATTTTGGATTAGTCCCCCAAGTTCAAAGGCATTTTATGGCTGCCTGCCCCAGTGACTGTGCTGTGGTAGCACACTGTCTAATGGGAGGCACTGGGAGTGTCTCTTATGACTCCTTTTTTATAAAGCTTGAGGAAAAAATGTCAGAGCCCCCTCCTGGGAGACAGCGATATATTAACTCCATTTGTGGCTCTTCGTTCCTTGTGCTTAAAAGGCAAGACAAGCCCAGTGATTGTCCAATTGCCCCGGGCATTGGAGCAACCGTTCTTTTGATCTAGCACAGGCTTCTCTTGGCCAAGTGAGGTACTCTGGATTGGCCTTTCCCTGCATTGCATGGGCAAGAGCCAAGACTGAGGATAGAATCCTAGGGTAGATATAAGCAGGGCAGGTTTCATGGCCTACTTTACTTCTAAGTCATATAGGCATACAGAGTGCAGCAGCATAGCCTAATTTGCCTGAATTCAACATTAGATTCCACGACAAATCATCACATAAGAACAGTGATCATTTGCCTTGCTTTGTTTTTTTTTGTGTGTGTGTGTACTTTTTTGGGAGATGTTAGAGAAAATCAGATCAAGAGCAGGATTTGGCTTTTCCTGGGTTTCCTGTCAAATACCACCTTAGTTGCTCTCGCTTTCGGCATGAGCAAAATATACCTTGAAAACCCAAGAAAATAAACTAAAAAACTTTAAGAAATAATAGAGTTTAGTGGTGTGGCCAGTTACAAAATCAATATACAAAAGTCAATATGAAGGAAACTGTAAAACTGCTGAGACAAAGGAAGACAAAACAGAGAAGCATACTGGTTTTAGACGTAGACTCAATGACGTAAAGACGTCAGTTTTCCTCAAATTTAAGTTATTAGTCTAACATTACCCTAACAAACATCTCCATGATTTTATTCAAATAATTCTAAAATCCATTTCAAAGTGTAATTTGGTAGAGCCCTTTGGAAGGCTGTTTGACTTTACGTATTAAATTTGTCCTTTGACTCAACAATCCCACCTTTAGGAATTTACTAGTATGAAAAGGCATGTGTGGAAGGATGTATAACACAGCATTTTTATAATTGTGAACAATGGAAAGCAACCTACATATTCTATGGCAAACCGGTTAGTTAAAGTATGGCAAGTGCTATTGGTTGCCTACCTCAAAGTCACCCTCTCTGGGTTTTTTTTTGTTTGCTTTTACTTTTTCTTAGGGAAAATTTCAGACATACGCAAAAATAGGCAGAATGATTAATAAGCACCCATGTACTCATCACTCAGCTTCATCAGTTAGCAATTCACAGCCGACCTTGTTTTATCAGTACTTCTCTCCAACACTATGTTATTTTGAAGCATCTTATCAGTTCATCTGTAAATATTTCAGTAGACGTTTCCCAGAGATATGGACTCTTTTTTAAAAAAACGTATGAAAATACTATTATTGTAGTTTCAAAAACCAACACTAATTTCTTGATGATGACACACCCTTTCAGAGTATAAATTTTTAATTACCTCGCAAGTACTATATATATATATATATATATATACATATTTTAACAGTTTGAGTGATGGAATTCACACAAAGTCTAAACATTGCAATTGGTTGAGATGTCTTTTAAGTCTCTTTTAATTCATAGCTTCCCTCTCCAGCTCCTTTTGTTTCCTTGCAATTTATTTGTTGAAGAAATAAGGTTATTTGTCCTCTAGATTTTCCCAAATATGGATTTTCCTGAGTGCACACTCCATATTTCCCATAAATTGGTAACCTAGAAACTTGGTTAGATTCAGTTTCTTTTTTTTTTTTTTTTTGGCAAGATGACTTTTTAGATGGTTGTGTCCTTATTTCCCATAAATTAGTAATCTAGAGACTTGGTTAGATTTCTGGCAAGATGACTTCTTAGACAGTGTTGTGTCTTTCATCAGGAAGAGTATAATGTTGGGTTGTTTCTTTCGGTGATGTTAGTAGTTGTTGATGCTCAATGCCTATATCCGTACTATGCTGAATATGGTATACTGAATTAGATACTAATCTAATCTAATTCGGAAGATGTCATAAATGGTGATATCCTATCTCTATCATTTCTTCTTCGTTTATTAGCTGGAATACTTCCATAAAGAGAAACTACCTTCCTCAATGATTTGGTTTCCCAGTGATATAGGAAGAGCAGGATAAGCATTTGATTCTTTCTCTTCATTTGCCCGTTTTCAAGATAATAAGTTATCTCACTAGCATTCTCCAATGGTGACTAAATGACTTTTTTTTTTTTGTATCATTGTGAATTCATGGATTTAAATTTGTTGCATGTGTCTCATCTTTTATTTATTGCTCAGAGAATCCTGATGTTGTTTAGGTAGTAATGCAATCAGTCACAGAGAAGACATCCTGGCTTGGCTGAGGCTGTTGTATCAATCCATTCTCATTTGGCAGTGTCTGGGGTGGGCATGAGATTCTGGCTGTAGACAAGTATGAAAAAGTCTATTTCTAAAAAAGACCCCTCCACCCACTCAGCTGCCCCATTCTTCCCTTCTGGATTTTTTCACGTTGTCGCATGAGGACTTGATGTTTGGAGAGCTGCTGCTGAAGCTTGGACCATCCCAATGGATACATGTGATCCATATACACAATTATGACCACTAATACTGCAGCTCTGGATTTATTGACAGAGAAAGATGTCTGCGATATGTCACTGATATAATACACGTCACTAAAACCGTTTATACAAAATTGAACACAAGCGTATATATTTACACCAAGACTTGCCTGGAATTATGTTCACTTAAACACTAAGAGTGGCCATCTCTGAGTGGTGAGATATTAGTGAATTTCCACTTTATTCTTTGTATTTTTCTGTATTTTAAATTTTTATGTGAATAATAAAACTTTTTTAAAAAGTATGATTATGGGCTATTCTCATTTACCTCATGTTACTTATGGATTTTCTTCAAATGAATATATCCTATCATGAAAATTCTTTTTATGAGACCCCAGAACTGGTGTCACGTGATTTTTCTCCGTGGCATAATCATCAGGCAGGAAATGTTTTGATTCTGGAATAACATTTCCTGATAAACAATTTTCAGAAACATTTAAGCATTTCCTGATCTGAAAATTTTTGTGATTTTTTTCTTTGTGTGTCTTATTGTTATAATTAACAATACTCTCTAGCCCAGTGGGACATAATCACCCTGTCGGAGAAAGAACCTTCAGAAAAACATGAGTTTTATTAGAGACACATTTTCCAGTCACCAAGAAAATAAAATTGGCACAATTTTCACTAAGCAGTAAAAATAAGAAGTAGTCTCCCTTTAGCTCACATTTAAGAAATTTTAATTTCTTTGGTACATTTAATTCTGCTAAGAAACTGTGTATTCTTAAAACCAATAAGATAGTAAAAAAAAATTCTAGGCCTCCAGAGTAAAATTAAAAAAGGGCCTGTCTTCCTTTAGCTAATTACTTTTTGGCTAGCTGGTTCTGCCAAGCTGTCAGCACAGGGAGCCAGGGCTAAGCCGACAATCACAGTGGACAAAAGAAATAGAATCAACAAATAATTATGGCCCACATGCTATGTGCCTTGTATTACCATGGTTGCTGTGGCAAATTCAACGAAGGAGATAACTTTGCTCTCTTGGACCTCATGATCTAAAGTGGGGAAATGCCATGAAGACATGCAGGGAGATGAGGCTGAAAATGAGTCTAGAAAGGCAATTCCTTGATGAATTTTAAGCAGAGATCAGATACGGTCTGGAGGATGGCATGAAGGGAACAGATGATGTGGGGAGACACATTGAGAAGTGGCTGCAGGAGTCCAGATGAGAGACAAGGCAAGCTTGAGTCGAGCAGTGGTTTGGGGATGAAGAGGAGAAAGGAGGGATTAAAGAATTATTGGCTTTATATAATCTCCTGGGGTCGTTTCTCTCTTGTTCTCTCTTAACATCAAGGGAGTCTTCAGTGGGACTTAACTTATCTCAGCTAGGGTAAGGGAAACTGAGAACAAGCCTTTTTCTGTGCACCCTTGGGTCAGAGCTCCGAAAGAGGAACATCTTGTTCCTGGCAGCGAGCATGGAAGTGGTGAAACTCTGAGCCAGGTCATCTGCAGGTTTGTTTTTGGTCCAATAGGGCCGCCTCTTCACCTGATGACTGACAGTAGGACTCACCTCCCCATACAGATAGGAATGTGGCCCTGACCCAGTACAAATACAGTAGGCCATCAGTCCGAGGGCCATATTACAGCTTTGATATCTTCTCTCTGCTCTGCCCTCAGAGTCTTCAGTGAGGCGGTGTTCCTCATACCCTCACCTGGGAACGTTCTCATAACTTCTGGAGTGGGCCTGGTCATTTGCAGCCTTACTACACAATTTGCTCTTTATCCAAATTGCTTTTTAGGGAACAGACTGTCCTGAAGCCTACTCAGAAGTCAGACAAGTCCTCCCTAAAGCTCTTCTGCAACAGTAGAAACTCAAAACTGACGTTGTCACTCCAGCCTGAGCCAATGTGCGTCTGGTGAAGATACTGTAGCAAATCCACAACCGGGAGGAAAGGCTGGGACTGTCTCCCTGCCAAGGTGTTCAAGATTCAAGATCTCAGGTCTGCTTTGGGTCAGGAATGCCATCCCAACTGGTGAAAATATAAGGCATGGGTCAGAGAAGAAGTTTAAGAACCCTACCTGGAAGAAACTTTGTTGAGAGTCTATTATTTAGCACTGGTGTCTATTTAATCCTCTCTCCTTCTATTTAATCCACATCCTATCTGGTGTGCTCATCCCTAGCTAGGGTTCAGTGCCTCAGACACAAGTCACTAGAGAAAACTTGTAAATCAACCCATCGTCTCATTTTGCAAGGCCTGGTGTAATGTTTCTAAAGCCCAATAGTATAGTCTGAACTGATGATCTCATATATATCACAGTGAAATGAGGAGTGAAATGAAATTTCTTTTTGTACATAGAAATAATTGCCCATGTAATGGGTTGAGGTAAGGCCAGCTTTAGCATTTGCAAAATTAAAATTAAAAGAAAGGTCTGTAGAAAAGTTTTGGCCCCGTTTCCTGAAACTACCTTGCCTGGGGTATGGACCATGTACTGAACTCTTATCCCAACATCATCACCCAAAGGGCTATCGATCCTATTCCCAGAGGACTTCCCAAGCAGCATATGGAAGGAAAAATGAAGAATCAGAGTTTAGGCAAATTAGGAATCTAATGTCAGTCAATGGTTTACAACAAGGCTGCAAAATTGGCCATCCATATATCGTCAAGAAACCAGGAAGATGTGACGAAACGCTGCCTGACTGTGGCTGTGCGCCATACTCTCTCATACTCACTTCTCACCTCCATTCACTTCTAATTCCAGGCTCTTTCCACGGGATTTGACAGGGCTTTCTTTTGGACTTCTCTATAATTATGACTTCACAGAAGTTCTTCTCTGGGTCAGCTCTGGGCTTCAATGTCCTAGCTGTCTCTCCACAAACTCTTGTTTCAGACAGGAGTTCCGCTTCTCCAGATCGCCCCCTGTGAACCAGCACTTCCACCTGTTTAATCCATCAGAGTGTCTAGGCCTTAGTTTAACCAGTCTGCCTGGTTCCCGTGGCCTCAAATCCTCCTTCCCTTCCCTTTCCCCAGCGGGGCTGCTCAAACAAGCTCATGGCTCAGGTATGTCTCCCTAAAAGCTGAGAGAAATCCCTGCCCCAAGTAGGCAATCCTCAGAAAGCCCACTGGTTCCATATTTTGTTTTTCGTGCTTGGGACTTGAAGATGATGATTATTCTGATGCCAGAGATACTCTTCCCAGCCCTCATCAGAGGATCCAGGCCTGTGCATCCCTCACTGCGCACATCCTGGAATGGAGAATTGTGTTTTGGCGATAATGCCAGAAAGCCAACACCACTGAGTTGTGCAGATCTCTTCTGTTTACACACAGAGTATGTCATCTCAGGTCAAAACTATTTTTAGACACAGTGTTGATCTTTTCAGCATTGTCCCCCAAACTACTGTCTCAGTGCATCTCCTTTGCCCTGAGCTGGTTTGACTTTAGAATACAAATTAGTGATAAGACGTGAACAGGGAACATGATTTGATGTGTGGAACCACGGCAACAAGGTGAAAAGGAACGAACATTTATTGAGTGCCTACGATGTATCAGGCACAATTAGTCATAATGATAATATTTACTGTATGAATATTATGTGTAAGGCATTGTGCTAAGCCCTTACACATAACCCAATTTAATCCTCACAACAACCCTGTGAGATAGGCATTGTATTATGGTCCTCATTTTGTGAATGAGAAACTTAAGCTTAAAGAGATTAAGTAACTTGCTCAGATGAATAGAGTTTCAAGTCAAGAGCTGTCTGAATCTAATATCCAACAAGTTTTCTCTCTCTCTCAACGTTTTTTTATTAGACTTCTCATAGATTTCTTTGTTTTACTGCCCTTTTCAAAGAATCAGCTTTTGGTATTGCTGATCAATTCTACTTTTCTCACTGTTTTATTATTTTCTGCTTTTATTTTTATTGATCTTTTCCTTCAGCTTTCCTTGAATTTATACTGTTTTTTTTTTTTCTAGCTTATTGGGTCAATGGCTTAGATCATTTATGTTCTAATGTGCCTGTTCTAATACATGCATTCAAGGCTATGTATTCTCTTCTGAGTGTGATTTTGACTACATGCCATAGGATGTTCTCATTTTTATTATTTCTGAAGTGTATGATTTCAATTCTGATTATTTGTTTCGCCCGGAAGATATTTAGAAATAAGTTTAGATAAATAGATTTATTTGAGGAAAGGAGTACTTAACCTTTGGTTAATAGTTTCTACTCGAGTACCTTAACAATTAAAATAGCAATCTGTTTCTGATATTATGGAAAACATGAGTATCTCATAGCTACACTGAATTCTGCCATTTTCACTTATGCTGCTCTTTATTGCAGGAGAAAATCCATAAAGAAAAATATTTGGTTGTCCATTTTTATATTGTTTATATAGCTATTTACTTTTGGGGGGAGAGGTAATGTCTTTCTGCTAGAAGGAAATATTTATATACAGCTTTATTGAGGTATAATTGACAAACAATAATCTGCATGTATTTAAAATGTACAATTGGATAAGTTATGAAATATGTACACACCCTTGAAACTATCACCATAATCAAGATAACGAACATATGCGTTACTCCCAAAAGTTTTCTTCTGCCTATTTGCAATCTCACCCTCCCACTCCCCACTGTTCCCTTTCCAAAAATCTGCTGATCTGCTTTCTGTTTGTTTGTATTTTATAGATTTTTGTATAAGTGATATTATATAGTATGTCCTCTTTTTTGTCTGGCTTCTTTCGTTTCAGCACTATGAGATTCATCCACGTTGTTGTGTGTATTGATAGTTCATTCCTTTTTATTGCTGAGTAGTATTCTGCTGTATGAATACACCACAATTTGTTTATTCATTTACCTGTTAATGGATGTTTGGGTTGTTTCCAGTTTGGGGCTCTTACAAATAAAGCTGCTATGAACATTTGTGTGTAAGTTTTTGTATGGACATATAGCACTTTTTCTCTTAAGTAAATTGCTAGGAGTGGAATGGCCACATCTCACGGTAGGTGTATGTTTAACATGTTAAGAGTTGCTAAAATCTCTTCCAAAGTGGTCAAACAGTTACATTCCCATCAGCAGTGTATGAGAGTTCAAGTTTCCCCACATCCTCACAACACCTGATATGGTCAGTCTCTTTAATTTCAGACATTCTAATAGATGTTTCCTAGTATCTCGTTGTGGTTTTAATTTGCATTTCCCACTGACTAATGGTGAGAGTGTGGGGAACAGGTTCTTTTATGTGCTTTTGGTGGGACTATGCATTGAAACCTTTTTTGTATTGCAATTTGAATTTTGAACAAGTTTTGACATATCAGTCTTATTTCCAGAAATCTATCCTGTCATGAACTGAGCATCTCCACAAAAGCTATCGGGCTAAACGCAGTTCTTTCCATAATTTCCCTCTGAGTCAGAAGAGACTTTCTCACACTTTCTTGCTGATCGATTTCTAGTTCTCCACACCATGCATTCAACACTCGACAGTGGTTACAGTGATTGTATGAATTGTTGAGTTCTGTGGCGGTGATTTAATCTAAAATGCAACTAGATATCTAAATTTGAAGATGCAACACACAACACAGTGCAGTGGATCGAGTAAGCCTTTCTTTCCCCCCGCCTAGAACATTTGATTGCAGTCCCTCATTTCCCTTGGGGAACTCTTTCCCAACTCCATGTAGTCTGGATGGGACTGTCAATCATACCGCCCAGCACTCTCTGGCCATGGGATGGTCACATTTATAACCCAGACTAGGCCACTCATGGTTCATTATACGTTTGGTACACTGACTAGAAATGGGCACATGATTCAGCAGGAACTGAGTCTTCCTCTGGATTGATATACAAATGTGAGGAGCCAGTTGCTTTTCTGCTGGGGTGGCTGTGCTGGGAAAACGAATCTGAGGCTGCCAGTGGGTGCCTTCCTTAGTTTCATGGAGGAAGCCTGTCTTTAGTGGAAAGCAAAAGAGTGAGACCAACATACTAAGGAAAGCAGAGGCAGACATGTAAAGAAAGAGAGAGAGAAAGAGATGAGGGCGAGGAATGGAGAGGAGAGAGACAAGAGAGAAGAAAGTGAGAGAGAAAACAATATTACTTACTACATCTAAATCCAAATTCATCCCTAGACTTCCACGTTGTATAAGCCAATTTACTTTCTCCTTCACTCTCCTTGTCTCTCTTTTCCTTAAGTTAGTTTGCCTTGGGTTTCTGAACTTGCAAGTAACGGAATACAAGCTGTCACCTATCATCTCCCCCTCACTGAGCCCCATCAAGAATCTACTCATATTAACCTTTACTGAACAGTGTAAAATTTACTGAACATTTCAAAGAAAAAATAAAAGAGAAGATTGACAAGGTATATCCACAGCACACAGCCCACAAATCCCTGTCAGGATTTCTCGTCTCTCAATTTCTGTCCTGCTGGAGGTGGTTTCCTTCTGATTCTTCCATCTCACAGACTCTAGACCCTTTGATTCCTTTTATTATGTGGAACAATTTAGCTACCATCTATTATCACTTGAGCATCCCCTTGAGGTTCTGACTTCTAGTGTAAGTACTTTTTCTTTAAAACTAAAACCAATGTATCCATTTTAAGTATTAGCTGGTCTCAAGCCTGTAACACTTAAGGCATAACTTTCTGGGAAAGGGGAATGGAGCATGTGATTCACACCATATATGTGCCCAAAGCAAGCCACCAGCCTTGAGAGCAATGAAAGTACTCAAATACTTGTAAATGAAGAGAAAGAGACCGGAGACAAAGATGCTTGAGTCATTCTTTAGGCCAAGCCAATTCACCAGTTTATCAGTTTACCAATTCAGCTGCATGGAAGGAAAAAATGGAGCAGAGCATCCAAGAAAGTCTTCCATGTGTCTATGCATGAGGCCTTTTACTGTGCAGTGGCTCTTCCCAAGAGTGAATAGGACTCATTCAATATTCTGGAATCAAATTAGTATTCCCTCATTAGGAGGAGAAATGGAAGGGAAGAAGATGTTGTGGCAGAAGCTACTGGTTGTCCCCATAATATGAATTCTCTTTTTCCTCAGTAATAGAAACCTCCAGATTTAGATGGGTACTAGCCAGCCAGAATAAAAACTACACTTATCAGCTGCCCTTCAAGCTAGATGTGGCATATGGCTAAGTTCTGGACAGTGGAATGTAAGCATAAAGTGACGTGGATATCTTCCTGAAAGTGTCCTTAGAGGTGGTGGGTGTGCCTTCTCCTTCACTTTTCCTTGTTCTCATTGGCCAGAATGTGGACACGATGGCAGGATCTAGAATATCCTCTTGGACCATAAAATCGAAGTTACGTGTTGGGGATGGTAGAACAACAAGTTAGAAGGAACCTGGGTCTCTGATGATTGTAGAGTTGTCATACCAGCTTCTGATTACTTGTGTCCTCTGCATGTTGTAGCTAAACCTATTTTAACTGATACCAGTGGAGATATTACCTACTATGTTGAAGTAATATCAAGAAGTCCTTGAACTCTATGCTAAGAAGCTTAGGTTGTTTTTTTTAAATACATGGTAGGGAACAAATAATGGATTTTACACATGAAGAGAAATGAAATAAAATTCAATCACATTTGTGATACTGTTGCATTTTCCCTTTAAAACACTAAGAAACAGAGCACAATTTTTAAAAATCCATGCATAGATCACTAACCATGTGAGCAAAGAACAGAAAGGAAACAATAAAGTGAATTCGCCAATATTAATCTTTATTTAAAATAAGTTTAGTATTTATATAATATACATAGGAATTTCTAAGAAGTCAGTGGAGAAGGGAATAATTTTTTCAATTAATAACATCTATTTTTTTCTAGTTCTAGAGATTTATTGGTCTTCTGAATAAATTATTGACTGTCTTCTTTTGATTAATAGCTACTATGGATCATCTAGTAAATAAAAAAGAGGTTGAAATAAATGTAAAGGACTAGGATAGTATAGTGGACATTAGTAATTTTTACTTGCCTAAGGTCCATTCTCCTATCCTAATAGTACTGTGGTTTCCTTTTGAGGAATCACCACTTTTGGTGTGAGAAGTAAATCAAGGTACTCTGGCCTTGCAGCACTGAAGGAAAAGAATCTCTGAGGACTCCCACCCGCCTCCTCCCAAGCTGGTTACTCTCAAGGAGCAGACACTGAACCTTAGCTCTCTCAATCTGACTTCTCATTCTGGGACACTGAGTCTTGAGCAGGGACCAAATGATGGAAACATTAATTGGAGTTCATTTGTATCTTCTCTTGGCAATGATCAGGAGAAAATTGGTTTTTAAAAATATTTTATATGTATATATGTAACAAAAAGCATATGATTTTTCAATAAATCCTTCCATTATCTTCAAAAAGTTCTGAACTTTTAAAACCTTTCTAGCTATTGCTATGTGTAGATTGTCTATCTTAAAGAGGCTGACTTTTGCCTGAGTGTGCTTGTAATCATACCATATATATTACAGCGTGGGTTTTTCTCTCAATATTTTGTTTTTGAGATTTGTTCATGATAAATCATTTTGATCTAGTGCATTCATTTCGGCTCCTATATTGTATTCAGTTTTACAAATTTATTAGGTTGAACAGTGTGAAAGTGGTTGAATAGAAGCAAACTTACATGGTTCACCCAAATATCACAATTATCTGTTTTCCAATTGATGAATGTTTCAGTTATTTTCAGTACTTCATCATCGCAAGCAACGATGTAATGAAAAACCAACGATGTAATCCTTAAGTACAAGTGCAAGAAGTTTCTCTAGTGTATATACTGAAAAGTAGAATTGCTGGGTCTTGGGGTATGCACAACTTCTATTTTATCAGATAATGCCACATTATTCCTCCAAGTGTTTACATCAATTTCCACTTGCCAGCTTATATGAGAATTTCTTCATCCTGACCAACACTTGGTATTATCAGAAATCCTGCCAATCTGATGGGCCTGGAAAGACATTTCCTTGTTTTAATTTGCATTTCCTTGATTACTGAAAATTTGAACATCTTTTCGTATTTATATTAATTGGTCATTCAGGGCTACATTTCTTAGCATTTACTCTTTATATCACTCCTAGTTATCTAATAGTTATTTGACTTTTTCCTCTTGATTTGTAGCTCTTTGTATAGACTACTGAATCATTGTTAGACGTACGTATTGCAAGTATCTTCTCCAGATCTCCAGCTTGTCTTTCAATAGCTTTTGTTTTACAGAGGTTTTAAATTTGAAATTTTAATTTAATTATTATAATTTAATTATTCTTTTATGATTTGTGCTTTTTGAATCTTGTATAGGAATTCATTCTACCCTGTGATCATAAAGATGTTCTCTTACATTATCTCCTACAAGTTTTGAAGTTTTGCTCTTCACATTGGAGCCTTTAACCCAGCTAGAATTGAGCATGTATATGGTA
The DNA here is from genome assembly GCF_021613505.1 of Equus quagga. NCBI lineage: Eukaryota > Metazoa > Chordata > Mammalia > Perissodactyla > Equidae > Equus > Equus quagga. Next base: position 59,939,432 of record NC_060272.1, read on the forward strand.
CAAGATGAAGGTCTAGCCTTTTCCCTCCATATGGTAACATATTGTTCTCACGTCATTTATTGAAAAGTCATCTTGTCTATACTGAGTTGTAGTACCACTTATGTTATAAAACAAATTTCCACACTTGCAAGCTCTTTTTCTGGACTTTTCCCCAGTTAATTGGTCTATTTTTCTGTCTCTCTGCCCATGCTGCATTGTTTTACGTTCTATAGTTTTATTATAAGTATTGATATCTGGAAACGTGCTATCTTTATACATATTTTTTCTCCTTTCTTAAATTTTTTCCTTCAAAATTTTTCTTGTTATTCTTGGCTGTTTACTATTTGCTTGAAGTTTAGGCTCAACTTATCAAAGCTCAAGATAAAACCTCCTGAAAATTTGTTGGGATTTGCACTGAATTTGTAGATTAATTTGGGCGAAGAGCTGACATCCTTATGATACCAAGCCTTTCCAACCATGAGCATAGTCTATCTCCTCATTTATTTAGGTATTTTGTATTGCCAAGTAATAACACTATAAAGTTTTCCATAAACGTCTTTCCTGTTAGTTGTATTCCTAGGTTGCTTTTGTAAATGGAATAATTCTTTAAAATTATGTTCTAACTGGTTGTTCCTAGTGTACTGGACTGCCATTGAATTTTCAATATTGCTCTGGTAACACACCACCTTGCTGAACTCTTTCATGAACTTGAATAGTTTGTAGATACTCTTGGATGTTCTGTGTAGACAATCCAATTCCCTGGAAAGGATTTTTTTCCCTTCTGTTTCATTTATTTTTCTAATTTCTATGTCTGGCTAAGACCTCTAGAACTAAGTTGAATGGAAAGAGTAATGGTGACATCCTTGTCGTGTTCCTGACTTTAAGCAGAATGCTTCTAATGTTTCACTATCAAGTATGATATTTGTGGTAAATTTTTCCTAAATACCCTTTATCAGTTGAAAAAAAATTCCCTAATTTCTAAAGTGTTCTTTTGGTTATTTAAAACTCATGAATAAATGTGGAAATTTATTGAATTGGGGGAGCATGTATTGAGATTATCATATATATATTTACAAATTTATTAATGTGGCAAGTTACATTAATATGATTTCCTGTCTTAAGCCATCCTTATATTCCTGGAATAAATCCTAGTTAGTCGTGATAATTTTTTACACACATTGCTGAATTCAGTTGGCTAATATTTTCATCCATGTTCATACCTAGTTTGCATACAAATTTTCCTTCTCATACTTTCTTGTCCAATTCTGACTTGGGAAGTGATTCTTCTTTTTCTATTATCCATTTCTACTTCTTTTTCTATTTCTATTTTGTATTATTTCCATTTCTGTTTGTATAAGAAAAGAGTTACTTGCTCCTTAAAGTTTTGGTAAAACTTGTCTGTGAAATCTTCTGGGCGTGGCAGATTTTTGCCTCAGACTTAATTTCTCCAACAGATATGGATGGGATTTATAGTCATTTAGGATGCATAGTAAGTCTATGCCAGTCATTTTCAGTAATTATCTGTCTGGACTTCTTAGTTGTCCTTTGGTTCTATGGTTGCCTGTCCTATATCAGCTGTTGAATATTTTAAAATATTACTCTTGGATATAGATATACTCAAATTTTTTACTTCTCCTTGAGTCAATTTAGATAACTTACATTTATTAAGCAAAAAATATCTATTTGATCTAAATTTTCAAATGTATTATTATGAAGTTCTTCAATGTATTTAGTTAAATTTTTAAAATCTTTACAGTAAATTCTTTCATTTCTAATATGGTTTGTTTGTGTCTTCTGTTTCTCTTGATCAATCTTGCCAGAGGTGTACTCAGACCTTATTAATCTTTACATAGTTCTAATTTGAAGGGGTTTACTGTGTTGTTTTTTCCTAACTTTTGATCGAACACTTAGCTCATTTATTTTCAATCTTTTTTTTAAAAAGTAGACATTTAAGACTATAAGATTTCCTTAAGGATCACTAGCTATATCTCACAGGTCTCAAAATGCAATGTTCATATAATATCATTCAGGTCTAAACACATCTTAAATTTAATTATGATTTTTTTTCTTTTCAGGCTACTTGTATATTTTGTTTTCTAATTTTATTGCGCTGTTGTCATTGTGTTTTATATGCTATTGAATGTTTGTACATTTTGAGACTTCCTTTATGGCTTAGCTGAATGCACTGTTTTTACGAATTCTGTATATGTGTTCAGAACTTTAGTTGTTGGGCATAGTTTCTCATATATCCTTATATTAAGCTTTTTAATATTATTGTTTAAATTTGTTAATATTTTTTTCTGTCTTCTATCTTTTCTCTGTCTTCTTTTTCACCCATGCTGAAATTTTATCAAATTTCCCTGTTTTAAAAATAGGTATTTAAATCTATGTGTTCGTTTGCTATTGTTGCTGGTTTTATCTTCCACTTATGAGTGAAATCACAGGATATTTGACCTTCTCTGTCAATTTATTTTGCTTAGCATAATACCCTCAAGGTTTTTTTGAGAAGTTTCCAATTTCTAAACTTTAAATAAGTTGAGTCATAGAGCAGATCTTCTGTTCTGTTTGGCTTCTTTCACTCAGCATAATTATTTTGAAATTCATCCATATAATGGTGTGTATCAATAGTCCATTCCTTTTTATTACTACGTGTTATTCCATCGAGGGTGTCCTGCTATTTGTTTCTCCATTCCCTATTGATGGAAATTTGGGTTGGTCCTAGTTTAGGGCTGTGGTGGATTAAATCATGTCTCCCAAAAAGATATGTGATTGTAACCCCCAGGTGCCAACACCCAGTACATGTGAACGTGACCTTATTTGGAAATAAGGTCTTTGCAGATGTAATTAAGCTAAAGATTTCAGGATGTAATCATCCTGAATTTAGAGTGGATCCTAAATCCAATGACTGGTGTCTTTATAAGAGAAAAGAGATTTGACACTTACGGAATACAGGGAAGAAGGGCATGCGGAGATGGAAGGAGAGAACGGAGTGATGCAGCCACAAGCCAGGGAATGTCAGGAGCCACCAGAAGCTGGAAGAGACCTGAAACAATTCTCCCCTAGAGCCTGTACAGGCAGTGTGCCCGGCTGACACCTTGATTTCAGATGTCTAGCCTCCAGAGCTGTTAGAGAAAGCATTTGTGTTGTGTAGAGCCACCAAGTTTGTCATCGTTTGTTGCAGCAGTCCTAGTCCCCTACCAATCTGGGGCTAATACAAATAAAGTGTCTAAAATTCTTGTAAAAAAATTAAGAAAAAATAGATATTTAAACCTATGTTGTTCACTGTATACAGAGTCAAGATTGCTATGTTTCCCTGATGAATTTTTTCTTTCTGTCATTGAGTACCAATCCTCTTTATCACTAAAACTAAAGTTTGCCTTAAAGTCTTTTGTCTGCCGTTGCTATAAATACATCACCTTTGTTTTGCTTAGTATTTGCCTGTTATGTCTTTGGTTTCTTCCTTTTACTTTCAGCCTTTCTGTGTCATTATGATTTGAGTGTGTTTCTTTTTTTTTTCTTTTTGAGGAAGATTAGCCCTGAGCTAACTACTGCCAATCCTCCTCTTTTTGCTGAGGAAGACTGGCCCTTAGCTAACATCCGTGCCCATCTTCCTCTACTTTATACCTTGAACACCTACCACAGCATGGCTTTTGCCAAGCGGTGCCATGTCCCCAGCCGGGATCTGAAGTGGCGAACTGCGGGCTGCCAAGAAGCGGAATGTGTGCACTTAACCGCTGTGCCACCAGGCTGGCCCCTTGAGTGTTTCTTATAAAAAGCATAGAATTGGATTTTAAATATTTCTCTGTGAGTCTTTTTTTTTAAAAAAAGTTAATTTAACCCATTTGTATGCATTGGTTTTATTTCTGCTATCTTATTTTGTGTTTCCTATTTCCCCAGCTTTGTTTTTGCTTTCCCCTGTTACTATCCCTTTCCCCTGTTGTGTTGGATTCATTGAGTTTTCTTGGCCCCTCAACATTTTATTTTAGTTCTTTTATTGGTTACCTTACATTTTTAGCACACACAATTGACCTAACAAACTAAAGTTTGCTGTAACAATCTGTTACATTGAACTGTGCCTCTTGGTATTTATGCCCTTGTGCAGTCCCCATCCCTTGCATCTGGTCTTGCTTTTAACCAATAGGACATGGCAGAAGTGATGCTATGTTAGATCTTGATCTAAGACTTTAAAAGGCCTGCTGGCTTCTGCTTTTACACTCTTGGGAGCCCTCAGCTTATGTATAAGGAGTCTTGCTGCCTTGTTGGAAAGCCACAGGGAGAGGAGAAGACTAGAGACTACACTGGAGAGAACTGAGGAACAGAGCTGACCATGAGAATTGAGGTCCCAGCATATGATCCTTGAGTGTTTCAGCCAGCACCAGGTATTTGAGTCATACTTGTACAGCTACTGGACAAGTGAGTGAAAAAACATTTACCCACAGAATTGTGAGCAAATAAAATGATTGTTTTAAGCCTCTGATATTTGGGGTATGTTGCTACATAACAATAGATAACTGAAATGCTAATGAAATCTTAATCCTTATATTGAATTACATACCATTCTTATGCTCTAACTCCGATTTTCTCCCTGCTTGCTAATCTTCCATGTTGTGATCTTTTTGTGGCTCTCTATTCCCTTTAAACTCATCAAAATTAGTCATTTTTTTAGTTAATAATTCATTGGATATACCAGCATGTTATCCAGTTTCTTTGTTTCTTGCATCCTCATATCCATTTTGAGTCCAATTTCCTTCTGACTTAATTACATACCTTAATTGATCAGTTAGTAAAAACTTGAGAGCAGTAAGCTCAGTTTTTACTTTCAAAAGTTCTTCATTTTGTCCTTACCTTTAAATGATAGTTTAGCTTGATATAAAGTTGTAGGTTACCATTTTTCTCTTAGCACTTTGAAGATAATACACTATTGTATCTGATTTCTGTTGTTGCTAATGAGTCATGTGCTGTGAGTATAAATTTTATTTCTTCTTAATAATACGTGTTTCCTTTCAGGTTGCTTAAAAATTTTTTTTCTCATTACTCTTCTTATTATGAAAATTCAGTATGAGGTATCTACAAGCGGTTTACGTTTTTTTCTTTATTAGGGCTCATACTTTTGCAATCTGAGGATTCTTTCATCAACTGAGTTCCTTTTAATCCTAAAGTGATACTCTTCACCTAACGAGGCTTTTAATACACAGCACCCACACTTTATGAGAGGTATGCAACTGCGAAGATTTTGCATTATTCAAAATTTGCATGAGTCAAGACTAATCCTTGCTACAACATAGACAGATCTTAGAAATAGTAGAAAATAACAATGTAAATTCTTTTAAAAGTGAATCCAGGTAAGGAGAAATGTTTGACTGTCAGATGTGAAACTGTTATGTATTCAGCAAAATATGAATGAGGTCTTTAGTTTAAGATTTAATGAAGAAAGAAATCTTTTTCAAGTTGGAAAATAGTTTCTAGGTTTTGATTCATGTCATTGACCTTTAGATTTCTTTAAAATTGAAAAGAAAGTGGAGTCTATGTTAGTAATTGTTAATGCTTATTTCTCATAAAATGCTAAATATTTTTCTCAAATTTCTATGCTGATTGAATTCATGAACTAATATGTGAACAAATTAACCACTAGTCTAGGTTTTCTGATTCAAAATGGTTTACTCCCCCCTCGCAGGATCTGGTAGAGCTACTAGACTGAACTCAGGAAGGATGTAGAAGATACGAACAGTTCCACCAAACAGCAGGATCTAACTGACACATGTGGAACATTCCACC